>NC_086317.1:94874892-95524892 GCF_036172605.1 Pelobates fuscus | reverse complement strand
TTCTCACCTGTGTATTTATCGGTTTAGTCTTGAAATGCCACCACGGTGGTTTATGGGATTAGTAATGTATCTTCTAAAGCAATTCCACTGTTAATTTACACAGAACTAGGTTCAGTCTGCCTGTGCATGGTCTACACCTTGGCTCTCTCTTGGAAGTAGTGAGAACTCAGGCCAAGGCGTGCTTGCAGACACTGCATGCAAAACGTGGATAAAATTGCTAAGTCTAAACGGAACTCTCATTCCCAGTTGGCTGATTGACACAAGCAAGAGGTGGATTAAAGGGACACTGTAAAACAGGGGAAGCAACCTTCAGCACTCCAGATATTGTGGGCTACATCTCCCCTGATGCCTTGTCGGCATTACGGCTATAACAGTATTATGGGAGATGTAGTCCACTACATCCGGAGCACCAAAGGTTTCCTATGTCTGCTGTAAAGGGTCAGCTGATATACTAATCAAGCAGCCTGTGCTCCACAAATTGCTTAATGATTTAGCAAGTTGCGCTCCAATTACTACAATGCTGACATGAAAAACTTATAACAGAAATCAGCAGCTTTGGCTACCAAAATGCAGTTTTCATTAAACCATTTTCCCAAGTGGAAAATATAGATATCTTTACAAAATAGCCCTTTATTAAAAGCAATTCAGTCTAAAGCCAGTTGCAAATTATTATCAACATTGTGACACAAGTAAGATGTTCCTTACCGTATGACTTTGTGAATGACATTCCTGTATCTCAGTCTATCTGCCTGGATGTGTGTATTGGAAAGGGCTCTCTTCAGGTCTTTGACAGCTTCTTCTGAACCCAGGTATGGCATTGTAAGGAAATGTATAACTCTTCGCCAAGGCAGTGAATGGTTTCTTGAACACTGAAAAGTGAAATGCATAAAATGACATCCATTTCAAAAATCTTAACAGAAAATAAAAAACAGAGAGGCATTAAGCCTAAAATGCATCATATAAGAATCTCAAACACTACAGTTTGCTGTAGTGGTTATGGTGCCCCCAGCCCATGGTTCCATCCCAGTCCAAGCTGTCAAACCATTTACAAACGGCTTGACACTTACCAAGGTAGACAGTTATATTTCTTTATTAGCATATCAACATTGTATATTATTCAGTGACAAAGAGCTTTCTCAGCTAATATTCTCAACCAATAAATAATGTCCAAAGTTGGTACACATTGATATGCTAATGCAGAGGTATGAACTCCTGCTTTTGCATAGCATATCATATCAGAAGAACTGCGGGTGCCAAACAGTATCACCAATACTCATTGTATATGACAGACCACAACAATAAACTGACAGTAATGCACACACCAAAAACCTCAGAAGTGCACAGCTCATGGCTTACCCTGATGGCCAAATGGCCAGCACAGCTGCCATCCAAGTTTGCACACATGCATGCCTTGCTGTTATGCCAATTTCAAAGGATGGCCTATGCTAATTGCACCATTAGTGGTGTGCATTGCTAACATTGACATGACCTTTCTACCCTAACTTAGTCCTGTGCTGCTTGCAGTGCTTCTAATTCTGGGAATATGGTAATGTGGGGTGTGTATGAGTGGATCACTGAACTTCAAAACAACATAATTCACAGAAATATCCAAAACGTATAAATGAATCAACGCTGTAATGGCTTAGAGCCCTGGAGCTCTCAAGATACTTACCTTCTCGGCATTATGTATGAAATTATACATATGCAAACAAATATATTTACTGGGGCTACTGGAACAAATCATTTCTGGACATGAAAGCGAGAACCTAGACCTGCTTCAATGCTACTACAATAGCAGACTGAATAAGAGGGGCTACATGAAACGTGAAGAGAATTGCCAACCTGAATCCCTGCCCCAAGATGGCATAACAGATATAAAAAAAATTATCCTAAAAAAACTAGCAGTCGCTGATCAGCGGACAAGACTACCAAAGATCACTGGAAAACTGCCACCAGAAAGCATGCTAGCTGCAGTAAACGGTGCACTGTCCACAATCCCAATCTGCACCATCACAAACACCAACAGGCTTATATATGCCACAGCATTAATGGTCCTCCAGCTGCTTGACTACAAGATCAGGCTCAAAGAGAAGCAATGCCCACCATCGAGACTATGACTAGAAGCCAAGATAAAGATAACATGGAAGGAGACTAGTAAGCTGGATCAACTTCACAGAGGTGAAAAGATCAAGGATAGATCCTGGCTACTGCGGAAGTACAAGGATATGCCCACACCAGAGGCGCTGAAAAGTGCTAAGCAAAGACTGACAGCAGTGGCAACCAGACTGAGCAGATACACCATAGAAGCAGAGGCTAAGAGAATCAATGTCCTCTTTACCAAAGAACCATTCAAGGTGTATGCACAGCTGCAGAATAGCCACCACATCGCCACCCAAGACCCACCCAGAGCAGAGACTGAACAGTACTGGAAGAATATTGTAAAGTGCTACGGAATCTGTTGGCGCTATATAAATGGCAATAAAAAATAAATAATATCTGGGAGAAAGAAGCATCTCATAACACCGGGGCCCAGTGGCTACTAGACCTGAAAGCAGACCACTGCATGCTGCCAGAACAGGAACCAGTCACCATCACAGTCAAAGATATCTAACAAGTAGCACACATGAAGAATTGGTCAGCCCCAGGAGCTGAAATGATCCACACCTACTGGATAAAGAAGTTAACGCTGCATGAACGCCTAGCAGCACAAATGAAGCAGCTACTAACAGCAGGCTCCCACCCTGACTGGCTAGCACAAGACAGAAAAATGCTGGTCATGACGGATCCTCATAAGGGTACAACACCATCCAACTACCAACAAATTACCTGCCTCCCCACAACTTGGAAGCTCCTGTCAGGCATCGTAGCCTCCAAGATTGATGGGCATATGAGTCAATATATGAGCAATACACAGAAGGGGATTGGAAACAACACCAGAGGATCAACTACTCAACTACTGGTAAACCAAGTAGTCACAAGGGATTCTAAGACCAGACAGACCAATCTGTGCACAGCCTGGATTGACTACAGGAAAGCCTATGACACAATGCCACACACATGGATACTGGAATGCTTGGGTATATACAAGGTCAACAAGACAATAAGAGTCTTCTTCAAGAACTCGGTAGACAAGGGAAAAGCAACTCTAGAAGCCAATTCCAGGACAATAATACACGTGAACATTTCTACCACCATGATGTCAGGACCTGGAAATCCCACAGGATCTTAGTCTTGTCATTCTAAATTTACCTTTGTGGTATCTCCCATCTGGACTTAGGCAGGTCCAGCCTATATTCTGTACAGATGTTTCGGTACATAATCCCAGTAACTTCGTTGTGTCTCTCCATGTATGCTGTTCCTGCTAACATCTTGCATCTAGCTACTATGTGCTGGATTGCCTCTTTGCAGTCTGCATCTTGGGTCTTGGTTGGTGTGGTAGACACCCCCCGCTTCAATTGATCTGATGCTGAGTGCCTGTTCCTGTGCTGCTAGGATTAGTGCCTCAGTGCTGTCTTTCCAACCACTGGTAGGATTTTGTCATGTGAATCACATCCACTATCTGCCAGTGATACACCCCATAGAGAGGTTTGTCTTGCCATAGGACCTCCGTTTTCTGCATCTTCTAGCTGTCGTTGTCTCAGGCATTCCCCTAGCAGTTCATCTTTGGGAGCCATCTTCGTGATGTACTTATGGATTCTCTGTGTTTCATCAAGGACTGTGGCCTCGACACTCATCAGACCCCGACCTTCTTCCTTCCGGCTGGTGTATAGTCTCTGGTTGCTAGATTTCAGGTGGAATCCTCCGTTCATAGTGAGTAGTTTCCTGGTCTTGACATCCATGGTGAGCAGTTTTTCTCTTGGCCAGGTTATTTTTCCAGATGGGTACCTGATGACTGGCATGACATATGTGTTGATTGCTTGGATCTTGTTCTTGCCATTGAGCTGGGACTTCAGTGCCTGTCTGACTCGGAAGTACCTTGCCTCTTCCTCATGGTTGCCATGTATTTGTGGTACTCCCAGACATTTGTAGCTGTTCTCTACATCTTTTATTTGGCTTTCTGATACTTGAACTCCTTCTGTCCTGATCTTCCCTCTTTTTGTTATCATCTGCCCACACTTCTCTAGTCTGAACAACATTCCGATGTCCTTGCTGTATATCTTGGTTAGGTGGGTCAGTGAGTCAATGTCTCGCTTATTCTTGGCATACAGCTTGATGTTGTCAATGTAGAGTAGGTGGCTGATGGTAGCCCCACAGAAATCTCACTTTAACAGTGCTCTCACTACTGCAAGGGATTCTGGGTAGGCATATGCAAATGAGCTCAACAAAGAACCACATGTTTCCTCATAATTCCACTTTATACATGGATTCCTTGGAGTATGTGTCTGAGGAGCAAAGCTAGTGAACCACTCATGGACAACTCATCAGCCTGTGGGAAAAGCAAGTCTTATGGCTTGACTGGTGTGTGTATTTGTGTTTAGCAATGTATTAACTATCCACTTACTTCAGTTGGAAGGGGTTTTCATCCACACTTTTTTCCCCAACCACAACTCTTTTGATATGCACTTTACAAGTAATGCCAAGTCTCCATAGCAAGCCAGTAACCAACCTCATGCTGGTGATTTGCATTAACAATGAAACAGCTGTCCATGAGTGGTTCACTGGCTTTGCTTCTCTTCCTGAGTTGTGTTTCAGAGCTGTTGTATACAGCAGACACGTACTCAAAGGAATGTATAAGTGGATTATGAGGCAAAATTTTGTTCTTTGTTGAGCTCATTTGCATATGCCTACCCAGAATTCCTTACAGTAGTGAAAGCACATACTAGTGTACTTAATGGTGTGATATCTCACCCGCTAAGCGGTTAGCATAATAGGAGTTCGCCTCCTTGGATTATTAAAGGACCACTATAGGTACCCAGACCACTTCAGCTCAATGAATGGGTGCCAGGTCCATCTAGGGTTAACCCTGCAGCTGTAAACATAGCAGTTTCAGAGAAACTGCTATGCTTACTGTCAGGATATTTATATCGGCATATGTGTTGATTGCTTGGATCTTGTTCTTGCCATTGAGTCCCCAGTCCCCAGTCCCCAGCGCCGAGGAAGCCCGGCGCTGGAGAAAGGTAAGTGTTCAACCACTTCCTCCCCCTTCAGCCTGGCGGGAAAGGGACCCTGAGGGTGGGAGGGACCTAAAGACCCTATAGAGCCAGGAAAACAAGTTTGTTTTCCTGGCACTATAGTGGTCCTTTAAGCTTCACTTTTCATATGATCATTTAAGGCTCACAGATTACGATAATAGGGGCATCTTGTGGCTGAGAAAAAAATTCAGTGAAGTGTTTTCTGAGACAGGTCTTCCTTTTGTTTATGGAATACCAAAATCCTTGAGGTGGCAAATGCATCCTTTCCTAGTAATATTAAGCTTTTGTCTCATTTTGGGAATGCAACCAATGGTAAAATAATCAATAAACAAAAATAGAAAAAACAACAAAACAGGTTAATGCATAAAAAAATAGTGCATCAGAAGACACTTAGGTGGAAAAGAACATCTCTGGTGACGGAACCCGTGACTGAAACCCTTTTCCCATCGGGGTGGCCACCACAATCATATAATATCAGGGGATATCCTAGCTTTCCCCTTATGCCACTAAATGTAGGAGGCATAGGAGTTGTTTCTTCCCAAACCTATTCCTATGCAAAATTGAGCAAAAGAGTTTATCTTTTAAGGTTCCTAAACTCAATTGCACTTGCATTCACCCCATAGCTTGAGTACAGTTATATATATATATATATACATTTTTTATATATAATCCATTTGGTGTCAATTTACTGAGTAACTGTACTCAAGCTATGGGGTGAATGCAAGTGCAATTGAGTTTAGGAACCTTAAAAGATAAACTCTTTTGCTCAATTTTGCATAGGAATAGGTTTGGGAAGAAACAACTCCTATGCCTCCTACATTTAGTGGCATAAGGGGAAAGCTAGGATATCCCCTGATATTATATGATTGTGGTGGCCACCCCGATGGGAAAAGGGGTTCAGTCACGGGTTCCGTCACCAGAGATGTTCTTTTCCACCTATTGGGAGGGATGCTGTAATGCAGAGCAGGAACAGCTCTTACAAGAGCTAGTGATTTAGCACTCCAAGCAGAAGAGAGAGAGCTGTTGTAGCTTTCTCCCACAAACATGAGACCAGGCTATGCTGTGAGATAACTGGTTTTAATGGATCACACACAGCCTTTTTTGTTAATCCCCATGCCAGGGGTTCGAGAATTCCATGGAAGTCACATTTTGACCGACCGCACAAGAGTTCCATGAAATCAGGCTGTGCGGTCGGTCTCTTTCGGGAACACATAATACAGTCAAAATACCGAACGTAGGGGTTTGTGGATCTGCTCAGTCTATGTTTCTGGTTCGGGATCTTTGTTCCCACCGAACGCCGCTCTTCTCATACGAATCCAGCCGAACATAGGTAGCTATGGAAGTCCCAGCGGTGTTCGCGCCGTCGCGTGTCCGATTATAGTTCCATGCACTCGACGACCAAACACCGCTGTATGTGTTCGCGGCTAAAGATGGCCGCCGCCACGTGTTCTTATACCGAATGACGGCCACCAAGCCAACTACTTAGAACGCTTGCGGTTTTAGAAGTGTTAAAGAGGTGATAGAGGTTAATGAGTGGCACACTCCACATACGGGTCGTCTGGTCATTCGGTAGTATGTTTGGTAGGAGAATGAATTGAAAATAAAACGAAGGAGAAGGCAATGTACCGAACTAATAGGGGAATGAAATAAAGGGGATTACAATCCAGGGACAGGGTGATCCGTCACAATGATATCATATGGGCAGTATTATTTTTATTTACCATACTTCCCAACAAATGGACAAAGATGGTTCCTTTAATTTTAAGGGTGTGAGTGGGGGTGTGCCCAGAGGTACTTACTGATAAAATGTAATATACAAGAACAATTTGCATATCAGACTTTTGCAGCCCCAGACCATCGTTTCAACCTTGTTAGGCATCGTCAGTGTTAGGCATTTATTGAAGTTTAACTCCTTAAAGGAACACTATAGGCACTCCTAAACAACAGTGAGAGTGCATGGGGCATGATCTATACACCAAAACTGCTTCATTAGGCTGCAGTTGTTTTGATGCCTATAATGTCCCTTTAAGGATAGATGCAGTTGTCCAGGTTCTGAATCAAAATAAAACCTAGAATGTGAGCTATATGTCTGTTTAACCATAGTTTACCTATTTCATATTAAGTGCACCCACACTTGTTATATATCATATTGTTCAGGAAAAACGGGTTTTCATTTCACATCAAATATTTATATATGAAATATTATTATGAATAAAATCTAAAACAAAGTGTGAGGAATGAAGAAACAGTTATTCTTTGAAATTCTACATGGAATTTTAATTGTGAATGTTATAATACTGTTTGCTTTTACTGCAATAAAACACATGTTTTTATGCAGAGATGTCCCACGAGTGCAATGGTACAGATTTTATGGGATATTGGAAAGTCACACGATCAAATATAGGGCTTGTCCATTTTAATTTTTACACATTGAGATTTGCCAGATTGGCTATGATGCCTTTGAGGCCGTATGGCAACGGCAACTCAAGAATAAAAATTACCACTATCATGGCATACCATTTGCAAAATTAGGCAACCCAGGGTCTTCAAAATGGGTTATGTCTAGTCTTTTTTAGTATCAACAAAACCTAAAAAGTTAGTGTTCATATTTGTTTTTTGCCTTTTATTACACAAAAACGTAAATTTCACTAATGGTATCATCATCAGTATACATTTTCCTGCGCTAAAACACTCATATTTTTTGTTCAGTGAGGTTACAACAGTACCCCCATGTACAGGTTTTATGGGGTTTTGGAAAGTTACAAGGCAAAACATGGGGCGTGACCATTTCAGCCTTTATACCTGTAAATTGAAGGAAGTGATTTTCTGGGCCAATGTTGCCTGTGAGACAGTATGGCAGCCAGGGTGATAATATTTTCACTATTATGGCATACCATTTTCAAAAGTAGGCAACCCGTAGTATACCAAATGGCATATTTTGAGTTGTTTGGTCTAGCCACTTTATCACAAATACATGCCCCATTAAGTTGTTATACTTATTATTGTGATTTTTAACACACATGAATTAAAATTTTACAGAAAATGTCATACTCCCTATTTGAGTTAGTACAATAAAGCCTCTGTATTTTTAATGTAATATTATCTCACAAATATAACAGTACCCCTATGTATTGGTTTTCCATTTTCTGGGGGGAAATCACAATGCCAATTATATTAGATGCTCATTTCATGGTTGGAAATTTGATGAAGTGACTTTCTGAGCCTATGTCAACTGTGAGACAGTATGACAGCCTGGGTAATAACATTTCCACCATTATGGCATACCATTTTCAAAAGTAGGCTACCTAGAGTATTTCAAATGGCATTTTTGAGTTGTTTGATCTAGCCACTTTATCACAAATGCAGGCCACTTTTAGTGGCTATATTTTTTCACACACATGAATTCGATTTTTACAAGATATTTATTAATCCTGATATGAGTTAGCGAAATAAAGCCTCAGTATTTTTATTTAGCATTGTCTCTCAAATTTAACAGTACCACCGTGTACTGGCTTTCCAGTTTTTTTTGGTACGTCACATGGGAAAAATATTAAATGCCATTTCCAACTTGGGAGTTCAGGAAAGAAAATGACCCCCACGATGGCATATTGTTTGTAAATATAGCCAACCCAGGGTATTCCAGATGGGGTACTTTGAGTTGTTTGCTCTAGCCACTTTATCATAAATGCTAGCCACATTTAGTGGTTATACTTCTATTTGTGTTTTTTTCTCATACATAATTTCCAATTTAATAGGCAATTTCATAATCTTGTGTTTGCACAATAAAGTAAAAATATTTTAATTTGACATTGTCTCACAGATATCACAGTGCCCCCGTGTGCTGGCTTTCCATTTTTTTTTTGGTAAGTCACAGGACCAAAAAATATTAGATGCCCATTACAACTTCTAAATTTGACAGTTATGTTCTGTGCCTATGTCATCTTTGAGGCAGTATGGCACATAAGGAAAGAAAATTACTCCCATTATTGGCATTTATTTTTAAAAGTAGGCAACTAGATTATTACAAATGGGGTGATTTGAGTTGTTTGGTCTAGCTACTTTATAATGGCTGAGCGTAACATAAATAGTAACAGGCAGAGGTCAGGGGATCCAGAAATGAGAGTAGTTGGTTTAAGAAGTAAATAAGTCTGGGTAGACAGCTGGCAAAGAGTAATCAGTGCAAGCCAAGGTCTGTAATCCAGAATAACATAAAGTCACCTACAAAATGAACTTTGTATTGTACACTCTAAAATATTCAGATGCACATAGACCAGGTAGAGATGGCAGTAAGGGCAATATGTAGAGTCCCCCTCAACTCCTCTTTTGTAGAAGACTCTACTCTTTTTCTGAGATGAATTTTGTAGGATGTGGCAGGATTCTATTTGGGACATTTTCAGATTGCAAAAACGAGGGATTAGGGGGTTAAGGATCTTCTCCATTGCAGTGTGTTTCTGGTTAAATCTTTGAAGAACGTGATACGCGATGACTCGAAGTCGAGCAGGGTTTTGTTTTTTTTTCCAACGCTGTCATTATGCATTTTTTTGTCGGAGATCGAGTGGCAGCATATGATCACGTCTCGGGTGGCTGTAGATGGTACCTGTGCAGGCTTGTTGACCCAAAAGCAGGTATCAATCCTTAGCTTTTTGGCCTGTGCATGCAGCAAGATAGTGGTTAACAGGCGCCGGACGTAGTGGGGTAGTTCCGCCAGGCTGATGTCGTCAGGGACCCCTCTTATCTTTAGAGTAACTCTCCGGTTGTGATCTTCTGCAAGATCAAGCTTAGTGAGCATCATAGCGTGGGATGTTTGCAGTTAGAGCATAGATACTTTGAGACCCTGTACCTCCTGTCTCACGTCCGTGGCATCCTTCTCGGAGGCCTGTATCCGGGCTGTCACCGCCTGAACTTCAGTACGTAGCAGGTCCACATCAGCTGCGAACATCTGTCTCATTTCCAACATGATATTGCGGATATCTTCTTTAGCGGCAAGATTCCGCGTGTCCCCTTGCGGAGAGTGCCATGGGTGTTCTGCGGGTTCCGCCATTGTCTCCGGTGGTAAATCGGAGCATGTGGAGCAGGCGTCCGGGTCTCGGGGTTCTCTGGGCCGTGGAGCGTTGTAGCAGGTCCCCAATATCACGAGTGTCTTTATTCCCACCCGCTTGTGGTTTTTGGTATCGCCGGCCCATTTTGTCAGTGCTGAGTAGTTGATTCTCGTCAGGCAGCTGGGGAGGGCCCAATGCCTCCAGGACAGGCGTCCAGTCAAGCATAAAGGCCTTAGCAGGTGGGAGGGCAAGGTAGGCCACCGATCGTCGGCGAGTTCTCCTGTCCATCGGATTGTACCGGAAAGGCATGTGCCGGTAGCCCGCTTCTTCAGGGAGAGAAGGTATGATGTCTCTTTCCCAGTTTTGTCCCCAAGTCGCTAGAGCTCAGGATAATGGCGTACGTGCTGTTCAAGTGTCAGGCTCTGGCCCCCTTACGCCTCCTCTTTTGTGTATTAATAAGCAGTGGCAACTTTTTAAGGGGTCAAATATTTTTTCTCTACCTGCCCAACACACAAATACTCAACCCACACCCCAATTCCTATTTCCACCAACAGTTTCCAAAAACAAAAAAGAAAATAAATGACTGATCGCAAAATAAAACACTGCGATCAACATTAAAAGATTAGTTTTTTCTTAAACTAGTAAGGGTTAAATTAAGAAAAAAAGTTAGGGTTTAACCAAAAATTTTTACATCTGATCCCCACCCCAAAAAAACAAACAGTATTAGTGTACTAATCACAGTATTAGCACTGTGATCAGCAGTAAAAGAGTTAAATAGAACATTTATTTAGAAAAAACTATGATCTGTCTGCCTCTCTCACCTCAGATCAAAGTGGGGAAAGAGAGAGAGTGAAAATAATGTCACAGGCCATGAAACAAATTATTGCTGTGAAACTGTCACCGCGATCACAACTGTATGGCTTTTGGGGGGGCTGCTTGGATTCCCAGGCAGTCCTCCCAATCTGTTCCAGCGTGGTAAATATGATTCAGGGGGAGGGTTGTGGAGGCACAAATGTTAGGACATGTCATTACACCGTACATTTGTTGAAGTTCACGTCTGTCCGGACGTAATGACATGTCCTAATGGCGCCAACGGAAATAAGACACATTACTGTGAGTATTAGAGTTGTGGGGCTCTATTTTTTACTAAGACAAACCAACAATTTGGAGCTCCTAGGAAAGAGGGATATTAGGATAGAAAAAAAAAAAAAGGACAGAGGAATTTGGACCCAGAATAGGGACTGACCCTGCTAAATAGGGCTGCTACATATAATAATAAATAATAACACAGAATTTTGCTCCATTTGTTGTTTGACATTATTGTCCCTTTAATCAAAGTAGATGGGATGAATTGCTTTTTGACAAAACAAAATGCCAAAAGGATGCCATAGGTTGCATGCCATATGTGTGTAGGACTGCAGCTCCCATCATCCGGTCCCAATCCATAATATGATGGCCCATTTCATATGTACTATCAGTCAGCAAAGCAATACATTTCTATTTTAGCTATCCGGTATGGACATCTAATTTCCTGCACTGCATAGCCTCGTCCTCCTTCCCCTGAGAACATTAGTCTTTACCACTCCCAATCACTCTCAGCCACCACACTATGCTCCCAATAACACATCATCACAGAGCTCCACTCCCCCACGCCTAACTGGTTAATATTTAAGCGGGAAGGTCCGTTGAGCTCCACCTCTCCTAACCCCACCTCTCTCACTGCACCCTTGCCCGGGTCACACAGTATTGGTACCCGGGTGGGTTTCTGACCCCTTACCTGGAAAACCTGGTCTGCTACAGCACTTCCGTGATGGTAAGACAGGAGTAGCCGAACTCCGCACACTGATCCTGCCAGACAGGATTAAACGAGCGCCGCTCTGAGCCTGTGATTCCATGTGCAGAGCCTGAGACATTCCAGATTGGTACAAGGAAGTGTGCAGGGTGTTATGGCTAGTCAAAGACTGCTTTAAATTACATACAGAGGGTGTTGTTTAAGGGGTGATATAAACATTAAAGCAAGGTGAAGAACTGAACAAGGTTTTACTCAGTATTGGCAAAAAAGATAAGCTGGACTAAATTGTAGCTAAATTGGAACTTTCCCCCCAATTTAGGTAAATTAGCCTAAGCTTTTCGGGCTCCCATGTAAACTCTTTGACATGTTATGGTTATGAAAGGACCCCCTGTGGATTTAACCCAGCAGGTAGCAATTGGGCTCACGTGCTTGGTAAGGATATGTTTTAGTAAATTGTTTGGCAATATGGTATGCTTTGAATATAAACAATAGCTGGTAGATAAAGAAGCTAAGAGAAGAATATTAGTGCTTTTACATAGATGAAGCAATAGGCAGGCCGTGGCTAAACAATCTTTATAGACATAGTGTATACATTTCTTGTAGGTGTACATGAAAGATTAGATATTTGTTAATATTGCTTCTTCTATATTAGATCAAACAAACCGCAATTGATCTAACTTGATCTAATGATATCCATATGTTTTTGGTTAAGCTTTTTTGTTATTAATAGGGGGCTAACCATGTGGTCACCAAGATCTGGCTGTGGCTAGTAAAGCAAACATACAAACAGTTGTGTGTGTATTCTTAAACTAAAGTTTTAGTTAAACGAATGATTATGGTAACTGAGTACAAAGCTTGTGAATATAGCTCAGCTTTTTCACACACATGCAGTTTGATGATTAACCATGTCAAGATCCAGGGATCTTAGCAGGTTTCCCAAACGTAAATTATTTTGTGTGGGTAAGTAGATTGGGCTACTATTTTAGTTCCTGCGGCAAGTAGCTTTTTTTATTTTATTTTTTCACACCCCTGAATTGGGGTTACACCCAGCCTCTGGTGTTAATAACTAATTGTGGGTGCCTTTTTGCGTTTCAAACGTCTGACATATGCACTGAAATCTACATTGAAATACAGTGACTGAAACAGTATAAAGAAAGTGGCATTCCAGAATTTGTATTTTATGTTTCATTTAGCTGCCGGATACTTAAGATGAATGGTACAATAATCCCAGAGACCCCCATTGCTGTGGATTTCTGGCAGAGCAGGAGGTGCAATCATGTACGGCTCTTCTTCCTGTCCCACATGCACAGCGACCATACTGTGGGATTGTCTTCTACATGGAAGCATCCTGTGTACTGTTCACCAGTCACTGCAAAGGTCCTCAAACATAAGCTGCAGGTAGGAGAAAATCCTGGGGCTCATTACTTTATACGTTTTTTAACCTTTGCTCTTATTTCCTATGCTTTCTACATCTCCCTATCATGATTTTTTTTTTCTTTCTCTTCTTCCCGTTTTGATGTTCTCCATTCTTCTATGTTATGTGCATATCTGTCAAATGCACTTTGTGCAACAATTTAAAAGTATAGCAAAAATAAATGTATGCTTACAGGTTTTGACGAATCATATATTGCTGTCTCGCAGGTTAACAGTAAATGGATCAAGCCTTTGGAAGTTGGACAGTGTCATATGCTGCCTTTGGATGACATTGGGAAAGAAACAGTTACTGTTACATTAATCGATGCCAATCATTGCCCAGGCTCTGTTATGTTTCTATTTGAGGGTTATTTTGGTACAATACTATACACAGGTAAATGCCCTACACAAGTTAAGTGAGTGTTAAATATCTGACAACTTAAATTTCCATAACTTAGTTTTCCTAATATGTATGGAAACCAAAATGTGAGTTCACTTTCTTCTCCCATTCGTTCACCACTACTCATTCTATGCTTACACACACTCTGTTTTTCATCTTGAATGTTTTTTGTAGTACACTGTATGACTGAAAACAATTTAATCTCCTGTATAGGTGATTTCCGCTATAGCCCATCTATGCTGGATTGTCCACCACTAAAAGACAAAAGCATCATTGATATTTTGTATTTGGACAATACAAACTGCGACCCTTTTATACTGCTCCCCTCTCGCCAGGAAGCAACCGATCAGATAAAAGAAATCATTGAAAAGCATCCAGAACATGATATAGTGATCGGTAAGTATGCTAGGTAAAGTTATTTGGCAATGTTTTTTAATATGAAACAAACTTATATTCCACGATTTATAACCAGGGCCAGATTAACAGCCCAGTGGGCCTGGTGCTGACAATTATGACGGGCCTAATAACATAATCATATCGACCAAAAACACTTAAACACTCCCAAGCATCATGTATCTGATGGAGATGGTGCTGGAGAGAAAGAAAACAGCAGCTATAAGAAAACACATACCCTATGCTAATCTCCCTCTAATTTATCTTTTCATCTTTCAAGTAAATCCATAACCCCTAACAGCAGTGTCCAGTCAATGGGCTGGGTAAAAGGGTGTGCCACTGACACAAATCACGTAACCTGCCAAAAGGGGAAAACATGCCCAAAAGCACTCCCCTAGCACTCGCTGGTCCACTTGTCTTCTTACAGCAGGCAGAAGATCCTGGTATATAGTCTGGGACAGAGAAAAGCTGAATGTAGTGAGTGTAGAAGAAAGGGAACATGCCACAGTGTTAGAGAGACCAAAGTCAGCATTACCTTAAAGGATCACTATAGGGTCAGGAACACAAACATGAATTCCTGACCCTATAGTGTTAACACCACCATCTAGCCCTCCTGGGCCCCTCATGCCTCCATAAATATAGTACAAATCTTACTGTATTCAAGCCTGAAGCTGTAACTCTGTATGCTGTTAGACTCAGAAAAACAAGCAGTCTGCTAACCTCATCAGAAGAGGTAGCCTGATCCAATCCTAGTGCTTCACCATAGGATTGTCTGAGACTGACAAAAAGGCAGATCAGGGGCAGAGCCAGCATGATTCAAACACAGCCCTGGCCAATCAGCATCTCCTCATAGAGATGAATTGAATCAATGAATCTCTATGAGGAAATTTCAGTGTCTGCATGCAGAAGGAGGAGACACTGAATGTTTGGATGCATTTTAGGCAGCCATGACCCAGGAAGATCTCTAACAACCATCTAAGGAGTGGCCAGTGAAGTTATCACTAGGCTGTAATGTAAAGATTGCATTTTCTCTGAAAGGACAGTGTTTATAGAAAAAAGCCTGACGGTAATGATTCTACTAACCAGAACAAATTCAATAAGCTGTAGTTGTTCTGGTCACTATAGTGTCCCTTTAACTATATTCATTGTCAGCCAGTCCACACAAGTTTTGTTCCCATACATCCCTCTTAAGTTTCCATACTTACTACATAAGAGTATGTGAAAAGTAGTTAGGGTTGCCACCTTTCTTGGAAAAACATACCGGCCTTACTAATTTGCATAATTAAATATGTATGGGTGACATCACGTGATGTAAATCACAAGGAGTGACATAAGAGAAAATGCTGTAAAATCACCAAAAAACGACTTAGTTTGATTCTGCTGTATAGATGGATTCCTCCCAGTGCCCCAATGTGTCGATTTACTCCAGGTCTCAGTGTTCCTATGTATCAGTGTCTCAGTGCCCCATGTCTCCCAGTGTCCCCTAGTGTCGTGTCCCCAGGTCTCCCAGTGACCCTATGTATCACAGTGTCTAAATGCCCCATGTCTCCCTGTGTCCTCCAGTATTCCCATGTGTCTATGTCCCCATGTATGTGTCACTAGGAAGACGGGGAGACCTGGGGACACGGGGAGACCTGGGGACACAGACACCAGTGACACTGGGAGACTAGGGGACACTGGCTGGGACACATGGGGACACTGATACTAGAGACACTGGCTGGGGGACATGGGGACATTGAGACATGGGGCAGTGGGAGACATGGGGACACTGAGACACTAGGGACACTAGCTTGGACACATGGGGACATTGAGACACTTGAGGCACTGGGAGACATGGGGACAGTGCGACACTGGGAGACTAATGTACACTGGCTGGGAGACATGGGGACACTGGGAGACATGGGGACACTGGGAGACATGGGGACACTGGGAGACATGGGGACACTGGGAGACATGGGGACACTGGGAGACATGGGGACACTGAGAGACATGGGGATACTGGGAGACAAGGGACACTGTGTCCCCATGTGTCTGTCATAATGTCTCCCAATGTCCCTTACTGTCTCAGTGTCTGCCATAATGTATCCCAGTGTCCCTTAGTGTCTCAGTGTATATCTCCTTGCAGCCTTTCCCCCATCCCTTACTTCCCTGAGCTGTAGGCTGTCTCTGCAGGGTGGGAGTTGCTGTCTGGACTCTCAGTAGCTGCACCCCTGCAGATCAGTGAGTATAGATAGGCAGGGAGGGAGATGCCGGAACTTCCCATCACTGCCTCTTCCCACACACAGTGACCCCTACTGGCCAGTGCTGGTATTGCATAGTAATCTCTTGTTTATACTGAGAAAAATAACAGCATTTGTATTGCTGTAATATCACTGCAATATTGGCACGAGCCAGGCAGCCTCAAATACTGTCTGTGCCAATAAAGTAAAAGCCAGGTGGAATCCCTAAGAGTAGTATGTGGGGAAAAACACATGTATGAATGTATTATTTTTACAGGCGGAAAGTCCAGATTATTTAATATTCAAGCCCTATATTTGACCCTGTAATTTTCCAAAATCCTTTAAAGCTTATACATGGAGGGTACTGTTGTACTCGTGAGACATCACAAAACACAAATGTGTCAATTTAGAGCATTACAACATGCAGTGACGATTATATCATTAGTGAAAGTACAGATTTTGTGTGAAAAATGCAAAAATAATTTTTTACCTGTCGTGTCAGTACTGAAACAAGTGGGTTGTTTCCTCTTATGTGGACAAGGAGCTCTGTAAAAATTTAAATAAACCCGCCTAATTGCTAATAAGTCAGCTTCCTCCTCCCTTCCACAGTTCATTTTGTCCTGACAGCAGGACGGACAAGACGCTCCAAAGTCTGTTGAGGCTCACAGGATGATGCCAGGGAGATGCAGACATGAAAGCTCCCCGGGAGGTGAGCTGCAAGGTTTTCTTTCCACTAAATGTTACGTTCCCACCAATCTGGAAGCAGGCAAAGCGCCTGCACACAGCAGTGTAGGGCACGGCCAGGTGGCCTTGCGTTCTACTGACGTTTCCGATCGTGCAAATGCGCGTATCTGAACAAATGTTACCACTGGAAATTCAAATAAATCGGCATATAAAGCTGTGCATAGCCCTACTGACACCAGGGTTGGTCGCCAGTATCAGTTCACAGTGTTACCAGCCCTCCCACACGGCAGTGAGATTTTTTTGAGGTGAGAAGTCTCTACTTTAAAATGCCTCATGTTACTTGATCTCAAGGTAATAAACGCCTACATTCCATACCAACGTTTCCGTATGGAAAATATCCTTTCAGTAACCCATATTCTTCAGCATCGAGAATACATGGCAAAAATAGATCTCAAGGATGCTTATCTTCATGTTCCTATGGCTGTAAGCTCAAGACATCTTGTCAAAATGGTGCAAAAGAGTAGAAGATCTGCACAAAGAAATCTACATTTCACCCAGAGTAATCAAGATCAACTGAACTGGTGAAAAGAATCAAGGTTCATGAAAATAGGTCTCTCATTCAAGCGAAGAAATTGGATCACTATCAATGCAGATGCATCAGTCAGGTTGGGGTGCTCACCTGGGATCACTTTAAGAAACAAATTGGTGAGGATTCAATCAGACAATCTCACAACTGTCTCTTACCTAAACCGTTGGGGCAGTACAAAGGTAAAATCCCTCCAAAGGCTTTGTGCACAGATCATGTATTAGGTTCAAGTAGAATTGGAGTCAATGTCAGCAATTTGCATTAATGGATCAGACAAAATAGTGGCAGACAATTTGAGCAAGCAACGCTGCATACAGACAGAGTGGTTCCTTAATCCTCAAACATTCAGGATCATAGAAGATTTTGTCTACCAGCGATGGACCTTATGGCCACCAGACAGAACGCAAAAGTAATACATTTTGCTTCCATTATGAAAGATCTCCCTCTAAATCTGGATGTATTCTCAGTCCCTTGGAATTTCAAGATGGTGTACATCTTGCTCAACAAATATGAGCAGGCAAGGATTTTAGCAATCCTTCTGTATTGGCCAAAAAGGAGCTGGTTTTCAGAACTCAATCAGATGGCGGTCTCTCCTTGGGTTCTTCCTTGCTCTCTATTCTTACTGGAAAACACAAACATCCCAATAGAAACATTAAGGATGTTTCGGTTGACGGCTTGGCTGCTGCAAGTTTAATTCTCAAAGAGCAGGGTATTTCAGATGTCATCTGTGACACCCTCCTGTCCTCCACTCGCAATTCTACTACCAGGATTTACCTTGGGATTTGGCAAATTCTTACAATGGTGCTTGTCAAGAGATTGAGGCTTGTTGGTCAACCATACCTTGCATCCTGTCTTTTCTACAATCCATCTTCGACTCAGACCTTAGTGTTTCAACTCTGAAAGTGCGAGTTTCGTCCCTCTGTTATTTCTTGGTAAAAGATTTGGCATCCAATAGGCTTATTCGTAGATTCTTCATGTCTGTTTTATCATTTTTTTTTTTTTTTTTTTTAAATTCTTTATTTTTTGCGTGCAAGGGTGCACAGGTATGCCGTGGTGCCACAATAGCAGTCACGTGCGCATTTTCAACATACATTACACATATGGCACTTAAAAGGTCTGCACATTTTTATATAATAATAATGACGGTCTATGAGTATATTGCAAGCTAGGCAAATTAAAAGCATCCACAGTATATTGTCAGGTGTGTGGGGAAAAAAGGAAAAGAAAAAACATAAAAAAAAAAAAAAACCCATGATGCGGAAGAGGAGATATGGGCCAATAAGTAAGTATACCATCTGGTCTCGCTTGAGAGAGTGCCCGTTGTATAATAAGGGTGAGCTACATGTCTTCTTTTGCTACTTTAAAGGGCGTCTAGCTGGACCGGATCGTCACCCTAACTGCCATGGTATATGCTTATACGAAAGACTTTGCTTTTCCCTCAGTTGCGTACAGGAGAACATAATGGGGACCTTTCCTACCATAATAGCGTCAAGAGTGCTGTATACCTCGCTTAGTGGATAGAAGCTAGCTTGTGTGTCGCGGGGCGTCTAAACTATGATGCCTGAGCGTCATTCCCTGTGTTAGTCGCTAGGGTTTGTACCATGCTGTCCATCGTGTAGTATATGCAGCTAATAGTCTGACCTGGCGTGTACCTGTCTTCTGTCTGGCTGCAAGCTGTAAGGTGTTACGCGTCCCTCAGTTCTTCCTCGGGTGTCGGTCGACGAGGGTTTAGAGCGGACGCGGGGGGGAGTAGAAGCCTAATGTATATCGAGATACATATATTGAGTGTGGTAAGAGCAGAGAATTGGCATTGCAAACATTTGCTTAGAGAACTTGCTTAACTAAACATAGTAACATCTAAAATCAACAAAGTAAAGTCTGAAGGTCTTTAACTACAATGCTTTTTGGTGTTTGTCACCCTGTCCCAATGCGTACGAGCTGCAGACATTGGGTCCTTGGGGATCTCAAGTGTTAGCCGCCTCGGGGGAGCCCCGCCTGGGCTGTCGAGGAATAAAAGTTTTGGTTCTCTCCGGATCCCATCTATGCCTTGGTCCGGTGTCTGTTGGGGGCGCTGTGCAACTTATGGCCTCCTGAGGCAGTCCCAGCGTGTGTAATAAGTCTCGTGCGCCTTGTAAGTTGTGTACCTCGTACCTTTCTTCGCCCTTTAAAACGAGTAGGGGCCGGTCGAGGCGCCATCTGTATGGTGTGCCCTGTTGCCTAAGAATTGATGTGAGGGGTTTTAATGACCTCCTCCATGCCAACGTGCCACCAGTTAGGTCTGCAAAAAATGAAAGTGAGTGTCCTTCAAATGTATATTGAGTACAGTTCTTAAGCGCTGCCAGTGTTGCGGCCTTGTCTTTCTTGTGTTGATAGCGGATGATCAGGTCGCGGGAGGCCGTCGCTGGTGCCCTGGTCGGCTTTGGGACCCTGAACACATCCTCGAGGTGTATGGTTTTAGCCTGTTTCGATGTGAGTAGCTCCGTTAATAGCCGGCGCACGTAGTGCGGCAGTTCCTCGGCCGGCATGTCTTCGGGTATTCCCCGCACTTTCAGGTTTTGAGCTCGACGAGCATCCTCCATGGCGGCGAACCGCCGTTCAAATTCTTCTTCGTTTTTGTGTTTTAAGCCCGCAATCTCTGTCTGCATGGAGGTGATGCGGTTGTCTTGCGCTGCTGAGGTGTTTTCTAGTGCACCCAGCCTCCCGGTAGTTCCCCTGTAGCTCAGTGCGAATAACGGCCATATCTGCCTGCAGCGTGTTCTGGAGGCCCGCCAACAGGGATTTCAGCACCGATGTGGTGACTGGTGTACCTCCAGGATCCAGAGGTTTGGTGATGACCGCAGGTAGGTTCGGTATTTCTGGCGTATCTTCCCCTGGGGAACAATCATCGGAGAGTTCAGAGTAAGTCTCCGCGTGGTCGGCCATCTTGGGCCTTGTCGCCTCGCGTGCTTGCCTCCACATTGCCCCGATATCCAGGCTCTGCCTCGGCTGATCGGGTTTTTGCTTCTTGGATCTCCGACCCATGCTGATTTTGCCACCTTTCCCCAATGTGTGCCCGGGTTTTGAGTAGGCTTGTTGGTGTAATTAGTACGCTTTTTGGCTGAAATCGCCGGAGCTTCGGTGCCGTGCGACTTCTCTGCTCTGCCATGTCTGTTTTATCTTAAACGTCCTCGTATATCTTATTTCCCTACTTGGGATTTATCTGTAGTTCTTAGGGCAATGTGCAATCCTCCCTTCGAATCTTTACACGAGATCTTAACATTTAAAACTGCATTCCTTCCTTTTGCTAGAATTATTCTACAGACAAAGAGAAGAAATGGAACTGCCTCAATGTTAAAAGGGCCTTGGATATATACCTCCACAGATCAGCCCCACTCAGAATTTCAGATCATCTTTGTGTCAACGTTCAAGGTGCATTTAAAGGCAAGATGGCTTCCATATCTACATTGACCAGATGGCTTACAGAGGCCATTAAATTGGCCTGTGACTCTAGCAATATCTCCCTTCCATTTCCCGTCAAGGCACATTCTACCAGAGCCATGTCGACATCTTGGGCTGAAAGGTCATCGACTTCCCCAGAAGATATTTGTAAAGCTGCTTCTTGGTCCTCATTCCACACTTTTATTAAGCATTACATGCTGGACATATTCTCCTCCTCTAAAGCCGCTTTTGGGCGGAAGGTGCTTCCGGCTGTGGCATACAAATTTCCCAACGTTTTCCCTTTGGGGATCTTGCTATATCCCGCTTGTTTCAGTGCTGCCACTTACAACACCAATCTGGAAGCAGGCAAAGCGCCTGCACACAGCAGTGTAGGGCATGGCCAGGTGGCCTTGCGTTCCACTGACGTTCCGATCGTGCATATGCGCGTATCTGAACAAATGTTACCACTGGGAATTCAAAGAAATCAGCATATAAAGCTGTGCATAACCCTACTGACACTAGGGGTGGTCGCCAGTATCAGTTTAGTGTCACCAGCCCTCCCACACGGCAGTGAGATTTTTTTTTTGAGGTGAGAAGTCTCTAATTTAAAATGCCTCATGTTAATTATGCTTTTTAAAGTTCCAAGGGGTACACTCTGGACTTTTTCTCGTCCAAAAAAACAGACAAAAGTTTTCGTCCTACACTTGATCTCAAGGTAATAAACGCCTACATTCCATAACAACGTTACCGTATGGAAAATATCCTTCCAGTAACCCATGATCTTCAGCATGGAGAATACATGGCAAACAGGAAAAACAGTAATTTTACTTACCGTAAATTCTATTTTCCTTAGTAAAGTGGCAGTACTGGGTTTTTTTTTTTTCTCTCCCATTAGATAATTATATTTTGCAGTATTTGGTCTCTGTATGGTTATTTAGAGAACACTGGATAGAAGGAGGAAGCTGACTTTTATTATCAAGTAGGCGGGATTATTTAAATCTTTCCTTATTATTTTTTTTTTTTTTTTACAGAGCTTCTTGTCCACATAAGAGGAAACAACCCACTACTTGTGTTTTGTTTTGTTTCTTAACCCCTTAACGACGAGTGACGGACGAGGTCCGTCACTCAGGGGAATGCGTTAATGACGAGTGACGGACCTTGTCCGTCACCCGTTAAAATTAACCCCAGATCGCCGCGATCGTGGGGTTAATGGTGCTCCGGTCTGCCTCTGCATTAGAGGCAGACCGGGAGCACCGGATCGGGCTGTCAGAGTACATGTGCCCGCTCTGACAGCATGTCTGAGCGGGCACATGTGCTCTCTATACTCACCTCCGCCTCCCTGCACTTCCTGGTTCTGTGTGAAGTGCAGGGAGACGGATCTTCAGTGATCCTGCCCCCTGGTGGAAAAAAAAATAGTAAAATTAAAATCCCACCCCCCTTTAACCTCCCTTTACCCATTTTAATAAAAAATTAACCCCTTCCCTGCCAATTGATCACTGACTACAGTGATCAATTGGCAGGGATTACATTTTACTAAGATCTGATTTTTTTTTTTTTTTTTTTTAACCCTCAGGGGTTCAATTTATTTTATTAATTAATTTAAATATTTTAAAATTATAAATTTAGCTAGCTGGGGAGGGTGGAAGTTAGTGGGGAATTGGGGGATTTAGTATTACGCTAACTAGGGGTTAACGTCAAAAAAAGTTTAAAAATAAGCTTTCAAAAGTTAAAAAATTAAGTTAAAAAAAAGTTTTAATAACATTTAAGTAAAAAATAAAAAAATAAACCCTTTACCCAGTCCAAATAAAAATTAACCCCTTCCCTGCCAGTCGATCACTGCCTACAGTGATCAAAATACAGATCACAGTATTATACTGTTCTAATTTTTTTTTTTTTAACCCCTGACTATTAACTTTTATTTATTTTTTTAACCCTTAGCGGTTAAATTTATTTAATTAACTAATTTAAATATTGTATAATTAAATATTTTGCTAGCTGGGGTGGGTGGGAGTTATGGGAAAATGGGGAATTTACTGTTAGTGCTGCTTACTGCTAGTTAGGGGTTAACGTAAAAAAAAAAGCTTAGAAAAATGTTAAATCTGTAAAAAAAAGTTTTACGAAAGTTTAGGAAACTTTAAAAAAAATGAATAATCAAAACAAAAGTTTAAAAAATAGTTTTAAAAAGTAAAAAAATACATTTAATAACGCTCATTACCACTACACCTGGTACAAGCTAGCGGAAAAATGATCCCACGCTAAGGTTCAAAATATGCCTTTTGAAATACCCTGGGGTGTCTACTTTAAGAAATGGTATGGCTTTATGGGGTATTTGGATTATATAGCCTGGTAAAATACTCTAAAATGGGACATGGGCACAGCGTAAAAATTCAAAATTTGAAAAAAAATGGAATGGCTGTGTCCCAAATGTGCCCCTCCGATGTCCACATATACCTGGCAAAGGTACATACGGGGGTATTTTTGTACTCAGCAGACATAGCTGAGCAAAATATGAAGTATTATACAGTGGTAGTACACATATGGTTTGCAAAATATACTGTGCAAACTCACTTTGTGTGCCAAAAAGGCAGAAAAAAAACGCTTATAACCACTACACCTGGTACACGCTAGCGGAAAAATGATCCCACGCTAAGGTTCAAAATATGCCTTTTGAAATACCCTGGGGTGTCTACTTTAATAAATGGTAGGCCTTTGTGGGGTAGTTTGAATTTAAAACCTGCAAAGATGCTTGGAAATTGCACATAGGCCCGGCGTCAAAATTCAAAGTTCGGTCAAAACTGATATGGCTTGGTCTCCTATATGGCACTGTAGCTTCACGAAATAGTGCCATAGACATACAATGGGGGTGTCCTTTTACTCAGAAGACTTAGCTGAGCATAATTTGGGGGGTTTGAACTTAGTGGCACACATGAAATATACAAAATGCCCAGCAAAAATGCAATCCGTATGTAAAATATGCACAAAATAATTTTTTACCACATACTTTGGCATGTAATGGTAAAAAAATGGGGGCATGTTAAGGCACAATATGCACCTTATGAGATACCCTGGAGTGTCTACTTTTACAAATGGTAGGCCTTTGTGGGGTTTTTTTGAACAGTCAAACTACTATAATACCCCAAATGGAAGCATAGGCTCATTAAATCCGTCTCTCAAAATTATACTGTGAATACTGAAAAGGACAGGTCTCCTATATGGCACTGTAGCTTCACGAAATAGTGCCAAAGACATACAATGGGGGTACCGTTGTACTCAGCAGAAGTAACTGAACACATAATAAAACTTTGTACAGGAATAGCACACACCAACTTTACAAAATACACATGAGAAGTTCTTTGTTATAAGTTTGTGTGCGAAAACCCCCAAAAAACACAATTTTACTCCAATATTTAGCAGAGGTTGGCGGTGAAATGGCTACGTAGAAAGTGTCAAAACAACCTTAGGTAAATAGCCTGTGGTGTCTACTTTATATAAATATATACTTTTGTGTGGCAATTTTGTTTTCTTTTATGGCTATTAGGCTTACAAGACAAACATACCAAATTCTAAAATCGCTCCACATAAAAAGTTTATTTTACTCCTTGTGCTTTGTGACCTGTAACTACTAAAAAAAACTTAAAATCCCAGACACATTATATATTCTGTAATTCAGAACAACTAAATGAATTTATTTTTAATTACTTTCCTTAACCTGCACTAATTATGTACACATTATTATTGCAAAAACTGTAAAAAAAAAAAAAAAAACACACAAAAATTCATTTTTTTGCATATTTCTGTATTTTTTTTATAATAAATAAGCATTTATATATATATGTGTTACATCAAATTAAAGCCCTTTCTGTCCTTTAAAAAACGGTATATAATATGTGTCGGTGCAATAAATTAGTAAAATGCAAATTGCAGTTGAACGCAAATAGCAAAAAATGCAAAAAATGCCGTTGTCATTAAGTGAAAGACAAGCTTCTGAAGCTCTGTCCTTAAGGGGTTAAGGACTGAGCCAAATGTACACGTTGTAAACAAAACGTAAACAAAACCTGGCATTTGCGCTATATGTCTGTCCAACCGTAATTCACCTTTCATATTAAATGCACCCCCCCTTATTATATATTTTATTCAGGGGAAACAGGGCTTTCATTCAATATCACATATTTAGCTATGAAAAATAATTTAATATGAAAAAATTGGGAGAAAATAATATTTTTATATTTTTAGTTCTACATGACATTTTAACTGTCAATGTCATAATACTGTTTGCTTTTACTACAATAAAATACACAATTGTATTCAGCAAAGTCTCACGTGTAAAACAGTACCCTCTATGTACAGGTTTTATGGTGTTTTGGGAAGTTACAGGGTCAAATATAGCACGTTACATTTGAAATTGAAATTCGCCAGATTGGTTACGTTGCCTTTGGGACTGTATAGTAGCCCAGGAATTAAATTTACACCCATAATGGCATACCATTGCAAATGGGGTATGTCCAGTCTTTTTAGTAGCCATTTGGTCACAAACACTGTCCAAAGTTAGCGTTAGTATTTGTTTGTGTGTGAAAAATGCCAGTTTTGGCCAGTGTTTGTGACTAAGTGGCTACTAAAAGACTGGACATACCCCGTTTGCAATACCTTGGGTTGTCTACTATTGCAAATGGTATGCCATCATAGGGGTAATTTTCATTCTTGGGCCCATAGGGTCTCAAAGGCAACGTAACCAATCTGGCAAATTTTAATGTGGGAAAAAAATGAAACACAAGCCTTATATTTGACGCTGTAACTTTTGAAAACACCATAAAACCTGAACATGAGGGGTACTGTTGTACTCGGGAGACTTCGCTGAACACAAATATTTGTGTTTCAAAGCCGTAAAAAGTAGCACATCAATAATATCGTCCGTGCAAGTGCTGTTTGTGCGTGAAAAATGCAAACAAACGTCACTTTTACTGGCGAGATCATCGTTGTGATACATTTTACTGTTTTGAAACACTAACATTTGTGTTCAGCGAAGTCTCCCGAGTAGAACAGTACCCCCCATGTACAGGTTTTATGGTGTCTTGGAAAGTTATAGGGTTAAATATAGTACTAGCAAATTAAATTCCCTTTACTTTCGGCATGGGTTGTCAGGCAGGTCCCGCTAATTTTTTTTGTAAAAAAAATTACGTGTGTGTGTGTGTGTGTGTGTGTGTGTGTATATATGTGTGTATATATATATATATATCTCAAATTACACGTAGACTGATACTGATTAAATATATATATATATATATATAATTATTGTTAGTTTTATATATATATATATATAATTTATTTAAAAAAGTGTAAATACGTAAAAAAATGTAAATTAAAAAAATTAAAAATAAATAATTGAAAAATATATAGATGTGTGTTATTTCGTTCTAACTGTATTGTGATAATATATATATTTATATCAAAATACACGTAGAACGAAATATATATATATATATATATATATATATAATTTCGTTCTACGTGTATTTTGATATAAATATATATATTATCACAATACAGTTAGAACGAAATAACACACATCTATATATTTTTCAATTATTTATTTTTAATTTTTTTAATTTACATTTTTTTACGTATTTACACTTTTTTAAATAAAATATATATATATATATATATATATATATATATATATATATATATAAATTTTTTTTTTTTTTTTTTATATATACTTATTAATTTAATTTTATTTCCAGCCAGCAGGGGGGGGGACTACCTGTCATTACGGGCAGTCCCCCTGCTGGCAATGCAGCAGGCAGCTAACCCGGCCATGTGATTGTGAGGTCCTCGCAAGGACCTCACTCACATGGCGGGGGGGGGGGGGAGGGGGGATGGACGTGCTGCGGTGGGCTCCCTGGGAGTCATCCCCCCAACCGCGATCGCCGGCGACCGGTTAAGTAGCAAAAGACCGGAGGGCGTACTATTACGCCCGGCGGCGTTTAGAGCCGCTTAGAATAGGGCGTAATAGTACGCCCTCCGGTCTTAAAGGGTTAAAGTAATTTTTGCCAGAGTTTGTGATGAAGTGGCTACTAAAAAGATGGAACATACCCCAGGTTATCTACTTTTGCAAATGGTATGCCATGATGGGGGTAACTTTAATTCCTGGGCTGCAATACGGTCTCAAAGGCAACATAGGTAATATAGATGCAGCAAACAAAACCTCATGGGGGAGGGGGCATCATTGTACTCGTGGGATAATGTCCATACAATTCACACTGCAAATATACACATTCCTTGCAGTATGTCCAATCTATCACTGTGTAATTATACCTAAAACCAAGAAAATGATCAAATACAGATCATCCTATAGTCTGTAATAACCAATATATAGTGTAAATATAACCCAGTCACATAAATTGGAACTATTAAGCTAACTCTCCCTTTAATTGCCTGTTTGCCTATTATGCTTGCCACCCCTCTAGCTGCTTTAAACATTTTGCCACTTATTTCAGAGATATACAAATATATTTAAACCGAAAGGGCTGCACTCACCTGAACATGCATACATTATGGGGTGGTGATGTGGCCAATATATACAACATACAAAATGCACAATCCAGCAAACTCACTTATTCACTAAACAATGATTTCAAATCTTATAGATTTGTAATAGTTTTAAAAACACCTCAAATAAATAAAACCATTACAATTTGTAAGATTCTAAATCAATGTTTAGTGAATAAGCAAGTGCGCTGGATTGTGTATTTTGTATGTTGTGTGTGTGTGTATATATTGGATATATTAAAAAAAAATTTTATATAAAGACATTAAGCCATTGGAGTAGGACCTGCCAAAGATGGGGTACATTGACGTTGTGGCAGGCTTATGCAATGTATGATCATATAATGTAACTAAAAAATGGATATTTATACAATAGGTGTGGAATATATGGCGCTGAGTTGTAGATATAGACAATGGGTTGTAGCTGCTGAAAAACACTCTGTGGGTACTCCTCAGAAACCCACCATACAAAGATAATCACCAAGATACAAAAAAGGTTTCAGGCCCAATTGGTGTTACCACCCCTTGGGTCCTCTACCTTTTAAGAGTGCAGCGCTGTGTTTGGTATAAGATCACAGTAAATTACCTGTAGTTCTAAGACAGGTATCCTTTATATTCTCCAATGTAATGAATATACAAAAGAAAACAAAAATATATACAAATAATTGTGCAGTATGTTAAACACTGTGATTGAAAATTTTAGTGAGTTCACAGATATGTCTACACTCACATTTTTAGAGCCTTTTCAAGTGAATTAGGCTCTAAACTTGTGCACGTCTGTGTCTTTTTAAAGGTAGATCACACGACCCCTCTTCTCCACGGTGGATGGTGTATTTTCCTCTCCACAAGGTATATAAAAGACAGAGTTATCGAGCTAAGTGTAGCATCCTTTGCAGTTTTTGTTAGTTTAAGTAATGAGATTAAAATGCTCACCTTGTTTAGAGCCTTTTGGTAACTGGCTCTAAGTATGTAGACCTAGTGTCAATTTGTGGGGTGACACTGCCCCTTCCCTGGAATCACTGGTGCTGGATACAGTTGGTTTGTATAAAATAGATGAATTTATTACAATATATAAATAATCAATATAAAATACTTTCTAGAAAATAAAAAACAGATTAGAACAATTATATTATAAGTATTAGTGGTTTCCAGTAAAATGTTGAGTCCACTTTAAAAGCTAAAACGCGTTTCGCCGGTAAAAACGGCTTCCTCAGTCAGCTTGTAAAAGTCCTCTTGATGCTCTGTACTTTTAAGTCTCCAAAACCCCGCCTAAAATGCGTCCTTCCAATCGGAATGATCCTTCCGGTCACCTGACGTGGCTGAAAAGCCGTCGCGTCACTTCCGGTTTTTCGGCACTACAGGATCCATAGTGCTTTGCGCTCAGCGCGTCACTTCCGGTTTTCGTCCGGTCGTTTATGGGAAATATAGTCCGAACTGTGGAAAATTGCCACGTCCATATTTGGAGCCTATTTGGCTCATATGTGGTAATAAAACAGAGATAAAAGAAAAGAGTGTGTATAGTTAAATGTTGTTGTTTTATGTATCTTTATATATTAAGCAGGTAGACTTTCTGCAATCCTATTTTTGCATTTTCATTATTATTGCTTCGTTTTGAATATAACCTTATCTTTAAAACACAATGAAACCTTTTTATATAGACCTCTTAAGTAAAAATCATGCAGGTTTTTAAAACATAGTGGGAAGAAAAGTGACTTGTGCTTTGAATGTGCATTCTATCCATAAAGCCTATTTTCTGCAAAAAACATATTTTCCAAATACACATTTAATTATTCATTTTTTTGGAGAATTCTATCCCCTATATATTCTATTTAATATGGATTTTGCCTTAAGTGAGTATATTTGGTGGCTCTCTTTTTTTAAAAGGTGGTATCACATCTATATAAAAAAGCATGCAGAGAAGATGAAATAAATAAAATGTATTAAAACCAGTGGAAGACGGATGTTGGTGATTAGTATGTATATGTGGTTTCTTTCATAAAAAATGGCATAGCTCAAAGTCCGCATTTAGACCTGCAGGGGCCAAAGTGTTAAGGTTAAAAATCCATTTTGTTTCTATTCTACCTAATTTTCTGATTTCATCTTCCCCTCGCCAGTTAAGTGTGATTTTTTTTTTTTTTTTTTTTTTTTTTTGGATTGCCATAAATTCTAGAAATTGGGGGTCTCTGTTATGTACTAAATTAAAATGCTCTGAAACACTGTGTTTATCGTAGCCTTTTTTAATGTTTCTAATGTGTTCATTTATACGAGTTTGCAAGGGGCGTTTTGTCCTGCCCACATAAAATAAATTGCACGAGCATTTTAAAACATATGACTCTTTTGGAAAAGCACGTAATCATCTGGCGTATCTTGTACTTATTTTCTCCTTTTGGGTCATGAAATTCTGTGATGTGTCTTTGTGCTCCTACATGCTAAACACTGTCCACAGCCGAAAAAACCTTCTTTCTGAAAGAAAGGGGTGGGTGTATTCTCTTTGATATGGTTGTGTGTTAATTTTCGTTTTAAGTTAGGAGCTCCTCTGTACACTAATTGTGGTCTCTCTGGTAAAATGGAGTGTAACATGGGATCATTCCTTAACATAGGCCAGTGTTTGTTAATTATTTGTCTAATTTTATGGCTTTCTTGATTAAAGTTACAAATGAACGGCAAACTCTTAATTTTGTTACTACTTTTAGGTTTGTATTCCAACAGAGAAGATCTTTCCATGGCTCTTACTACTTTAATCGTATTGGAAAGGGAAGTTTCCTCATACCCCTTTTCTATAAAATCCTGTTTAATCTTAATGGCCTGAATTTCAAAAGTGCTATGGTCTGTGCAGTTCCTTCTAACTCTCATCAATTGTGCTTTGGGTATATTTTTTTAGCCAGGGAGAGAAATGACAGCTGTTTAGATAAATATAATTGTTAATGTCCACAGATTTAAAAAAAGTATAATGTAACTAACACCCATTATTATTTTTTGCCAGCCCCCTGGTTTTATTTAATAAATAAATAAATCTATCTGTCTGTAAGGGGATAAGCTAACCAATATGTATATGCTGCCTTTAACAATAGCCGGAAAAGAAAACTACGGTAAGTATGAATTTTCCTCTCTCCTGGCTAATCATGGCAGCATATACATATGGGAATACCCAAGCTTACCAGGGAGGGACATAAACAACTGCCAATCAAATAATCGACTCCATTCATCATAGATTAGAAGATTGAACTGAGTTAAGGACATAACGTCCACATTGCTCCTAAATGATTGCTTTAACGTCCAGTATGTAATGCTGGACAAACTAGTTCAAAGAGGTCCAAATGCCAACTTTACAAAAGTTTCAGCAGAGATCATTGCCATGGAAGCCCATGATGCTGCAACTGCAGGAGTGGAGAGTGCCTCGAAATCCTTTGGTATGGGTAGAGAATGGCATTGATAAGCTTTCACCTAAGGCAGGATCTCCGGTGCTGAATGCAAGACAAACATATCCTGTTGAAATTCAGTGAATGGAGGTATACAGGATCAAGCAGCCTGGAGTTTACACATTCATCTTGCTGAGGTACCATCAACATCACTTTCTGTGTTAACCCCACGGAAGCTCCTGCTAGAGGTTCGAATGATGGTTTAGTCAGAGCCTGTAAGACCAGAGGTAGATCACCTATTGGCTTCAACACCTTTAGTGGAGGCTTGAATTTAATTGCTGCTTACATGAAGCAAAGCACCAGATCTTCCAATGCTTAATGGGTACCCATCAAGGTGGAAAGTGCCAATCTGTGCTCCTCTAGAGGTGTATAATGCAGACCATATCAAGGCCTGATTGAGGAGTAATTTCAACCTCTATTATTGAGACCAACAGACAAATGCATGCCAAGTTTTGTAATCTGTAAAGTATTTAATGACCATTTCAGGGATGCCTATACTTCTAAAGACACCCGCATCAACACCAGAGCTTAAGGATCTTGGTGTGTCAAGGGACCTTGTAATAGGTCTGGACGTACTAGAATTTCCCTTGGAGGTTCCAGATTCATCTTACTCATCATAGGTATTTAGAGTCTTTGTGGCCTTCCACTGTCCTTTTGAATTTTCTTTAGGAAAGTTGAAAACAGGAAAAATATGTACACCAGACTGATTCCAAATTTGAGTCAGCGTATCCTGACCTTGAGAATTCTGATCCAAAAAACTAGAAAAATGCTTCTGGACCTGGTAGGTCTGAGAAGTGGCCATCAGATCTACATTGGGTATCAGCCAAATTTGAGTCAACCCTAAGGATACGTTGGATCAAAGTTGCCATTCCACCTTGTCCACTGTTACTCAACTCAGGTAATCGGCCATTGTATTCTGAGCCCCTGGTTGTTCTCTTGTGCCCTGATCATCATGGACTGTAATTCGCTCATCAATAGGAGGCTGTGAGACCCACCTTGATGATTAATATAGGCTACATTTGCATTGATATTTGAGCAAATTTGGACACACTTGTCTTCAGCAAGCTTCTGAAGTGAAAAAGAGCCCTGAAAATGACTTGTAATTCCATAAAATTGGATGGAAATATTCCTTCCCTTATCAACAGACCTTGTGTAACATGGTCCAGACAATGTGCATCCAGTATAGGCTTCCATGTGCCTTTTCTTTTAGCACCAGAAGAGAGGCGCTCATTGTCCCAGGAACCACTCCTGTTAAGGGACCCAAGAAATCACATCTTTGTCCAGAAGGTTTCATACATATTTCTTCAGTGCTATACCTTGTGATTCATCTGTCTGAATTCTCTTGTTTGTATAGACCCCTGTGTCAGAAGAAAAACTCCAATCTATATCAATGTGGACTATGGATACCACCCAAGTCTCCAGAATGGGACCGAGCCCAGGAATATTTGCTCAGAAAAAATAAGGCTGTTAGTGGACAGACACCAGTTCATTACTGAAGAGCAAAATGACTGCTGCATAGCTCTATTGGAACCTTGAAAGGCAGGTTTACCAACTCCACGAGTTACCTCTGGAGTATACCCTGCAGTGTCAGTAATTCCATGTATCTCAGAAATGCTGGTCACTGGAGGTTTTTCTGCCTGACCCCAAGGAGCCAGGATTCTTGGATCTTCAGTCCTGAGGTACAAATACCTTGCAGCCCTCAGCTGCATTTTCAATAGATGTATCCAAAGCTTTCCCACACAGCAGCTCCCCTTCAAATAGAATGGCATAGAGGACAGACTTTGAGGATGTCATCATCCCTGAAGCAGGACCATAATGCTTTCCTAGCTGCTATAGTTAAAGCCATTTGTTTGAGAGAGTATCCTAGTTACATCTAGGGAAGCTTCTGTGAAGAAGTCACTTGTAACCTGAAGACTCCAGACTGCATCTCCAATCTTGGCTCTTAATAGCTCTCTGCACAGTAGCATTTAGATCTTTAATCTGCCCTCTACGCCATTCTATTTGAAAGGGAGCTGCTGTTTGGGAAAGCTATGGATAAACTTCTTGCCTTTCTTCTATCTCTGTTCTCCTCCTTTCTGAAACAGAACTTCTTGTTTTTCCTCCTCCTAATATTAATCATCCTCTCTCGCTCTCCCTTCAGATTGGTGGTACCCATATCAGCCCATCCTTACAAGCACGTCGTCTTGGTGTTACTTTTGATTCTGGCCTCCCCTTTGAGCCTCACATCCGGTCTGTTGTCAAATCATGCCAATTCCACCTTAAAAACATTGCCCTCATCCGCCCCTTTCGTACACAAGATGCTACTAAAGAGCTTGTCCATGCTTTAGTAATCTCACATGGACTATTGTTACTCTCTCCTAATTGGTCTTCCCAATAGCCGTATTGCCTCACTACAGTCTGTAATGAATGCTGCCGCCAGACTGATTTTCCTCTCTAGTTGGTCCTCGCACACCTCACCCCTCTGTCAGTCCTTACATTGGCTTCCTGTATACTCTAAGAGTCAATTCAGAGTGCTAACCCATACCTATAAAGCACTAAATAATCTTGGCCCCTCTTATATCTCCTCAAAGATCCATAGCTATGCCTCTTCTCGCCATCAGACTCTTCAATTGTTTGAGAAGTGCCTTAAAACCCATTTATTTAGGAAAGCCTATGGCCTCCCAGACTAACCTCTACCTCACATACCTGTCTCTTGCTCTCTCCTAAAGGGCTGCACTCTACTCTCTCCTCCAGCTCTGCTTCACTTCCACCTAATTTGCTTGCTAATTCCTGTCCTAATGTGTTTTTATACCCCACCTCCTATAGACTGTAAGCTCGTCTGAGCAGGGCCCTCTTCAACCTACCGTTTCTGTAAGTTTTCTTGTAATTGTCCTATTTATAGCTAAATTCCCCCTCTAATAATATTGTAAAGCGCTACTGAATGTGTTGGCATTATATAAATGGCAATGATAATCACACTTTTCATGGTTCTAGAAACAGCAGTGAAAGCTACAGCTGGAAGACAACCTGCATCGACAGGCGTATAATTTGGACAGGTCTGCATCCACTTTTCATTCATAGGCTTGCGTAAAAAAGCTGAGTTGTCCCACAGGCTACCCTGGAAATCGGTGCAACCACCTCAGGTGGTATAGTCCAGGGGGTGGAAGTACCTTCCTACATAGGGTAAAGTTTGGCCTCTTCTCTTAGCTCTAAGGCCTTTCAAACACATCAGAACTTCCATGGTAGTCATGCCCGCCTGTTATGTGGCTGCACTGGTATAGGTGATGCTGAAGTGTCTACCTTATGGAGACAGTCAGTGCATAACTGTGTTCCTTCCACTGCTTTTCCATCAGAACCAAAATATGGTGTAGATTCAGAAAATACCATGCAACTTCCTTTGTAAGCTATGCCAACATGTCCTGTGGTTGCGCAGGTATAGGTGAAGCTGAAAAGGTTACCTTCTGAATACAGGCAATGCATAACGGTTTTCCTACCACTGCATTTCTATCACATTTAGAACATGGTAGATTCAGACATAAAATAAACAAAAAAAATTTACATGTGGCTAAGTATTAAAGTGAAAAGGGGGCACTGTCTAATTCTTTAACAAAGAAAAATCAAACAGATTTAAAACTAGCTGAAGCAGCACTTTCCTATGCGGGGAGAACCTGCAAATACTTTCCAAATAAGTTTGGGATGTTTACAGTCATTTTCCCTTCATTTTAGGTACTTTCTGGCAATTGCCCATATCCAAAATGGCTGCCACAATATGTAGTCCCATAATGCAAGTCATTGGTGTTGGGCCCTTCAGACACAAATTGCACACGCGCAGGTGTCTTCCAAGTGCATTTGCTGTTTAGAGACCGGGCAAAGAGCTCGGTCTGCAGCATGCATGGCCCCTGAACACCCAGGGAACTGGGAATAAATCTCCATGACCGAAGGGAAGCATAAGAAATAAAGTAAAAGGTGAACAAGGTGCAAAAAAAAATCACCAAAAGTTAAAGGCAGCACAGTATAAAAGGCAGTAAAGGCACAGTTGCATAATGCACCACAGTTTAAAGACATCACAGTGTAAAAGTACCATAGTATAAACACACCACAGTATAAAGGCACCATAATATAAAGTTACTACAGCATAAAGGCACCCTAAAATAGCAAAAGCAAATAAAGTAATGTAATGCTGGGTGCCAATGCCTCATGTAAACATGAGGCTCATGTAAACATAATTCCACTGATAAGGCTGCACTCACGGTCTTCTTAAAATCCAAAATGCTTTATTGGGTATTCATTAAAAATAGGATCAACATTTCAGTCCCCCATGGGACTTTCCTCAGGATCAAAAAATACATATACAACCATAAACCCTTTAGAATGTAAGCTCATTGAGCAGGGCCCTTCACCTCTCTGTTCCTGTACGTCCAGTTGTCTGGTTACAATTACATGTCTGTTAGTCCACGCATTGTACAGCGCTACGGAATGTGATGGCACTATATAAATAATAATAAACCCATCCATATACAATATTTATGAAAAAACATAATTGGTGAACTCACTCCAGCTGGAGCTAAGGACCGCTGGCGTCCCACCAAGTGCATTGCGCATGTGTAAGATGTGCTCTGCCCACCTAGCGTGCCAAAATCACGTGGCGACGTCAGACGTGTTGCCGTGGTAATGCGGGAACCAGCCCTGTCGCCATGGCAACTGGTATACGTTGCAAGTGTCAGTTCTTACTGTAACATATGCCAACCTGATAATAGAACGGTGGCCACGAATCCACACAGAGGGGTTTCTCTTGCCCACATAATTTTTTTATATATATATATATATATAATTTTTTTATTTTTTTTTACATTTAATATTCCGAATGACTGCTGTGATGCTATTTTATTATTTATTTTTTTATCTGTAACTCACCCAAATAAAGATCAAAATTGTAGCAGACTTCACTTAGTGCTTATATTAGAGGAATGTATGATTTTAAACAAGGGGGAGGGAGAAACTATATCGGATAAATTCACATTTACAGCAGTCAGGGCTTTTTAGTGGGACAGAGATATCATAGGTGCATTTCCTGCTGTAGGACATACTTTTCCAAAATGCATTACCCATGTCCCAGAGGTGCATCTACCCTTTAATAAAGCTCAGCTTAGACTTGGGGAAATAAACAGTACTACTTATTATGATTAAAGGACCACTATAGTGCCAGGAAAACAAACTCGTTTTCCTAGTACTATAGTATTAATAGGTCCCCCTCCCGCTGGGCTCTAGGCAGAGGAAAGGGTCAAATTACTTACCTTTCCTCTCCTAATCCTTCGGACGTCATCGTCTGAGTGCGGCAAGTGCCGCGCGCGTATTCAGCTAGTCCATAGAAAAGCATTCTCAATGCTTTCCTATGGACGCTGGCATCTTCTCACTGTAAAAATCACAGTGAGAAGCGCGGAAGCGCCTCCTAGTGGCTGTCAATGAGACAGCCACTAGAGGCTGGATTAACCCATAGGTAAACGTAACAGTTTCTCTGAAACTGCTATGTTTACAGCTGCAGGGTTAACCCTAGGTGGACCTGGCACCCAGACCACTTAATTGAGCTGAAGTGGTCTGGGTGCTTATAGTGGTCTTTTAATAAATGTGAAATTCATGGTACCTACAATTTGAAATTAGATGTTCATGTGCGATGTCTTTTAGAACTGTAATACAAGAACCATCAATGTTGCAGAAGTCTAACAGCCTTTTTTTTTTTCATGTTCCAGGTCTGTACTGCATTGGAAAAGAGTCGCTTTTGGTTGAATTGGCAAAGACCTTTAAATCGTGGGTGGTTGTAAGCCCTCAACGATTGGAATTGCTCAAAATCCTAGAATTAGAAGATGTTTTTACTGTTGATGGAGAAGCAGGCAGAATCCATGTTGTTGACCAGTCAGAAGTAACTTATGTTAATATGGTTCAATGGAATCGCGTTTGTCCCACTATTGCAATTCTCCCCACCAGTCGAAAAGTCAAAGTTTGGCACAGGGCAGTGCATGTTGTTCCATACTCTGATCATTCTGCCTTTGATGAACTTACAGAATTTGTATCAAGGCTAAAACCATATTCAATTATTCCTGTAGTAAAAACCCAGCAATGTGAGCCTCATTTCAAACAATATTTGCGTTTTAGAAAAGAACCCCACAAAGTGAATATTCCAGAATCTGTGAAAACCTTCATGAAAAATCAACATTTAAAGGGAAAGGAAGAAGCTTTACATCTGTTTAAAGTTCCCTTTCCCAAGCGTGCTGCAAGAGGAGTTGAGTTTGAGTCGCCTGAAAAAAGGCCATACTGTAATGTTGGCTCTTGTAGCATTCAAAATAATCAGGAAAGCATGGCACATTTATCAGACACTGAGGCTGACTTGGAAGAAAGACAAGAAATTGGAGTAACTTTCATGAGTACAAGGAATGCTGAGATGCCTTTGTGTGAATCTACTGTGATAGAACATAATAAAGACCGAACTTCACTCGAAATCTCAACTTCTTACATTGCTGATAGCTCAGAAGATAACATACTTGAAATGGCATCCACAATATTTTGGTCCCCTAAACATAGGAATGGTACTTTAATATCGGAGACATCACCAGAGGTTATATCTGTAATAGGCTCCACAAGTAGCACTCCAAATTCAACATTGTCAATCACGTATTTGGACTTACAAGAAGCCAGTCACCTGCCGATATTGCCATTAAAAAAACAGACTAATTTTGGACCTCAGAACTTTCACAATCAAGTTGAGAAATACTTTAAGAAATTTCATACAAATGATGAGCTCTGTTAGTTTTTGAAAAAGATAGAAATATATTATTCTTTTTGTTTTGGGTTAGTTTATAGTTATGTTATTAATTTAATAGTAGGACAAATATATTTATTTTGTGATGGCATGTTTTTGTAATTTTTTTTTTAATATTTTTTTTAAATGTAGGAGTTATACAGTTCATGTAATTAAGTTGTTTTGTTTGTTTTTTTTTGTGGTGGGGACAATAACCAAAACACACTTTTGAAATAGTTCAGAAGCAAGTTGGTTGAGGCAAGTTGTTAAGCCTGTAAAATAGAGGGCTCAGCTTAGAGAAATAGATTAAAGGTGAAACGTGGGTGTGTAACCACGAAAAGCACCTGCGAGTGGTGATGGGGTCCAGGTTAAATAGCCGGATGACACCTGTCGTAACTCTAGGCTAATGCCTTAAAAATTATGGTACAATTGTCAAAACATATACTTATGAAATAACAGAGAAGCAAGTTGGTTGTGATATGCCAAAACCTACAAACTGTTAGGCCTGTAAAAAAAGTGAGCAAAAGAATATAGATGCACAAAGTTTATTGAAAAATAATCAAGTATATTACAAAGCAATAGCGTTACAGGCAAATCTAATGCCAATTTCCTGTTGCAGAATATATCTGCAGTATACTGATGATGTCCAACAACCCATTCTTTTAATGATGTGTGGAAATGTTATGACTAAATACAGCAGAAGCTTCTCCTATGCAAAATGAGTGCCCTTATAAGGAAAATGAAACCCTATCCTAACTAAAAGAATCCTGATGTGGATTATACATATAGATATGGTAAGAGGGGCACTGTGCAATCATGGTAACTAGTAATCGGGGGAAATATCTACATGATTCTAAATCAGAACATCTAGAATTTTTACTGGACACCAATTAGAGCTAGAAGGGTAAAATGGAATTTCTGCCAGGAATCTGATAAATTGACAATTGTGAATTCCCTAGGCCTGAGAAAACTGTAAAAGGCTACATAAGCTGCTGCTTTAATGATCACATTAGTATGTCTTTCAAATGAAGCAGCATCCAGTAAGTCCAAGTTTGCTCAAAACATAAAACCATCCATAGGCAAAACGTTTTGGAGCTTAAATAACGGTAAGCTTCTGAATTGAGGACAGGAAAGGCTTGGAGTTTGGGAATGAAGTGAGCATGTCACGGTGGATGTCTGTGAGGTATAATTTTATTGTATTGTGTGATGGTGTGAGAGTGATTTGGCAAAAAAAACTGAAAGCAACCATAGTCTCCATGGCAAACATGTGCTATCAGAAATTAACTTCTTAAATAACAAGCCCTATCGTAAGTTTTTTTTTTTTATGTGAGAGGCCTTCTTGTGCCAGACATTTTCTAAGACAGTAGTAACGTTGGTGCATGATCAGATTCCAGAATTCTGAGGTTCTGTGGCTTATTTCTTTACAATTGGATGTGATTTTAAATAGTTCTGTTATTTGAAATGTGTCTAGACACAGTAGTATTATGTACACCTCGTACATGGATACACACAAAGAAAACCTGATGGATTGCTGCTAGCCAAGTCAACCTCCTGACTAGCATAAGAATAGTAATTGACTGGGAACAACCTTTGTTAAAGGGACACTATAGTCACCTGAACAACTTTAGCTTAATTAAGAAGTTTTGGTGTATAGAACATGCCCCATGAAGCCTCACTGCTCAATCCTCTGCCATTTAGGAGTTAAATCCCTTTGTTTATGAACCCTAGTCGCACCTCTATGCATGTGACTTGCACAGCCTTCCATAAACACTTCCTGTAAAGAGAGCCCTATTTAGGCTTTCTTTATTGAAAGTTCTGTTTAATTAAGATTTTCTTATCCCCTGCTATGTTAATAGCTTGCTAGACCCTGCAAGAGCCTCCTGTATGTGATTAAAGTTCAGTTTAGAGATTGAGATACAATTATTTAAGGTAAATTACATCTGTTTGAAAGTGAAACCAGTTTTTTTTTTTCATGCAGGCTCTGTCAATCATAGCCAGGGGAGGTGTGGCTAGGGCTGCATAAACCGAAACAAAGTGATTGAACTCCTAAATGACAGTGAATTGAGCAGTGAAATTGCATGGGGAATGATCTATACACTAAAACTGCTTTATTTAGCTAAAGTAATTTAGGTGACTATAGTGTTCCTTTAATTATCTGGCCAGCTGACTGATTATCAGAAAAGGATCTAACAGAGAATTCCACAAATGGCCAAAGATTTGAGCAGCTACCACCAAGGGGAAAATGTAAAATAGTGCAAAATTGCTTTGAATATTTTTTCCCTGCTTATTCTAGAGGTAAATGACCAATTACCTAATACCGTGTCAGTATATTGCCACACAACCTGAAAGACCCTGAAGCATCTGCTAGGGATCTACTGATTATAGGTTTTATCGATATTCTGGGTTTTTGTAAATATCGGTATCGACCTATAATCTTACCGATGATGAGGTGGTTCAGCGTGCGACCAATCTGTCCTCTTTCCAATTCTCGTGATTCACGAGGCCCTGGCCGTCAAATCGTTACCATGGTAACACTCCATGCAGCCAAACCAGGCGCGCAAATCGCAAGACTTTTAGAGAGCTTGTTGAGAAGGCCCCTTAAGGTGCTCCTTGTCACTAGATTGTGCCCAGCATTCATGAAATGTCGGGGATTACTCCCTTTCACCATCTGCCTGTCTGCAGTCTCTGTGTCTGTGAGGGAGTGCTCACTAGAGGTTCGAGAAGACACAGCAGGTTAAACCATGACAGGGAGCTGTGAAAGGTAGTAATAACACAAGCTGGAAATTGTTAAGCATGCTAATAATGTAATATGCCTTTAGGGTACAGGATTTTACCACACAGTAGATGATAAAAGCTCACAAGATATAAAAAGGTTATGACTCACTTTAAAAGCCTTCAAGCTACTTGAGCCAAAAACAAAAAGCCCTCACAAAACAAATGACCACCAGACACAGATAGTATTAATTGTATATTTTTTCAAAATGATAAATGTACAGAGTATCGGTAAGTTATCGGCCTGAACGTTCACAGATTATCGGTATCGGCTCTAAAAAATCAATATCGGTCGATTACAATTTTTTTTTTTTGTTTAAATCATTTAACAACTTAACTGTATATTTTAAGCTCAGAGGGTTTGTGGCACGGTTTTCAACCATCAAGAAATCATCCAGATCGGGCATCTACAGTGTTAAGTAAAAGCCAGTATAATATTACAAGAATACTGCAAAAATATTGAAGGGTTTAGGACTATTTTTAACCCTGATTGTGAACCAGGTTACGAAAAAATACTGACCCTTCTATTTCCATGAAATAACTTAAAAGCATTATAAATGCTGATTTTTTTCCCCCCCCTAACCGTGCGCCTTGGCATAGCTTTGATTGCATCCTCTACAGTTGTGTATTGTAGTGACCTTCTTCCCTCCCTGCTCAGCTACCTCTCCCTTCACATTCCCCCCCCTGCATAAATTCCCTCCTCCTTCCCTGCACAGATACCCCCCCTCAAAAGATTTGTCCCTGCACCCTCACAGTCTCCCTCCCCTGCAAAGACCCCTTCCCCCGAACAGTCCCGTTCCCTCCCTCCTCTGCACAGTCCCCCTTCCCTCCCTCCCCTGCAAAGTCTCCCTTGCCTCCCCCTCTCTCACTGCAAAGTCCCCCGTCCCTCCCTGCACAGATTATCCCTTCCCTCCCTACACCCTCACAGTCCCCCTGCCCCCTGAAACTTTACATTCAATTATGATCTTAACAGATTATAAAAACCTGTCTTATATTGATAAAGGTGAAAGGTTGTCAGCGAGACTGGATTCAAATGTGTATTAACCTACAGACCTGGGTCTAAAAACTCAAAAGCAGACACTTTGTCTCGTCAATACAAACCTCAATGTGTCCTTTGTTGTTCCTAAACAACGTATCATATACAATACCCTCTTATACAGTATCTCACAAAAGTGAGTACACCCCTCACATTTTTGTCAATATTTTATTACATCTTTTCATTTGACAACACTGAAGAAATGACACTCTGCTACAATGTAAAGTAGGAAGTGTACAGCCTGTATAACAGTGTAAATTGCTGTCGCTTCAAAATAACTCAACACAGCCATTAATGTCTAAACCGTTGGCAACAAAAGTGAGTAAACCCCTAAGTGGAAATGTCCAAATTGGGCCTAATTAGTCATTTTCCCTCCCTGGTGTCATGTAACGCGTTAGTGTTACGAGGTCTCAGGTGTGAATGGGGAGCAGGTGTGTTAAATTTGGTGTTATCGCTCTTACACTCTCTCATACTGGTCACTGGAAGTTTAACATGGCACCTCATGGCAAAGAACTCTCTGAGGATCTGAAAAAATGAATTGTTGCTCTACATAAAGATGGCCTAGGCTTTAAGAAGATTGCCAAGACCCTGAAACTGAGCTGCAGCACAGTGGGCAAGACCATATAGTGGTTTCACAGGACAGGTTCCACTCAGAACAGGCCTCGCCATGATCGACCAAAGAAGTTAAGTGCACGTGCTCAGCGTCATATCCAGAGGTTGTCTGGAAATAGACGTATAAGTGCTGCCAGCATTGCTGCAGAGGTTGAAGGGATGGGGGGTCAGGCTGTCAGTGCTTAGACCATACTTCTCACACTGCATCAAATTGGTCTGCATGGCTGTCGTCCCAGAAGACAGCCTCTTCTAAAGATGATGCACAAGAAAACAAGCAGACTAAGGACATGGATTACTGGAACCATGTCCTGTGGTCCGATGAGACCAAGATAAATGTATTTGATTCAGATGGTGTCCAGCATGTGTGGCAGCAACCAGGTGAGAAGTACAACGACAAGTGTGTCTTGCCTACAGTCAAGCATGGTGGTGGGAGTGTCATGGTCTGGGCCTGCATGAGTGCTGCCAGTGTTAATAAATACCATAAATGCCAACATGCACTGTGACATACTGAAGCAGAGCATGATCTCCCTTCGGAGACTGGACCGCAGGGCAGTTTTCTAATATGATAACGACCCCAAACACACCTCCAAGATGAACACTGCCTTGCTAAATACGCTGAAGGTAAAGGTGATGGCTGGCCAAGCATGCCTCCAGATCTAAACCCTATTGAGCATCTGTGGGGCCTCCTCAAATGGAAGGTGAGGGAGCGCAAGGTCTCTAACATCCACCAGCTTCGTCATGGAGGAGTGGAAGAGGACTCCAGTGGCAACCTATGATGCTCTGGTGAACTCCATGCCCATGATGGTTAAGGCAGTGCTGGAAAATAATGGTGGCCACACAAAATATTGACACTTTGGGCCCAATTTGGAAATTTCCACTTAGGGGTGTACTCACTTCTGTTGCCATGATTTAGACATTTATGGCTGTGTGTTGAGTTATTTTGAGGAAACAGCAAATTTACACTGTTATACAGGCTGTACACTTACTACTTTACATTGTAGCAGAGTGCCATTTCTTCAGTGTTGTCACATGAAAAGATATAATAAAATATTTACAAAAATGTGAGGGGTGTAGTCACTTTTGTGAGATACTGTATATGTAAGATAGAGGCTTAACAATGTCAAGCACCTGAACTAACCTCTGATAGGAAAAATATGTTCCTCCTGATCTGCAGAAGGATATACTTACTTGTTTCCATGACAGGAAAGTCGCTGGTCATCCAGGCATTCATAAGACTTATGCACTCATAGCTAATGAATTCTGGTGGCCGTCCTTACGTAAGGACACCAGATATTATGTTATGGCCTGTGAAACGTGGTAAGACTAAACTACCTCATACGCTAACCTGTGGTCTGCTTCAACCTATATAAATACCAAATAAACTGTGGGTTAGTATAGCAATATATCTTATTGTTGAATTACCTATGACAAACAAAAAGTCTGTAATCTTTACTATTTTATGGTAGAAAGAGCATGTAAATCAAGGTATTTGGGATGATGAGATCCCGTTTTATGTTATAAGAAAGAATAATAGCTATGTAAGTACTAATTATGCCACATGTATATGCATTGGCTGATTTTCATTTGTTAAAATCAATGTCAATTTTGCCATATTTGAAAAACTTGCTATGAGGAGCAAGAAATAATAAGAACTACTAAAACATGAATAGAGAGGAAAATATACCCCTTAACCCTGGGAGGGGAAGTTGGGCCAGTTGTGGCCCGGTCTGATGCTATTAGCAATTTAGATCTGGATGCAGCTCTTATTTCTTGATATTGAGGAAATAAGTATTAATATTGGGACAGACAAATTAAAGCATAATACAGTTCACACTTATTAAAAACACCATGCAAGGCAAAGCCTGTACACTATAAACTGTGGTAAACTTGGTGTTCTCACGCATTAACGGCTGGAGTCCTTGGGTCAGGAGGTCTAGTGAGATGTGGATTTGGCCTCTCTTACTGTCAAAGTCCCATCAGGTCGTGACTGCTGCATATTTCTCTGACAAGAGCCGCTGGGGGACAAACAGGGTAACCGTTGCAGGGTCCCAAATTCAGGGTGGTGCGGAGGTGTCAGAGGTAAGGAGTCCTGTTGTAGGTCCAGGTCTCTCTCGCCCTGCATGTCGTGGATGGTGAACGAGGAGTCGCCATGATGTATTAGCAGCGCGTGTGGTCCTCTCCACCTGTAATTCATGTTTTGTGTGTGGAGGAGAGATGTGAAGGGCTGGAGAGAGCGTCGCCAGGCCAGGGTGGACCAAAACAGGTCTGTGTAGAATGATAGCGACATGTTCTTGAATAGGTAAGGAGATTGATTTTGTGTTGCGTTCATCACTGCTGCTTTATCTCTGTTACTGAGGAAGCGCACCAGGAGATCCCTAGGTAACATGCTGGATCCTTGGTAGGCCTTGGTAGATTAAATATCCCCTCTGGAGTCACCTGTTTTGCGTGCTTGGGAGTTAGGAGGGCTGTTAGGAGTCGTCTTACAAAGTGAGATATTTCAGCCTCTGGTATCTCCTCAGTGATCAGATCCCCCTGATCTTAATATTCATGCTTCACCTCTGATATCTAAGATTCTGCTGCTGCAGTTTGTGTACTGCTTGCTGCAGGTTCTTTGTGTGCTTTGCGTTTTGGTTGGAGTCTTGCTCCAGGGTGTTCATGCGGCCTGTCAGGCCCTGTAGGTCTTTGCGGATTTGGGCCATGTCAGCCTGTATGGTGAGCTGAACCACAGCCAACAATTATTTTATGATCGCCGTGGTTACTGGAGGTGAGGACAGTTGTGGGGGAGTCGGAAGAGGGGCCTTTGAGGCTGGTGGGGGTTCCACCTCTATTCCTAGTATAAAATTGTTAGAAAAATCTGAGCAGTCATCGGTGAAGGCAGCCATGTTTGAGCCCATGGCACCCTGCGCTTGTCTCCAGAAGTCGCCGATGTTCATGCTCTGCCGTGGCTTGTTGTGTTTGGACTTTTTTGTCTTACGACCAATCTTACTGACAGCAGCCTGGGGGTCCGTTTGGTGTCCAGTACGGGGGGGTTACGGAGCTCAGACAGCATGCGGCCATTCAGTTCAGTAGCTTGGCTCCGCTCCCGGTCATCTTTTATAATGTGGAAATAACACTTGCACATTATCAATGTTAACCCCTTAACGCCGTTACGGCGTTCTATGCCGTCGCGGCTTTAAAGGGCTTTAAAGCCGTTGCGGCGGCATAGAACGCCGTAACGGCTTGCAGCCCAGGAGGTCCGGCGGTACTCACCTCCGCCGCGATCCCCACGGCAAATCAGGCTCCCGGGGGCCATGTGATCGCTCTCAAAGAGCGATCACATGGCCCCCTATAGCTGGCTGTGGATCTGCCAGCAGGGGGGCTGTCTGAAATATCAGACAGTCCCCCTGCTGGTGGGAAGAATTAAAAAAAAATTATTAGACATGTGTAAAATTAAAATAAATGCATTTTTATATATATAATATATGTATATATATTATATATATAATATATATACATATTATATATATGTAACGTCATGCGTAATGTATTTTAATAGTAATATTAGTATATATATTAGTATTAAAATACACTTAGAGTGACGTTACATATATATAATATGTATATATATTATATATATAATAGATATATACACATATATTATATATATACGTATAATTACAATAATAAATAAATAAAATTATTAAATAAATAAATAAAATATTGAAACAAAATTTAAAATAAATTATATATTCATATGTAATTTTATTCTAACTGTATTTTGTTATTAATATATATATATTGGTAACAAAATACACTTAGAATGACATTCTATATATATCTATCTATATATAAAATACAAATAACCGCAAATATATATAGAGAGATAAATACATATAATTACATAATAGATTACATTAGTATACACGTAGAATTTAAATACCTATAAATGCATATATATTAAAATTCTACGTGTATATTTAAGTAATCTTTTAACATAATTATGTCATTTGATTAATTCAAATTTGATTGACATGCCTGACAACACAGGGAGAAAGTGCAGAGAATTTAATTCGCAAGCACTATATTTGACCCTGTAACTATCCAAGACATCATAAAACCTGTACATAGGGGGTACTGTTTTACTCAGGAGACTTCGCTGAACTCAAATATTACTGTTTAAAACTGGTAAATTATATTACAACGATGATATTTTAAGTAAAAGTGAAGTTTTTTGCATTTTTTACAAACAAACGGCACTTTTATGGACTATATTATTGTTGTAATATGTTTTACTGTTTTAAAACACTAATATTTGTGTTTAGTGAAGTCTCCCGGGAATAACAGTACCCCCCATGTACAGGTTTTATGGTGTTTTGGAAAGTTAGAGAGTCACATTTCATTTTTTTCACATTGAAATTTGGTAGCCCAGGAATAAGAATTACCCCCATGATGGCATACCATTTGCAAAAGTAGACAACCCAAGGTATTGCAAATGGGGTATGTCCAGTCATTTTTAGTAGCCACTTAGTCACAAACACTGGCCAAATATTAGTTTTTTGCTTTTTGTCACAAAAACAAATATGAACGCTAACTTTGGCCAGTGTTTGTGACTAAGTGGCTACTAACAAAGACTAAACATACCCCACGTTCAATACCTTGGGTTGTCTACTTTTTCACATGGTATGCCATTATGGGGGTAATTCTCATTCCTGGGCTACCACACCGTCTCAAAGGTAACATTACTAATCTGGCAAATTTCAATTTAAAAATGGAACGTTCTATATTTGACCCTGTAACTTTCCAAAACACCATAAAACCTGTTAATGGGGGGTACTGTTGTACTCGTGAGACTGATTACAAATATGTGCATTTTTTTGCAGTAAAACCTAACAGTATTATGACATTTACAGCTAAAATGTGAGGCGGAACTACAAATTTTTTTAAAAATTTAACATTTCTCACAGTTTTTTTAATTTTATTCATAATAAATTAGGTTTCATATATAAATATTTGATATGGAATGAAAGCCCTGTTTCTCCTGAACAAAATGATATATAATAAGTGTGGGTGCATTTAATATGAAAGATGGGAACTACGGGTGAACAGACATATAGCGCAAATACCAGTTTTTGTTTACGTTTTGTTTTGATCAGAACGTGCACTATTGACTCCGTCCTGAAGGGGTTAATATCATCCAATCTGGATGTAATTGATTGGATGACAGAGAGTTGGGGCGTAAGCTCAGTTACAGAATGACACTGTCTGTATTGAAAATCATACAGGGTAATTGATTAAAGTGACAACTACCAATTCACTACAAAGTAAATTTCTAAATTTAGTCCAAAATAGCTGAATAAGAAAATTTCTCCAAGTCTGTTTTCTGTTATTCTAGCTATTTTGTCCCTAAATTTCAAATTCTCCTTGAATTCACTTTGGGTTCTGGCAATTCTTACTTTAGTGAATTATCCAAGTAAACTTTTCCTCTTTATCCCTGTGTGTACCATATGTTTTTTTGTTTTTAGCCACGTGATGCAAGCAGTGGCCATTTTTGGTCCACCTTAATGTGTCCAGCACCTTTTTACCCTCATGCCCTTTGGCTTTATTCTTCATTTTGTAATCAAATAGTCTCTTTGTAGCTTATTATTATATCCTTTTATTAATCCTTGTCTTGATTTACTGTTTTATTTAATTACTTTATTGGTCACATGACTATAATGTCATGGGACTGTTATGTTTAAATTGTTTACTTCTATTTAAGCAGTGAAAGTGCCTCTACCTGTAACACTTTGAGAAAGTCTATTAATTAGGTCAAATGTGTCAGTGTGTTACTCTATTATGCTTTTATAATTTATTTTCAATAACATAGTGTTTTATCTACATTGGACCTTCCTAATTTATTCCTGAATATTGTTTCATCAAATTCCTTGGTGGGGAATATACCACTTATGCCATATGGATTAGGAAAAAACTCTTTTGTTCTGCACCAGTGAGTACATCTCTTTAATTATAGGTTCATGTATATAGGATCACATTCATTTTGAGAGATCAAATCGTTTTGTTTCCTATATGTCCTGCCATTCACCACTTTCCAGTGTTTGCTGCAGGTCTGCTTTCGAGAGCAAAACAAATTTGGGTATTTTGTCGTCACTGTCAAGCGCACACAATTGCGCATACATAGTTGTGATTAGACCTTTTATTGGCTCTTCCGTTATGCAGAGCCTCTCATAAAAAAATCAGTTTGGCACTCGCTGCTGTTCGAACTTGTGGGTGTGTCAGGCTCACTTGAATAATAAGTATAGATATGGAACACAACTGCAGATATCTGAAGGTTCTTTAATGAATTAATTTTGGTTGAAGCAAATAATAATACTGATACTGTAGCTTTAAATATCAGCGTAGTTAAACAGAGCAAGTAGAAGCAAGTTGCAATTGAAGTAAGTATTAGTACTGATACTGTAGCTTTAAATATCAGCGTGGTTAGACAAAGCAAGTAGAAGCAGGTTGCAATTGAAGCAAGTAATAATCCTGATACTGTAGCTTTAAATATCAGTGTGGTTAGATAAAGCAAATAGAAGCAGGTTGCAATTTGAAGAAACAATTAGTTAGTCCATGAAAAATGACTGGCTTCCTGAGAGTAACAGTCAGACAAGTTGCAGGAAGGTTTGATTAGTTGTAGCAATAGGAAGTAGAACAGACTAACTTGCATGTAGGCAGAATCTGAATTAGAAGTGAAGATTCTACTTAGCTTGGATGGGAACAGTTCCAGCTTGCTTCTAGCTTTTCGCTAAGCTAGGAAGGTTCTTGAGCGTAAAGGGTTGCTCCGTGATACAATCCGAGGTCGTGGTGAGGAGAGAGGGAGTGAGCGATATCCAGTCCGGGTCTGGTACACGTGTAAGAGAATGAAGAGATTTCAGCCGGGTATGTGGTTGCGGTCGTGACCTTTTACAATAATCCAGCGAATTGAATCTGGCGCGGTCTCCCTAAGTAGCGCGGGGGAACCGCGTCAGAGAGAGGGGGTGTGGCAGAGCTCCATCTACCCGGAAGTGTCAAGTTATCGGTAATGCTAGTAAGTAGGATATGACAGTACCCTCCCTTCATGGAGCAACCTCTGGGTGCTATCGACATGGTTTGGAAGGGTAACGTTTGTGGAAGGCGGCAACTAATCTGTCCACATGAACGGTAGAGGAGTCTTCCCAAGTATCCTCATCAATTTCGTATCCTTTCCATCTAATCAAATACTGAAGGGAACCACGATGGATTCTAGAATCCAGAATCTTCTGGATTTCGTATTCTTCCTCACCTTGTACCAAAACAGGATCAGGAGAAGTAGTTACATCTCTATGGAAAGGGTCGGAGAGATGGGGTTTCAGTAAGGAAACGTGGAAAACTGGGTGAAGTTTTAGAGTTGGAGGAAGCTTCAATTTAACAACGTTACTGTTAATGATTGTTAATATACGAAAAGGACCAAGAAAGAGGGAACTTAGCTTCTTTGAGGGACGGTTGGTGGCTATGTTTTTGGAGGAAAGCCATACAAGATCGCCTACTTTGTAATTAGGTGGAGGTTGTCTTTTGGTATCGAAGAACTTCTTTTGGTTATGCAATGCGGATTTAAGATTTTCACTTAATTTGAGGAATAAGGAAGACATAAAAGAGTTTCGATCGGGCGGTTCTACAGTCACTGACTGCACCATTGAGCTGCATCGTGTAGTACAGCAGTAAAAACAAACAGTATTGGGCGGAGCCTGACCGTCGAGGAAGATGGCAGCATAATCCTTTAGCTCCCTCTTCCCGGCTTCTGAAATCCGCTACCATCCGCATGTACTGAGGCATTCACGCACCCAGAGAACACACAACAACTCCTACGACGCCCAGCCGACTGCTACCCTGAGGTATGGGAGGCGGAAAACAAAAGAAGGACCAGACCCCATCGGTCGCCCCGATGTTCCGGCCACAGCACGAACAGGGACGGCCATCTTACCGCCAAAATCCAGATGAGGCCTGCATGGACTCCGATGGGAGCGAACACAGCACAGCCCCAGACGCCCCACTGACCCTGCGCAATATGCAATCCATGCTCAGGGAAGCCACCGCGGATATCAAATCCCACATGGCAGCTGAACTAGATAAGAATCTCTCCGGCATTAAGGAAGACATCGAGGCCCTAACAAGCAAGGCCCACCACGCTGAGACCAGCATCAAGGACCTCACTGCCACATCCCAAGCACACTCACAGGACATCACATACCTGCATGCTAAAATTGAGGCAATGGAAGAAAGCATGGAAGACCTGAACAACAGATCTCGCAGGAATAATATCCAGATCCGGGGCCTAACTGAAACGGTCACCAATGAAGGCCTACACGCCACTCTGACAAGCCTATTCAAATCAATCCTGCCTGAGGCATCCACTCAAGACCTTCTACTCGACCGGGCACACAGAGCCCTGAGGCCCCAGACAATGAACACGGACGCGCCCAGGGACGTCATAGTTCGCATGCATTTCTTCACCATCAAAGAAAAGCTTCTTAACCTCACCAGAAACTCCCCACCGCAATACAAGGGGGACCGCCTGGCCTTTTACCAAGACCTCGCCCCATCCACCCTGAAAAAGCGGAGGGACCTCAAACAATTAACCCTTACGCTCGCTCACCACGGCATCAGGTACATGTGGGGCCACCCATTTAAACTGGTAGTCCGGAAAGACAATCAGACCCATGTCCTCACAAGCCCAACCGAAATGATCCCGTTCGCGGACTCGCTGGGCCTCACCCTGCTACCGCCACCACCACTAACATCCGCGGGAGCGGGGGGCTTACACCGGGCCCAAAGAGAGAGATTCGCGAGATCCCCACGCCGCACTCCGCGCAAGAGGCAATTGGCATACAGCGAAAGTCGGGATTGACTCCACGGAGGAGCCCGCTAGCGAACACTGCGAACATCCTGGACCCCATATATTACTCACATGAACGGCAGACAACCTGGGACACGACAACTACACCACCTTGTCAACCCACCAACCTTTGATACAAAGGGCCTGAACGGGACTGGCAGATGACGGCTCCTCTTTTTTTTTTTTTTTTTTCTCCTTCAACTACATCACAAGCTATGCCCCAACACTGATCCCTGAAACTACACGGCTTACTGCCCTTCAAGAGACACCCCCACTGCCCCTCCGCAAAGCTCCGCATCCACCCCCAGCAGAGACCCACTCGGATTGCCCGACACTGGCCTCCACAACCTCCATGCCCAACGGGATTCCCAACAGAAGCACAGAAACCACGATGCAGAGCTGGAGACACCACATCCGAACCCACAGAGATTGGAGGTATCAGTGGGGGGCAACTACGGACATGGGGTACACGAGCACAGCTCGAGTAAGCAATGGACATTTAACCCTCTGAAAATATATGCTTTTTTTTAAATACTTTATTTTTGCATCCTGTCGGACAAAGAGGAATGATAACATTGCATGGGCTTACGCAGAAGCCACAAAATATATATATATGTATAGGAATAACATCCATGAAAACTGTACATAAACTTCAAAAAATGTCACATGAGGCTTGATGTCGTCACTGTCTCTGTCCACCAGGGGATTTTTTCTTTTTAGAGATCCGCATCATATCGTGGTGATGATACCATTTAAAGAAAGAAACAACCGTGGAACATAAAATATTATATATAACCTCATGCATCGTAACCTGATAGGGTTGCCTCATCCCGTAATAGAAGGGGTTTACCCTGGCGCACCTTGCCTTGTGCCTATCTTGTAGAGCAACTTGAGTGTAAAGTGCGATTAGGGTCATGTTGCGTGGTGGTACACCGTTGTTTTATACCGTATGTATAAAACTTAAGGAAATTAGGAGTGAAGAGAGAAGAAAAAGGAAAGAGAAAAAGGGGGGGCAAGAAGTAAGGGGAGGGAGAGGGGGCATGGGGTAGATGGGGAGGGTCGTATGCGACGTCTCAGAGCAGCGTGGCAATGTTCGTACTTCTTATCGGTGTGTGTTGTTCTAGGCGGTGACCGGGAGTACATAGTCGTGCCATGGTTCCCACACTCTGTCAAATTTTGGTGTGGTGCCTTTCAATCTGGCCGTCAGACTATCCATTAGGTGTACCTCTTTTACGTTGCCTATTACTCTCTGGGTGGTGGGTAAGTCTGTTTGGAGCCATGTTTGTGCCATCGATCTCCTAGCTGCCAGTGTAATTTTATGGAGTAATGTTTGTTCAACTCTTGTCCAATTATCTACTGGTCTGTTCAGGAGGTACGTCCAAGGGTTGAGGTCAGGTGCCTTATGGAATATTCCATTGACTAAGTGATGGATCTTAGCCCAGAATGCCTGAGCTTTGGGGCAATCCCACCACATGTGAAGGTATGTACCCTTGTGTCCGCAATCCCTCCAACAGTCGTCAGTGGGTGTCTGGCCCATGCGGTGTAGTGTAACTGGGGTGGCGTACCACCTGAACATTGTTTTGTAGGATTGCTCCTGTAGTGTGACACTTATAGATACCTTATGGTTTGCTTCCCATATGTCCCTCCATTCCTCACCCTCTAGTACCTCTCCCAGGTCTCTTTCCCACGCCTCCGTATATGTCAGCGGTCCCCACTCTTTTGATTCTGAGCATATGTGTGCATACATGGTGGTAATTAAGCCTTTTCGTGTATACTCATTCAGACACATTTTTTCATAGAATGTTAGGGGGGTGGTTGCTGCCTGTCGAACGTCTGTCTGTTGAACGTAATCTCTTATCTGTAAATAACGGAAGAAGTCTGCTGGGGTGAGGTGTGTTCTCTGTCGGAGTATGTCAAAGGGGACTAGTTTCTTTTGTTCATACATATGGCAGATTCTCTGAATACCTGCCGTCTCTATGTTAGCGAAGTCCCTAGCTGCTATGCCTGGGGGGAATTCCCTGTTCCTCAGTATAGGGGTCATGGGTGAGTGCCTAGATGTTAAGTTATATTTGTGGGCATACGTGTCCCATATGGTTAGGGAGTTCAGTATTGCTGGGCAAGTCGTCCTCAGGATAGGCCTGTCTTCTTTGCGTACCCACATGTGATACTGCGGGAGGTCGGCCCCTGTCATAAGTGACTCCAGGTCTACCCACCTTCTAACCTCCAGGGGAGAATGCCACATAGCGATCTGTGCCAATTGCGCCGCCAGGTAGTAGGAGTAAAGGTGTGGCAGGCCCAGCCCTCCTCTTTGTTTCTGTCTATATAGTACATTTCTGGATATCCTGTGCCTGCGGTTGTGCCAAATGAAATCGCCTATTGCTTTCTGGAGGTGTGCCAGATCTGATTTGAGTAGTCTGACAGGTAGCGCCTGAAAGAGAAACAGTATTCTCAGTAGGATGTTCATTTTTACTGTGTGGATGCGCCCTATCCAGGATATAGGTTTGTCTTGCCAATTGTCCATGTCATGTATGAGTGTCTTAATCAAAGGGGTATAGTTCAGACGGTGTAGATTTTTTGGGTCTGCAGGCAGGCGTACTCCTAGGTACTTAAGATGGTCACGTACTATCGGAATGTTGTGAGTTTCCTGTATGGTCGTTATGTCCTCTGTTGTCATACCGAGTGGGAGGGCACTTGATTTATCCAGGTTCGCCTTGTAGCCGGAGAAGGCTCCGAACTGTGTCAGTAGGCCTCTGAGTGCCGCCATGGATGCTATGGGATTCGTGAGGGTCAACAGAACATCATCCGCGTAAGCGGAGGCGAGAAACTCTTGACCTGCTACGTTGATCCCTGTAATCAGGGGGTGTCGTCGCATGGCTTGCATGAGTGGCTCAAGCGACAGCACAAACAGGAGGGGGGAGAGGGGACAGCCTTGTCTGGTTCCGTTCTTCAGAAAAAAGGGTTGGGGTCCTGCTCCCGTCATCCTAATTTGTGCAGAAGCATGATTGTACATGGCCCTGATTGATGTCACGTAACGTTCGGGGAAGTTCAGGTGTTTCAGTAGGTCGAAGAGGTACGGCCACTCGACCCTGTCAAAGGCCTTCTCCGCGTCCAGCGAGACCAATAATGTGGGGGTGGTAGAGGCCCTCTGTCGCCATATGAGATATGAGATTTATATTTCTCCGGGTATTTTCAAATAGCTGTCTATCTGGTACGAACCCCACCTGGTCAGGGTGGATCAGAGTTTTTAACACTGGGTTTAATCGGTCTGCTAGAATCTTCGCCAGTATCTTAATGTCTTGATTAATCAGCGAAATGGGTCTATAGTTGTCAGGGAGTAGTGGATCCTTGCCAGGTTTCTGGAGGAGTATTATGTTAGCAAGTGACATACTGCTTTCCGTGTTGCCGCCCTCCATGAGGTCGTTAAACACTCGCGCTAGGTGTGGAGATAGTTCCTCTTTAAAGGACTTGTAGTACGTCCCATCGAAGCCGTCCGGTCCCGGTGCCTTGTTACCTTTCAGGCCTGCTATAGCCCTATCTACTTCCTCCCTTGTTATAGCTTCGTCAAGGAGCTGTGTCGATGCCGTCGATAGTTTTGGCAGGTCGAGATCCTGCACAAAGTTGCGCATGTGCATGTCAGCTTCTTCCTGAGACGTTTGAGACCGGGGCGTGTGGTTGTACAGTTTTTTATAATAGTCGGTGAATACCTGTGCCACCTCTGCTGGGGTGTTTTTTATCGTTCCGTCCCTGTGTTTAATCGCAGTGATTGGGGCCCGGTTTTGCCTTGGTCTCAGGGTTCTGGCCAATAAGGTGTCCATTTTGTTTGAGTGTTCATAATACGTTCTCTTGGTCCAATTAAGGGCCCTTATGGTGTCATCCATCAGTACAGCGGTTATGGATCGCCTGATCTCTTGCACTTGCTCTGTGAGTTGGGGGGTTGGAGCGGTTTTATGTCTCTGCTCTGCTTTCCTCAGTTCTCCCAGTAGTCTGTGCACCTCTTTGGCCTTGTGAGCTTTCTTTCTCGTTGCAAGTTTAATGCATGTGCCCCTGATCACAGCTTTATGGGCCGCCCATACCGTGTTTGAGGCAATATCAGCCGTTTCGTTTTCGTTGAAGTAGTTTTGTATGTCGGCACGTATTTCAGCTTTGGAGCCCTCGTCGCGTAACAGGTGTGGGCTCATCCTCCAGTTCCAAGGCGCTGCTGCGCACAGGTGATCCAGCGTCAGGGTGACTTCGGCATGGTCTGACCATGTAATAGAACCAATTGTGGTCTCTTTTACCTTTGCCATGCTTGTATCGTTAACGAGGAAATAGTCAATCCTCGAGTAGGTACCGTGCGGTGCGGAATAAAAGGTGTAGTCGAGTTCTCCAGGATGCTGGGCCCGCCACACGTCAATCAGGTTGGTGTTTTGGAGAAAACCATGTAGCATTCTGTCCTGACCCCCCCTGCCCTGTGACCTCTGGATGCCCGTCTTGGTGCTTCTGTCAATTGCTGGACACGGTGCGGCATTGAAGTCACCCCCCATGATTAACATACCGTATGGCAGGGCCTTAATTTTATCCGTCATTGTCCCCCAGAATGTTGCGTCTGGTGAGTTAGGGGCATACACATTGATTAAGTGTACTGAATGGGAGTACAGCGTCCCTGACAGTATGATGTACCTGCCGTCCGTGTCTATGTCTGTAGATCGTATTTGGATCGGGCACCTGTTGTGTATTAAGATAGCCACCCCATTGTGTTTGCGATGAGATCTAGCCTCATAGGAGGTAGGGTAAGTACGGTCTCTAATGCGAAGCGTCGTGTTTTGAGAAATGTGTGTCTCCTGAATGAGCGCTACGTCAGGATTGTGCCGTTTGATCTCCCTAAGCATGAGGCGTCTCTTTCTAGGGGCGTTCAAGCCTTTAACATTTATGGAAAGTAGTTTTAGAGCCATATCTGTTGCGGTGTTTGTCGCTCGTTGCCCGTTAGTGGGCTCCCTATCCGATCGTCCCTATTGCTATAAGAGATACCGATCATAAGTGTTATGATGAGTGCCTCCGCCTCTGAGACTATCGCATACCGGAGGGGGGGGGGGTAGGAATGGGGTAATGTAGAGGGGGGAAAGAGAGACAAGGGTAAAGAGAAAAGAGAAGAAAAAAGGAATAAAAATAAAAAAGACTGGACTTACTAGTCGCCAGTTCTATGTGGGGTGTCGTCCTCGCGTCCACAGTACCATACGGACTTCGGGTTACAAAGCCGTGGCGGAGCCGCACCGCTTTAAAAGCTATATGTCAGTTTGGTGTGTGCGTCCCTTGTACGTGTATATGCGTCCCAGGGAGGGACCAGGTTACGTGATTCCGTGGGGCTGAAAGGCAAGGAGCCGCAACTCCGGGGGGGGGGGACCCCCAGCACATGAACCGGGCCACGGGGGGGGGGGGATCCGCATGTGTGGGGAGCGGAACAGTGATCTAGCGTTAACAATTACATTTATCCAGCGGGGGAGCGCTGTACTATCAGTGTATGCACTTGTACATTAACTAGCTATTTAGTCAAGGAGCGTATTGGGTCATCCCTCCTAATACATCTGGGTGGGGTATTTGTCTGTTGCGGGGCTATACAGCGTGTATGAGTAGGCAATACATTTAGGCTCTCATGCAGGTGAATCAGAAATAGCGAATACATGCACTTAACATAGGTATGGTACATACATTACTACCCCTGTCCCCATACCATCCGGGCACCCCCTCCCTCACCTCCGGGCCACGGGGCTAACCCCTAGGCCTGATTACCCTAGTACACCTATAGTTGTTCCAAGCTCAGCTGGGAAATGCCCGTTCCGTGAGGCGCAAGGGTATTAAAAGGAGCCGGGGGGGGGGGAGGGGGTAAAATCTCCGCACGTGATCAGGGTCTCAGGGGGAGGGGACGCTGTCGCGGGAAGTGGAGCATTGACCCAGAAGCATCTTTAACGTTTGCAGTCACCCAGCTGGAAAGCACTGTACAATCAGTATAAGCGTTTGAACATTTATAAACCAGTTAGGCAATAAAAGGTGGGAGATACCCATAACCTTCCCCCAGGGTCGTCTACGCTGGCCATTGGGCCAACCCTCCTTATACGCTTGGGTGGGGCGCTTGGCCACTACTGGGGCACCTAGCATAGGTTCGTAGGCTATGCGGCTCCCATGCATGCAGATCATAACTAGCGAATACATACATATAATAAAAATACGGTGCATACATTGTCATCCCAAAGCCCGTTCTCTCCGGCCACCCCCTCCCATACACCTGAGCCGGGTCTCGTCTGGCCCTCATGGGAGGGTAACCCGCTATAAAGGGGGCTCCGTGGTTAAAAGGGTCGATGGTACTTAAATCTACCACGTATTTTTTTTCTTTTTTTTTTGTCTTATTTACTTTTTTTTTTGTTGTGTGATCGCATAGCTTAAGAAAAAGACAGAACCTGGGGTCTGGCAGCATGGCTATGGTCTGGATCTACAGATAAACACATAAAGTATACGGGATATAATACCATACAGAATTCCGGGTTGCATAATCAAAGACCAGTACCCCGACACCCAATCTCAGCAAACTCAGTCCCCCCTTCCCCATCCCCCACCCAAATGTTATTATATGGGATGTCCAGTGCTCAATGTCCATCCCCGGTTGTCTGGAAGTGTTCTCCCACACCCATTGCTGAAGTGTATTGTCCCTCTCCCAGTAACCCCCCCCAAGTTAGCCGGTTCGGGCCCCTCCTCAACCCCCGTTGAACTTTATATGGACAGTCACTGTCCCTTGACGTGTACTGTGCCCCTGTACCTTACTCTCCGACGGCATGCCATTCTCTTGGTAGGGGCTGTAGGGCTCCAGACTCCGTCACCATCATGGGGATCCCCTCAGGGGCTGGCAATTCCATGGCTTGGAAGAAGGACCGTGCATCCGCCCCTGGGTGAAGGACGTGTGTTCTCCCCTCCTTGAATGCCAGAAGCTTGAAGGGGTATCCCCAGGCGTATCGGATACCGGCGTCCCGTAGTGACTCCGTAATGGGCCTCCATTCTCTTCTCCTCTGTAGGGTAGTAGGCGCTAAGTCCTGGAATACAGACAGGTCAGCACCCTGGAAGGTGATCCGGGCCTCCCTGCTTTTCTTAAGGATGGCTTCTTTTGTTTGGTAATGCAGGAACCTTATAATAATGTCCCTGGGGTAGTTGGCGTCCGGCCTCCTAGCCCGCAGAGCTCTGTGGGCTCTTTCAATGTGCCATTGGTGTTCAGGGATATCAGGCAGTAGTGGTTTCAGAATTGTAGACACTATGGCCGCCACAGGGCCCTCTCCCGCGTTTTCTGGGAGGCCCCTCAGACGTAGATTATTGCGGCGTGATCTATTTGCCATGTCCTCGATGGTCAATTCAGCTGCCACCATTCTAGCTGTCAATTGATTGATTTGTGCGATGGCCGTATTATGGGCCTTCGTTGTAGTTTCAAGCCTCGTTTCCAGCCTCGTGGTGCGGTCTCCCAGGGTCTAGATTTCATCCCGGAGCAGCTTGACGGCTCGGTCTATCTCACCGGCCAAGAATGATTTTACTTCGGCAAGTGAGGTGAGTATTTGGGCTGTATCCGGAGTGCTCTGAGAACCCGCAGCATTGGTCCAGAGCGCCGGCTCCTCACCTCCCTCCTTCCCGCCGCCGCCGCCATCTTGGCGATCTGGGGTCGCAGCTCGCGTGGTGAAGAATTCTGCCACGGAGGTACCGGAATCCTGGCCCTTTTTAGGGTTCTTCTTCTGGGGCCTCCTGTCCATCCCTGGGAGCAGATTAGGCTTCTTTTAGATGAGTTTAAACGCTAATGTTTGCTAGTTAGCGGTGCGGCGGAGCGGAGCTCTAGGCAAACACGTCCAGCTCGCTCCGTGTCCAAGCCACGCCCCCGAAAATATATGCTTTTATATCTTTAAACTTACCTTGTAGCCTTGGTCAGGTAGGGTTATTTAGCATTAGGCATATAGCCTACACTGCAAGTATTACCTGTACCTTACTATATTTTAGACGCTTTAATTTTACCAGAAAATGCATGTATAGAAGCTCCCCATAACACCAAGCTACTACCACACATTCGGGGGTAAGCCCCACGACCCGGTTACTGTCACCACAAACCCTACCGAATAGTAGAGTACAGAAGGCCAGGTAGACACATCGGACACCTACATCACGTAATAGGTCTGCGGCCATAATCCGCACGGCACACAGGACGCTGCCCGTTTATCAGGCTATATGACAGGTGACTGACCCAAATCACGCTGAGATAACCGCAGGTGACCCTCCAACCCCCACGGCCACACAACCCTTCCACCCACCTACGACCCCCCCCATCCACTCAAACTGTGAACGGAGCAACCCCCACGAACTACACACACAAGGTAACGCAAACGACGAGGGAAGATCCCCCCAAATCCCCCCCTAGCAAAAAGTGATTAAACAAAAAGGGCTACCCTAATACCCCCCCCCCCCCCCCAACCATCTACAAAAGGGACCAGGCACCCACCGAGAAGGGCAGACCTAAGGGGAATCTCGGCAATCCTAACACCACGCACCATGACATGCCCACCGCACACACCCCAACCAAACACGCAGTCAACTAGGGGAAAGATTTCACTAACGGCCCCTCTATCCACGAGGACCATACCTCCACATGGGCATCACAGGAGGCCCACAGCCCAGCTGGCCTGATTCCAAACAGCTAAGGATGCACTTACTTACCCAACAAACACCACACAGTCAAGGGGCACCACAGCACCTAACGCAACGAAACCCCACGTAAGCCCGCGACACCGCCCCAACCGGACCCTTGCCACCGTGGCAGGCACCAAACCCGACCAATATGACCACACAAAGAGGTTTGACATCACATGAGAATTATACACCCACATCCCAGGACAACCAGGTTGTTAAATGTAAGATGTAAAATGTAAGATGTAAAATGTAAAGTGTAAAATGTAACATGTACAGTACGAAATGTTAACTGTTGTTGTATATAGTTCACAGGTTTTCTTTTCTCTTAAGTTTTATGCTGAAATGTATTATTGTGACCACGCACTCTGAACCCCCCCCCCCACAGAAACACGGAGGCACCAATGCCACTCTTACTTAAAACCAATACAAGGAGGTGCTAAACCACCACACACCACAAGAAGCGACGACGCCACCCACTCCACGAACTAACTGTTCTCTTCCCACAGACGCTGACTCAAAGCCACACCCCAGTACACACAAAAGCCGGGAGGAGCGAGACGAGGCTGTCGACACAGACGTACGACCACCTACTCTCCTCCTCTACTCACCTACTGATTACTTCCACCGGACAACCAAGGACCCACTCGGACACTCCGAACCCCCAGGACGACCTGGCAACACGACCATAAGACCAGGTTAGCACCCGACACCCACACTTCTACTCCCCCCTACTCCCCCGGCCCCTCTCCCCCAGTCCCCTCAATCCCCACACCACATCCCTGAACCCCCACCCCGCCACACGGGCCCCCAAAGTAGAATCGGAGATGCCCTCACAACCGCACCTGCGCGCCACCCCAGGACCTGAGGACGGGGGCCATACGAAGCCCACCCTTCTTACATGCATATCCATTAACTGTAAAGGCCTCAATAACCCAGCTAAACGACACCGCCTTCTCCGGTGGGCCAACCGCACCAACGCCGACTTAATCCTACTCCAGGAAACCCACTTTGAACAGTCGAGAGCCTTCCCCCTCATGAGCAGACACTATAGGGAGTGCTACTTAGCAAACTCACCACAGGGGAAAAAAGATGGGGTAGCCATACTGGTGCGCAAAACCTGCCCCATCACCTTCACACGCTGTCAGGGTCTTACCTGAGTTGGGAGTCTGTAGCGCAGATATGTTGCTCACCCTTGCAGATAGCCACAGGCCGAGGTGGTCAGGTAAGAATTCACCTGGCCTGTGGGTCTGTGCACGGGGGCTGTGCAGGATGCAGTACCAAATACGCAGGACAGGCAAGGACTGAAGCAGCAGGATAGTCGAGGGATAGCCGAGGTCAAAGGATGCCAGAGGTCAGGAACAACGAGGAGTAGCCGAAGTCAAGGGATGCCAGAGGTCAGAATAAACGAGACAGAAGCTGGGGTCAATAATACGAAGTAGATAAACAGGAGCACTGGTACAAACAGGAACACAAGATCAAAGACTTGACACTGAGCACAGGGCGAGGCTGGGTTTAAATACCCTGCTGATGACCGATCAGAGTCAGGTGAGACACAGCCAAGTCAAGGTGCAGCCCCCGGTGTAGTAGCCATGCCAGGATGAACAGGACCGGAATCAGTAGTCTCTGTGTAAAGCTGCTGTGGCTCAGAGGCAGAAGGCAGGACTAGGACTGATAAGTTCCCCGGTTCAAGTCCCCTGTTGGGAACTCCAGGAGCGACCACGTCTGGCTGTCTGTCTAACAGGTGAGAACCCTGACACACGCACAGTAACTGACCCCCAAGGGAGGTACCTTACAGTGGCGGGGCAGATAGGGCCACACAAATACGCCTTCTCCTCGATTTACGCCCCCACCCACCCCGACACCCACTTCTGGAACACACTCCAGACACACCTCCGTCTTTTCTCCTCCCACCACCTTATATTAGGGGGAGACTACAATGCCACGCTGGCACCTGAGCTAGACAGATGCCGACCGAAAACACCACATGCGAGACCCCTACCTCCCACGCGAAACGACAAAACACTCCAAGCCTTTGTCTCCCGCACACATCTAGTAGACGCCTGGAGGATACTCCACCCCACCGAAACAGACTACACATTCTACTCCAACCCACACGCTTCCTACTCCCGTATAGACATGTTCCTCACGTCCCCCTCCCTACTCCCGCACATTGCAAAAGCAAACATAGGATCAATCACATGGTCAGACCACGCGGACATACTCCTCTCCTTCACCCTTCCACACACGACTAGGAATTGGTCCTGGAGACTCAACCCGACCCACCTACACAACACGACTATCAAAAATAAAATCCAATCAGACATCGCGGATTACTTTGAAATCAACAAAGGCTCCGTTAATTCAGCATGCACCCTATGGGCCGCCCACAAAGCGGTCATACGGGGCAAACTAATAGCGGCAGCCTCGGCACATAAAAAGCAACAGCTACAAATGCTGGAAACACACCTGTCAGCCCTAAGAACACTGGAACACCAACACAAAATAGATCCCACACCTGGCCTCATGTCCCAAATCCAAGCACACAGAAGGGAAATACAATCCTTTATGGCACAGGACTCAAAAAAGCCCTCCAATGGACTAGACAGATGTTCTATGAAAAATCCAACAAGGCAGACACACTCTTAGCCCACAGACTCCGTAAACGGACACACAACAAACACATCCCACACATACTAACACCCGATGGACGAAAACACACTCTCCCGAATCAAATCGCAACAGTCTTCCAAGACTATTACGCCTCCTTATACGACCATAACCCCGAAGCGCGAAGCAACCCCTCCCAAACAAGAACCAACATAAAGGCCTTCTTAGACCACATCCCAATGCCCACCCTCACAGAACTAGGGAAACAAACACTGTGCTCACCCATCACACTCGAGGAAATAGCACAAGCCATGAAAACCCTAAAGCCTAACAAATGCCCAGGACCGGACGGCTTCTCCGGACTGTATTACAAAACTTTCCCGTCATTACTCCTACCACAACTCCTACACTTATTCACATCACTCATGGACGGGGAAGTCCCGCCCACTGACATGATAAAAGCCAACATTTGCCTACTCCCCAAGCCCCACGCATCACACACTGACCCGGGCCACTACAGACCGATATCACTACTCAACACCGACATTAAGCTATTCACCAAAATCTTAGCCAACCGACTACACCCCTTCCTTCCCAAATTAATCCACCCAGACCAAGTCGGATTCATCCCGAACCGTCAAGCATGCGACAACACCAGGAGAACATATGACCTCATCTGGACGGCAAACCACCGACGACAACCGACTCTCCTCCTCTCCCTAGACGCCGAAAAGGCATTCGACCGCATACTATGGCCATACCTCTTTGCAACCCTCGAAAGAATGGGCTTTCCCGGAGTTTTTGTAGAAACCATAAAAAACATATACTCCCATCCCACAGCGAGCCTACTCATCCCGAATGCCCACCCACCTTCCTTCACAATCGATAATGGTACACGACAGGGATGCCCCCTCTCCCCCCTCCTATTTGCCCTATCTTTAGAACCCCTCCTCCAGAAAATTCGCCAGACTGACACCATTTCCGGCATCCGAATCCGCGAGGAGGAATATAAAATTTCGGCATATGCAGACGACCTACTACTGACGTTAACGAACCCTAACACCTCCCTGCCCCCGCTCATAACCCTCCTAGAGGACTATGCTAAAATATCGGGATACAAATTAAACTTAAGCAAAACCGAAGCACTACCAATCCACATCCCCACAGACGACATAGCTGCACTCAAAACAGACTACCCATTCCGCTATGAGACGCAGAGCATTAAATACTTGGGGACCCACATACCGGGAGATTTACAACTCACATACCAACTAAACTACTCCCCACTACTAGAAAGAGCGAATCAAGACCTAGACAAATGGCAAAACCTGACCATATCGTGGCTGGGACGCCTAGCCTCGGTCAAGATGAACCTCTTACCGCGTTTCCTTTACCTATTTCAGGCCCTGCCAATCCCGATATCCAAAAAAGACTTTAAAACCCTACAATCCCGAATTGATAAATTCATGTGGGCAGGGAAAAAGGCCAGAATCAAGCGCTCGACACTCTATATACCACACAAAAGAGGGGGCCTGGGACTCCCCAACCTATGGGACTACCACCAAGCAGCCCAACTAGCACAGATCCAGAACCTACACGCACCGGCAGGGCTCAAACTATGGGTCGACATTGAACACGACTTATCCGGACGGGACTTCCCCTCCCTGTATCTCTGGCTATCAAGACAAGACAGACCACAGACACCCCCCACAACACCGGCACTCACCCACTCAATTCAACTCTGGGATAGAATGACCCGCAAATACGACATTATCAATACACCATCCCCCCTCACACCAATCCTCCGAAACAAACAATTCCAACCCGGGATGACGCCCCAACACTTCGCGAGATATGAAGACAACAACCTGGTACGATTCCACCAATTTTTTCGGGGACAACATATTCTACCCTTCACACAACTGCCCAATGACACCCCATACACGACCTTTGACCACTTTAGATTCCTGCAGATACGGAGCTTCCTCACTCAACCACATAACCAAAAAACAGCGACAACCAAGCTCACCACCTTCGAGAAAATGTGCATGAACACCCCGATACAAAAGGGCCAGATATCCATCATATACGGCATCATACACCACACTACCTCCCCCGAAGCCCTATCATACACGAAGGCATGGGAACGAGATATAGGTCCAATCACTGACCCATCAGACTGGCAAGACATATGGGAAGCCACAGCAGCAATCTCCATTTGCGTGACACACAAAGAACAAGCGTATAAAACCATGCTCCGCTGGTACATCACCCCACTCAGATTGAAACAAATGCGCATTGCACCCTCAGACCGCTGCTGGAAAGGGTGCGACGACCAAGGCACATACATCCACCTATGGTGGAACTGCCCACACATTGCCCAGCTATGGCAGGACATATTACAATTGGTAAACAGGGCACTACACAGCAATCTCCCACTGGACCCCTGGCTCTGGCTCTTGTCTAAGCCCCACGAGACCCTTACTAGGGCCCAAAACAAAATGACGGCCCGGATTGCGTTGGCCACCCGGAGAACCATAGCCAGACATTGGGGTAGCAACACTGCCCCGGTAATATCTGAAGTATTGCACAAAATAACTGAAACCATGGAAATGGACGAACTGTCAGCCCTGGTCCACGACACCACAAACTCATACCACAAAATATGGGACCCATGGCTAACCAGGTCAATACTGGCTCCCTAACAACTATACGCCCACAGGCCCTCCCTCCACTCCCCCTCTACCCATCCTACTCCCCTGTTTCCCCTCACAGCTTACCACACCCCCAATACCCGCAGACGTCTCCCGATACTGCAGACGGCCCTCGATGACGCCCACTACCCAACTCATAAGACGATCGACGCCCACCAAACACTCTCATACGACACCCCCCCCCCCTCAAACCTGGACCCACATGGCTCCAATTCTAAACAATACGAAATGGAGATTACGATTCACAAGAATAACACATTAGGACAAGACGGAGAACCCAAATGCACTCCCAAGACACATATCAGCCCTAACTCCACGGGCACACCGAAACACCCAGTTACCGCACTAGTTCATAACATAACGGACCCTAAACGTCGACCACCACTCCTTCATTTTCTCTTTCACGCATCTCAAGGAATCACAACTCCCTCCTCACTGTTGTTATTGTTATGATTATTATGCGAAAATTATATGAAAAACCCTGTACCGCAATATTGATGTGTTGTACACCCCTCCCGATCCCACTTCTTTTCTGTATCCCTACCCCTAACCCCCCAAATATGAAAATGGAAATAAATAAAGAATTAAAAAAAAAAAAAAAGAGTTTCGATCAGAAACGGCAGGGTTGGATGAAGGAATGGTGTGGTTAGGAAACGAAGAGGGATGGAACCCATAATTTGAGAAGAAGGGTGTCATTTTGCTGCTGGTGTGAATGGAGTTGTTATAAGCAAATTCGGCCATAGGCAACCATGTGATCCAATCATCTTGTAGGTGTAACGGAGCTCCGTGTACTCCGACCGAGTACCCTCCGTTGATGGACTCGGACCACAAGCACCGCACCGGACACCACAGCCACCGCAGACTCCACAACCACCGTAGCTTAACTGGAGCCGTGCCGTCTTCCTTCCACCCTGGATCGGCTTCTGTCCTCCAGGACCGTGTGGGGAAGACCTCTCCTCCAGGAGAGCGTATCCGGAACAAGCTCTTAAAAGAGCTAAGTGATTAAGCTCAGGGGAATATGCAGAGCATAGCAATCCCCAGTGTGATATAGCAGTTCCCTCCAATAACGAGACGAGGCTACGTATTGAGGGTCAGAAGAGGTCTGAGGTCTGGAACACCCAGCCTGCTTTTTATTACAGTTGTGCACATACAGGACACACCCAGGGGGAGGCATAAAACAACCAATCAAGTAACAGTACAACCCACACATCCCCTCCCCTCAGATAAGCAATTAACATAATTATTACATACAGTAAAAATACAGTTTCCACACATACTCTGTAACTTTAAAACTATACATTCAATCTCCATAAAAGTTACATATTTGAACTCAGCATACATCAAACATAAACACTTCCAAACAATCAGCCAAATCCCTCCAGTGGATCAAAAGTTAGTTGGAGGTCCCTTTATGACCGACCGCAAGCACAATTTCCTGCCCAAAACAGTTCCATAGATTTGGGCTGTGCGGTCGGTCAATTTCATGCCGAAAAACGACTAAGTCCCATTTCGAACGGGACTTAGTCTCTGGAGCTGAAAAACGAAGTGTAGGAGAAGATAAGGGTTAGCGGTGTTCGGTAAAATGTGTAGCTGATTTCAGTTCCACAGAATCTTTAGCATACACCGCTGACCGCATTCGAATGAACAAAGATGGCCGCCGCCACGTGTTCCTTTGCACGAACTGCGGCCACCCAGCGGTCGGCAATTAACCTGCAGTAACCTCACCGCCTGGGAGGTAAATTGCCTGCACACTTTAACTTCTGGGTGGTCCGCCTTAAAGGGGTATTGTTCAGCAAAGTCACAATATGTCCCCAGACGGTTCTTAAAGGGCCATACACACCCAATAAAAGTTAATAAGTTTTCAGGGGCACAATCTTCCAGGGGCCATAGTCATGAGGAAGGAGGCTGGCAAATAGGCTTCTCCACAATCCAGGGAAGCAGGGCAATTTTCCATTTAAAGGGCCAGTTACAAATAGCGACTTGTAACAGTAGGTATGAACAATAACATCGTAGATATTGCTCTACGCATTGATTAACCCTTTCTGTTTGCCCATTGGTTCGGGGATGATATGCGGAGGACAGTTTGCGTTGGATTTGTAGAGAAGAACATGTTTCTTTCCAGAACTTGGATGTAAATTGAGTTCCTCTGTCTGAAATAACTTCATCAGGAAGTCCATGAAGTTTAATGATGTTATCATTAAATGCTTTAGAAAGCTCGGATGATGAGGGCAATTTCTTCAAAGGAATGAAATGGGACATTTTAGTGAAGCGGTCCACTACTACGAGAATGGTGGTATAATGTTGAGATGGAGGAAGTTCTACTAAAAAGTCCATAGAGATGGATTGCCAAGGCCTTTCTGGGATTGGTAGGTTTAATAGTTGACCAAATGGTTGATGATGCTCAGGCTTGGATCTCTGGCAGGTTGAACAAGTTTTAACATAGGATTCAATGGTTCTGTCCTGGCGAGGCCACCAATAAAGTCTTGTAGATAATTCTAGAGTCTTCTTTATACCATGGCTGAGAGTGTCTTGTTGGTGTAGAGATACTCAAGGTTTTTTGTGGTCTGTATAAACCACTATAGGATTTTTTGTTCCTTCAAGAAGATGTCGCCAAGTTTCAAAAGCTGCTTTTTATACTGAGTAATTCCTTTTCACCGATAGGGTAGTTTTTCTCAATGGGAGACATAGAACTTGAAAAGAAGGCGACTGGATGGAGGGGATCTTGAGGTGATTTGTGTTGCGAAAGGACTGCTCCGATAGCTGTCTCTGAGGCATCGGTTTCCAGCACATAAAGAAATGTAGGGTTAGGCAGTTGAAGAATAGGAGCAGTTGTACATTTTTCTTTTAGTTCGTTGAAGGCTGATTGAGCTTTTCCATTCCAAACAAATGGACGTTTATTGCTGTTGAGGAAATTCAACTGATGGGCTATGTCGGAATAGTTTTTAATTAATTTTCTATAAAAGTTGGCAAACCCAAGAAAGCGTTGTAAGTCCTTCACATTAGCAGGAATAGGCCATTTAAGAATACAATCTATTTTGGAACTATCCATTCCTATGGAATGAGGGGAAATGACATACCCGAAAAAGGTAATTTCATTCACTTCAAAAATAAATTTTTTCTGGTTTAGCGTATAACTTGTGAGTTCTCAATCTGGATAAGACCCATCGCACGTGTTTCCTATGTTCTTCGAGATTGTTAGAGTATATGAGGATATCATCTAGGTAAATGATGACACAAACATCTAGAAGAACCCTGAAGATGTCATTTATGAAATGTTGAAAGGTAGCGGGGGCATTACAGAGCCCAAAAGGCATAACAAGATACTCGTAGAGGCCATATCGGGTCCGGAAGGCAGTTTTCCATTCATCATCTGCTTTTATTCTAATAAGATTGTATGCTCCACGGAGATCAAGTTTGGTGTATATAGTAGCTGTTCTTAATCTTTCAATCAATTTGTTTATCAGAGGAAGGGGATAATGATTTTTAACAGTTATCTTGTTTAAGGCTCTGTAATCTATGATAGGACGGATAGTTTGGTCTTTATTTCTTACAAAAAAAATACTAGAGGCAGCTGGTGAGCTGGAAGGTCTAATGAATCCTTTACGGAGGTTTTCATCCAAGTATTCTTTGAGATTTCCTAATTCTGTTTCTGAAAGAGGGTAGATGTGTCCATAAGGAATAGGAGCACCAGGAATAAGGTCTATTGGACAATCATATGGACGGTGTGGTGGGAGAGTTTCAGCTTCCTTTTTGCTGAAAACATCCGCAAACTCAGCGTATTGTGTAGGTATAACTGTTTCTTTGGTAAATTGGCAAATTGAGAGATGCTGTAAACAGGTTCCTTTGCAATAGTCAGAACGAAAGATGAGGGAGAAAGGAGACCATGTAATTTGTGGATTGTGTGTTCTTAACCAATTGATTCCTAATATGACTGGATAACGTGGTGAAGTGATAACATCAAATACAATAAATTCGGAATGAATATTGTTAGTAGTCATCCTTAAAAGGAATAGTTTCATTTCTTATAGGACCTGAGGAAATAAAGGAGCCGTCAATAACTCTGACAGGAACAGAAGTGTTTTTTCGAACACAAGGGATTTTATTGGTTGTTACAAATGCTGAGGAACACCCCATTAGCACCAGAATCGATGATGGCCTTAGTCATAATTCTTTTTTTGTCCCACTGTAAAGTGAGAGATATGGAAGAAAGGCGAGTGTTTGAGTTAGGAGGAAGTACACTCAGTACAGAGGTAACAGAAGCATGCTTACCACCTCTAGAACGTTTTAGTAAAGGACATTCTGGAATACTATGATCTTGTGAGGCGCAGTACATGCAGAGGTTTAGTTGTCTTCTTCTTGTTCTCTCTTCTGGGGGAAGAGGACTTCTTATGACCCCAATATCCATAGCTTCTGTTTGTACTGATGGTTTCTCAGACAACTTTGAATAAGAGACTGTTTTTTTCCACAATGAATTGGAGAGAGCTTTTTCAGCCTTTCTTTCTCTAAGTCGTCTATCAATACTGATTGAAAGTTGAATCAGGGTGTTTAAAGTAGGAGGGAGTTCAGTTCTTGCGAGTTCATCCTTTACTGCTTCGAATAATCCAATACGGAACTGGTTGCGTAAGGTAATGTCGTTCCACTGAGGAGTTTCTGTTGCCCATCTTTTGAATTCAGCAATATAATCTTCAACGGGTCTGTTTCTTTGTTGTAGGGTTCTAATGGTTAAATCCGCTGTGGCTTGTTTATTTGGATCTTCATACAGAAGAGACATAGCTTCAAAGAATTCATCCAGGGAATCTAATATGGGATCATCATTTTCCAGAAAGGAGTGAGCCCAAGCCATTGGTTCACCTCTCTAAAAAGAAATAACTGAACAAACCTTAGACCTTTCAGTGGGATAAGATCTGGGTTTTAAGGCAATTAATAATTTGCAGGCATTAATGAACTCCCTATATTTGGATCTGTCTCCACAAAACTTCTCAGGGTTGCAAACAGCGGGGTCACTGGTGGAGTGCAGAACCTGTTGGGGAGCATGTACTTGAAGGTCTCTTATATAGGTAAGGAGTCTTTCATTTGTAATCTGCATATCTTGCATGCCTTGAGCAAGTGTATCCACTCTTTGAGTTAGTGTGTTCATTCGAGGATTGATGTCTGCTGGATCCATTAAAAGGCTGGATTATTCTGTCAGGCTCACTTGAATAATAAGTATAGATATGGAACACAACTGCAGATATCTGAAGGTTCTTTAATGAATTAATTTTGGTTGAAGCAAATAATAATACTGATACTGTAGCTTTAAATATCAGCGTAGTTAAACAGAGCAAGTAGAAGCAAGTTGCAATTGAAGTAAGTATTAGTACTGATACTGTAGCTTTAATTATCAGCGTGGTTAGACAAAGCAAGTAGAAGCAGGTTGCAATTGAAGCAAGTCATAATACTGATACTGTAGCTTTAAATATCAGCGTGGTTAGATAAAGCAAGTAGAAGCAGGTTGCAATTTGAAGAAACAATTAGTTAGTCCATGAAAAATGACTGGTTTCCTGGGAGTAACAGTCAGACAAGTTGCAGGAAGGCTTGATTAGTTGTAGCAATAGGAAGTAGAACAGACTAACTTGCATGTAGGCAGAATCTGAATTAGAAGTGAAGATTCTACTTAGCTTGGATGGGAACAGTTCCAGCTTGCTTCTAGCTTTTCGCTAAGCTAGGAAGGTTCTTGAGCGTAAAGGGTTGCTCCGTGATACAATCCGAGGTCGTGGTGAGGAGAGAGGGAGTGAGCGATATCCAGTCCGGGTCTGGTACACGTGTAAGAGAATGAAGAGATTCCAGCCGGGTATGTGGTTGCGGTCGTGACCTTTTACAATAATCCAGCGAATTGAATCTGGCGCGGTCTCCCTAAGTAGCGCGGGGGAACAGCGTCAGAGAGAGGGGGCGTGGCAGAGCTCCATCTACCCGGAAGTGTCAAGTTATCGGTAATGCTAGTAAGTAGGATATGACAGGGTGTCTGGCAAAATCCCCGTTTTGGATATACCTAAAATAATCCTTTGTGGTTAATGGGGCTAGTGTTTTTTAATTCTTCAAAGGATCTGAATGTACAGTTATTATACATTTGGCAATAGCGCTGTAGACCTGTATTTTCAAGTCTCTTGAAGTCGGTTGCCCATAGACCAGGTTTGAATATTTTGTTTGTTTGTAAGATATTGCGTGAGTGACGATGGGGTGCTTTTAAGGGAATAATTACTGGCCGTGGAGTCCCATATTTTAAGCGAGTTAAATATCGCCGGGCAGCTAGTGCGGATATTGGGTCTAACCGATCTGGGGACCCATATCCAAAACTAGGAGAGTTCGGTACTCATGAGTAGAGTTTCCAGGTATACCCATCTGTGGGCCTCCGGTGGTAAATACCATTCTATGATCTAAGCTAATTGTGCGGATAAGTAGTAGTGATAGAGATTGGGTAATCCCAGTCCCCCTCTTCCTTTGGGTGTATATAGAGTTTGTCTCGCTATGCAATTTAGTTTTTTTGCCCATATGAAATCGTCAATTGCAGTTTGTAGCGTTTTTAGATTTACTGGTAAGGCCTGAAAAAGGAATAATAATCACAACAGTAAGTTCCTTTTAATGCTGTGGAGGCGTCCTATCCACAATATGATTTTTCATGCCAGGTGTAGTAGTGTAGGAATCATGTGCGAGAGGTTTTCGTGTGTACAAGTCGTCTGGGTTTGAGGTCAGTTGGACGCCAAGGTATTTGATATATTGCTGACTCAGCTTCAGACCGGTCACAGTCCCCAACCATGTGGCGTCCTCCCCAACCCTGTAGCATTCTTACGACTTGTCTAAGTTGATTTTATAGCCTGATACCTGTCTGTAGGTCTCTAGTAACAATAGCAAATTGGGGACTGAGACCCTCAGGTCTGCGAGGTTAAGCAGGACGTTGTCCGCATATGCTGAAACCTTAAATTCCTCGTTCAATATTTTCATTCCTTCGATCTTTGGGTTTGCCCTGATGAGGTGTAACAGGGGTTCCAAGTCAACCGCCCGTCTTGTGTTTTCATACAACTGCCTCGTGGGCACAAAGCCCACTTGGTCTGCATAAATGTACCTGGTAAGAAGAGGGTTAAGGCAGGATGCTAGCAGTTTGGCATACATTTTCAAGTCAAAATGAATGAGGAGATGGGTCGGTAGTTGGCCATGTTTGTGTTGTCTCTCCCTGGTTTAGGAATGAGTGCAACATCTGCTGTGGATAAGTCAGGATTGGGGTTATCCCTGTCAATCCAAGCATTGTATATTGTTGTCAGATGTGGCACTAAGTGTTTGCTGTAAGTCTTGTGATAAAAGTCGAACCCATGGATGCCAGGACTTTGTTCCCCTTTAATTTTGCAATGGCCAGTCAACCTCGTCCGCATCAATGGGCATGCCTAGGGAATTCAGTAAGTCCCCATTCGGCCTAGGAAGTTGGACTCTGTCTAGGAAGGCTGTGACTGCGTTGGTGTAGGTTCTGTTTCCACCGTTTAGATTGGGGGAGTGGTTGTACACTCCGGAAAGGAGGAGTAAGAATTCTTTGTTTATGTCTTGGGGGTTGTTAAGGACCATCCCTTGAGTTTTTTTAATGGCCATTATCCAGCTTAATGTAGTTGTGCTGGTGAGTATATGCCTTCAGGCATTTTCATGTAAACACTGCCTTTTCAGAGAAAATACAGTGTTTACATTGCCCCTAGGGACACCTCCATGTGGCCACTCTTTAGATGGCCACTGGAACAGTGGCGGATCCAGAGCCTGATCTCGGGAGGGGCACTTATAGATTATTAAAAAAAAAAATAATCCTGGCACAATAACTACTACAGCTCAGTGTAGTAGTTATGGTGCCAGTAGTGCCAGGATCCCACCCCAGAGTAAGTAGTCATACCGTTTAAGAACAGTTTGACAACTTACCTGGGGTCTGCTGGGATATAGGGCATAGGAGAAGTGGTGTGTGTTAGGGGTGAAGTGTGTGTGAAAGGTGCAGTGTGTGTGTGAGCGGTGAAGTGAGTGTGAGTGCGTAAGGGCGGCAGTGTGTGTGTGAGGGTGGCAGTGTGTGTATGGGGGCACTGTATGTCTGTGTGGAGCAGTGTGTGTATGGGGGGCACTGTGGGGCAGTGTGTTTATGGGGGGCACTGTGTGTATAGGGGGGGTCGTGTGTGTGTGTGGGGCAATGTGTGTATGGGGGGGCAGCAGTGTTTGTAGGGCACTGTATGTGTCTGTGTGTGTATGGGTGTGCAGTGTGTGCAGGGCAGTATGTGTATGGGGCAGTGTGTGTAGTGTGTGTATGGGGGCAGTGTTTGTGGGGCAGTGTGTGTAAGGGGACAGTGTTTGTGGGGCAGTGTGTGTATGGGGACAGTGTTTGTGGGGCAGTGTGTGTATGGGGACAGTGTTTGTGGGGCAGTGTGTGTATGGGGACAGTGTTTGTGTGTATGGGGGCAGTGTGTGTATGGGGGCAGTGTTTGTGGGGCAGTGTGTGTAAGGGGACAGTGTTTGTGGGGCAGTGTGTGTATGGGGACAGTGTTTGTGGGGCAGTGTGTGTATGGGGACAGTGTTTGTGTGTATGGGGGCAGTGTGTGTATGGGGACAGTGTTTGTGTGTATGGGGGCAGTGTGTGTATGGGGGCAGTGTTTGTGTATGGGGCAGTGTGTGTATGGGGTCAGTGTGTGTAAGGGGTCAGTGTGTGTAGTGTGTGTATGGGGGCACTGTTTGTGGGGCAGTGTGTGTATGGGGACAGTGTTTGTGTGACAGTGTGTGTATGGGGACAGTGTGTGTATGGGGGCAGTGTGTGTATGGGGACAGTGTTTGTGGGGCAGTGTGTGTATGGGGACAGTGTTTGTGTGTATCGGGGCAGTGTGTGTATGGGGTCAGTGTGTGTAAGGGGGAAGTGTGTGTAGTGTATGTATGTGGGACAGTGTTTGTATGTGGGGCAGTGTGTGTATGGGGGGGGGGAGAAGGAGGGAAGGGAGGTTTTTTAATAAATAAATAAATAAATAAATTATTTTATAAAATAAATATATTTATGTCCCCCCTCCCTTCTTACCTTTATTGAGGACGAGGGGGGACATTTCTGGATCCCTGGTGGTCCCAGTGGGAATCCCCGGTGGTCCAGTGGTTACAGTGAACTCTAGCCCGCGCTCCAGGGCTAGAGTTCACTCTCGCGAGATTTGGAGCGTTGCCGTGGTAACCGCGGCAACGCTCCAAATCTCGCGAGAGGAGGGCCCGGAGGAGCTGCGCGCTGAGCTCCCGGGTCCTCTCTCCTCCCTCTCCCTCCCCTGCCGGCTGTCAGCACAGTGTCTGCGGATCTGGGAGGGAGATCACTGATCACCCTCCCCGGTCCGCAGGCACATTGCAGGGCTGGCACTTGGGCAATGCCAGCCCTGCAATAGCCGGCAGGGGGGAATCTCGGGGGGGGGCAATTGCCCCGTTGCCCCCCCCCCCCCGGATCCGCCAATGCACTGGAAGGCTTCCTGGTTCAGGGCTGAACAGATAGCTGCCCTGCCATTCAGCGTCCCCACGCTCTGCAATGCATCTCTATGAGGAGGTCCTGATTGGCCAAAACAGCATTTGGCCCTGTGCCGATTTTAGCCAATTCCTATGGGAAAGCATTGGATTGGCTTAAAATTGGCCATTTTGATGATGTAAGGTGAGTTTTAAACTTTTATAGGGGGTCAAGCCACCTATATAGTGGGTTTAGTACTATAGGGTCAGGAATACATGTTTGTGTTCCTGACCCTATAGTGTTCCTTTAACGTAATCCAGAGGCTGTATTACAAAATCCAGACATTTCTTTTGAGATTGGATGCTTTTTAATGCTATAAACTGTAAATTTGTGAGGAATTTAAAGTGAATTTAAAATTTTAGTTTAAAATAGCTAAACTGAAAATATTACTTTAATTTAAAAACATTTTTGAAGTCTACTATTTTGACCTAAAATTGTATTCACATTAAATTCCTGATAACTTATATGTTAGTAAATGACCCTGTCTGAATTGTTTCTTAAATTTCCCACACGTCATCCTGTATACCAAGTGCATGATGTTCAGTATCTACCTGCACAGGTGTGCATCCAGTTTTTTCTTTTCCCTTCAGTTTCAATTCTTTTAAAATATATTTTTTTACAAACCTTTTTCTTGTTTCATTTATTTTCTTTCAGTTTCATAGGCAAGTATTGCAAAAACTCCATGTTAACTTCAGTTTCCTTTCCCACTTTGATAGGTAAGTACCTACTTTTACATGTGTCCTTTATTTTAATTATTTTCATGAAATTATTATCCATTCAATACCAAGCATTAGGTTTTATACGAAAAGCTATATAGTAGAAGCATTAATTAAGCAGGAATTTTGTTTGTAAATAGCCATTGGCTGTGACATTCAGTTTAGAGAGAGTGTACACTGGTGTTGGGGTTATGCAGTGTCTTGTCAGGTGAACCATCAGGTACAGAAGCGGAGACTCAGTGCTGTTACTGATAGGAGTGTTGTTGCCGACAGCAATCACACGACTATCACTCTCAGTCAGCCCAGTACACTAAAGTAGATTATTAACTGCCTGACCTCCCAACCTTCATCTGAGCTCCGCATACAGTGACTCACAGGGAGGTGTGACATGGGGTTACTGGGAGAGGTGAGTAAGTGATAATAATAATAATAATAATATCAATAAATTACAATACCAATACTGATTATCAGGAGTATGCTGGATATCGACTCTATTAATTTGTGGAACCGATAATCAGCCTATCCCTAACTACCAATAGCATCTAATTATTAGATTTAGGTTTTTTGGCTGTGTATTTCCAATATTCTGGATTTAGCCATTCAGTTACCTCTGGACAGACTTACATCCAGCTTACATCTAACATAATTGAGAGTCTGTATTGCAAAATCCAGACATTGATCTTGAGATTTGAGGTTATATAATATTGTAAACTTTGAAATATAAAAAGTAAATTTCAACTTTAAGGTCAAAATATCTAAACTGGACATTAATTTATTTGGAAAAAATATTTTGTAGTCCACTATTTTGAATTTTTGAATTCCTGATATCTTTTATATTTGTGAATAACACTGTTTGAATTCCCAACATTTATACCTAATGCATGTGATACCTAATGCATGCTATTCAGTACCTGTCTGCACAGGTATACATCCAGATTTTTCAGTTTCAATGAGGAATGTTCTTTATAAATTCTAATTTAAAAAAAAAATCTACGTTCCTGTCTTCCTTTCAGTTTACTTTGTGATGATCTTTATAAATTGTTTGCATAATCCCTGTGTTAATTTCAGTTTCATTTCTCAACTCGATGGGTGAGTACTTGCTTTTACTTGTGTTCCTTATTTTGGTTCCTTCAAAATTAACCAATTTAATACCAATATTTTTTGTCATCTGAAAACAAATAGCATTACATTTTATTTGAAACCTGAGAAGCTTACTTACCACTTTAATTTACTGCAAAGCAGCAATGTTTGTTGTAGTTAGTTAATCAGTGATGCCTTAAAAAATGTATTTAAAAAAAAAATTCAACAAATGAATATGTAAACATTTAAAGTTATTAATCTGTTGCAGAAATAATAAAAGGAGAAAAAAATAAGTTTTTAAGATGGTATTTCTTATCATACCTGTTCTAAAAAAGTTTTAAAGTAGAAACAATTTGTATCATAAAACAGTAAATAAGGGGTACCAATTGTCACTAGCTATTAATTTATAATAGCGTTTACTACTTACAATTTGAAAAAGTAGGGGCACATCTAATAAAACCCAAAGAAAAAGCTACTTGCGCACTATCCCAGATCCCTATGCGCATTTAAATAATTGGGGTTTAATAAGGGTTAATAAGTGTGTGGGTTTAGAAAAATAACCCTCTTTTTCGCATTAGAGATATTGCCTTTTTGCTTAAAGAAGCAACGTGAATTGCTAGTGTAGGACTCACCTAAAGGGTTTTGCCTTGACATGGCAGCTGGGCTTACCCTTTAATGACCATTGGAGTAAAACAAAAAAACTTCCGTTATTTAAATGTGCATAGGGATTTGGGATAGTGTGCAAGGAACTTTTTCTTTAGTTTTTACTGTATGTATTGGGGCTGATATGTACTATAGTCGTTGCTGTCGCCCAAGAGTAGTGGGAGTTTGAGCGCAGGACTTAATTTTGTATCTTTGCAAAACACATCTAAATTATTTTTTTTATTAATTTCCTCTTTTCCTCTGCCGAAAAAAAAAAATTGATGTATGTATGTCACTCATGTAATGAATTAACTCATAGTGAATTCTCTGAATTGTATTCATTAACTTCTGAATGTAGTGACATGTGAAACCATGTTTGCAAAATACAGGCTCAAATAGCTCAGAGCCATTTCACTTAAGTTGTACAATTAGTGTTTTAGTTCTCTACAAATTATTATTTAGCGAATTAACAAGGGGGAGGGAGGGGAAGCTGTTATAGCAGGAAATACTTATATGTTTATTCACTAACATGAGAATTGCGGGGAATTCAAAGAGAATTTACAATTAACCTTCCAACTGGAAGATTCAGTGACTTGGTGAATTTTGTCTAATTCAGCTGTTTTAGACTTACATTTGAAACTGACTTTGCACTTTAAACAATTTGTGCTTTTGACAATAACCCTGTAAATATGCACTCCTTTTGAAAGGACCGAGACAAAAATAAAAACGATTCTTTTATTTTTCTTCAAGGAAGACTGCAGAATAGATGTACTGAATGGTAAACTTGATCTTGCGTAGTTAAGGAGAACCCAAGTTGTGGTAAAGCAGGCTTAGAAAAGGTAGATTTTTTTTTTTTTTAAATCACCAGCAAATTGTGCATTGCAGCACAACAGAATACATTTAGTAAGTAAGCTGTGAGACAGAGAGTGGTAAAACAGACAAAGAGACAGAGTGATAAAACATTCCAGAGTATAGGGGCAACATGGAAAAGATGCTGGGAAAACTAGACTGTATTATTTGTATATGGTAAATAGATTGTATTAAATATCACCTTCACCTGTATTATATCTCATCCTACCTTCTCTCTTCTTCTGTGTTCACTAGCCACAAAGTAGCCATTAGAATGGACTCATCATATATTTTTTAATTTTGTCTGTTTTCCCCCTAAGTCTTATAAATCATAACAGAGCAGTATTCATTAACACCAATAGTAGTGAATTGAAAACTGAATTTAAAAAAAAAAATTTTTTTTCCTAAATTCGGAAGTTGTAAGTTAAATGTGCAACAATGACATGTTTAGCGAATAAACCCATTAGTTTCTATTTGAGCTCACACACTGTTTCTTCTATCAGCATTTATCTAACACATTATTGGAAACCTTTCTGCAAGTTCTGACAAGTCTTTTTTACTGGCAATTACATATTATTAAAGAGACACTCGGAACACAGGAATTGCAGCAGCTTAATATTGTGGTTTTCTTGTAAATAGCCTATCCTTGCAGTCCCTCCTCTTGGAAAATTGCCATTTTCTGTGTACACTCCACAGCTTCCAAACAAGGGTTGCTCTGAAATAATATATGGGGGACATGCAAGTGATATGGAGGATATGCCACTGTCCTCTGATCTGGAACCCACACATGGACAGTTGGTCTAAAATGGATGGGAACATGGATGGAACATGCCATTGTCTCCTCCACCCATGGGCAACAAGTGAAGAGTTTTTAATCTAATAAAGGGGGTAGACTATTGGCATTACCTAAATCTCCACGACTCCCAATTAAAAATGCCCCCCATTTGGGTGTATAGGATTCCCGAAGCCCGTAGTCACTACTCCTATTAAAATGTCCTTACCTAACCCCTCACCTTAATAGTGAAGGTGAGCCCAATCAAGCTGATTCCATGTTATTAAAATAATATAAAATCATATTTTCAAAAGTAAACTGTGTGACAGAGAGTGGTAAAACAGATAATGAGACAGAGAGTGGTAAAACATTCCAGAGTATAGGGGCAAAATGGAAAAGATGCTGAATAAACTAGACTGTATTATTTGTATATGGTAAATAGTAGACATGTGCAATTTGTTTCGGTCCGAATTAAAATTCGTCCGAATTTCGGGTAATTCAGACATTCGGGTGCTTCTGAATGTCCGAATAGCTGAATTGCCAAAGTGCCGAATTCCTGTATTGCTGAAGTGCCGAAGTTACAAGGTGTCAAAGTTACGAAGTTACGAAGCACAGTATTGCCTAAGTACTAATATACTTACCCAGTGAAAGAAGAAGAATGTTACATTGTATCCAATTTTAAATAAAAAGTATACAAACATAGCCAGGATTCATCTGTAAGCGTTTGCAACACTTACAACAATCAAGTAATACACATTCATATAAAATGTAAGTTACTTGGCCAGTCATGTAATGACAAGAATGAATACGTCAATAGGGAGTTATCTACTAAAAGGCTGAAAGACCTGAATTGGTCTTTCAGCCAAATTTACTAATACTAAGTAAAGATTACTTAGTATTAGTAAATTATGCCCCTACTCGCTATACTGCGAGTAGGGGCATGTCTATTAAACAGTAAGCAGCCAGTGGCTGCTCACTCTTAAAAAAAAATAAAAAAACAATAGTTGACAATAGGTCACCCCCCTTATTCTAGTTTAGGGCCCCCACCCACCGCTCAGTGGTGGGGGCCAGGGGGAAGGACATTAGGTCCCCCCCCAATTTTTATTTAGGGCCCCCACCCGCCACTTAGGGGTTATCTACCAAGCAGCTGCAAGAGAAGTCCCGAAATGCCGGAGTTCCGAAGTGCTGAAGTTCTGAAGTGTCTAAGTGCCGAAGTTGCCGAAGTGTCGAAGTGCCGAAGTCCCGAATTGACGAAGTCCCGAATTGACGAAGTCCCGAATTTCGGAATGCCGAACCGAGCCGAATATTTTCCCCATGCACATGCCTAGTAAATAGATATTTTTAAATATCACCTTCACCTGTATTGTATCTCATCCTACCTTCACTCTTCTTCTGTGTTCACAAGCCACAAAGTAGCCATTAGAAAGGACTAATCATATTTTTTTTCTTTTGTCTGTGTTCCTCCTAAGTCTTATAAATCATAACAGAGCAGTATTCATTAACACCAATAGTAGTGAATTGAAAACTGAATTTTAAAAAAAGTTATTTTTGCCTAAATTCTGAAGTTATAAGTTAAATGTGCAACAATGAAATGTTTAGCGAATAAACCCATTAGTTTCTATTTGAGCTCACACACTGTTTCTACTAATAGCATTTATCTAACACATTATTGGAAACCTTTCTGCAAGTTCTAACGAGCAGGTTCTGACAAGTCTCCGCTATTTTTCCTGGCAATTATATATTATTAAAGACAGGGCCGGACTGGGAAAAAAATTAGGCCCGGGCATTTTTCAATCAGAGCGGCCCCCTAAGAAGGGGGCGGGGCTAGAGAGGGTGTGTTCTGTCATCACTAATGACAAGCACGCCCCCTCTCAAAGTGAGCATGTTGGTTCAATGCGCAGAGCCCTGCTGAAGAGCTCTAGCATTAGAAAAAGGCCCTGAATTTGTTCTGCGCAGCGCAAGCAAATTTAATAACATGCTTGCATTGTGTTTGCTTTTAAATTGTCTCCGGTGTCTCCACAAGTGGGATACCAGAGGACAAAAGGGCCATGAAAGCGTATGGTGCATGTGTTTGGAGCCTGCTTGTGGGATTGCGTGTGTGTAGAATGTGGTGTGGTATTGTGTAAATAGGTCAATTTTATTTGTGTTTTTGGTGTAATATGTGTGGCTAGGGGCTGTAGAGAGTGTGTGTATAGGGGGCATAGTGTTATAGGGGATGTAGCGAGTGTGTGTATACGGGCTGTAGTATGTGTGTATAGGTGACGTAGTGTGTGTAGGGGTTGTAGAGAGGGTGTGTTTAGAGAATGTTGTATGTGTTTACTGACAAGGAATGTAGTGTGTGTGTAGGTGGTGCAGTGTGTGTGTGTGTGTAGGAGATCTAGTGTGTAAAGGACCCAGAGTGTGTATAGGAGATTGTGTGTGTGTGTGTGCATAGAGGATTAAGAGTGCATATAGGGTAAGGGATCTAGCGTATATCTGGAGCGTAATTTTGTGTAGTGGTGCAGTGTGAGGGGTGCTGGAGTGTGTGTGTGTGTATATATATATATATATATATATATATTTAGACGTATTGTATGTGTGAGGGGCGCAGTGTGTGTGTATGTTAGAGGGGTGCTGTGTGTGAGGGTGTTTTTATTTGCCGTCACATTCTAGGTTTCTAATTTTCTTTGTTAACTCACTGAGGGTTATTTTATATATTTTATATATATATATATATATATATATATATATGTGTGTGTGTGGGAGTGTGCTGTGTGTGTGAGCGAGAGCGCGCTGTGTGTGAGCGAGGGCGCGCTGTGTGTGAGCGAGGGCGCGCTGTGTGTGAACGAGGGCGCGCTGTGTGTGTCTGACGGGGCACTGTGTGTGTCTGGGGGCACTGTGTGGTGCTGCGTGCATCTGAGGGTGCTGCGTGTGCGTCTGAGGGTGCTGCGTGTGCATCTGAGGGTGCTGTGTGTGTGTGTCTGGGTGCTGTGTGTGTGTGTCTGGGTGCTGTGTGTGTGAGTGTGAATGTATTTTTTATTTAAAATAAAATATATATTTTTTTATTAATAATTTAAAAAAACTTAAGTTATATTCCCCCCCCCCTTCTTACCTTTAGCCTGGGAGGGGGTGGGAGCCGTTCTGCCTGCAAGGGTGCCGTGGTGCCATTGAGGGAGCCATGCTTCCTTCCCTGGTGGTCCAGTGGTGAGAGTGAACTCTAACCTGCAGGCTAGAGTTCACTCTCGTGAGATCTGAGCGTTACTGCGGTAACCGCGGCAACGCTCAGACCTCGCGAGAGGACCCGGCGGAGCTGCTGACTAGAGCTCCGCTGGTCCTCTCTCCTGCCTCCCTCCCTCTCCAGCCGGCGGCCGCATCTGAGTGCCTGTGGGCCGGTGAGGGAGATCTTTGATTTCCCCACCGGCCCCCCATGGAGGCACACAGCAGGGCCGGCGCTCTGATAGCGCTGGCCCTGCAGGGGCTGGCAGGGGAGATCCTGTGATCTCCCCTGCCGGCCTCGGCCCCACGGCCATCGCGGCCCACCGGGCATTTGTCCGGTATGCCCAATGGCCAGTCCGTGCCTGATTAAAGAGACTGACAACCAAGATATTATTCTGTTTTATTTCTGCAATACCTGTTTCTCGCCTCTAGTGGCCTCCCTACCAACTAGTCACCTCAGTCACCCTCACATGCATAGCATGATATTCCAAGTCTGCTATAAAGGCCACATCCAACTCCTCACATGACCTTTACATGTCAATATAACTCCAAATCCTGTAGTGTCTAACACCAACAGCCTCTAAGCTTAGTGATACAATATTAAAATGAAAATAATATAAAAATTAAAGTTATCAATTAAATGAAAAGATAGATGTCCAGACTCTCCATGGAGTCAGGAATAGGGTGAAGGGATTACGTGGAGGCCCTCGTGTGAGCTGCGGAGTATATTTATCTCCGGGCTCCCTTGGGTCTGGTTCGATGCACGTATCTCCGGGCGTTTTATCACGCCAAAGTAAAAGTGGGGTAGGTTGAACAAGGCTAATGTTTGATCGTTATGTATAGTCGACTTACTCCTTAGTGTGCACGTCAATTGCTAGTAGCTAGGTAAGAGAGCAAGAATCTATATGTACCAATAAGAAGGTAATCTACATTGGACATACACTTTACTTTACTGTGTAATCAAGTTATGTCTATCTAAGCCTATGATTGAGCCGTCGGTACAGTGAAACTTATATGCATTAGAAAGCCTGCAGGTATAGCGCTTTATCTCCTGTGGGCTGCACCTGAACAATTAAAGTGATGCTATCGGTCTGTAACGTATGATGTGAATATGCTTGTTACATGCAATATAGGTGAAGGTATGTATACATTATTAAGCCGTAGCTTACGTTGCGCATTCATTTGTGAACTGAAAGCCGAATTAATGCGCTTTTATGCGAAATAATAGAATAAGTTAAAAGAAAAAAGCAAAAGTGTTCATAATGCTTGCTGCCGTTCTGAGAAAGGTTATGTATGCAGTGCAGACTGTAGCTCTAGGTACTGCAGCATAAACAGCGTTTCCACGCCTAGTACAGTATAGTAAGTAAGCATCATAAGGCTGTGATAGGTCATGGCTGTTTGTCTCTCAGTTGCGTCTAATGAATTATGGCATAGGCCTGCAACAACAATGAATGCAAGGGATATAAAATTCAGTTACATGGGCTATAACATTATGAGAGCTAAGCTAGAAGTTTTATGCAATGTAAGTGGAGGAATGCATTAACAGGCGATTGCAATTTCAAATGAGATATTCATGACATAGCGTGCAATCTGATGTAGACAGTGGTTAGTTAAATAATGCAGGTAATTAAGGCAAATAAGGTATTTATAACCCGAACCGGGGGTGCAAACATGTTATAATGCATGTGCTGCTAACTGTGATGAGAGAACGTGAGTCACTTCGTGAGGAGTAGGAACATGCTGCTCTGTGTCGTTGCACAAAATAAGTTGAGGAGAGCAGTGGTTGCATTGTAAGAGAGTTGCCTCCATGATTGCCCCTATAAGCCTCCGAGCATGCCTGTCCTCCATCAGTCCTCCCTGGGTCCGACCCATCCCACTGGTTTAGCGTTCTGTGGCGCCGTGGGCACTCAAAGTCCAGATCTGTCCCCCGGCCCCCCCCCCACCAAGAGTCCAGGTTCCAGCCGTCTCCTGCACCTCCCCAGCACCACTTTAGCCTCTGTGAAGCACTTAGGCCCTCATGTCTCACCTGGTGCCGGCCACATACTTAGGACAGGGACACCTCCCTCACGGCCACCGGTACACCGGAAAGGTCTGTGCATTGCCGTCCCACAGGGCTCACAGCGGCAGGGACAATCTCCCCTGGGTCCCCCTCAAAACCCAAAGGCAGGGACTGGTACTTCTCCAGGGGGCAGGCCGCCCAGGGTGTCCCTCTGCAGGGCAGCAGCTGTTGGGGCCATCGGAGCAAAGCGAGGAAGCCGCTCTATGAAGGTGAGGCTTCCCCTACATGCTGGTATTGCAATACATTTTTGCAGCTGTTCCATGTACAGGGTGGGAGGCCGCCGGCACTCCCGACCCCTTCTGAACCCCTTGGGTGTTGTCGAAGCAGGGACTCATGGGCCGGGATAACCCCCACCGGCCCGGGGGGCGGGGAGCGGGACCCGGTCCCCCCCTCAACATGTGCACCGGGCAGTGCCGTCTCCAGTGCGTCTGCTTCACGGTTAGTATTCACCTGTGTCTCGTCGGACCTCCGTCCTGCGGGCCTCCACAGCTAGGCCCAGGTGCATGTATCACCGCGGTGTCTGCAATGGGCCGCGATCCGCCAGATACCGGCTTCCTCCTCGCACCCCTCTTGTTTTCTCAGGTTCTGTCGGGCATTGGAGGTATGAAAAATGCCTTTTTTAGCGGCACGATGCAGGAGCTAGCGAAGATGGCTGCCGCTCCGCTCGGCGGCCCGGCCCCGCCCCCTTTAGTTACATTTTTTAATCTATTATTTTCGAATATAATGCTTCTCTTTTTTAATTTATTTATTCTTTCACCATGTTTCCATATCGTTTTAGGAAAATTTTAGAAAAAGTGTGTTATACTATCATTAATTATATTGTGTCTTTTTCACTCCATTGTACACTGCTTTTAAGAAGTTGTATAAAATTCTTAATTTGTATACCATATATTTATGTCTATGTATGTACTCCCCAATTTATAAATGCACTGTCTAAATTAAGTGAAGTGATGGCTTACACGTGAAAAGTCCTGCCACAGAAGGACACATGTGTCTTTAAGAAATCCTGACAGGCAGTATAACTTTACAGGGTGTATATATACTATGATAGAAGGATTCCTCACTATCTTGAAAAAGCCTGCCAAGCACGAGCGAAACGCATTGATGCTGAGGATCAAGTTTCCATTCATCTACATTTTCTCCGGTACCAGCAGTATATTTCTAGCGGTTTGAGGCAACGGCATCCCTCCGACTTTATTCCAACTTTTGAGGCTTAAAGAAAGGACTTCATACGGTTTTAGCTGCTCCAACGGAAGGGTGATAATTGGTCATCCACTCACTGCTAAACTCCATGTACTGGACTCAATAGTGGTTTTAATATTTTTTATACCACTTTCGTTATTTTAAAATATTTTTATTCTTCACAAGGATTTTTCGTTTTAACTACTTGAATAAATTGTGTTTGATTTTTATCCCGTTTGAAGTAATGTTTACAAAGACATTACTGCAATTCTGAACTGTGGATTTTCTACAACATTCCATTTCTGACCATAATATATTTTCTCATCTGGTCAGTGCATATTCACCACTGTGGAGGTGAATCAAGACTACACCTACAATATTATATTGTTATACTTTTCCCTTTTTATTAAGGGTAAGACTACTTGAAGCGCTGACACTTTGCAGATTGATTGTTTTTTAAGGTTTCTAGGAATCCCCTTTCATGTGTTTAGCAGCTTTCATTTCATTAGTTTTAATTTGTTTCCTAAGATTTTAACTTGTGCTTCTTGATCTTATTTTATATTAGATTAATATTGTGGTTTTGTTGTAAATAGCCTATCCTTGCAGTCCATCCTCTTTAACCCCTTAATGACACAACTTCTGGAATAAAATGGAATCATGACGGACTATATCCGTCGTCTGTCCTTAAGGGGTTAAAAATTGCCATTTTCTGTGTATACTCCACAGCCTCCAAACAAGAGTTGCTCTGAAATAATATATGGAGGACATGCAAGTAATATGGAGGATTTGCCACTGTCCTCTGATCTGGAACCCACACATGGACAGTTGGTCTAAAATGCAAAAATGGATGTGAACATGCCATTGTCTCCTCCACCCATGGGCAACAAGTGAAGAGTTTTTAATCTAATAAAGGGGGTAGACTATTGGCATATCCTAAATCTCCACGACTCCCAATGAAAATGTCCCCCATTTGGGTGTATAGGATTCCCGAAGCCCGTAGTCACTACTCCTATTAAAATGTCCTTACCTAACCTCTCACCCTAATAATAGTGAAGGTGAGACCAATCAAGCTGATTCCATGTTACAAAAATAATATAAAATCATATTTATCTTTAGCAGTTTTTTTTTGTTCTGAATTCTTCCTTTTTTTGTCCCACAAAAAGATAAATAAAAAATCATCCTAACCGCCATAACTTGCCAGCAAAAGTAAACAGTGAGATTCCCTCTGTGATGGATAAAGTGAGCTAAATTTTGATTGACACGAAAGTGAAGGACAAGCTATTAAGTTTTTGTCCAGTCTCAGTGTTCTCTTATTTTTAGCTTAATTTTGGGCTCCATTCCTGACATCCAGTGTTCCACCTAAAGTTCCAGGGCATTTTGGCCCATACACAAGATCTTTAGCAACAATGGTTAGCAGGAGTGGGCTGGCAAGGTAGCCGACCTTGGCTACTCGCATATACTTGAATTTACCATTCATCTGTCGAAATAGCAGATGTCCACTACTGGAATGTCTGCTAAGTCACAGAAGAGCATGCTCAGGTGACGAGAAATAGATCCCCATAAGGGTACTCCACGAAGGGAAGGCTCTTAATTTAGAGACTTTATCAATTCTTGATATCAGCGAGCTATGGCGGCAGACCCGGGGCGCCTCAGGTTCCAATATGGCGTCTCTGCACGGCAGGTGCTCCGACTTCTATGAGTAGATGTCGGATGAAGGTGAAGGGGAACTCTCCCTGGGTCGGCCTCAGCCATCACCAGCTTGAACGCAACCCCCGTCACCAGCCATGACCCCCACGCAGGTGAGCATGGAGGCCATCAGAGATCTTATGGCGGAACATCATAAAAAGATTTCCGCAGATGTCGCCTCGATCAGGGACACACTGGGACCGTGGAAAACACAATGAACACCCAAACCAGCCAAATACAAACGCTGCAACAGGAGGTTCGGGAGCTGAAACAGCTAGCTGGGCAGAATGTAATTGCAGAGCAAGAAACAGTTCATAGTGAATAAGCATGATGGGAGTTGTCCTTCATGAGATTAGTAACTTGTAGCAATGAATGTATTTGCAGAGCAAGAAACAGTTCATAGAATAAATGATATTGTAGGAGTTATACTTAAGGTTTATGGGTAGTCCTCCAATAGTCCAGACATATGTTCCACTTGTAAAGTAGCAAAGTATCCTTTCTCTAGTAATCCTTTATGGCCTGCAGCAATCCTTGCATTTGCTTAAAGGCTGGAAGGGCTTGTCTGGTGGAAGTAGTTCCCAGTAGCTGAGCCTATGGAGCTCCAGGAGGCAGCTCACACGTTAGCTCAAACAATCAATCACCAAGCACCCTCCCTCTGGCCCAGTCTCCCTAAATAATGTCAGAGCTGTGTCAGAGGGGGGCAGAGTCAGGCTCTCACTACTGAGTGTTTAACCCTGAAGTGTTACTCCATGACAACTACCCCATGTTACTAGGCGGCTCCTTACGGCTCTACTAACCCCGAGAGTAGCCAAAGCGGTGACAATAGATGGAATATTTTGCGTCTAAAAGCCCACTAGGGTCCCAGCTACAGCTACGAGAGATGTTGTCCTGCAGTTCCAGACCTACAAGGACAGAACCGCAGTCCTGGCAGCTACCAGAGATCAACCATCTTACATCTTCGAGGATATGACTCTCACTTTCTACCCTGATCTCTTGGGAGCAACATTGGCCTGGAGGAGGTCCCTGCAACAACTGACATCCCTCCTGCGAGCACAACGCATCAGGTACCGCTGGGGCCCAGCTCATACCCTACTGGTCACCAAGGGCGACACCACACTCACAGTGCGCAGCATGCAGGAGGCACCGGCGATACTGGGACAGCTGAACCTCCCATCAGACTCTCTGATGGCCCTACCGACACCAACGGACAGGCACGCGAACCCACCGAATTGGAACACTGCAGAATTCATCCCCAGAAGACACGCCGGTGGATCTAAAGACGCAGCCACCACCTGAAAATATCGGGACTATAAATCAATTTGCCGGGATATTACCCTAATAAATTGAACCCTCCTTGGACAGCTGCTCTCTGGCGATCTAACACCCTGCTTTGCAGATGGCCGCACTCCCTTACCCACCAACAACTACACACCACACGTTAACGTAAGGACCCACAATAAACCCCTCGCATTTCCGACACTACACAGGCACTCCAAACTAGTCTACCTGCCTAGCAACCAGGAGCTGACATTTAGCCTTTACCTGGCTTCCCCCATGGGAACGCTGACCTCCATGCACATGAACATGCAGGGCCCCCCGGGGACTTCTCAACCTGACAACAAGCGGGTACCACACACACACCCCAAGCAATGTAGTCACGCTGATGACACAACAGATCACATAGACACAACCCACAACACACCTGCTCAGAAGGGAACTCTACTCCACCTGCACTGAAGTAACCTGGCCTCCAATAGCCCACCATAATCACACAGTGCATACATCTGTCACCACCACAGCTGTGTTATGTATACTAACCAATAAGCATTAACCTTAGAATGTCACATTATTATTCTTTGATGTTCAATGTTAGACTACATAGTGTAGCCTTGTTAATCTCTATGCAATCTTAAACATAACTGCATTTCGTTCCAACATGTATTTTACCTAAATAACAAATAATTGTGCACAGTATTTCCTATGCCATGATATCAGCTGTTGAAAATCGGTCTCATACCGCTGTTGTGGCATAACAGACCTAACTGTCAATCCATGCACGAATAAAATAAAGAATTAAAAAAAAAATTACTGATGTTTTAATAAAAAAAAATGTCAGTTGTTTTTGTGATTGGGTGTTATTTTTTATTATATAGTTGAAGCAGGTTATGAAAGATGTTTTCTTGTCCGATGGTAGAAAATATTTTTGTTTTAACAGCTTTTTTATAACTTTATTAGATTATAATCCCTCTCTAATTATGGGATATTTTTTATTGGAAGTGTCGGAATTGGTAAATGGGTACAGGAGGTGAGGAGATGGACAGGTTTGGGTTAGTTTATTGGTATCCTCCATTCCATTTCTAAATGGGCTAGGGGTGTGTGGACCCATTAGCCCACATACATATATACCTTCCATCTCACTGCTGTGGGGGTGGAAGAACTCTTCACTACATTGTCCACATACAAGATAAATGGAGTTAGATGGAGGCAATGTAAAGAGAACTCTTCCAGGTTAATAGTAGGGTCTAGCGAGATTTAAGGAATTCCACATTTGTTTGTTTGTGTGGATTTTTTTATGGTGTATATGGGCCTTTTGTCAGTCTTAGGAAAATGTATGAACACATACTATATACTATAACTAAATCCCCATTATATTTGCCCAAGTCGTGTTTTTTTGTTTTTTAAACAAAAGTGTTTGTGTGCGTTTGCTGTTGGTGCTTAATGACTGATATAATATATAACACATATAATTTCTACTGTACAATACGTGAATGATAATGCCTGTAATATGAATAATTAATTAAAATACTGTTAGACAAAAAATCAAGCAGGGAGCAGTGAACCTGTCCATTATATTCATATCTTTCAATTTAGGTCCTCCGTTTTTGCAGTTTCAACTGTTTATTTTAAGTTTTTTCTTTTAAGTTTTTCTTTCTGTGTTTTTCTTAAGAGGCTTTGGCTATCTGCACTGTTATCCTTAAGTTACAAAGGGCAGTGTGCTTTTTTATGTTTAAAAAACAAAACAAAAAAAAAACCGTTCACCTCTTTCAGATAAACCATAATGAAAAGTAAATTCCGGCATCAAACCAATCAGAAATAAAGAATTTTGGGGAATAATTTGTTTTTCACATAGATATGCATGATTAATAGGAAAAAATGCAACAATGCTGAAAAAGCTAACCAAAATCCATCCTTACTAACTGCATACATTTTTTTTTTTAAATAAATAAAAATAACTTTTAGAGAGCACAAACATTTATCATTCACAAGCAATATTAAAAAAAAATATTATTTGCAATCAATTAAAAAAATAATTGGGAGTGTGGTCAAACTAGTGAGCCGCATGGACGTGCTTTGCTAGAGCTCCGGCGGTGTGAGGAGAAAGGTGCTTACAAAACGCAGTTTACAAAAGGCAAACCAGACACACTCACGAGCAAAGTACCCACGATGTCCCAGCGACAAAAAGCGAAACTGGCAAAAGCTGACAGAGCCTCCTTCTTCCTGGCAGCGGTGGTGAGGATCAGAGAAGGCCTCGAAGCCTCCCAAGATGCTGGCTGTTGCGGTTGCCGGCCCGCCGAGTCACACGGCCGTGCCTGACCGTCACAACCTCGCCGACAACACGAGCTTACCTGCTTGTCGGCGAGCCGGTAACCGCTCCCCCAGGTCTTCCGGGCATCACGCCCAAATCCAAGATGGTCGCGTCTATCACTAGCCCCGCCCCCGGAAATTATACTAACGCGTGCGTGACGTCACGACGTCAACGCCCACGCACGTTTTGGGGTCAGAGGTCGCCCTCTGACCAATCAGTGCATAGAGAGGGATATTTAACTCCCTAACTCACCCCAGTACCTTGCCCTGTCGTGGTTTCAGTTTCCTGGTTTCCTGAGAGAGCTCTATATTCGTGTATCTCATTTCCTGGTATCCTGATCTTGGCTTTTCCCTGGTTATTCTGAATTCTGGTTTCCCTGACTTGGCTTGTGTTTACGGTATTGTGTATTTTCTGGCTTCCTTGACCTCGGCTTTCCCTTTGACCATTCTCTGTCTCTAGCGTATTAGTCCGGCCATTCTAAGGTCCGGTTTACGCTCTGTCCTTTTATTTTCCTTTCCTTGTTGATGTATATGTTTACATAGTTTCTGCGTGCTGGACCACACTAGTAGTCGTGATCGATCACGGCAAAGCTCTCTCTCTCCCCCAAGCTCCCCAGCCCCATCACAGGACGAGGGTTAAATCACCACATTAACCATGAGAGCCATGATGGTTGAACTGGCCACAACTCTCCAAGCTACAATCACAGGCCAAATGAAAGCTATGGCCTCTGAAATCCGCAAGGAGATCCAAGAGATTAGGCAATGGACTTCCAAAATAAAAATAAAAATGGCTGAATTTACAAATGCACATAATGAACTGGCAGATAGATTCAAGCCATGGAGGAGGTTATTGAGTCACAGAAGATACAACTGGCAGACCTAGAGGACCGCTCCTGCAGAAACAATCTGCATATCCTGGGAATACCTGAATTTATTGAGTAGAGAAAACTCCATACCTACCACCTGAACTTCTTCCAGTCCCTGATTCCTGAAATCCACCCAGATCAACTGATCATAGACAGGGCTCATAGGCTCCGCAGACCCAGACACCGTCCACTATCAGCAGCGAGAGCTGTCATCACAAGGATCCACTTATTCCACGTAAAGGAGAGGATCCTCAAGGCCTGCAGAAATGGAGACTTACCGGATCCCTACACAATCCTGAAGATATACACAGACCTCTCTCCGGCTACCCTCACATTTCACAAATCCCTGACGCCTATTACCTCAGCTCTGCGGGACCAAAATATCGGCTACCGGTGGGGCTTCCCGGCGAAACTCATCATACAAAGAAACAGGACTCTCCATCCGATTTCAGTTGGTAAAGAAAGGCATACACAACCTACATGATTGGGGTATTCCCCTTCCAGAGGACACAATCCCAAACCCACCAAAGATGCCTCAGTTGTCACCAGACTGGAATACAGCGTAAACTCTAGCACATAATTGGACCTGGTATCGTACGATGGCCACATCATGCTACATTCATAACAGTAAAAAATGGTGTGTATATTAGGTTAAAAAACAATAGACAATGAAAATGAAACAAGGTGGGCACACTCGACTAAATGTTAAATTAGCCCCAGGAAAAAGCCAATACAATATATGTTGGGTGCTCACCCACATAAGGCTCTATCCCCTGAAGAACCCAAAAAACATGACAATGTGAATAGAGTAAGGAGCACACCAAAAATCTTAATATATATGAAAAAACTTTATTTACATGGGTATATACTCTAGGTCTGTCTCTTTAAATATTATCCACAGAAATACAAAGTCATGCTATGATAGAGCATTTACCAAAAAAGCATATGTATAAAGACACATATGAACACGCAATGCATGGTATATAAATAAAAGAGATATCATGCAAACAGACCACTATAATATTAAGTATAAACAAAACCCAGACATATAAAAAATGCAAAAAACCATACCAAAATAAGTGAGAAGCAGGGACAGAGCCAATCAAAAAACCCCAACGTTTCGGCTGAAAAGCCTTTGTCAAGGGAGCATGCAGGAGAAAGATTTTCCTTCCTATAATGACACACAAGAGAGGTCAGTGGGAGAAACAAGAATATAAAAACAATAAAAAAACTTTTTGATCCATTTTAGAACAAAGTGATATAGGAAAAAATCTAAATAGATATAAAACAGTAGTCGGGGGGCGGGCCTGACCGCCATGCCGAGAGGTCGCACACAAAGCGAGCTCCTGCACAAAAACGTCCACAAAGCCCGAAAAAAAGCAAAAAATTACTCATCTGCAGTCTGGTGGAAGCGGTCCTGCGGGCAAGGAGATGCTGGTGCTGACGCCCATCTGACCACAAGCGACCTCGGAAAGGGCACATTGGCACAGCCACTGAGGCCTACCCGGGCGGTGAGTGAGGTGGACGGCCGCCGCCTCGCTGTCCTGCCCAGCGGTACTCACTCGGAACTCTGAAGCCACGCGGTAGGGGCCCCGTTCCCCCCCTTTGGACCGGCGGGGGTCATCCCGGTCCCAGGAGACTGTTCCCGCGGCCCGAGGAACCCGGAGCGAGGGAGACCCTCTGCAGCCAAATTGGCGATCATGGCAGGCGAAACTACTGGGGCGGCAAAGCCCGGAACCAACAGGGCACAGCAGACCAGCACCCTGGGGGATGCAGGGAAGGCGGAGTGGCAGAGGGGTTCCCCAACACTGCTACACACCCGCATACTAACCGGCAAACAGGCGGAAACCCCGGATCCAGCATTGACACACAGCAAGTACCTGCTTCCCGACCCCCCACCACGCACCGCCGCCCGCCCTGCCGCCATGTCAGACACCCCCGCACCCCAGCTACTTCCAGGGGCCAAACAGGTGGCGGTAAGAGACTATACTAAGAGAGCATACTCACCCCTCTTACCACGCAATAAGCCGCATATTCGACTGGACTCACTGCCACCACACCAAAAGCTTAGCAGGTTGAAGATCGGATGAACCCATACATCCTGGGGATGACCCCAGGGAACTGGGCCGCGGACGGCGGGGATGGCTCCTGTCCTTTAACATTCCTACAAGCGAAGACGTCCTCTTTACATATTAAGCAGGCATCACTACTGGCATCAAGCAGGCTCCTACCTGCTCCTTCCTGCGTTACCTCCCATTGATTTTGCTTTGCATTCAGTCTTCTAAGCCATACATCGCATCACCTGGACAGCATCTCACAAACGCAAACCCAGCAAAGAGACTATCCATGCACATTACAAGCCTCACTGCAACATCTACTCTAAGCTGTGCAATAACAGGTTGAGCCTGTCGCTGGTACATACAATGCTGTTGTGCTTAGCGTAGCATGTCTTACTCAAACTCAATCTTTTAATGACCCAAAGCGACATTGATATGCACTGATGTAAAGGTTTATGATTAACCGTATGTTTGACTATGCTGACACTCTCTGACCCTTTAGTTTAAAATTGTATCCTTTATTTTGACCTAACTCTTTGTCTTTACCTTTGTTTACTCTCACTCACTCTTGACAAGATGTAATGTTGACAACCTATGGGGGCACCTTTACTAACTCTTATACCCCAGGAGAGAAATGTATGTTTTGTATTTTAAGCCTACAAACCACGACGAGAACCAGTGCAATAGACGCCATTACTTAGCTGGTATTTAGCTTGTTTTATAAATTTGATGCAAATGCTTATAATTACCCATACTTGAGACTACGCTTTAAATATCATAACCTTTAGTTTAAAATCGTATCTCTTATCTTGACATAACTGTTCCGGCTCTAGCCTGATATTAATATAAAAATGTGCTGTCAGGGGGCGTGGTTTGACTGCCGACAGTGATGGCTGCTTAGGCAGAGAGCTCTGCGCCCTGCCAGACCCGAAAAGCCGCGCAAAACGCAACTCACCCCTGCCACCGATTTAAAAAGCTGATCGCCGCATGTGGGATCCGCCAGAGGATGGCCACCAACAAAAAAAACAGCAAGAAGCCGAAGGAAGGGACCCTTTCCGTCGCCGAACTCCTCGCGACGCCCAGGCCGCATGCGACGAAAGATGGCGGCGGCCAAATGAGCCTCTGCCCGAACCTTCTAAGAACTCACCGAGCTGTACAGCTCTATGACTTTTACACTGATCATATACAACCGGGACAGTGTCGGAACTCACCTCCGCATGGGACTTTGGTCCATTCCCAGGCATATGGACACTGCACCGGGTTACTGAGAATGTTGCATTTACGTCCAGACACGCAAGTGTATATTCCCATTCCCCCCACCCCTCTTTATTATTTTCTGTTTTACTTTGCATTCTCTGTATTTAAAGGGACCCCAGGGGCTACCTGGAGATAACGGAGGTTAGGGGATGTGACATAGGCTGACCGATGCACCAAGGGTTTAGGGTAATGCTGGGTAGCCCGTACTCAACTTCACCCCCCTAGACCCGCCACCGGGACCCCCCTCACAGGGGTGACAGAAACTCTTATTTCCTTCGGCCATCCCCACCATCCCCCGCCCCACCCCACCACCATCTTACTGGACGTGGGCCGGAATGGTACGACCCCCAGCAGCACTGACACTGACGGGGCGACCCCCCCCCTCCCCGACCTTAAAAGACACCTGAGAACGGGGTTTGGAACACTAGAGGTGGGGATGGGGTTACTGGCTCTGAGAGTATTCAATGTGGTTTGTATCTCATGTTTAACGTTTTATTCATCTCATGTATATATTGCCTGTCTGCTCACTGTAAAGTAAGCTCGTCTCGCACCCATATTACAGTTCTATGTACACACCAATGACTTGGTATGAGATTACGCACAATCCTAACCAAACTTAGCAGGGAAATGATGTTTATATCCTATAATATTTTGATGTTCGGGTCCTCGGCAGGGTGCTCGGCGGTTGATTGTCCCCTCCGTGCTACTTGAGGTATTCGCGGAGCGGATAACCACCCCCCGATACACCCGGCACGAATAAGACCGGAGTGATCCCCTACCTCCCCACTTCGTACCTACCTACCCCCCCCCACTCTCCCTCTCTCCTTCCCCCCCCCTATCATCGCCTCATATACAAAGGCTGAGACTGCTAAGCGGGCTCCCCGGACCCTCAGCAACCCTCCCGCAGACAGCCTCAGACTACCCAGTTCACAGGCCAAACGAAGCCTCCCCGGCGAGGACTTCCCCCCCCCCTCCCATACCTGTCACTAAACAGTGTCCAATTTTTGCCTCTCCTCCCTAGCCCACACACATCGCACCGCGGCGGACGGTCCTGACTCCAACGCACAAGTGACTAGCAGGACCTTAGACGAAGCATGGCCACACTCAAAATAACCTCCCTTAATGTCAACGGCCTTAACACGCCGACCAAACGACGACTATTAATGAGGGAACTAAAAAGACAAAAGACAGACATAGCCTTCGTGCAGGAGACACATATGCTGCGCTCAGCCCGGATTCAACTAACCGACCACCTATACACCAGGGCATACTTTTCCAGAGCTCTGGTAAAAAAAAAAAACGGAGTAGAAATACTCATTCATAAAAACTGCCCCTTTCTCACTCACACAACACAATCCGACACCATGGGCAGGTACGTCATCCTTACGGGGACCATACATGCCACCACCTACCACCTGATTAACGTATACGCACCCAACCAACCAGACCCAGCCTTCTGGGACAACTTACAGGACATAGTACACAAACTACCGCATGGCATAATAGTAATGGGGGGCGACCTGAATGCCACTCCCAGTCCACCAGTCGATCGTAGCACACCGACGGGAGGCCAGAGGGCCCCGAGGGTGGGGGGTCAGGACAAACTATTATCCCAGTTCATACAAAACACACAACTTCTTGACCCCTGGAGACTGCGGCACCCGGGGCAGAGAGACTACACTTTCTACTCGGCGGCACACTCCACTTACTCCCGCATAGATTTATTTTTGGTCAACCAGAATGGGATCCCGTGGATCCACTCTGCGCGGATCAACCTCATTACGTGGTCAGACCACGCAGATATAGAGATTCTATTACGACTCCCAGGCCCAAGACCACCTTGGAAATGGAGGTTGAACAGCACACTCCTTAAGGACCCAGATGTGGTACGGCTTATTCAGGAAGAACTTACGTCCTACTTTATCGAAAACGATACACCGGACCTAACACAAACAACAATATGGGCCGCTCACAAGGCGGTCATCCGGGGCTCCCTCATTAAATTGGCAACTCGGTTGAAAAAACAGAAGGCGGAAACCCTCTTTGAGCTCCAAAAGGCGCTGAGGAGAGCCGAAGCCAAGCACAAACACACCCCCACGACACAGGGACTCCAGGACCTTCGGGCACTCAGACACAAAATAAGGGCCTTAGCGGTAGAGGACCTTGGTAGGGATCTAGTCCGTAAAAAACGTCTGTATTATGAACGCTCAAATAAAATGGACACCCTCCTGGCCAGGGCACTCAACCCCAAACAACAATTCAAAACCATAACGGCGATTCGAAACACGACAGGGCTGATAACTCATAACCCCACAGAAATCAACCAGGTATTCACGGAGCTCCTAGCCAACATTTATAATCATTCCCCGGAATTAAACGGAGACAATGCGTCATATGCACTCACGGTTACAAACTACATAAACAAAACGAAAATACCACATCTCACGCCGGAAAACATATTAACACTGAGTGCTCCGATTGAGGAGGATGAAGTGGATAGGGCCATCACAGCACTTAAAGGCAATAAGGCCCCGGGACCGGATGGGTACGACGGTTCCTACTACAAAATCCTTAGAGACACCCTGATCCCACGACTAGTTAAGGTGTACGCGGAATGGATGGACGGAGGACATCCCAACCCGGAAACGCTAACAGCTGACATCACCCTCATCCCAAAACCTGGTAAAGATCCGTCGGAGGCTGGGAACTACAGGCCCATTTCGCTTATAAATTTCGATGTCAAGTTGTTCGCGAAAATCCTAGCGACGCGTCTAAACCCCCTGCTAGGAAGAATGGTCCACCCGGACCAGGTCGGCTTTGTGCCATCTCGACAATTGTACGAGAACACTAGGAGAGGGGCGGATGTCATCTGGTGGGCGGTGAGGACCCGGACGCCTTCTCTGATCCTTTCCCTGGACGCGGAGAAGGCGTTCGATAGGGTCCTGTGGCACTACCTCTTCTCACTCTTAGAACACCTCCGAATGCCGGACACATTCATACGGGGCATAAAAGCCCTGTATACCGCACCAAGGGCGCAGACGGCCGTCCCAGGAACAGCCCCGACCCCATTCACGCCCGCCAACGGCACCAGACAGGGCTGCCCCCTCTCCCCCTTATTGTTCGTCCTAGCGCTAGAACCACTTCTGCAGCGGATAAGGGAAGATGGGAACATCCCCGGTATACGGGCAGGGGGGGAGGAATACAAAGTCTCGGCGTACGCCGATGACATCATGGTCACACTCACTAACCCCCAGAGATCCCTGCCACACCTACTCTCCCTCCTTGAAGAATACGGCCAGGTATCAGGCTATAAAATTAATTTAGAAAAATCAGTGGCAATGCCGCTGGAACTAGAAACAGCTGAGATCACTGCCATACAAGCCGCCCATCCCCTCAACTTCTCGAGAACCGAAGTCAAATATTTAGGGATCAAACTAACAGCAGACCCAGGGAAACTGTACGACGCGAACTACGCGCCCACATTGCAGAAACTAGGCAGGGATATAGACAAATGGCAGGAGAAGCCAATCTCATGGATTGGGCGACTACATGCCATAAAAATGACGCTGCTTCCACGCCTATTATTCCTGTTCCAAGCCCTGCCGATCAAAGTTACTAAGCAAGACCTCACTACATTACAAAGACACATAGATAACTTCATATGGGCACAAAAACGACACAGAATAGCCAGACATGTGCTCTATCGACCGAAGTTAAGAGGAGGACTTGGGCTCCCAAATTTACACCACTACTACTTGGCGGCTCAGTTAGCCCAAATAGTGGCGTGGCACACACCAGAAGGCTCTCATAGGTGGGTTGACCTGGAAACGAAATTAATGGGCACGGACCTGCCACAATACTGGATATGGGTCCCCAAACAAGACAGACCCGCCCTACGAACCACCTGCCCGGCCATTCTAAATTCCGTGCGAATATGGGACCAGACAGCTACCAAGTACGCACTGAAACACACCCCCTCACCCTTGACACCATATTTGAGAAACAAGGCGTTTGAGCCCGGGCTGAGCGCACGAGACTTTAGGGGCTTAGAGAGCACGGGGATGCAGAGATATAGACAAATGTACGAGGGCGACACCTTTAGAACGTTTGATAGTCTGAAACTTCTAACGACCCTAACTACGAAGGATGTATTTCGCCACATGCAATTACGGGACTTCGCCAAAACTCCAGAGGTTAAAAAAGCTGCACACACCCCAATGACGTTTTATGAACAGCTGTGTAACGCCGAAACCGTACAGAAAGGCCTTATAACGGCTATTTACGCACAACTCAGCGCCCCCGCCAAAGACGCTACAGACCCACGTTACATTGGCCAATGGGAGACAGACCTGGGGGAGACACTGGAGGGAGAGGATTGGGTTGACATTTGGGAAGCAACAGCCAAGACCTCAATTTGCGTACTGCACCAAGAACAATCGTATAAAATGCTCATGAGATGGTACACCACACCAGTGCAACTACACAAAATGGGGAAAACCACGACCGATACATGCTGGAAGGGCTGCGGAGGTAAAGGCACATTTGTACATATGTGGTGGGAATGCCCTGAAATACACAAATACTGGACACGCATACAGACACTAATAACAGACGTCCTAATGATGCCTGTTGCATTAGAACCTTGGTCGATACTACTGTCCAAACCCGTAGACGGCCTCCCCAGAAAGGAGCAACAACTCTTTAACAAAATTACATTAGCGACCAGAAGGGCCATCGCCCAAGCGTGGCTAAAACCTGACCTACCCACAGACACCGACGTAATTGTAAAGATCAAGGACACATATCTGATGGACAAACTCACAGCTCAAATTAGGAACACAGAGAATTCATTTCGCAAAATCTGGCAGCCCTGGGAAGACTATCTTGACGATTAGGGCCATATCATTAATACGCTGACAGACAGAGACTTTAGGAAGGGCCTCCCTCCGCCGCGCCCCCCTCCCATGACCGGTGCTTCTCCCCCCCCCGTCCTCCCCTCCCCCAACCTCTCATCCTGGCTCACCCTCCCCTCTCCCCCCACCACTGTTTTTATTTTTATTTTTATTTTTCATTCTTTTTATTCATTGTTATACAAAATCGGACAACAGGACGAATCGGAATAGATTCTTACGATGTTACTAACATATGGCACAGTATTGCATTGTCCTTTTACTCTATGTACTGGCTGAACACGCCCACGATGGTTATAAACGACACAAAAAGGCAGGATACCAAGGCCATTTAGGCCGACACACACCTAATTTTTGACGTAGGCCATACGCCACCCCTCGGAGGTCGGTCCTCTGTGTGAGCCGCTGTGCCTCGGCGGACCACGCTCAGAACCGACGCTACATAACGATGTTAAAGCCTACCCAGATATATGCATGGATTGTATTTTAACCATCGTGACTCAGACGAAATGGACTCTGACTACCGCGCTGTACATTTACATTGCAACGTTATATTTTAATGTATTGTATTGTACTGTTTTGTTATCATATAATTGTTTTTTCTTGTTACATTTTCAAAGGGCGGGATATGCCCCCCCCCCCTCAGTTTAAGACGCACGGAGCGGCTCATATTAACACCGCATATGCTATAACTTCATCTCTCTATTGACGTATAACTTGTAAAACTGTTCGTATTCGGCTCCTGCGTGAGCCACAGTACATTGCTATGCCGCACTCCGTGACGAACCAAAAATAAAGAAATTTAAAAAAAAAAATGTGCTGTCAAATCGCATGCCATGTTAAACCTACTGTTCTTAATCGGCTTGCTAATGCTGTTGTGGCATCGCAAGACAAAATGTTAAATGTCTTTACATGCACAAGAAAAATAAAGAATTAAAAAAAAAAACAGTAGTCAAACATCTTGCACAATTATTAATTATTTTCTAAACTTAATAGTATATATGACATATCTATATATACATAAAAATGAGGTCGATATTTCTTAAAAATTATATTGTTACTGATATTGAAAAATTAATATAAAAATACATCTATTAAAATATATAGTTCCAAAGGATAATATAATAATATAAAAGATTATAAAAAGTCCCTTAAAATCAAATATAAGTATTAATCTCAAAATCCACATTGAGTCCCCTCGGTATGAGTGTGTCCAAGTTAAAAATCCATCTCATTTCGGTCTTGCTTAGGAGGCTATCTTTGTCTCCACCTCTCCAATGTAATTTAACATGATCTGTTGCAAAAAACTCTAAGCAACTAGCATCTCCATTGTGATGTTCCATGAAATGCTTGGACACACAATGGTTGGGGAATTTCCTGTGGATGTTGTATATATGCTCCCTGATTCTTGTCTTCAATGGGCGTGACGTCTTCCCTACATATTGAAGTCCACAAGGACAGGTTAGCACATACACAACATCCACTGTGTTACAAGTAATAAAATATTTCATTTCATATTCCTTTTTAGTATAAAAAGAGATAAACTTAAAAATTCTCCTTTTATTCCCAGTTCTTATCTTACACCCTCTACAATTCCCACAGTAAAATAATCCCTTTTGTTCTCTTAAGAAATTGTTAGGGCATTCTGTTTTTTCTTTATCTAAGAAGCTACTAGTTAAAATTTGTCTAACATTTTGGGGGCGGGGTCGGGCCGCCATGCTGAGCGGACACACAGAGGAAGAGCTCCTGGAAGTTTACCTGATTTTAGCCCCTAAAACCCGACAAAACACTCACCCGACAACGGGGAACTATACACCAGTGCGGGAAGCAACCCTGGTCCCGAGGAGAGGCTTGCCGTGAGGTTCTAGTCCCTCGGCGGGGCGATCCCCTTAACGTAAGATGTGGACCGCATGGGCGGTGAGCGGGGTGGACGGCCGCTGCCCAGCTATCCTGCCCACCAGCGGTATGGCAGAACCGTGAAGCTGGGGGGCCCGGCCCTGTTCCCCCCCCTCTGGGCCGGCGGTGGTGATCTCGGCCCCCACCTTGTGACCCACCGGAGTGCCACGAAGCCAGCGAAGGCCCACTCCCAAAATGGCGGAGACCGCATGGAGAACTAACCTGGCGCGCTCAGAACAAACCTGAGCAGTCGGAAGCACCCTCCTCTCCTGATACTGCAAGACCCGAGGATCAAGTGCCAAAACTCCGTACACGAGGGAAGAGCAACACCAACACCCATAAAGCCAGAGGGTACCGACCCCAAAACAGAATAAAGCACTCAGGCCTTGGAATACCCTACCATGCCGCTCAGCCTCCCACGGAGGGCAGAAACTAAAGGACTGACGCCTTAAAGCCACCATGCTGGGACTTTCCCCTCGTCCGAAACGGGCACCAGGGAGGACAGCAAATCCGATCGCCTCACTAAAAGGACACCCACCGGGACTTTAACTAGCACCAGAGTCATCTAACCTTTCGTCCCGTTGAGGCAAGCAGACCTACACACAGACAGACCCCCCGACATGCCGCCATGGACCATCGCCCGGCGCATATGGGACATTATGGAGTGGAAATTTTAAACAAGTTAAGCATGATACCAATGTTGACACTACTGTTCAGCTCTGCTTTACACGCTCAAGCTACCCACACTTTATAGCTAACACGATATGTATAACGATATAGTATAACTTAGCCTATCTTCACACAGTGTAAGAAGCATGCTATTGTATTTCATGTCTGATCGCTAACACTTTTGGTTCTCTTAGCAATCTTACATCTGAAATTGTGTGGTTTTTATCTCATGCTGCAATACACTTAACAAAAATATATGCTCATCTATACTGTCAAGATGTTCATAGACATGTTAAGCTATGTTTAAACTAATTAACTAAAAATTTGCAAGCAACCCTGTATACCCCATTGTTATTATTGGTGACAAACAGCATGAGGAATGCCGTTGGGGTACCTCGTACATATTGTGATATCTCTTCGAACAATAAAATAAAGAATTTAAAAATTTTTTTTTTTAAAAATTTGTCTAACATTTTTAGTTCCTCTAAAGATAAGTCTTGGTTGCTCCCCTATCAATGGACGTATTTCATCATCTATACTTAAAACATGGCAATTTTTCTTAATAATTTTGCGAAGATTGTGATTGTTAGAATTAAAATCAAAAATTAAAGGGATAGTTTTTACTCTTTCTTAATTTATTTTTTTATCTTTATATTCCAATATTTCTAACCTATTTTCCTCTTTCACTTGTTGATAGGCTTTCTCTAAGAATCTTTTATCATACCCTTTTTCCAAAAATTGTTTTTCTAAAATTTTAGCTTGATTATCGAAATCTCGTTCTTCTGTGCAATTTCTTTTTAACCTTAAAAATTGCCCTTTCGGAATATTCGATAACCACGGTTTAAAATGACAACTATTAGAATCGATAAAACTGTTAACATCCACAGATTTAAAAAAGTCCGGCTTTTTATTGCACCATTTTCTATAAAAATTTCCAAATCTAAAAAATTAATATTAGAAGGACTAATAGTGTGGGTTAATTTAATATTCCATAAATTTTCATTAAGAGAATGAATAAAATACGGCAAAGATTGGGAACTGCCTCATATCGTCGATGTAACGTTTATAGAGGACCAGATTTGCCCCAATATCCAACCTGGAGAAAACATTCATTTCCTCCCAGTAGGACATAAATAAATTAGCATAACTTTGGGCAAATCTGGCCCCTATGAGTACATACGTAACATATCCTGGTGACTCAACATGGGTGCTTCAAAAGCCATCTCCATCCTCAACACCGAAGCCAAGATATATGCCAAAATACTAGCCAACAGATTAATGCCTCTTCCCTTCCTGGTCAAAAATGATCAGACGGGGTTTGTAGCTGGAAGGCAGGGGCTGGAAACTATCCCTGGTATTTAATAAGCTCAGGGGTACCAGCTAGGCCGTCTACTGCTAGGAATAGATGTGGAAAAAGTGTTTGACTGCCTTGACCGGCCCTTCTTGAGGCACGCACCTGAGGCATATGGTTTCCCCCCACCACTCATTACACAAATATTTGCGCTATACCCGGAACCTAGAGCGCAGGTACTCCAGACGGGATTCCTCTCCCCCCCCCCATTTTGTATAACAAATGGCACGAGACAAGGCTGCTCCCTCTCCCCGCCCCTCTACATGCAAGCCCTTGTGCCGCTTTTGGAATCCATTCGAATCAGTACCGTAATACAAGGTGTGGATCTTTGTGACACCCACATAAAGATAAGTGCGTTTGCTGACAACATACTGCTCTACATTACTGACCCCGAGAGCTCCCTACCAGCTATCATGCAGGCCATCACTACATATGGAAGGGTCTCCTATTACTCTCTTAATACCTCCAAAACACAGACGCTACCAGTAGGTCTTTCCTGTTCGAATGGCGAACAGATAACATTAAATACCTGGGTATTACAGTAACGAAAAACCCTGCAGACCTATGCTGCTAACTTTTTCAAAACCTTCAATGCCTGCTGTGCCTTACAATAGAAATGGAATTCCTTTTTTTTATCATGGTCAGAAATAATTGTGGCAATTAAAATGGTTATTTTGCCTAAACTAATGTACTTGTTTCGCACGGTCCCGGTTGCTCTCCCCCCAGCCTACTTCTAATCGATCCAGAAAGACATAACCAAGTTTGTGTGGGCAGGACGCAGACCATGGGTGAACCTGAAACTACTAAAAGCTCCCAAGCTCAGTGGCGACCTGGCCCTTCTGGACCTCCAGACATACTACCATGACACTATTATAGCAACAAACGTACCACATCTGATGTTGGAGACTAGCCCTCAGTGGGTAAGATTGGAGAATCGCCTCCTCTTCCCTCATTTGCTCTCCACAATAATGTGGGTGCTGAAACACCTACGCCCCCCCATTACCGGCAGACCTAAAGGAGGCTGCATTATTCCTCCAAACCTGGGAAAAACACAGAGAAACACTATGCAGGAAGGAGGAAATATTGCTGGCCACCCTGCTAGCGGCACTACCATACTTAATCCCTACCTTTAATGCGAGACCCTGGATAGGCAGAGGGGTTACCCACCTCTATTGTTTATTTTCTTTACATACCCTTTAGGGGTTTGACACCCTAATGACTAAATATACCTCCCGAACTCCTACTACTACTCATATGTCCAGTTACGCTCTTTCCTCACAAGAGCCCACCCTAGAGCAGTTGAGTCACAATCCCCAACAATTAGGATTATGGAATAGAAAAACATGTGTATTAACCAAAATTCCAAAATGTAAACCGATCTCCATGTGCTATAGGCTGTGTTCTCAACATATGCACTTTGCTAACGCCAACCCAGCAATACAATGGGAAGCTGACCTGCAACGCAATAACACCTATAAATAGTGGGAGTACATCATAAACCTACCTAAGAAACTAACCAAATCAGCGGCACATACAGAACAAAATTGTAAGACCCTTTGCCAGTGGTACATGGAGCCCAGCCGCTTAAGCAAAATCTACCCCAATACCCCTTCTGTGTGCTGGAGGTGCGAGGCCGCAGAGGGAACCACACTACATGTGTGGTGGCAGTGCCAAGTCATAATGCCCTTCTGGACAGGCATAAACAAGACTATTACCCAATTGTCAGGGTACAAACCACTATGCTCCCCCCACACATATCTTCTCTTGGATGTGCCCACAGATAAACCAAGTTTTAAAACCAAACTAATAGTCCATATAGCAATTACCCCGCAAAGACTAATCGCTAGAGTATGGAAATCCAAAATAGCACCGACCATCAAGGAAGTAATACTGGAAATATTTGCACTATATGGTCACTTTAGATAATATTTATATCTGTGTGGTTTGGCGCAGTAGATCACTCCTTGCTGATCTATTGCAGCCCATTCTTATATATAGTGAGCGCCTATATCCTCTTCTGCAACTGTCACTAGTCTAATACTATCCTTACCTTTTGTGTCATTTTACCCCACTCCCTCTAGCATGTAAGCTCATTGAGCAGGGCCCTCAACCCCTCTGTTCCTGTGTGTCCAACTTGTCTGGTTACAACTACATGTCTGTTTGTCCACCCATTGTAAAGCGCTGCGGAATTTGACGGCGCTCTATAAATAATATAATAATAATAATATCTGTTTCTTATACAACAAACAGCTCATAGGCTAATTTTTTTCCCTGGACTCTAAATTCGAAATATAAGTTGAGGATAAAGAGAAAAGGTTAAAGTTATTAGTGTGTGAATTCTATTTTATTGCAGCTGAATGAAAACCTGATGTAACACAAGCAAAATGCAATCCCATTGCCATAATTGATTATCTTAAAGTTCAGAATATATTACATTTCCATTAATAATATCATATGCCTGTGTGTTGTACATTTTCTAAATTTTGTTTCAACATTTTTTCTTTAGCAGCTATAGAGTGAAAATGAGTGGTTTTATTATCCCAAATACACCCATTGCTGTGGATTTCTGGAGGGCCAGGCAGTGCAATCATGTCCGACTCTTCTTCCTGACCCACATGCACAAGGATCATACTGGTGGGTTGTCTTCTTCGTGGAAACATCCTGTGTACTGTTCACCAGTCACTGCAAAGCTTCTCAACCATATTGAGCAGGTAAGAATACAATCCAGCCTTGGTTTTTGTTTTAGTTCTATGTAGCACTCATTTGTAGGTAGACGTCAAAGGATTTAATGCATGGATTAGAATAATGTAAAGGACAAGAAATATTAGCAAAAATACTATACTATACTACTAGAAATAGAAATGTGTCCAGACTGGGAACCCAGATCGGATCAGGGGTTCAGAAGTTTCATGGAAGTGTTTGTTTGACCGACAGCACACGAGGCAATAGCCGAAAGCAGTTCCATAGATTCTGACCTTGCGGTTGGTCTCTGTTTGTGGGGTAAAAGACATGAAAATACTGGTCAGAATAGACTTCGCTTGGTTTCGTATGAATCCCCTTGTTCGTGGGTATCTTTCTACCAAACACCAGGCCATTCGTGTGTTTCCTTACGAACGGGTGGAAGTAAGGAGGACTCTGCGGTGTTCGCGTAGTCGAGTGTCCGATTTGGGTTCCAGACACTCGACAACCAAACACTACTGAGCGTTCGTATGGCAAGATGGCCGCTGCCAGGTGTTCGTATGGCGAACGGTGCCCACCCAGGGAATACACAGTGCATTCGTCTATTTTGCAATTAGGCTGGTGTGAACACCGATGGGGAGGTAAATTAGAGCCACACTTCTCTCCGGGGTGGTCTGGTTGTTCGGTAGTTTGTTCGTATGTCGCACGGAGGTTTTCAACTCTGTATCTATTGCGTTTTTACCGAACAACCATGCTTATGAATGCTTATGAATGCTTATGAAATATAGTACATACAAGTATCCAAACCATAGGAAATACTGTTGCAATAGGAAAAGTTATGGACAGCCAAACGTAATCCGCTACAGCGAGTATGCCAATTAAACGTTCAGCCACGCGCAGGTGGGTTATGCAGTTCACAATAGTACGGTATTCGAGCAATAATAGTAGGTATACATTCACCCTCTGTGCATGAACCTTTGCCCAATTTGTGGTTAACGTGACCTGTGTCCTTACAGTCTGAATAGCCATGGTTAGCATCGTGGTGTAGGACATGACCTCAGGGTAAGGGTGAGCAACAGCAAACATGGTGCAGACCTATGAAGGCATAGGAGAGTAAAGAGCAGTACTTAAGTTACAGGAAGGTCACTGTTTGCCGTATCGGCGTATGTGGAATCTTAGTGTGTTTGCATCTGGTAAATGGTTATGTTATCTTATGAAGCCCATGTGAGTTCTCAGACAGGTGCTAGGTGGCGAAACTGCAGAGCCAGTTTCTTCAATATGCTTGTGTAAATAAAGGAGGTCAAAGTACTCATGGTCCGTCCCTATTCCTTCATTCCGGGCCCCCACATTCCTCCTCGCCCCCCCCCGGGCAATCCAGATGGTGTTAAGAGAAGAAGAAGAAGGGAGAGTGGGTAGGGGAAAAGGGTAAGAAGGCAGAGAGGCAGAGATAATCTCCTCCCCCGCAAATTAGTGATTCACTGCACTCGACCTTTTACTATGTGTGCCCATATATCAGTCCAGTTCAGGTCAACTCTCTTTTAGCCTCCAGTCAGGACCCAGTCAACACTACTGAGGAGAGACAATCCACCTCTGCAGCTCCAATCCATCGCGGACCACGGGGTCCGATACGGATCTCCACGCATGAAGACAGAATGCCCCTAATCCGGGCTAGGTGGGCGTTTTGCCATAAAGGAACACCAGGGGGCCCACATCAGGGCACACTTCTCCGAGGTTCCCCATAGGGTGGCCGTGAGGGACTCCATGTTGTATATTTCTTCCACCTTGTCCATCCATTGAGTCATGGTAGGTGGGTCTGTCGTACACCACTTGAGCGGGATGATGGATCTGGCTGCATTCAATAAATGTCTGGTAAGGGAGCGCTTATATGTAAAGAGTGAAAGCATTGTGTGATGCAATAGCATCGGTAGGGGTTGGAATGACAAGTCCGAGTCTAGGATTTCTGTTATCTTGGAATGCATTTGTTGCCAATAGGGCATAATATTGGCACATGTCCACCAGATGTGGAGGTTCGTCCGCACCTCAATTTCGCACCTCCAGCAGGTGTCAGGGAGGTCACCATTCACTGGGTGGGTTGTGAGTGTGTGAACCAAGTCCCGATAGCAATGCCCCACTCCCAGTATACCCAACTAAGTGTTTGTCCATCTCTGGGAACGTGGCTGCAGTCCAGTCGTGTGTCAAGGAAGACCAGTCAGATCAGGTCCGAAACACAACCGAAAGGTTAGGTCAGGTCAACTGCCCTGCACCCACCCCTCGAACCAATCTGAGAACTTGTGAGCCATCCCATGATATGAGCGTGTCGTGCGTGTAGGCAATAAAAAGTGCAGCATAAAAGAAAAACTAGGACTAAGCGATACCCCGGGTCCACCCCGCGTCCCCACCTTGTGCAATTTGTTATAGGGCAGACTATTTTCCGTAGTGCTACCAGTTAGTGTGGTCCAGGGTGTGTGGCAGGTCTATCAACATGGAAGATCTGCGTTGCTAATTTTGGTTCAGACTAGGCTAGGCGCATACCCTTTGTGGTGCTATGTGAGATGGGTCTAGGCACTTAGCTGCCAGGTCCCTGGTGTGTCATATAAGCATATGCAGGGTGTAGGTCAGAAGTACATATGTAGGTTAGTACAGTAATATACACATTGGTATGCAGGTCAAAATCAAGCGTAAGCCTCTTCATTCAGTTAACATTTTCTTTTATTTTTTTATTCTTTATTTTGAGTTGTGCATAAGGTTACAAAACAGGTAACAGGTAACAAGCTACTTCATCAGACATAGTATAATTACAGCATGGCAGTCTAAATAAATGCACATTTTTTATGGTTATGAAAAATATTTGGTACAGGCTAGGCACATATCTTATTTGGGTGAAACTTGGTCATTAAACTAGCAAGACAATCTAGACATGAGATTAGTATCATGAAAATAATATGGAAAACACACTTAACTATACAGTGTTGTTCTGTTCAGATGACAGATGCACCAGCTCTGTTGTAGGTAAACTAAGCTTAAACCCATTATGAGCTGTGAACCGGGATGCAGTGTGAACTAAGAGTAATGGGTCATATCTAGAACGTTGAACCGTTTTTATAATAAGTAATCAAGAAAACACATGCTAGAGATATAGGCAAAAACACAGCAGTAATTGAAATAATGAAAGGTTAAAGACTGTAAATGGATGTTTTGCTAGTATTCAGAGAACAGCTAATGGATTAAAAGACATGGTGGGAAAATCCAGCTATAGTAGGATATGTCTGAGAGACGCCGATCTCCTCTGGGCACCAAATACAGTGTCTTAGAACCACCGTCATCTGGGACGTAAGAGGCATGCATGTGAACAGGTGCCAGGTATCCGGCATATGTTGGCAGAGATTAGTGTAGTTGGGGGGTGCGGTCGGAGCATCTCTGGGAGGTAGGCAACTTCAGGTCTGGTCCGGAGTTGTGGTTTCTTGACGTGGAGGTGAAGGCTACATATGGGACAAACTCTCGGTTTCTGCCTGTGCAGCCGGCCCCGTCGTCAGCACCTCCTTGGGGAACCGTTGGCGATGTGAGGATATTCATGTGGTGATAAATATTAAAATAATATTTTCATAAAAATTATCAAAAATGAATTTAATAATTTTTATTATATCAAAATCGATATCGTGGCACTGTTCCCCGAATAATGATACAAAGCTGAGAATTACTCACAATTTTAATTCTCTTAGATCCTAGAGGAAGTTTCACTAGAGGATTTTTACTTCACATAGCAATCACAAATTAATTATAAAAATATAATTTATTGTGACAATAATAATAAAAATAATAATAATATGTAACATGCGTGACAATAATCAGTGAATATTTAGGTATAACATAAGTATACAATATGGCAATGGTTTCACAACATAGACAGCTAAAAGCAACGGTTGTATGCAATTTAACAATAAGATTTATGATGGACACTTCACTTCAAAAACAAATTTACAGAGAAGACAAAACTTCACAAAACACACAGCAGTGCAGCGTAAAGCAATACAAATTTTGGCTGACAGTCAAATCACACTGAATTAACTCTTCCACTGCTGGCTACAATCCTCATAGGCAAAATATCCTATTATATTGCAATTTTACAATTAAAGTAATGTTCATTCAAAATCATTTGACCATATCTCTGTCCATCCAATAAGAATAATTCTACCAGATTTTACGTATGCCAAATTTTTACTTTCCTAAATAAGATTCACTATCTCATTATATCAGAACAAGTCAATACCTCTGGATAAAAATTTGGTATGCTAACATTTGGCAAATTTACCGTTTATATATCATTATCTTTACTCCACCTGCAGGAATGGAATTTTTATAACCATATATTCCTTAGTTAATTGTGATTTCTAATAATTGAAATCTGACCAAGATTTATGCAGATATATATTCCTGCTATTAGTAAATATAATTAATTTAATTAAATAAAACCAGCATAAATACCAGTTAGGTTGTAGATTTTCTATCAGATGTGTAGATATGTCCAAGGAATTTTGAATGCAAGTATGATGAGAATTGTGAAAAATTGAAAAGTTCTGAAGTTGTGTTAGTTGGAAAAGGTAATAGTAAGAATTAGGTGTGTCCAAGAGAGTGTTGAAAGTTTCTTGAGTACAATCCAAGAGTCAGAATGTGTAAGTCCGCGAGAGTTTGAGAGTCAGAATATGTTTCCAAAGAGCCCTCTCTCCCCTTTGTCCTTACTTTTTAAAGGGGAAAACTCTCTGCACATCACTAGTTGATAGGACCAACAGGGAACTGTAGATGTGTCTTCCCTACAGACTATCAGCTAGTTTTTGGTCAGTAGATGGCGCAATTACATCACCAAAAATTCTTGTCAGGGGGTCCATTTACATTTTTGTATAATGGGTTAACAGAATTTTGTGATGCTTTTGACGTAATTTTCTTATCTTTTTATGGATAACAGTCCATCAAAGACATGTCACTTCAAAGCATTTTCTTTTAATATAAGAACAGTGACTGAGTCACACCTCACAAAAACAAAAGTTTTTTAGAAAAACAGACTTTTCTAAAATTAGAATATGTGTAAAGGAGTCATTATCAGACTGGAGCAATTTAAATGGAGTCCAAGAGAAATGGGATTATTTAAAAGTTGCACTACTGAAGGCAATATAAAATTGCATTAGGCTTGCCAGCAAAAGCAAAAGATTCAAGAAACCACTCTGGTACTCCGCAGATGTGGCCAAAATAGTAAAAAACAAAAAGTTAGCATTAAGTAATTAGAAAAAAAAACAGAGTGAGGAAGACAGAATGATCTATAAGATTAGGCAGAAAGAGGCTAAGCAAATTATAAGAGCTTCCAAATCACACACAGAAGAGAAAATAGCAGTCAGTAAAAAAGGGGGACAACATTTTTTTAGATACATAAATGAGAGAAGAAAAGTAAAACAAGGATTAGTTAGATTAAAAACAAAAGAAGGAAGGTATGTAGAAGAGGATAAAGGTCTAGCTGACTGCCTCAATGACTATTTTTGTACGGTATTTACAGATGAAAATGAAGGAAAGGGACCGCAGTTAAGAAAAAGGATAATGAGTCATTTATTACACGTGAGTTTACAGAGGAAGAGGTTCTATTTCAACTAGTAAAGTTTACAAGTGAAGCTTTCAAAACAAAATTGGTGCTTAATTGTGTCTAAAAATCTCTTTACCAAAAAGAGAGAGAAGAGAGAAAAAAAATGTATTTTTATCTTTCTTCTTTAATACTGGTTAGCCAGCTATTTGCTTCATTTGCATCCGAAAAAAAATTATTGTCTTGTTTCCAAATAAACCTTAAAGATGCCGGAAGGCCCCATTGAAATCTGATCTCATGTTTTCTTAAAAAGTCTGAAAAGGATTTTCTCCAAGTCCTGGTAAAATAGGATAAATCTTGCAAAAAAATTATATCTTTATAAATAAAATGTGGTCGGGGTTTGATACGACTGGCTTTCATTAGATTATCTCTCATTGATAATGAAGAAAAACTCACTAGCAATTGTGTTAGGTTTGTAGATTCGATGGAAATTTTCTATTTGATGTTCATCTGGAGGCATTTCAGGTAGGACTTCTTTGAATAGGTTGTTTAGGTATTCTTTTAATTTTTCATTAGTAATTTCTTCAGAAACCCCTCTTATTCTTAAGAAAATATATACAAAAAAGGTAGACCTAGGGAGAGAAGAGGAAACTCCTCATCCTTACACTAAGTCAACCCAATTGGAAGCCCCTCCCTTGGGTAATGCTTCAAAATAAAACTTAACCTTTATTGTAGTTAATAAAATAATGCAAACACAGACAAAAATAAGAAATAAAAAGAAAATGAAAATGAATGAGGAGTGCCACAAAAATCACTGTGGGTGTGGACAATAATAATCAATAATGTATATATTGTCCTACCAAAACCACCTCCAGATCCTTCTTACCTTTACTGAGGGAGGAGGGGGGACATTCTGGATCCCTGGTGGTCCGGTGGGGATTCCCTGGTGGTCCCAGTGGTTAGAGTAAACTCTAGCCCGTAGCTCCAGGGCTAGAGTTCACTCTCACAAAATTTGGAGCGTTGCCATGGTAACCACGGCAACGCTCTGTACTCGCGAGAGGAGGACCCGGAGGAGCTGCAGGTAAGAGCTCCCGGGTCCTCTCTCCCTCCCCTGCCGGCTGCCAGCAAAGTGCCTGCGGACTGGGGAGGGAGAGCTCTGATCTCCCTCCCCGGTCCGTAGGCACATTGCAGGGCTGGCACTTGGACAATGCCAGCCCTGCATTAGCTGGCAGGGGAGAATCTTGGGGGGGCAATTGCCCCGTTGCCCCCCCTGGATCCGCCACTGGGTACGGGCAGGGTATAGGTCATGTGTAAACAATAATATATATATTAGCATGCATTCCAAAACTGAGCGTAGTCATCACCACTCAGCTAACATTTTCTAATCACCCCTTCCATCCCCTTACCCAGGTCCCCACTCTGCACGTCCAAATACTTAACGAGTACCCAGGCCCATGGCAGCTGTAGATATCAACGGTTCCGATTACAGCCCCGGGCCATCCAGTACTAAGTCCCCCCACATGAAGACATTTCCCCTCATATGGTAACCCGCCACCCTAACAGCTAGTGTGGTCTAGAGCGCTTGGCGGGTCTATCCACATGTAAGATCCATGTTTGCTAATTTTGGTGCAGACTAGGCTGGGTACAAACCCCGTGTGGCGCTATAAGGGGCGGATTAGGGCACCTAGCTGACATGGTCCTGGTGTGTCATCACAGTATAGGCAGAATGTAGGTCATGTATGTACAGTAGCATGTGTAGTGGCATGCCCTCACAGATTGAAAGTAGGCATCTCCATTCTTCCCAGGGCCCCATCATGCACAACCAAGTACCCAACCGGCACCCAGACCCATGGCATCCATATAAATCAACGAGTCCCATCCCATCCTCAGACCGTCCAGCACTAAGTCCTCTCACAGGAAGATATGTCCCCCCGTGCGGTGACCCGCCACCCCAGCAGCTAATCTAACCCCTCAGATTTGGGCACATGAGCGACAGGGGTGCAACCCGGGCCGGGCCAGAAATACCTAGGCTTTTCGCTGTGATCTAAAGCATCGGTGTAAGCGTGTAAAAATACCCGTGCAGCCCCCCCACCCAACTTAACTCCTAGGTCCCCACCTCAAGTGGCCCTTTCTAGCTGTTAGACCCTCAAGGTCGGTTTTATAACTCTAGTGGGTGGGGGCTAAGTACAGATCTAGGGGACCTCTGCATCAGGAGAGACTCATGACCGGGGTGAACTATCCATGGCGCCCAATGGGGCAATATGAAGGAGAAGTCACAGTACTTACAGAAAGGCAAGGCCCAGGTGTGCCCACGCAGGGGGCCAGAGGTACCACCTGAGCTGTAGTGTAAAGTCTGTTATTCCCAGCGGAGAGGAGGCGTCATCTGGCCTAGCCGGTTAGTAGAGGGTTGCAGGGTCTCGCCCCTCCTGGGCCCAAGCGGTTCTCCCAGCAACCAGTTGTGAACCCTCAAGGGAGTTAGATGGAGCACTCTGAGGGAGCGGGGTACATGATCTGGGAGCTTGACCGTGTGCCAAGTTAAGCCCTGCCGAGCCTGCAGGCTGAAGGGGATTCCCCATTTGTAGGGTATTCCCTTATCCCGGAGAGCAGTACTAAGCGGCCTAAGGGCCCGCCTGGCATCCAAAATGAGTCACATGGTTACTTTTTTCCATCACCATCTGTGCTTTTACTTTTAGTCATTTTGTATCTGGTAATGCTATTATCAGTGGGACCAGGGTGTGCTGGCGTGAGTGTCCCCTTATCCACATACAATTATAGAACTGTGCTTTTTGTGTATGTAAATATCATGTTGTATCAGAGTTTGCAAAAATATATCTTGTAATTTCTCAGGTTGATAATAAATGGATCAAGCCCTTGGAGGTTGGACAGTGTCATATGCTGCGTTTGGATGAAACTGGGCAAGAAACGGTTACAGTCACATTAATAGATGCCAATCATTGCCCAGGCTCCGTTATGTTTCTGTTTGAGGGTTACTTTGGCACTATACTATGCACAGGTAATTAATAAGCTGCTTGGACACTGGGCTAAAACACTGCCTCAAGATGCAATATGTACCTTTTGTCTCTGGATTAAGTCATTTGCTAACATAAGTTATGCGATTCTAAGATGTGGCTGTAGGTCTTAGAGAAGAGGATTATGTGGTTCCACAAAAAAATAAAATCTATCATAAAAGCTTGTACTTATACTACTTATACTTTAAAAAAAAAGTAAAAACTATTTTTCGGGTGTAGAATCTTAATTTCTGAGACAGATAAAAATTACAATGGACAAGGAAATCAAGAAGAGGGAACAGGTTCTCTAGTTTCTGAAAATAAACACAAGGTAAGTTTCTGACCACAGTGATCTGAAAGAGGACAGCTGAGATATACCTGAGTATAAAAACAAGCAATAACAGCTAGGGGTGAAATTAGTATGATGCTTAAATTCAGTAATCAACCCAATACTTATATCTTAACAAGGGAAGTTATAACAATTCCATTTCATGCTGAATGTCCAATTTGTATTTTAATTTCTTTTAAATATTATCACAGGCACGTCAACTCTACATAGTGGATGTGGGCAGTATTTTGATTATCTTATGGTTTTGGCCTCAATTTAATTCCAACTGATAGTGTTTGTTGGCAGTGTATTACCTCCCGATAAGCCATTTAATAGTTTGAATCAATTACATTACTGCCTTAAAAGGGTTTATAGGAAGCCAATAAATATTGGTTTGCATTTAGAAACCAAAGCCTATATTTTACATTGAAAATATTGGCTTTGACAATTCAATTCCATTTATTAAACACTTAATCCCCAATAAATAGCCTCCTTGATAAATGTTTTTTTTTTTTCTTTACTGTTTGCCCACTGGCAGTTTTAATAAAGCACCATGGGCTAACATAGAATTATTTGCGTCACAGATTTTTTTTTTGTGACCTGGTTCTGTTTTCTGAGACTTTTATTTAGCCTTTTTAGGAAATGAAAAAAGAAGATTTAAGAAGAACTAAGATGTCTAAAGTGAAGTATAAATTTATTTTGGAGGTATTAGATTGTTTGAGCTACCTCACTATTATTATTGACACCAAGCCCTTGGTGGGGAGGGTTAACTTGCCACAATTTTAGTAGGTGGAAAATGGTATGTCGACCCCCATCTATATTTTAGAAATAGCCTCCGCCTTCTGCCAATGAATGTGAACAGTCAAAAGCCTGCCCTTATTTCTATCCTAGTTTGACTCTTCCAAGTCGAATGTACACATTGAACTGATAGTCAAAACAACAGGATTTGTTTCCTGAAGAGCCTAGTTGCCAAATAGTGCAACTGGCTTTTCGGATGTATGTTTGAAATGTATAACCGTGTTCCACTTTACATTTAAAATATTTTTTTCAGTCTTGCTCCAAATTTGTATAATTATATTTTATCTTTCAGAAAGGCATCTGCCAGTTCGTCTTTTTATTATTTTATATTATCTTTGCATTTTGTTTCTTCCAGTACCAACCAATTTCCCCCACATATCTGACACCGTGTTTCTCATGTATCTTTACAATCATAATTAGTCACATTTTCTTTCCGCAAATCACTTGTTTACCCTTTTGCTTTTACAATATTTTCCCCCTTTCTTCTTTTTATTGGTTATTCATCCCCTCCTCTTCCCCAATATATTATAACTTTTAAATGTCTTTCTCGGTTTATGCCCGTTTCACTTCTCTCGCTCTCTCCTGTTACATTGCCAACATTATCTCACAAATAGTCTTTTTCCCTCTTCTTCCCAAAAATACTAATTTACTTTTTTTTTTCTATGGCATGCATCTCCTCAGCAAAAATGATTTAATTTGCTAGCCTTTAATCCAAGAGCCCAAATCCAAGGTACGTGAAGAAAAATGGCTATGAGGATGCTGCATATCACCATGGTTTGAATAGGGAAATTATGGGCAATATGAAGATTCAAGAGATTTGTGCTTTTATCACCATAAACCATTATTACTCTTCTTTTCTTGTAAACGTTCACACTCAGGTATCACTTAAGAGTGGTCTAGTTCATTTTATTCAATCAGATTAAAGACAGCAGCCTGGAACATTGACACCATTTTCTCTTTTCCCTGTAAATCAAAGTCCATTGTTTTTATTGTCTATTCTATATACCACCATCCAGCATTTATGTAGTCTCTCATTTTTTATTCTCCTATACTGTTGCATTATACATACTGGTTATATGCATCCTTTAATTAGTGCCCTGTTTTATGTGAACTGTGATCAATCGCCATTTCTCTTTTATAGGAGATTTCCGCTACAGCCCATCTATGCTGAATTGCCCACCCTTGCAGAACAAAAAGACCATTGATGTTTTGTATTTGGACAATACAAACTGTAACCCTGCTCAGAAACTCCCCTCTCGCAAGGAAGCAACCGATCAGATAAAAGAAATCATTGAAAAGCATCCAGAACATAATATAGTGATTGGTAAGTGTAGAGGCATACCTAAGGTATTTTGCACTCAGGGTGGATCTGTGATTTGAAGCCCCTCTCCCATTTCCTCTTCAAGGACCAGTTTATTGTAGTGGTTATGATGTAAGGAGGTTTATGGATTCCAAAGCCCACCCCTTGTGACTAGTACAATAGAATTTGTACCTCCTTTCCCCATTTACCCCCAGTTGTGTCCAATCTTTCTGTCAACCCCCTCATTCTCATGTCTGTCCAGGCACCCATTCTCTGTCTGCCCCATGTTTCTGTCTGTCCAGCCCCCCATTTTATGTTTGTCCACCCCAACACTCTGATAGAGATAGAGGGTAGGATATGACTTTTCATCATCGTTGGAAGTAAGAATTATATGAGGATTTCAAATTGCAGTTAAAACTTCAGCATATCTTTTTAGTATCATTATTTCACTGTATTGATTCCCACAGCCTGGATATTGTGGAGTGACCATGCCTAATTACCAAGCCCTGTGTTTACTTAAAAATGCCTGATGACTGTAAATATAAGAAAAATGTTAGGTCTTCAATAAGGCTTAAAGCAACGTTTTGGCTCCTTACTAGAGCCTTTATCATGCATGAAAGCGAAACATCACTCTATAGGGATGTGATGAAAGCACCTTCGTCACTGGGATTTGGCCTGCTTGCCAGCCTCTTGCCCTGTGACTATGGCCCATGTATTAGACCTGGATTCAGGACTGTGGAAAGGCTTTGTTTGCGCCTTTTCCCTTCTACAGTTCAGCAGGCTTATGGTGTTCGTTTACCGAACAAACTGATGAACAGCCGAACTACCCACAAGTGGAGTGTGCAGCCTGTTAAACTCCCAGAAGCTGTGGTTAACTGCAGCTTAATTTACGAACGGCTGGGTGGTCGCCGTTCGTATGCATGAACACGTGGCGACGACCATCTTAAACTGTCGAACGGCCAGCAGTGTTTTGTCGTCAAACGCTTGGAACTATTTTCGGACACTATATTACACGAACACCGCTGGGACTTCCAGCCATTCGTTTATTTTTCATACAAACGCAGTGGCGTTCGGTACATTGAAGTCCACGAACCAGGGACACACATAGACTATGGCCATTTCTCTTATATAGGAGATTTCCGCTACAGCCCATCTATGCTGAATTGCCCACCCTTGCAGAACAAAAAGACCACTGATGTTTTGTATTTGGACAATACAAACTGTAACCCTGCTCAGAAACTCCCCTCTCGCAAGGAAGCATCCAATCAGATAAAAGAAATCATTGAAAAGCATCCAGAACATGATATAGTGATTGGTAAGTGTAGAGGCATACCTAAGGTATTTTGCACTCAGGGTGGATATGTGATTTGAAGCCCCTCCCCCATTTCCTCTTCAAGGACCAGTTTATTGTAGTGGTTATGATGTAAGGAGGTTTATGGATTCCAAAGCCCACCCCCTGTGGCTAGTACAATATAATTTGTACCTCCTTTCCCCATTTACCCCCAGTTGTGTCCAATCTTTCTGTCAACCCCCTCATTCTCATGTCTGTCCAGGCACCCATTCTCTTTCTGCCCCATGTTTCTGTCTGTCCAGCCCCCCATTTTATGTTTGTCCACCCCAACACTCTGATAGAGATAGAGGGTAGGATATGACTTTTCATCATCATTGGAAGTAAGAATTATATGAGGATTTCAAATTGCAGTTAAAACTTCAGCATATCTTTTTAGTATCATTATTTCACTGTATTGATTCCCACAGCCTGGATATTGTGGAGTGACCATGCCTAATTACCAAGCCCTGTGTTTACTTAACCCCGACGACCATCTTAAACTGTCGAACGGCCAGCAGTGTTTTGTCGTCAATCGCTTGGAACTATTTTCGGACACTATATTACACGAACACCGCTGGGACTTCCAGTCATTCATTTATTTTTCATACAAATGCAGTGGCGTTCGGTACATTAAAGTCCACGAACCAGGGACACACATAGACTATGGTCATTCATCAGTTTCTTCGATAATTCGAATGGTATTTGAACTATTGGAAATAGACCGGCCGCACAGCCTTATTCTCTGGAACTATTTTAGGCATGAAAATATGCGTGCAGTCAGTTAAACGAGACTTCCAAGGAACTTTTGAACCCCTGAACCGATCTGGGTGATTTTTAAGTATATTTTATGGGGATATGTTATGTTTTGGGGTCTTCTGCCCTTTGGAAAAAATGTGTGTTTTTCTGCCTGTGGATAATTAGGTTATTCTATTAGCTACTTTAATTATATCCCAGGCAGAGGGGAGGGATTGTTTGCTGTACACGGGAGTGTCACAGACTGTATGTTTGTTCTTATTGGTCTGTACAATTGGGAATGCGGTGTTCCATCAGGTCCAGGGGGTGTGCCTCTGGCCTGAGGAATTGCATAAATTGGAAGTGCTGGCTTGCATTAAACAGACTTCATGAAGTCTTGGCTCATGTTTGGGGGGGATTGGAGAACTACCTACACTCTGGGGATTGCTATAATCACTATACTCCCCAGAGTATAATCACTAAGCTCTTGTAAGAGCTTGTTTCTGTTCCTGCTCTCTGGATTAAGAGAGGTCTACCTACGGGAAGCTGGATCCTGGTCTTGGGTCCAGAGTGGGTGGAAGACGGCGAGATCCCAGCCAAGCTGCGGTGGTTCGTGGGGTCTGCGGTGGTTATGATGTCTAGTGGAGTGCTTGGAGCCCTCGGGAAGCACTAGGAGCATCCGTCAATGAAGGTACCCAGTCAGGGTGCCAGGCAATCCATTACAAGGGACACTTCATAACACCATAACAACTTCATCTTAAGAAAGCTGTTATGTTGCCCAGACGCCCCCAAACAGCTTAATCCCAGAGATTGCCTCCAGCGCCGATCTCCAGCACTCCCAGGCATATCGCTGACATCTCTAGCCAATCAGCAGCGCCCCTGCCTGGCGGCACTCCATGCTTCCTGAAACTCAGATTCAGAACCCAGATGACACCTGGGGGACCTGCTGACGATAAACTCTGAGTGCTCAGGACATTTTTTAATATTTAAGCTTTGCCTTTGGGTCTTACCAGCTTGGCCTAGACCAGCCGTATTAGGTGGTTGTATTCCTTGATGTTAGTGTGCCCCTTCCTGAATTGAATTCTACTGATGTCTGTAGGTGCTCCTGAATGGAGAGTAGCGAGGAGGGTCTGAGAGCTGACCGACGGCATTATCGAGTCCCAAGTGCAGGAATCCACAGAAGATAGTAAGAGCTTGCAAGAAGATTTATGTTTGTGGGGTTACGTTTGCAGGGTTGTGTAGTAGGGAGGGAGAAGTCTAATGGAATTTGAGAGTTTTTAGATATAAATATTATTTTCTCTGAACTATATTTTCTCTATATTAAGGGGTTATGTAGGGGTTACGCTCTGGAGAGTTCACCGATTTACCATACCAGCAAGATTAAATCTTTCCAGAGCGATTGCAGAAGACGGTCAATCATCTGCCTACTCAGCAGGAACAAACAGAATCCTGACCCCGGTATCTGCTGGACACGATCCGATTTAGGGTCTCTGCTCCGACTCTGGGGCGAGCCCACACGTGGAGGTGAAGATGGAGGTACTCAAGTTTAGCTAAGGTGGCTTAAAATCAGCCAACATGCATCAGCCCCCGAGCACCTACCCTTAAGCCTGTCTGGGCAGTTCGTTCACGGCATGCACCGCTGCCTCCTCACCTAATCTTGGCCTGCTGCACCTCCTGGATGACCTGACAGGTCTGCAACAATTGCTGACAGCGAGATCACAGCAGGACTATACGAGGCCCCTAGAGTGGATCGGCTGACTGGAATTCCAACAGAGCTTCTCCCTATTATATTCGGGCTTCCATTATACTCTGCCTTCACATTGTTTGCACTAGTTCGGCATGATTTACAATATATGTTCCTGTTCATAACATACCTTTGATCTATCCCCAGGACATTGCTAGTCAATCACCTGCTGTGGGTGTCCTTGGGTGTTCACATACTCTACTTATATCCCTACAAACCAGCTCAATGCAATTAATAGCCCATGTATCTCTCTTTGAGCTGACACGCTTCATTTGTTTTTATTTAGTTCTTATTTTAATTTCAATCACATTCAGTATTCATTATTCATGGTCACAGAGGGTTTCACTATTTTGGTTGTCATGAGACAGTTTTCCTTCTCAAGCACCTGTGACATAGCCCACACTCCATTATAAGTTTACAATGTGATTGTTTTTCTCACAAAAATACTGCGCATGTTAATACTCAACAGTATTCTCAAGTCATAATTTTAAAATATGCATTTCCTTCACTTGCCATGCTACTATTTCACAATGTATGATGTTGTTAAGCTTGTTAAGGCTGATGTGGCAATACTGGCTCGATAATATACAAATCAAAAAGATCAAGAAATATTTAAAAGGTGATAAAGAGACCATACAACAATGTAAAGAATGTTCAGAATTACTCCCACCAAATATTCACACAGAACAAGGTGCAATCACTAAAGAATTTTTAAGTAAACTACTTGAAGATCATAAATAGATTTAATAAAAAAAAATGTCAGTTTCCATAAATAAATTAAAGATTCTAAATCAAAAGGTCCAAGAGAATTCAGAAAATTGGAAACTTTCAAATCTGATATCTCCAAGTAACAAGATGCATATGAAATCCTAAAGTTTTTTTTTTTTTTGAGCTTTAAAACAAAACAGTAGAATTGGAAAACCGCTCAAGGAAATGTAACCTAAGAATTAGAGAGGTCTCAGAAGGTCTAAAAGAGCGGTCTAAAAATGATGAAATAAAGTATTATTTATATGAATTCTTTAAAGAAGTATCAGATGAAATCGCAGAGAAAGCAGTTTTACTGGTTAAAGCTCACAGGATTTTCAAACCAGTACATGCCCCAGACCATTCTGCAAGGGATATCATTGTCTGCTTTCATAATTATACTTATAAAGAGAAAATATGGAAAGAAGTAGAATACTGCCATTTGACAGTTACGCGGCCAAATAGCAAGGCGATCTAATCCATTTCATGCGACTTGGCACTCAGCAGAACCGGCACGGTCCAGTGAGGAAGGGATGGAACCACAGTCCTGGCGAGGAGAGTGTGGCCTGCTGGCGTTGGATGAACCGCAGATGCATTGCAGAGAAGGGATCCTGTTTCATTCAAGTCACCATTATGTCTCTAACACAGGGATTAATGTCCTTCTCTATTCTTATCTTTTTTGTAGTAATCAGTGACCAGTGGAATTAAATCCACTGTGTTATGTGTAATTTAACCTGCCCAAATCCTTGGGCAGTCTCTAAACCAGCCGGATCCCACTCATAGGCAGTCTCCTGTTAGCACAGCATGCTTAATTCCATTATCACTCAACACCCAGCCTGTACTCTTCATGTTTATATTGCCTTTTGTACTTACAATTTTGAATTCTGCCCAATGTATTGAGTTAACTGCATAGCCTGATCAGAATATACTTCTCCTTTGGTATTGAGTGTCCCTGGCTTTTACAATGTTTTTATTGTTGTTTAATCATTAATGCCAGTGCATATGTCATGCTTTGTGTTATCATGACCCCTCTAGTTACAATTCGCACTGAGCATTCCAGTTTAATTCCTACCCTTAAAGGACCACTCTAGGCACCCAGACCACTTCAGCTTAATGAAGTGGTCTGGGTGCCAGGTCCTTCTAGGGTTAACTAATTTTTTTATAAACATAGCAGTTTCAGAGAAACTGCTATGTTTATCAATTAGTTAAGCCTTCCCCTATTTCCTCTAGTGGCTGTCTCACTGACAGCCGCTAGAGGCGCTTGCGTGATTCTCACTGTGAAAATCACAGTGAGAGCACGCAAGCGTCCATAGGAAAGCATTATGAATGCTTTCCTATGTGACCGGCTGAATGCGCGCGCAGCTCTTGCCGCGCGTGCGCATTCAGCCGACGGGGAGGAACGGAGGCGGAGAGGAGGAGGAGAGCTCCCCGCCCAGCGCTGGAAAAAGGTAAGTTTTTACCCCTTTCCCCTTTCCAGAGCCGGGCGGGAGGGGGTCCCTGAGGGTGGGGGCACCCTCAGGGCACTCTAGTGCCAGGAAAACGAGTATGTTTTCCTGGCACTAGAGTGGTCCTTTAAATAAAATGCAGACTTCGTACCAATGTCCTATTATACATCTGTCTATTCTCATGTATTATTACATCTTGTGGACATATCACTTCAAGCCTGTTTTTTTATAACTGCATATCATTAATACAGAATGTAAAATATATATATATATATATATATATATATATATATATATATATATATACTACCGGTACATTGACGATATCTTGATCCTATGGAGAGGGTCCAAAGAGGAAGCTCATTCATTGGTAGAATACATCAACCATCTACCTACTCCAATCAGAGTAACTTCACAGATCGAAGAAAAATGTATACAGTTTTTGGATGTTGAGTTGAGGATAATTAATCAACAACTAGAGTATAGATTATATACGAAGACGACTGATCGGAATACCTTACTACACCACGAAAGTTTCCATCCCAAATCACTCAAAAATTCACTTCCACTTTCACAGTTTCTACGAGTGTGTCGGAACAACTCTCAGAGCGAACAATGTGAGGAACAATTGAAGGTCATGTACTCCAAATTTCTAACACGAGGCTATAAACGTCCAGATTTGGACAACGCCTTACAAAAAGTGAAACTACAACACAATCAGAAAATTACAAGATCTAAGAAAGAAGGCAACACTAGGATGGTCTTTCCTATGAAATTACACACAGCAAGCCAAGAGGTCACGAAATCCATCAAACGCAATTGGAATATCCTACGACAGGACCCAACCCTACCAAAGCAATTTACACATCCACCAATGTTCTGCTTTAAGAGAAATAAGAACTTGAGAGATATACTAGTAAAAACGGACCCAGTACACTGCTATAATCCAACAACATCGACAATAAAGAATAACGGCTGTGTGAGATGCCTGGGTTGTGTAACCTGTGGCCATATTACCCCAGCTAAGACTTTCTCTCATCCTTACACGGGCAAGAAATACAAAATAGCCCATAGGATACATTGTCGCACAGAGTTTGTGATCTATAAGCTTACATGTCCGTGTGGACTAAGCTATATAGGGAAAACGGAGACAGCTCTCTGCGAGAGAATAAGAGGCCACAGGTCCAGTATCCGACTAGCCTATCGTGATGGCAAGACGGGCAAACCTGTGGCCAGACATTTCTTAGAGAAAGCTCATCAACTTTCTACCCTGAGATGTTTGGCCATCGATCACATCCCAGAAATGGCTAGAGGAGGTGATAGAGGAAAAATTCTACTGCAGCGTGAAATATACTGGACATTGGAATTGGATACACTGTCCCCGAAGGGGTTGAATGAGAAGTGCTCATTCACCCCCTTTCTATGACGTACATTAAGAATTATCTATTGAGCCCTAAAATGGGTGTATTATCTCCCCCTTGAATGTTTTAGTTCTTATTACAAATATTTTTATTATATATTTTTATTACATATATTTCCTATATTGCAATTATGTACTAGATATAACTTTTAAACACCCCCACAGCTGATGCATGGGATCAACCGAATAGAAGATGACTGCCAGTACCTTTCTATAAAGCTCTCATCATGCCACTATATAATATTCTACCTTAAGTGGCATTAGTGAGACGATATACAGTAAGGGATTATTATACTATATTTATTCTTTATTATATATATTTTGTATATTTTTAGACTTTTCACTGAGTTGAAGAGATGCCTTTGCATAAGGGTCCTATAGATATCCACACTTAAGACACGATTCTTCTTTAAAATGAGACACAACAATTATTCTACCTTATTCTAAATAGAGTCAGTATTCACTTTTCTCTACATGGTCATATTTACTCTGTTCACTGTACAGAGGGATAGATATCCCTTTTTTTGTAATACTTAGACACTCTAATATCACTATACATATGTACATATCACTTTTACACCATACACATCTTTTGCTGTATATAGTTTATCACATTTTTTCACTGTTACTTTTGTATATAGTATATAGTAATATTACTGCTCTGAATTGAGTATATCACATTATATATAAATGGGTTGATTCCCTTGATGATATTATATAGAGATTTTCCCTCTAAGAGCTTATGCTCATTGTCTATTGTCTATATCTTTTATTTTCTGAGCGAGAAGGGGCTTGGAAGTGACTCTGCCGTCACCACGCTGGATCAACCACTCACGGACGAGAGGAGGGATTCTCCCGACGGCTTACGTAAGCACGGTAGGATTACCCACAGCCGCAATGTATTTGCGGTTGTCGGGGCAACGTGACGTAGCCGCGTCACGTGGGGGATCCAGCTGAATGGTGACGGGGAGGGCATTCCCGGAGCTACACACATGCGCAGTTGGGCGAGGATAGATGCCGGATATCGCGGTTGATTCCCAACAGCTGATCGGGTGAGTGTTTAATAAGTTATACAGTCCTATATAAGCTTGTCATTTATATGAATGCTTCTTATGTGTCCTGATGAAAGCCCTGAACCAGGGCTGAAACGTTGACCTTGGATTATCTGAAAATAAACACCATTGCTTGGAAGACCTAGAGTGCCGGTATTTTTTCTACTTTATATATATATATATAATCCCCTGGATATTTGGATGGAGACCTTTAAATCCAAAAACAAAGGATTATACATTTTATTCCATTCCGTTTTACTATTAATATGGATAAATTAAATATGAATGGAAACTAAATGAAGCTTAGCCCACCTGAATTTAAATCTAGAATTAAGGAATATCTAAAGAAGTTTAATTTACCTAAAATTTCCAAAGAAGATTTTAATATCTTAAACGCACCATTGACACAGCAAGAAATTATTCAAGTTGTCCAAAAATTAAAAAATAAAGTGCTGGGTCCTGATGGATTTTCTAATTACTTTTATAAAATATAAATCTTTTATAAAGATTTAGTGCGTTATTTGCTAGATGTATTTAATGAAATTGGAGATATTAAAAAAAACGTTGACGACAAACATTCGTCAACATTTACCTGAAGCCTGGTAAGGATAAAACTTTGATAAAAAATTTTAGACCTCTTTCATGTTGACACAAAGATCTATTCAACTGTTTGGGCAAATAGATTTAAAAAGTTGTTCATTACCCGGTAAATAGTGACCAATCAGGATTTGTTCCAGAGAGAACAGCAGAAGACAATATAAGAAACATTTTAGACATATTTTTTTTTGCATATAAACAGAATGGATCTTGCTGGCCCTGTTGTTAGATGCCGAAAAAGCCTTTGATAGGGTCAGCTGGATGTATTTAGAAGAGACTTTTCGTCTAAGAAACCAATTTTTGGACATGATCTGGGTTCTTTAAAAGTATCTATCAGAATGCATACTAGGTTTGGGGAAATATATCTTACTGGTTCTGGGTTTTTAATGGCACAAGACATGGGTGCTCCCTGGCCTCAATGGTGTATGCCTTCACTTTGGAACAAAAAATTAGAGAGAACTTCAAAATAAAAGGTTTCAGGATGGGCGATAGATGTGTTCAAATCTCGTTGTTTACCAACGACATACTAGTTACTTTGGAGAAACCAGAATTATCTTTAAAGGCATTAATGACCGAGATCCAGCGATTTTCTGAAGTACATTTCTATAAATTGAATATAGAGAAACGACAAGCATTTGCTGGCATTTAGGTTCCGGACTGTCCTTATGATTCTGATATGCTTCAGATATGTTCTCTCTGTATTGGCACAAGTGAGCAAAAACTATTTTAAAGCGGGAATCTACCGTTCTCTACCGTTCTCAGAGTTCTCATATCCTCTGCTTTAACTATAAACATTTCAATGGACAGAAAACACACTGGAATATCTAGGTATTTAAAAACAACAATAATTGAAAATAACTACAAAACAATGGTAAATAAATTTAAAAATAAAATAATGAATGAAAATAAATACTTTTTTTCTGGAGTTAATGCTATGAAATATTATTTTCTCCATAAACTCACTATTTAGGTCAATTCCCCTAATCGTACCTAAAAATATCTTGGCAGAATTTCAAAAACTTTTTAATAGCTTTATCTGGAACTATAAGAGAGAACAAATAGCATTTGGTATAACCTCAAGAAGTGAAAAAAATGTTGTCTGTGAGTACCAGACGTAGGCAGAATACACGGCTCTATAATGTTTGCTCATATAGTTAAATGGTTTTTACACATTGACAGTGGCAATATTTATAAAATAATGTAGTTAATGAGAAAAATGTGAGAATTGTATTATGGTGGAAACAATTGAGTATGAAATAGAGAATCCATTTGTCAAGGATTTGAATTTCATGTGGAAAAATCTAAGATTCAAATATCTGCCTTTGAATTAAATCTATCTATCTTCCTTTGAATTAAATTTATATATTCATATAGAAATTATTTAATTGATCCTGAGTAACATTACATTGAGAGTGTGGATCGAAAGATGTATTTTGTATCTGCATTAGATGATAAATAATTTAAAAGTAATACCCTTTAGTAATCTATCAACAATTTCCAATCTTCCTTCAAATTAATTATTCAATTATTTAAATTAAATAACTTTTTGGAGAAAGAAGTGTTATTTAAAAAGCTTTAAAATAAAAGTAAAAAAAAAAAAAGATTTGCTTGCTTATAGGATAATTAATAAATTGGGGAATATTCCTTATGATATTATTGAGGCTCGGGAAGAGGAGTGCGAACTGTGTCTAGATGACATTAAATGGATTTCAGCGATAAAGTTCACAAAATCAGTAATTCACAACATTAATTTGTTAGAAGTTTATTTTAAAACTTCTACTTAGATGGTACCTGACCCCAGTAAACCTAACCAAAATGATTAGCACATGTAATGATAAGTGTTGGAGATATCTAGAAGAAGCAGATTCTTTTTTTTGTGGTGGGATTGTAAAAAAATAATGAAACCATTTTGGAACAAAATTTTTCTTTACTATCTATTTTAGCTGACGAAACAATTAGACTTAACTTAGCTCTTTCACATCAATTTAAAGACGTTACCATTTAAAATTAGATGTGTAGCTGTTCATTTGTTTCTGGCATTAAAAATACAAACAGTTAGGAAATGGAAAACTGAATATTGGTAATTTCTTCTTATCTCATCTGCAATTAGTATGAATGGGAGGTGTAAATGTTTTTGTTTAAATCATCACCCACAATGAGGTTTTAGTGTCTAGACCATGGGTCGTCAACCTGGTCCCTACCGCCCACTAGTGGGCGTTTCAGGATTCCAGGTGGGCGGTAGGGATTTCCTCATTTTGAGAGATTGGGCGTCCGGGTGCGAGCCAGTGGTACCCCTGCGACTGGGTACCCGCCATCACCATTTGCGTCCCCGGCCCGCGCGGCAAACCGCCGGGGCCGCCGTCCTGGAGTTCATCGGGTGGCCCATGCTGTCAGGGCCACCCGATGGTTATGGATTGTAAGGGGGCCCGGTCAGCGCTGGCGCTTTAACAGCATGACCGGGCCCCCTGTGATTACATCACACAGAGCTGGGAGGAAATGACTGCGCCCAGCTAACACACAGACCACGCGGGAGGAAGCAGAGGGAGTCAGAGTGGGAACTCTGACTCCCATCCACCTGAGCCACCACTGGACCCCAGGGAATGTCACCCTTCTGCACTTAAAAGGTAGGAAACAGGAGGGTGACTAAAATATTTTGTGTGTGTTTGTTTGTGTGTATGTGTCTTTGTATGTATGTCTTGTGTGTGTGTGACTGTATGTATGTCTTGTGTGTGTGTGTGTGTGTGTGTGTGTGTCTGTATATATGTGTGTATGTGTGTGTGTCTTGTCTTTGTATGTATGTGTGTATTGTGTCTGTGTCTTTGTATGTATGTGTGTATGTGTCTTTGTATGTATGTCTTATGTGTGTGTCTTTGTATGTATGTGTCTGTGTGTCTGTATGTATGTACGTGTGCATGTCTGTTTGTATGTATGTGTCTTTGTATGTATGTGTGTCTTGTATGTGTGTCTTGTGTGTGTGTCCGTATGTGTGTATGTGTGTATGTGTGTATGTGTGTCGCGTGTGTGTGTCTATATGTATGTATGTGTCTGTTATAGTTGACTATAGTAAGTGTTGCAGGTTCCCCCAATAAGAGACGGCACTCCAAATTGAGGGTGAAGTAGAACTGAAGCTTTAATCCAACACTCTGCTTTTATGCACATTCTACAAATGTGGTTTTAGTGTCTAGACCATGGGTCGTCAACCTGGTCCCTACCGCCCACTAGTGGGCGTTTCAGGATTCCAGGTGGGCGGTAGGGATTTCCTCATTTTGAGAGATTGGGCGTCCGGGTGCGAGCCAGTGGTACCCCTGCGACTGGGTACCCGCCATCACCATTTGCGGCCCCGGCCCGCGTGGCAACCGCCGGGGCCGCCGTCCTGGAGTTCATCGGGTGGCCCATGCTGTCAGGGCCACCCGATGGTTATGGATTGTAAGGGGGCCCGGTCAGCGCTGGGCGCTTTAACAGCATGACCGGGCCCCCTGTGACCACATCACACAGAGCTGGGAGGAAATGACTGCGCGTCACTCCTCCCAGCTAACACACAGACCACGCGGGAGGAAGCAGAGGGAGTCAGAGTGGGAACTCTGACTCCCATCCACCTGAGCCACCACTGGACCCCAGGGAATGTCACCTGTAGCGAAAGCCACTTCGTCACTGTGTTTTGGAGGGGGCTGCTTGCCCGCCTCTTACCCTGTGACTACGGTCCCTGGGCGATTTGGCCCTTTATGCACGGTATTTGGGCATACTGTGGGTTATTGGGCTGCCCCAGGATTATGGGCCCTCTCATCAGCCCATACGAAACTTAAACCCCATGGCGTTTGAACTGTGTTTGTGGCATCTGAGCGCTGTTTGGATATGTTGAGCGCTCAGATCCAAGCCATCTGGGGATGGGTTGAATGTGGGGGTTCTGTTTAGTATAACAGGAGTTATGTATTTTTATGTCTTTTGGTGGTTGCTGGTAACATGTGCTTAATGGAGGCTGTGTTTGTCCCTGGATATAATTAAATCAGCTTCTCCATTGTCTCCAGGATAGAGGATTCTGGGGAACTAGTTGAGCTGGAAAAACCATGCTTCCAGAAGGTCAAATGCACATTTGTACTAACTTTTGAACCCCTGGTCCAATTCGTATGATTACCTCATTTTGAGAGATTGGGCGTCCGGGTGCGAGCCAGTGGTACCCCTGCGACTGGGTACCCGCCATCACCATTTGCGGCCCCGGCCCGTGCGGCAAACCGCCAGGGCCGCCGTCCTGGAGTTCATCGGGTGGCCCATGCTGTCAGGGCCACCCGATGGTTATGGATTGTAAGTGCGCGTCACTCCTCCCAGCTAACACACAGACCACGCGGGAGGAAGCAGAGGGAGTCAGAGTGTGTATGTGTGTATGTGTGTATGTGTGTCGCGTGTGTGTGTCTATATGTATGTATGTGTCTGTTATAGTTGACTATAGTAAGTGTTGCAGGTTCCCCCAATAAGAGACGGCACTCCAAATTGAGGGTGAAGTAGAACTGAAGCTTTAATCCAACACTCTGCTTTTATGCACATTCTACAAACATAGTACTGCCCACAGGGTTTTGCAGAACAACCAGTCAATACGTACAATACACTCAGACACTCCCAGCAATTACACACAACATCCTCCCCTCTGCCTGTGATATAATTACTGAACACAATGGGTTAATGTAATTATCACAGGCAGAGAAATACAGTTTTTACACATGTACTATAACTTTAAAACTATACATTCAATATTCATAAAAACGACATATCACATTTCAAATATAAACATATCCAAAATTCAGGTGATTCCTTCCAGGGGTTAAAAAGTTAGTCGGAAGTCCTTTATGACCAACCGCAAGCACATTTTCATGCCCAAAACAGTTCCATAGATTTGGGCTGTGCGGTCGATCAATTTCACACTGAAAAAATTTCACATCGCCGAACGGGACTTAGTCTCTGTGGCTGAAAAATCATTGTAGGAGAATGTAAGGGTCAGCGGTGTTCGTGGAACTGTGTAGCCGATTTCAGTTCCATGAATTTGGCTACACACACTGCTGACCGCGTTCGGTTGAAAAAAAGATGGCTGCCGCCACGTGTTCGTTTGCACGAACGGCGGCCCCCCAACGGTCGGTAATTTACATACAGCAGGCTCCCAGCCTGGGAGGTAAATTGCCTGCTCACTTCCAGTTCTGGGTGGTCCGCCTGTACGGCACTTGGTTCAGTAAGCCCCATTTACTGAACCAAGTGGGAAGAAGCCATAAGCAAATTATTTTAAAGGTCTGGGGACATAGTCTTATTGTTCCCAAAAGTCACAATATGTCCCCAGATGTTTCTTAAAGGGCCAGCACGGTCCAATAAAAATCCATAAACTCCAATGCTAGTTTTAAAGGGCACCATCTCCCAGGGGCCATAGTCAGCAGGCAGGAGGCGGGAAACCAGCCCCCTCCAAAAAACAGGGCGAGGTCCCTTTTGCCACAGTAAGTGGGCTACTTTGCTCAGCCTTCCTACTGGGCATTGCTATAAGGTAGGTTCAAAAATAGAAAAAAGGAAAAAAAAAAGATGGGAAGGGGAATTGAGGAGGGAGAGGAGGGGAGCTAACGCACAGATGAGAAATCATATTATGAGCAAACAAAGAAGTCGTCTGAATATCACCGAAAGAGGAGACCTTCGTTTGTTCCTTACGAAAATCGAACCAGATATCAAATATTTAGTCTCGCAGCATCAACCTCAAGGATCTCATTAATCACTAGTAAAGGTAATTTCAATTTACTTTATTGTTTTCTCATTAAACTTTATAAAGTTAAAAACATTATAAACATGAATAAAGTAGAAAGATAAATGTACGTACATTTATTTTTTCTAAAACACCCTCCTTTCTAAAAAATATTCCGCACTTGCGTGAAAACTGGTGGGCGGTAAGGACATTTTTCCATCAAGAAAGATGCATTAGTGGGCGGTAGGTAGAAAACGGTTGACTACCAGTGGTCTAGACTATGGATTTTGAAAAACATGTAATTAATATGTTAAAGATTTGGGGATTTTAGATACTACTAGTTTACGTAGCATATAGGTATTCATGTTGTTGTCTGTTATTATAGTTTATGTTTGTTAAATGTTTAGTGTTTATAACTCAAAATGAAAAATAAAGAATAAAAAAAAAAGAATATTTATTTGATGTTCTTTTCATTTGAAACACAATCAGCTAAAACAAAATACTCAGTTTAGTGAACATCATACCTGGTTGGAAAACACGGTTTCTTTGGCTTAACATTATGTCAATAATAGTGACCTTGCTATATAAATATTACATGCATGACAGCTAATCTTATTTTTCATCTTTATTAAAGGGACACTATAGTCACCTGAACAACTTTAGCTTAATGAAGCAGTTTTGGTGTATAGAACATGCCCCTGCAGCCTCACTGCTCAATCCTCTGCCATTTAGGAGTTAAATCCCTTTGTTTATGAACCCTAGTCACACCTCCCTGCATGTGACTTGCACAGCCTTCCACAAACACTTCCTGTAAAGAGAGCCCTATTTAGGCTTTCTTTATTTCAAGTTCTGTTTAATTAAGATTTTCTTATCCCCTGCTATGTTAATAGCTTGCTAGACCCTGCAAGAGCCTCCTGTATGTGATTAAAGTTCAGTTTAGAGATTGAGATACAATTATTTAAGGTAAATTACATCTGTTTGAAAGTGAAACCCGTTTTTTTATTCATGCAGGCTCTGTCAATCATAGCCAGGGGAGGTGTGGATAGGGCTGCATAAACAGAAACAAAGTGATTTAACTCCTAAATGACAGTGAATTGAGCAGTGAAATTGCAGGGGAATGATCTATACACTAAAACAGCTTTATTTAGCTAAAGTAATTTAGGTGACTATAGTGTTCCTTTAATTACATGGAATATATAAAAATAAAGGTTAGTTTGAAATGTACTTTAAAAATTCATATCAAACTGTAACTGTTGGATTAGCCTAAAATTCTAACTTTTTATCTTTCAGGTCTTTATACGATTGGAAAAGAGTCCCTTTTGGTTGACTTGGCAAAGTACTTTAAAACTTGGGTGGTTGTAACCCCTCAACGTCTAGAACTGCTTAAAATCATTGAAATAGAAAATGTATTTGAAATTAAAAATGGAGCAGGTAGAATCATCGCTGTTTATCATAAAGAAATCACTTATGGCAATATGGTGCGTTGGAACCGTGACCATTCAACTATCGCTATTATACCCACCAGTCGTGAAATCAAACCACACCATGAGGACATCCATGTTGTTCCATACTCTGATCATTCTTCCTTTGAAGAACTTACCGAATTTGTATCAAGACTCAAACCTTGTTCAATTGTTCCTGTGGTGAAAACTGAAAAATGTGAAACTTATTTCAAAAGTTACTTGAGTGCTACAAAGAAGCACGAAGTAACAATTCCTGAAACTGTAAAGGCCTACATGAAGAATCCCGATAGGATGGCAGAAAGATTGATTAGATATCCACTCAGAAATTTAATTCGCAAGCGTGCTGCAAAAGGTGTTGAGACTTTTGAAGACAATTTACAATTTGTAGTGGAACATCAGAAATGCAGCGTAACACTCTATAAAGAAAAATACAGTTCACCTAGGAAAACTGTGAAGAAAAAAACAAGAAAAAATCCTAATAGATACAATATATTTAATTAAAAAATAGTTACATAAAACTAGGTGTATAACACTTTCAAACGTATATCTGCTAACAATTACAAGTTAAATTCCCTAAATAACACCACCCCAAAAAGACTTCACTACCAGGTGTTTTTAGTAAAAAATACAAATAAAAAACAACATTTATTTGAAACCTGGATTACATAGCTAACATATTGAGACACATAAAAATAAAATGACGGGGGGCGGGGCCGGACCGCCGACGGGATCAGACGCGTCTGTCTGAGCTCCCGCTTTGGGGTCGGAAAACGGCGCAAACTGAAGGCAAAATCTACCCGCAACAACACCCACCCCGATCCCCAGATCCTGAGGAACGTGGGGATACTCTTAAAGCAGCCTTCTGTAACCCGACTACGACCCGAGGCGTGAGGAGCTTGAGCCGGGACGAGACGGCCGCTCTCCCGGGTCTCCGGCCGGGGTCTGGCGTCTCCCCCCCCCCCCTCTGGACCGGGGGGGTCATCCCGGTCTGCACACACACGCAGCGGCTCATGTCAGGCCACGACACGCGGGGCCAAGAAGCTACTGCCCTGCTACAAGGAACTCTCCGACGGAATCCCCCAAAATTGCCGCCGAGTGCCAGCCACATGCGCGCCCTACCGCAGAAGCGTTTTGGAAAAAGCTGGAAGAGAGACTAAACAACTCACGAGCTCAGGTTACAATTGCACCCATGGCTCTATCCTGCAGTTCCCATCCAGGCGGCTCGCTCATCCGAACCAGGCGCACTAAAAAATGGTGCCTCAAACGACACGCTCCCCCGCCGGAGAGAACACGGGTGAGGAGACGCACACCAGCGACTACAGCCCAGCACAAGGCACAGCATATTCAATCCACAGCCCGGCACCATCGCAGACTTGCCTACCCACGTCAGCAAGGCTCTACCACACACCGTCCCGGCAAAGCAGCTAACCATGAGAGCTGGGAAGAGCCAGCACTCACACCCGCGAAGGACCCACATTATACCTGGGAACAGGACAGTCCGCCCACACCTCAGCAGGCAGACAGCGATATACATGCAACACGCAGCCCTTAAAACTAAACAAGCTCACAACGTAATATATGACTGCCAATTATTTCTCATGAGCATTGACTTAGCATTTTAGTTTAAAGAGTGGATGAGTTATATTTAGGCTTTAAGTTAGGCTTTTTCCTGCATCCAGATAGTGCAAAAATACTTGTGTATGCATAACATTGTGTCTAACTACCTAACAGTGACAAGCCTTTACACATACCCTAGACGAGTTAACCTATGTCTATGCTGGGGGCTCAACAAAGTATGAATTGTACTGTAATATCAGGATAGTGCTAGATTATTTAATCTGAACTTGACTCATGCAACACTTGAACGCTTATCGTTAAGTCTAGAAGTGAGCTTATTAACTAATAAAACTATGATTGTATCTCCATAAACACTATACATGACCTTGATTACATCTATTGTCTCACGTAATATACCTACATACAAGCTATTAGTACTAGAACGAACCACCCATGTTAATATAAAATTGTGCAAGTATTACCATGTACCCCACTGTTATAATTGTCATTGCCAAGTTTGTGGAATGCCGTTGGGGTACTACATACGCGTTGTTATATCTTTATGCACAACAAAAATAAAGAATTAAAAAAATAAAATAAAAATGAAATTATCTAATTTTGCACATTAGTGAAATGTGGTCATAATAATATTATTGTAAGTAATGACAACTAACTATTTAATCTAGCCATGTAGCCTGTGTTGTGCCCTGACCTACATATATGAAGGTATAAAGATGGTCATGAAGTTGTATGAATTGTAATAAAAAAAGAAAAAAATGGGAAAGTTGTCTAATAGCTATCAATAGCATTTTGGAGTGGGGGTTATATAGCTCTAGACCACTGCCACAAATCCAAGCTAGCTAACTTTATCATACTCACTCATTCATTTGCAGAATTAAAATCTTTTAGACATTATGAAAATACAATCTTAATTTTTTTTTCTCTGAGATATAATTCTGGACCACAGGGAAATGTAAATGCGTCTTTATGTAGAAATGGTAAGAGAGGAGAGAGAAAGGAGGTGGTAAGTCCATAAAGTTCACCCCTTTAAAAAACTATAACTCCCCTTCTGCCTTTGATTTCCTTTCTGGCACAATTGAGATCCCTTTCAGTAAAACTATCTGTAACGGACCGTTTTGCGCACCAGAGGTTAGAAACCGTTTAGGCGATATTCCCCTATCCAGATGCACAGGCAGCAACTGTAAGCACCAATCTCCCGAACTGCAAACTCTACGAATCCTGGAAACAGCCGAACAGGAAAACCATACGAAAGGGTTACACTCCTGGCAGTCAGCATACAATCCAATTCCCCCAATAACGAGACGACACTTCGTTTTGAGGGTTAAACAGAATCTGACAGTCCTGGCACATACAGTCTCTTTTATTCCCAATCCACAACCACAGTACAGCCCACAGGGTATTACAGAACAACCAATCAATCCGTACAATACACACAGACACTCCCACACAAAATCCTCCCCTCTGCCTGAGATGTGATTACTGAACACAATGGGTAATCTCATTATTACAGGCAGATGAATACAGTTTTTACACAATATTTATAACTTCTAAAATATACATGTCACAAACATAAAACATACATTTTCATAAGCAGCATACTCCAAATACAAACATATGTCAAAATCATCCAAATTGGTCCATTGGTTCAAAAGATAGATCGAAGTCCTTTGTGACCAAATGAAGCATGGCTTTTCTGCCCCAAACCAGTTCCACAGAGTCTTCTATCCTGGAGATAATTGAGAAGTAATCCAATTATCTCCAAGGACAGAGTCAAAACTCCATTAGCCACATGGCAGACAAAGGACAATAAAAAAAATAAAAATACAATAAAATACACAAGGTTACATTTATTACATAAAATACAGACATTCTACCTATCCCCAGATAGCTTAGATCTGAGCGCACATTATTACCGGATGGCGCTCTGATAACATACATACAGTTTAATCGCCATGGAGCCAAAGTCTTTCATACAGTTTTTCCGTATACGGCTGGGCTCCATGGCATAGCTATCTGGGGTAGCATGGCTTTAACAGTCCGCAGGAAGGCACAAACCAGCCTTTCTGCAGGGAAAAAGAACAGGGCCATAGTCTAAAGGCAAGAGGCGGGCAAGCAGCCCCCTCCAAGGACACGTGTCGAGGTCGGTTTCGCCACACTATCATTGTTGCTGGAGTCTACCACCCACCTAGCTCTCCGGGGCACTCCCTTTCTGACATATCCCAACTCCTTAGTAAAACTTTAGCTCAAAACCAAAAAAGTGAACTGTTGGTTTTTGGAGATTCTAACATTGATTGGCTGAATCTTAAAAATAATAAATCAAGCCATAACCATACCTTGCTAGATTGGATTCTCTACAGGTGTCCGGACAGAATCCAGGAGGCGGGTGTTCTCCCTAACAGTTTCAGTGACCACTGCATACGCAAAATAAAGGCCACTAAATCCCCTCCCAAGATTATCATCAAAAATTTTATCTTGAATTCTTTCTAAACGATCTCAAGAACATACATGGCACAGATTAGGTTTAATACCAGATCTAGACTCTGCAATTGCATCTTTTCAGTCCAAGCTCTTGCGTGTTTGGAATTAGCATGCCCCTCTGCGTAAAACGTGAATAAAAGGGACACACCTGCCCTGGGTTATAGCTGTAAAAATGGACCACCAAACCCTGCAATACCCTAGATGTAGAAAATGCCTTTAATAATTATTTTGTTGTTAAGTGCTACCACCCTGGTTGCTAAGATAACGAATGACATTTATTTGCAGACCACAAGTAAAGATCAGGCCCAATCCTCATATAGAGAAATTCAATTTTAGACCTGTGCCTGTTAGTGTCGTTAATAAACATCTAAATAATTTTAAAATGAAAAACCAGTGTGGACCAGATTAAATCCCAGCAATGTTGCTGAAGCTCAGTGCGTCGGCAATTGCTAAACCTATCACTACCCTTATCAAGGAATCCCTGGTGTCTGGATACATACCCAAGCTTTAGAAGATTGCAATATTAGTAACTATCCATAAAAGTGGTGACAATACTTTGGAATCTAACAATCACCCGATATCAAATGTGTCCAAACGCAACTATGTGAATATTATCAACGATCAAATTATCTGACCCCTGATCAATCAGGCTTTCGTCCAAATCACTCAACTTTGACTGCCCTCTTAAAAGTTTGCAATGACATCCAAATTGGCATGGAACAAGGAGACTTAACTGTAGCTATTTTCCTTGATTTTGCCAAGGCCTTTGACACACTAGGCCATGGCATTTTTTTGCAAAAACTTAAAAACTCAGGCATTGGTGATCGTCCGCTAACCTTGTTTTGATCATATGTGTCAGACCGATTGCAATATGTGTCCATTTTTTACAGCGCCTCCCTCTTTCAGTCACGTGTGGTGTTCCCCAAGGCTCCATACTCGGCCCCCTGCTATTCACATTATTTATAAATGATCTGCCTAACGTCTGCAAATCCGCAACTGTACACATTTATGTAGACGACACTGTAATCTACGCTAGTAAACCCAATCTACCGCAGCTTGAGGCTGTGCTCCAAAACCAATTCACAGAGGTAGAAAAGTGGATAGCGGTTAACAAACCCTAAACACTGACAAAACAGTTACAATGATCTTTGAAACAGTACCTAAATTGTGTAAACTACAAAATCAACAACTATGTATCAGAACAAATTTAAATAGCACACTGACAGCAGTCTGTTCTTTCAAATATCTAGGTATGTTGTTAGACTTCAATTTATCATTTAGCCTTCACATTGAAAAAATCTCTTCAAAACTTTACCCGAAACTAGTTGCCCTGTACAGAAACAAATCCTGTGTAAGCCCTACAGTTAGGAAACAGATGCTAATGCCAGTCATTGATTATAGGGATGTCGTGTAGGCACCTTAATAAACCTAATACGTTATATAATTTGTTCTGCAACTTTGTACTACAATGTAATTACTTTACCCACCATTGTAACATGTTAAAAGAGCTAAACTGGCTATCACTGGAATCCCGATGTACTCTTCATCTTTCATCGTTCCAGCCTTGTGCATAAGGGCTTTTCTGGGAAGCTCTCACCCTCCTTGAGTAGAATGCTCTACCCTGCTGTTCCCACCTCCTATAACCTCCGCTCAAGTACTAGCACGATATTTAGCATACTGCAATACAAAAATAAAGTGGCTAGATCAACATGTTCCTACAGAGCACCACAATTATGGAATAACCTCAGGGACACAGTCAAATCTTCATTCAATCTAAAATATTTTAAGAAAGCTATGGCAATATACCTCAGCACAGAATGCACCTGTCATGGTTGAATATATTTATTACCTGTTATGTGCAAAATGTATATATGTGTATATATACATTGTATATATATTTTTTGTAATATTGTATCCTAGAGTAACAATGCAATGTTTTGTGGACCCAGGACATACTTGAATTTAAATTTGGACGAATTTCGTAAGTGCCAAATTGCCGAAGTGCTGAACCGAACCGAATTGCTGAAGTGCAATTGGGGTTGAGTTAGGGGTTGGGTTAGGGGTAGGGGTCAGGGGTAGGGTTGGGAGTAGGGTTGGGGTAGGGTTAGGATTGGAGTTAGATTAGGGTTAGGGTTGGAGGTTAGGAGTAGGGGTATGGTTGGGGTTAGGGGTTAGGTTAGGGGTAGGGGTAAGGTTATGGGAAGGGTTAGGGGTGGGGAATTTCCAAAGTCCTGAATTTCGGATTGCCGAACCAAACCGAATTGCCGAAGTCCTAAATTTCGGATTGCTAAACCGAAGTGCTGAATTCTGAAGTGCCAAATTGCCGAAGTCCCGAATTTCGGATTGCCGAAGTCCCGAATTGTCAAAGTCCCGAATTTCGGAAGTGCCGAACAGAACCAAATTCGTTGCCCATGCACATTTCTAGAAAATTGTGAGTGTTCTGAATTCCGACACCTACCTACAAAGTATATATACAGATTACACTATGTTGTGTTTTATTTTTATCTCTGTATTGGAAATATTTTTTGGTCATTCAAAATCAAGAGGAATGTGTGTATGAGTTAACAATCCCTCTATTTGTGTGCGCTTACCACCTGTTTCAGTTTTACACTGTATTTTCTTTCTTAAGTATATTTAGTGACTATATACTTGGGTGAACTAGCAGCACCGTACTCTTTGATCCTTGAGCGCCATCTATATCTTGTTTGTATACATATATTTGTGTCCGGGAGCTTTACAGTAATATATGGTGTAATAGGAAACCACTGTATGAACAATTCGCTTGTGGTGTGCCAAAACCGACGAGTGGTCAGGCCTGTAATAAAGTGGGCCCACCGATTATAATTGACGTCTATAAAGGGAAGAGGTGGGAGGGCCACTTCGAGAATACCAATGCAGGTAAGGGAGGGAGTTGGAGGTTTTATGAGCTATATAACCCCTCCCACAATTCCAGGCTATATACACTGCGTGCAGAATTATTAGGCAAATGAGTATTTTGACCACATCATCCTCTTTATGCATGTTGTCTTACTCCAAGCTGTATAGGCTCGAAAGCCTACTACCAATTAAGCATATTAGGTGATGAGCATCTCTGTAATGAGAAGGGGTGTGGTCTAATGACATCAACACCCTATATCAGGTGTGCATAATTATTAGGCAACCTCCTTTCCTTTGGCAAAATGGGTCAAAAGAAGGACTTGACAGGCTCAGAAAAGTTAAAAATAGTGAGATATCTTGCAGAGGGATGCAGCACTCTTAAAATTGCAAAGCTTCTGAAGCGTGATCATCGAACAATCAAGCGTTTCATTCAAAATAGTCAACAGGGTCGCAAGAAGCGTGTGGAGAAACCAAGGCGCAAAATAACTGCCCATGAACTGAGAAAAGTCAAGCGTGCAGCTGCCAAGATGCCACTTGCCACCAGTTTGGCCATATTTCAGAGCTGCAACATCACTGGAGTGCCCGAAAGCACAAGGTGTGCAATACTCAGAGACATGGCCAAGGTAAGAAAGGCTGAAAGACGACCACCACTGAACAAGACACACAAGCTGAAACGTCAAGACTGGGCCAAGAAATATCTCAAGACTGATTTTTCTAAGGTTTTATGGACTGATGAAATGAGAGTGAGTCTTGATGGGCCAGATGGATGGATTGGTAAAGGGCAGAGAGCTCCAGTCCGACTCAGCCGCCAGCAAGGTGGAGGTGGAGTACTGGTTTGGGCTGGTATCATCAAAGATGAGCTTGTGGGGCCTTTTCGGGTTGAGGATGGAGTCAAGCTCAACTCCCAGTTTCTGGAAGACACCTTCTTCAAGCAGTGGTACAGGAAGAAGTCTGCATCCTTCAAGAAAAACATGATTTTCATGCAGGACAATGCTCCATCACACGCGTCCAAGTACTCCACAGCGTGGCTGGCAAGAAAGGGTATAAAAGAAGAAAATCTAATGACATGGCCTCCTTGTTCACCTGATCTGAACCCCATTGAGAACCTGTGGTCCATCATCAAATGTGAGATTTACAAGGAGGGAAAACAGTACACCTCTCTGAACAGTGTCTGGGAGGCTGTGGTTGCTGCTGCACGCAATGTTGATGGTGAACAGATCAAAACACTGACAGAATCCATGGATGGCAGGCTTTTGAGTGTCCTTGCAAAGAAAGGTGGCTATATTGGTCACTGATTTGTTTTTGTTATGTTTTTGAATGTCAGAAATGTATATTTGTGAATGTTGAGATGTTATATTGGTTTCACTGGTAAAAATAAATAATTGAAATGGGTATATATTTGTTTTTTGTTAAGTTGCCTAATAATTATGCACAGTAATAGTCACCTGCAACACAGATATCCCCCTAAAATAGCTATAACTAAAAACAAACTAAAAACTACTTCCAAAAATATTCAGCTTTGATATTAATGAGTTTTTTGGGTTCATCGAGAACATGGTTGTTGTTCAATAATAAAATTAATCCTCAAAAATACAACTTGCCTAATAATTCTGCACTCCCTGTATATATATATATATATATATATATATATATATATATATATATATATATATATTCTTTAGATACTATGTTTTAAATGTGATTTTTTGAATACAATTTTTTGGGTTCATGTCCATATGAGTTATTCATATTCTTGGTCTGCCGTCACAAAACAGGTAGGTCGTAAAGTGAGGACCACCTGTATATTAATTTTGCTAGATGGTAAGGCTCACCGTTTTTGCATCTATTGCATGCAAACACTTGTTTATTAATATACTGTAATTTGTGCCCTTTATTAACTTACCTTTTTTTTTTTTTTAATTAATTTAACGTATTTTATTTATTTAATGTGTGCATTTTATTTTTTTCTAGTGGTAGTGTAGCATCCTTGTTTTATCCTGTTTTAACTTTTAGATGGATGTCCTGCCCTGGTGCATTTTTTATGTTTAGGGAAACTTCCCTGAACAAAGATTAGATGGATTCCCTGCACTGGTGCGCTTGTCTATGTTCCGGAAAATTTACCCGAACATAGACATATGCACCAAAGCAGGTAATCTCTCTAATCTATGTTCAGGGAAAATTCACTTGAATCTCCACGCTAGAGAGCTGGTCGTAAGTGCCAGCCATCGTAAAACAGGTAGTTAGTAAAGTGAGGACCACCTGTATATTAATTTTGCTAGATTGTAAGGCTCACCGTTTTTGCACGCAAACACATGTTTATTAATATACTGTAAATTTGTGCTCTTTATTAACTTACCTTTTTTATTTTTATTTAATGTATTTTATTTATTTAATTTGTGCATTTTATTTATATTTTTTCTAGTGGTAGTGTATCATCCATGTTTTATCCTGTTTTAACTTTGTCTCCGTTCAACTATTTATATATAGACATTGGTTGTGCAGCCGCAAGTTTGTATTTGTGAGTTTTCTTCCTCTAAGTGGTATAGTGCATGCGCGAACAGCTTGTACTGCTGCGCGCTTGCGGTCTAGACTAATTAAGATTTCCATGCGTTTCAGAGTAAGGATGCGGACACACCAGAGGTGCCACGGCGACTGGGACTAAACAGATTGGGAGAAACCACTGTGAGCAGCTTGCACTTTTGACCTAGCGTTCGTTGCACTTTTCTTTACAGATCAGTGCATGTTTTTTGTATGTATCTTATTGCTATTTTATCCTTTGCCATTAATAAAAAAAAATTGTGCCATGCATGTTTTTTCCTCTTTTTTCCCCCTTTTATGAGCTCTACAAATTTCAAGAGTGGTAACTGCTGATTGACTTGCTATAGTAATACATTTTTATTGCTTTTATTACTTTTAAGGTGGCATTTGGCGCCCTCTAGTGTGGGTTGGAGATTAATTCGCTCTCTAGCACTTTTTTGCATTTTATTTTATTGAAAGCTTTTTTCCACCTGTCACACCTATTACAATAGTATTCTTTTATATTGTGTTTTAAAGTGTAAAATAGCCCCAAAATTAACATGGTTATTTACTAAAGTGAAAATTTAAGGTGAATTCAAGGGAATTTCAAATGTAACCCCTTCAGGACGGAGTCAATAGTGCACGTTCTGATCAAAACAAAACGTAAACAAAAACTGGAATTTGCGCTATATGTCTGTTCACCCGTAGTTCCCCTCTTTCATATTATATGCACCCACACTTATTATATATCATTTTGTTCAGGAGAAACAGGGCTTTAATTTATCATTAACTATTCATATATGGAACATAATTTATTATGAATAAAATTAAAAAAAATGTGAGAAAATAAGATTTTTTTTAAAAATTAGCATTTCCGTCTGACATTTTAACTGTGAATGTCATAACACTGTTAGGTTTTACTGCAGAAAAATGCACATATTTGTAATCAGCGATGTCTCATGAGTACAACAGTACCCCCCATCAGGCCCGGACTGGCCATCGGGCACACCGGGCAAATGCCCGGTGGGCCGCGGTGGCCATGGGCCGAGGCCGGCAGGGGAGGTCCCAAGATCTCCCCTGCCGGTCTTTGCAGGGCCGGCACTATCCGAGCGCCGGCCCCGCTGTTTGCCACGACGGGCCGGTGGGGAGATCAAAGCTCTCCCTCACCGGCCCACTTTCATAGACCTGCGGCTGGGGAAGAAGGGAGGGAGAGAGAGGACCCGGCGGAGCTCTATCTTGCAGCTCCGCCGGGTACCTCTCGCGAGATCCGGCGCGTTGCCATGGCAACGACCGGATCTCGCGAGAGTGAACTCTAGCCTGCAGGCTAGAGTTCACTCACCACGAGGACCACCAGGGATCCACCAGGGATGATGTCACCGTGCTGGTCCCCCCTTCCCAGACTAAAGGTAAGAAGGGAGGGGGGGACATAATGCCTACTTAGATCACCCTCAGCACTCAAACACATAACCCTCAGCACTTTATCTCGTATTTGTGCCCTACCTATCTTCTTCCCACAATTTCTTTCCACTTTTTTTTTATTTTACATTCTTAATGTATGTCGAATTGCTTGTAGCTAGATTGCATTATGTAGTATAGCTGAATATGTGGCTTATTTGTAAAATTACATATTTATATGTTTTATTTTATTTTCTTATTTTTAAAATGTTGATCATTGCACTGTGTAATATATAGCTCTGCATCAGTCAATACACAGCTAAAATTATTACTGTACAGAGCACGTTCCTACTTTCTGGGCTGCATATTTAAGATTTATGGAAGGATCTGTCAACAGCACATGTGAAATAGTATCATCATCCACAGCACTATCACACACATCATCCACAGCACTATCACCCTCAGCACTCTCACACACATCATCCACAGCACTATCACACACATCATCCACAGCACTGTCACCCTCAGCACTCACACACATCATCCACAGCACCATCACCCTCAGCACTCACACACATCATCCACAGCACCATCACCCTCAGCACTCACACACATCATCCACAGCACTATCACCCTCAGCACTCTCACACACATCATCCACAGCACTATCACCCTCAGCACTCTCACACACATCATCCACAGCACTATCGCACGCATCATCTACAGCACTATCGCACGCATCATCCACAGCACTATCACACTCGGCACTCTCACACACAGCACCCTCACACACATCACCCTGAGTACTCACACACATCATCCACAGCACTATCACACTCAGCACTCACACACACATAACACTCAGCACTATCACACACATCATACACAGCACTATCACACTCGGCACTCTCTCACACACATCAAACTCAGCACTATCACAAAACACATCACACACAGCACTCTTACACATCATCCACAGCACTATAACACTCGGCACCCTCACACACAGCACCCTCAGTACTCACACACATTATCCACAGCACTATCACACTCAGCACTCTCACTCACATACACATCACAATCAGCACACAGCACTCTCATACACAGCACCCTCACACCGCACCCTCACACACATCACACACAGCATCCATCATACACACATGCTGCACACCTCACATACACACAGAACCTCCCCAACACACTGCACCACACACAATACTTCCAAACATATGTATATATATACACACATATATATATATATATATATATACACATACACACTTTGGATCCCCTATACACACACTAGATTCCTTGTAAGCAAACACATACTACACCCCTAAACACACACTCTCTACAAACACTACATCACCTATACCCACACACACACACTTGCTACATCCCCTATACACACATTCTCTACAGCCCCTAGCCACATATGCATTACATTACACCACAAACACAACACGACTAAAACCGACCTTATTACATAATACCACACCACAATCAGCTCACTCTACACACACGCAATACCACAAGCAGGCTCCAAACACATGCACAATACTCTTTCCTGGCCCTTTTGTCTCCTGGTATCCATTTACAGAGACACCAGAGACAAGTTGCAAGGAAACACAGTGCAAGCATGTTATTAAATTTGCTTGAACTGTGCAGAAAAAATACAGGGCTTTTTTCTCATGCTAGTGCTCTTTAGCAGAGCTCTGCGCATGGTCTGCCCTGGCCTGCACTTTGAGAAGGGGGCGTGTTTGTCGTTAATGATGACAAAACACACCCTCTCTGCCCCGCCCCCTTCTTAGTGGGCCGCTGTGATAAAAAAATGCCCTGGCCGAATTTTTATCCCAGTCCGGCCCTGCCCCCCATTAACAGGTTTTATGGTGTTTTGGAAAGTTACAGGGTCAAATATAGAACATTCCATTTTCAAATTTAAATTTTCCAGATTAGTAATGTTACCTTTGAGACGGTGTGGTAGCCCAGGAATGAGAATTACCCCCATAATGGCATAGCATTTGAAAAAGTAGACAAGCCAAGGTATTGAAAGTGGGGTATGTTTAGTCTTTTTTAGTAGCCACTTAGTCACAAACACTGGCCAAAGTTAGCGTTCATATTTGTTTTTGTGTGAAAAAAGCAAAAAACAAATATTTGGCCAGTGTTTAATTGATTTTTTTATACTTTCTTACCAGCAGGGGGACTGTCTGATATTTCAAACAGTCCCCCTGCTGGCAGATCCATAGCCAGCTATAGGGGGCCATGTGATCGCTCTTTGAGAGCGATCACATGGCCCCCGGGGGCCTCATTTGCCGGAAGGGGGCTGCCTGGGCTCTCAGGCAGCCCCCCAGAAGAGGATCGCGCCGGAGGTAAGTACAACTCACCTCCTGGGGCTGCAAGCCGTTACGGCGTACCATGCCGTCGCAACGGCTTTAAAGCCCATTTAATGAGTAACGGCATGGTACGTCGTAACGGCGGGAAGGGGTTAAGGGTACTTTGTGCTTAAATGTCAAATTCACTCTGAATTCACTTTGCATTCCCACTTTAGCAAATAATCCTGTGAATAGTAAGGAAGGATATCCATTTATTTATTTGTCATTAGAAATAAATGTGACAGTCTTAGAGCTGCAGTAATTTTTTCAAATTACTGTGTTTATTATTATTTTTATTATTTTATTATTTATATAGCACCAGCAAATTCTGTAGCGCTGTACAATGGGTGGACTAAGAAACACGTAATTGTAACCAGACAAGTTGGACGCACAGGAGCAGAGGGATTGAGGGCCCTGCTCAATGAGCTTACATGCCAGTGTGCGATGTGACACACATTCACAATAAATCTGTACAATATAATCTATGCAATATGAATAAGCAGTAATAATGTCAGATTTCTGTGAGAAAAGCAAGTCTTATGGTTTCTTTACTATACACCAGTGGTTCTTACACTTTTTAGGTTCAAGGCGCCCTTAAAGGGACTCTCCAGTGCCAGGAAAACCAACCAGTTTTCCTGGCACTGCAGGATCCTGCAGTGCCCCCTTCCTCCCGCCCCCATCCCATGTCGCTGAAGAGGTTAAAACCCCTACAAAATCAATTCTAGCACCTAGCACTTTCTTTTTTTTTATTCTTTATTTTTTCGAAGTGCATGGGTAATTACACAAGATGAAATTGGTGAATAACATTGCATATGGTATACATGTAAATGAAAAGATATGCTGCACTTCTTTTTTATAATAATAAAGGTAACAAGAGTGAGTAGCCTTATTGTCTAGAAAAGCATATGATATAGCATCCGATTTGAACTGGCAATAAGTATTATGAAATATGCATAATGACTGAGTTAGGAACAGTTTGACAACTCATGTGGGATCTGCCGGGTTAAGGGCTGTAGTAGGGGATAGGGACAGTAGTGTGTGTGAGGGGTGCCATATGTGTGTGTGTGAAGGGTGCAATATGTGTGAGGGGTGCAGTGTGCGTGTGTGTGAAGCATACAGTGTGCGTGTGTGAGGGTTGCAGTGTGTGCATGTCAGAGATGCAGTGTGTGCATGTAAGAGGTGCAGTGAGTGTATGGGGTGCATTATGATACAGTGTGTGTGTGTGTGTGCAAGGGGTACAGTGTGTGGGGGGCAGGTTGTGTGAGGGGTACAGTGTTTGTGTGTGGGCAGTGTGTGTTAAGAGGTACAGTGTGTGTGAGGGGTACAGTGTGTGTGTGTGTGTATGAGGGGGCAGTGTGGGTATGGGGGGCTGTGCATGTATGGGGGGCTGTGCGTGTATGGGGGCAGTGTGTGTGTGTGGGGGCAGTGTGTGTGTGTGTGTGTGTATGTGGGGGAAAATGTGTGTGTGGGCAGTGTGTGCATGGGGGGAGTTACATACACTGTCTCTTTGGGGGTAGGAGGGCAAATTAATATATATATAATTTTTTTAATTAAAAGTAATTATTTTGGGGGGGCGGGGCCTGACCGCAGAGCGGAGCAGTCGCATGTCGCTGCTGCTACAGCTTTTAAACGTGCACACCGCCGATTATCGACGAACTGAGGCTGTAAACCACCTTCTTGTGACTCCCAAACGACTGGGGCTACCAAGACCTATGTGTAGACACCAAGCAGGGTGATCTTTGCACCGGTTCCGACCCGCCCGAGGATGCGGCCTACAAGCATGGCGGCGGTGGGGGAGACGGCCGCTCTCCCCCCGCTGAAGCAAGCTGTGCCTCCTTCCCCCCCCCCCCCCATAGACCGGTGGGGGTTATCCCGGTCCCCACCAACTGGACACACGTAAAAGCAGGGATTGCAGCTCCCCACCCAAGACTGGACTCCGGATGCTCCGGGCCCAGCCACATGGCGGGAACATCACGGTCCACAGGACCTAAACCCTCACAACCGCAACCCACAAGCCTGGACCTTATATTCCAGCAATTTTGGGATAAGTTGGAACGACTCCTCACAAGGCCCTCCTTGACATATGGAGGCATGACACAGGGGTCGGTGAAGCGGAGACGGAACAAGACAGTCCTGGGCACTACACACCCTCCTGCGCCAGCACAACGCACCGCCTGCCCACCCGGGCCGAGGGTCGTCAGGAGATCAACTCCGCAGCATCAGCCACACCGCCGGAGGCCCAACCACCGCGGGCGGCGGCAGACCACCAGGGCCCGTCACGGCACCCCAGCAGGGAAAAGCTTGGCCTCCATGAGTACCCGAGCTTGTGGCATCAGGATGCAGACCCCACACAAGGCACGGGGCCAAAGGGAAGCCTCACTGTCCTCGCAGTGTACCCACACTCCAAAGACCATCCAGGTACCAGCCACTACATTGTCACGAGAGGGGATCAGCTGAAGACACTGGCCATGACTCAAGAAGGGGTCTGGGAATGTGCCACCTGAGGAGAATCGAGCCGCCGCTGCTGAACACTGTTAGACCCGCATAAATGGACACTACCACAGAACTAACGCTGTATGACTCAATCCAGCACCGGCCAGAGACTCTCATACATGCGGAAATCCACAGCACACTTTATGAGTCCCATGGTGGCAAATAGCCTGAAACGCAACTTAAGTATCTATGCAATGCCTGTTCATTGATATACCTTATAACATGACAACTTGCCTTACAGCACTTGAGCGGGCATGTATGTTTACTGACACAAGCCTGATGTTCTAACGTGCCTTACCACCTCCAACATGCTAAATCAGCCTGTAATACGTTTAACTGTATAAGCTTACAACTATGCAATCATTTTTTTTATTTTTGTTTTTTGGCTGCGTTACTTAGCTAGCATGTTACCAACCAGATCATGTGATCCATAGCTTGTATTTTCAAACTAATGAGCCAAGATACACATCAGACTAGGAAACTGTTTCAGTATATCTTGAACCTTGATGTTTAACCTACTCTGTGCATAGACAGCTCTGGCTTGAGGTTGCTACACATGACTGTATGCCCTTCTTCTACATATGTAGAATATTGTTCGAGCCTAGCATGTTAATATACAGATCCCTTTGGTATAGCATATTGTTTAAATCTATTAACATACACAGTAGGTACCTCTGCTTGTTTAACAATCAGTTTCTCCGCTTGATGTGCCTTTAATTAACAGGACATTATGATCCATAGCTTGTATCTTCAACGTATAGTTTAACAACCATAATAATTTTTAAAAATGAGGCATCGCTACTCTAGAAATGTACCTTACTATTGCTAAACGATATATCCACCCTATGCTGTAAATCTCTCGTACTTTCCCCTTGTTTTTCTTCTGTACCCCATCTTATATGCCTTTAATAAAAGAAAGATTGACAAAAAAAAAAAGAAACAATAAAAAAGAAAGAAAAAAGTAATTATTTTGATATTCCCTATCCCTGCTTACCTTTGCCTGGGAGGGGGTACAGCACTATTCCCTGGTGGTCCGGTGGAGAAGCCCTGGTGGTCCATGTTGTGAGAGTGAACTCTAGCAGCTCAGGCTAGAGTTCACTCTCGCGAGATTCGGAGAGTTGCCATGGTAGCCGCGGCAATGCTCAGAGCTTGCGGGAGGAGAACCCGGCGGAGCTGCAGGTTAGAGCACCCATGGGTCCTCTCTCTCTCCCTCCCTCCCCTGCTGGCTGCCAGCAGTACACCGGCAGGGGAGAGGAAGGCACAGTTCCCGATGCTACCGGGAAAATATCTTGCTTCGCTCCTGTGTGCCCGTCACACCGCTGCAATACACCATATCAGGAGAACAGACAAGATAGCACTGGGTAAAATGGTGCATGATCAACTTTATTTCCACTAGATGGCAGCATTCATCACATAAACAAACCAGCTATCCATGCCTCGAAAGAAATGATTTGTTGAGAGAGACGTCAATTTATGATTTTATTTTTTTTTATTAACCCAGAGGGTTTACAATTACGTCCTTTTTTAAGCGGTTCTAAACGCCGCCCGGCGTTATTGTACGCCCTCCGTTTTATTTTTACTTACCTGGTCGCCGGCGATCCCACGCCGGCGATCGAGGTTGGGGGGACTCCCAGGGAGCCCCCCGCAGCACGTCCGCCCTCCAGGAGCCCTCACGGCCATGTGAGAGTGAGGTTCTTGCGAGGACCTCACAATCACATGGCCGGGATAGCTGGCTCAGGCATTGCCAGCAGGGGGACTAACTGTAATGACAGTTAGTCCCCCTGCTGGCTGAAATCAAATAAAAAAAATGTAAAATAAGTGTAAAAAAAAAATTATATACTTAGATCATATATACACATATACATACACACACATACACTGTCTAGGTGTATTTTACTATTAATATATAATTATATATATATATTAATTTCAAATTACACGTAGACTGATATTGATTAAATATATATATAATTATTGTTATATATATATTTATATATAATATAAAAAAATATGTAAATACGTAAAAAAAAAAATAAAAATAAAAAATTTAAAATAAATAATTAAAAAATTATAAAATATGTAGATGTGTGTTATTTCAGTCTAACTGTATTGTGATATTAATATATATATATTTATATCAAAATACACGTAGAACAAAATAATATATATATCTATATACATAAATATATACGTATATATCACTATATATATACCTATATATAAATAAAAATATAAAAAAATATATATATATACATATATATACACATATGTGTATATATATACATATATTTATGTAATATTTTTACATCATTAGGTATCCTAATTAATTACAATTAGCGGGACCTGCCTGACAACCCATGCCGAAAGTATAGGGAATTTAATTTGCTAGCACTATATTTAACCCTATAACTTTCCAAGACACCATAAAACCTGTACATGAGGGGTACTGTTCTACTCGGGAGACTTCGCTGAACACAAATATTAGTGTTTCAAAACAGTAAAATGTATTACAACGATGATATCGCCAGTAAAAGTGCCATTTTTTGCATTTTCACGCACAAACAGCACTTACACGGACGATATTATTGCTGCAATACTTTTTACTGTTTTGAAACACAAATATTTGTGTTCAGCGAAGTCTCCCGAGTACAACAGTATCCATCATGTACAGGTTTTATGGTGTTTTCAAAAGTTACAGCGTCAAATATAAGGCTTGTGTTTCATTTTTTTCACATTAAAATTCGCCAGATTGCTTACGTTGCCTTTGTGACCCTATGGTAGCCCAAGAATGAAAATTACCCCTATGATGGCACACCATTTGCAATAGTAGACAACCCAAGGTATTGCAAATGGGGTATGTCCAGTCTTTTTTAGTAGCCACTTAGTCACAAACACTGGCCAAAATTGGCGTTTTTTGGCATTTTTCACACACAAACAAATACTAACGCTAACTTTGGCCAGTTTTTGTGACCAAATGGCTACTAAAAAAGACTGGACATACCCCATTTGCAATATCTTGGGTTGTCTACTATTGCAAATGGTATGCCATTATGGGTGTAAATTTAATTCCTGGGCTACTATACAGTCTCAAAGGCAACATAACCAATCTGGCGAATTTCAATTTCAAATGTAACGTGCTATATTTGACCCTGTAACTTCCCAAAACACCATAAAACCTGTACATAGGGGGTACTGTTTGAGACTTTGCTGAATACAAATATGTGTATTTTATTGCAGTAAAAGCAAACAGTATTATGACATTGACAGTTAAAATGTCATGTAGAACTAAAAATATAACAAAATGTCTTATTTTCCCCCATTTTTTTCATATTAAATTATGTTTCATAGCTAAATATTTGATATTAAATGAAAGCCCTGTTTCCCCTGAATAAAATGATAAAATGTGGGTGCATTTAATATGAAAGAGGTGAATTACGGTTGGACAGACATATAGCGCAAATGCCAGGTTTTGTTTACGTTTTGTTTTGATCACAACTTGTACATTTGGCTGCGGTCTTAAGGGGTTAAACTAATGCCTTTTGATGATTTTTTTGGGATACACACAAATTATTTGTTGCTGTCACATTTGATTAATTAAAGTTAAAGTCTTATAGATTAAATATAATGTGCTCTACATGTCTAGAATGTTAAAATGTTATATTTAAAAACTAGGTATATTTATTAAAAATGCATATTTTCATAACCTTAAGATTTATAGAGCTGACATTTTAGAAGCTTAGTAATATTGAATACATAGTGTAGCCATTAGGGAAGGACTTTTCCTCAACTACTGATAGACTTTACAGTACAGTTTATCTGTTCTTAGGTGTATTATTCAATCAATAATATACTAAATGTTCAAATGTGCTCTTATACCACTTGCAGATTGTGTTTCCCCAGTTGCCAAAGATGTACTAGTGAATGACAATGCTGCAAGTCCGTGCTTTCAGCAGCATTTGATTCCCAGACCAAATTTGACTCAGTCTGGAAGAGAAAGCGTCTCTAGTGGCTGTCAGGAAGACAGTCACTAGAGGTGGATTTAATCTTGCAAGTACAAAATTGCATTTTAAAAAACTGCAATATCTTGCATTGCGGGGTTAATATGACCAGGACCACTGAGAGAGCAAGTTGCATGTTGGAGGAGCCCCTCTGATCTTGCGAGAAATTAAGCTCGTATGGCAAGCCCTTTTTTTTTTTTTTGCAGCTACTTGAGTTTTTTTCATCTGAAGAACACCCAGACACTATATTTGACTGGCCTTTTGTTTTGTAGTTGGGTGTTACCAGAGACAGACTCATCTTCAGCCTGAGACAGACTCGTTTGCGTTCAATTCGAGTTGATCGATTCCCTTCTTTGTAGTGTAGTGAACGATAACATTCATCAGATAATAAATGTTGCATATGTACATGTTAAAAATAACATAGATATAATAAATTATTTATTAATAAATACGTCTCATTTTTTCTTTGTTTTGGTTATAATATAATGACATATTTGGTCGGGTAGAAGACATGATTACACGTTAAACTTTGGTCTGACGTCTTCCTCCCATATCAACCACTTATGTCTTAAAACATGAACAGTGTTCAAAGGAGGCCAAAATGTCAGTTCGTACCTTTTGTGTTCGAATACTGTTCTAAATTCTAATTGTAAAAAAAAGTCAACATTCCGAAATAATGACAGAAAATATGACCACACCAGTTTTTATAACTATCATCCAATATGGCTAGAGATTATTGAATCCTTCAAGCGATTCCATTTGGTGAACTGCTAAAGACTAGTGGCACAAGAGCTTTGGTAAAACAGGAAATATATTTACAGCAGATGATAGCAAAACAGGCTCTTGACTTGGTAAGGATGTAATGTCTACATCAGGTGAAGAATAGGGCCAACAAAGAAATTATTTTAGGCAGTTGATCTTCTCTCTCTCTCTCTCTCTCATCATGCTAGACACACTTTATCAAAATGTTCTTTGTTCAGGATTCGCAGGGCCTCTCCCTCTGTACAAAGTTGCTTTGGCCCAGAATCCAAATTGTTTTGCAGTATACTGGCTTCATGCGTTTTGGGAAGTTCCTGAACTAATAGTGATTTATTACAGTCATTCTATTACAGTTATTCTGTTACTCTATCTATATGGTAAGTAATCTATACATATACAATGTCATGTATTAACATGAAGAAGTCTCAATGAAAAATGCACTGATCAACGAATAAAGCGGCTTGCCTTCCCATTAGTCATTATAGCGCCACCATAAGCACCAAATCTCCTACTACTGTCAGGATTCGAACCTGGGAACTTGGCAGTTCTGGTGCTTTGTCTTACCTCTGAGCCATCTCTCCACTTTACTGTTTCCTGTATCTAGCCCTGTCTAGTATCTAGCACTGGTAGCTGGACATACGTTTGAACTACTCCTGCCACTCATGTTACACCTGAGCCTGATGTCTCATTAGCCAGGTATATAACACTGCCTCTCCCAGAAGGCAGTGTCAGTTCCTTGACTCTGGTGATCATTCTGCTGTTTCGTGTTCTCCAGTTTATTATTGACCTCTGGCTTGTTACTCCGATTATCCTGACTTCTGGCTTCCTCTGACCCTTGGCTTCCCACGACTATTCTCCTGGTTTATTGTTCCTGTACCGCGATTTGGATTTACCTTGCACAGCCCCCGTGCACCGACTCACAGGTCAGGTGTATTCTTGCCTGACCACCTTGGCCTGTGTTTTCTTGCAAGGGTGAGCATACTTCTCTGCCTGCCGGACTCCCAACCCAGGTAAGCCCTGACAACTACAAGCTGTAGTGGTTGTAAAAACTGCAATGTTTTTACATTCCAGGGTTAAAATGACAGGACCACCAAGCAAGCAAGTTGTGTGTTGGATGGGCTCCTCTAATTCTGCAAAAAAAATAAGATAAGCAAGCTCTTGATATTATTTGCAGCTACTTGACTTTTCTTCATCTGAAGTACACTGAGACACTATATTGGACTATCCTTTTTTTACTGTAGTTGGGTGTTACCCACGACAGACTCGTCTGCGGCCTGCTGGTCAACTTGAGTTGGGGAGTCAGTCGATTGCCCTCTTTGTAGTGCTCCTGCTCTTCTTTAGGCTCTATCCACCCCTCTCCCATGTGCCGGTGGCGACTAACCTGGTCTACACTGACTGATTCAGCAACTTATGGGGATTGCTACAGTTTATTTTCATCTGCTTTCTCTAACCTGCACCATACTTACGTAGTGGTTCCAAGATGGCTGTGGTTCTTGTTTGTGCAGAGCAGAGTTTACAAGTGAACCATAACTGCCATTTGAGACCCCAGCAAGACTTTCCTGAGACAGATTGTCAATTGGATCAGGTCTATCTGTTTTTGCATCTGCTATACTGCAGTACGCATCATTTACACATCCAGCTTACCTAGTCGATACTGGGAAAAATCCCAAAGCCCCAATCGGTTGTTGGCATGGAGCATGGTGAATCTGGACGAGAGAATCTGACTTTTTTTTAGGCTGCAGGCACTTAGGGGCTTTCAACACCTGCACAGCTTCCACTCTCAGAGGATCCATAAAAGATTTCTGAAACATTGTAAAAACTACATTGGGCAGATGACGGCTTGCCCTCACACTGAATCTGGGACAGAATGTGACACATGGAGCGCCTTGACTGGGAAGAATGGTGCCTCTGGCTGCAAGCAGACCTAGAGGCTTGTTGGTGCTTTCTTACAGTTCCTGAAACATCTGGGCTATGTGCCAGGGGAGCAAGGGGTTCTTACTAGCCCTCGCATGCCCTGGTATCATTTTCTCTTTTGAAAAGGAAAATCTCTTTGCACACAGCTCAGTGTGGTGCAGTTTCGTTTCTTTTATGTTTTTTTATCTTTCTGATTAGTCTAATACGCCTGTGAGCTTACTAGCCTGTATGATTAGCAGTCAATGTTATATTATCTCAGCCAACAAATTATTCTGAATATCGTAGTCTGTGGATTACCTGCTGATTTTCTCTTGATATCGCATACCTTAGAGGACAATTTGACAATTTGTTTATGTCTTTTTTTTTTTATAAATCTTTATTGCGTAAAGATGTCAACGTAACATAGATCATGCTGTTACAACAACAGTATAAGGCGTGAGTTACATACGAGTTAATCAACTTTACATCTGAACAATAAGTTTGTAGGTAAACACAGTTACGGCTTAACTTTCCACCTGTGTGGATGCTTTTTTTTTTTTTTTTTTTTTGTATGTCCATACATGAGAGAAAAGTTTATAGGTGATAATATCACAATGAATGACATAGTCGGAGGTTTAAAGGCAAGGGTGTGGCACATGGCCGGCAACAAATAATATTTTGATCAGACCTGCAAGAGCAAGAAAGAATAATTCCATCATACAAATGTGAGATATAGCTTAGGAGGATCCACTAGGAGTTCCACGTTTGACGAGTGAGATGGGCCGGATATCCACGACACTTAGCCAGCCACTGCCCACCAAAGACAAGCTATAGCGTTAGAGGTCGTGAGATTGGCCTTAACCTAGGTCTCTTAAATCTCAACCAAACCGCCCTATCTAGGGCAGTGGATATCATTACCCCTAGCCAGTCAGTAGGACGTAGGGGTTTCCCTCACGTCTAAAGTCAGTAGCTAGATTCGGTTCTCATGGTTATGTCCTCTCCAGAGGCGTTTCTGTCTTGGGTCTGTCAGTGCTCTAATGTAGTGGTACATGGGTCGTGGATATGATCAGGCGCTATGTGAAGTGTAGGTTCGTTGATGTGTCGTTCCACTGTATCCTAGTCCCCCCAGCCTTAGGCCCTGTGCGAATCAATGATGTATGTGTTATGTAGGTGATCATCTCCTTCTCATCTAATGCTTAATTGTGTCGTAAGAAGTAATAAAGCCATGGTGAAGAAGGCTATGTCATCTTTGCTAAGTTGCAGGTGGATCAAGATTATAAGCTCTATTGCATGTGCTTGGGGTATTAGGTGTGGGGGGGGAAGAGGTGGGAAAAAAGGGGGGGGGGTGTGGGAAGGGGGGAAGGGGGGGGGGGAAGAAGAGAGGTGGAGGGACCGTGGTCGGCCATGGTGGTTCTGTAGGTTACTGTATATGGTGTAGTGGTCAGTTTGTAACTTGAGATTTAGGGATTATGCGTTGGAGGTAGTAGTGGCGCAATGCCTCGTGTGCCATGGGTAAGGAATCGGTAGTGTGTGGTGGCGTGCGGTGGTATACAACCGTCCCCTCTGCTCCCGGATTCCCCCAAACCGGCACCCCACCGGTCTGACATACAAAGTTGCTGTGGGAAGATGGTCAAGGCGAGAAGGCAGGATAGGGGGGGGGGGGGGTAGAGTTGATCACGATCCATCACGTGGGGCCCGTCCCCGCAGACGCTCCCTCCGCTGCTCCGGCATTACCATCATTTCGCCGGTATCGCAATATATATTGGAACCATGGGAACCACATCTCTCTGCATGTTTAGTTCCACGGTCCATCAGGGAGGCATGCGCCGCCTCAGCTGCCTGTATATCTTCGACTCGTTGTATCCACTCCTCCTTAGTGGGTATCTCGGTTGTTTTCCAGTGTAGCGGTATAGAAGCTTTAGCTGCATTTAGAAGGTGCCGGAGTATCGATTTCTTATATACCGGGATTGGTTGCGCCGAAATATGGAGTAGCGCTAGTCCTGCACTCCAGTCTGTGATGTCCCCCAGGATAGACGTTATCTCATCTCTTATCATTATCCAATATGTGGTGATGTCTCTGCATGACCACCAGATGTGGGCCATAGTGCCCCTGTCCGTATTGCAACGCCAGCAGGTGGGAGAGGTGGATGGGAAGATCTGGTGTAGCCTTGTCGGTGTTCTGTACCATGATGAGATCAACTTATAATTTACCTCTTGATAATGCGAGCTCATAGAGCTCTTCTGTTGCCAGATAAGTGCTTTATCCCATTGAGGGGTTGAGAAGGTCATTCCCAGTTGTTCCTCCCATTGTCGTTGGAATGTACCGGTGGCGGGTATGTCGGCCGTTATAAGGTTCTGGTAAAGTACCGATATCGCATGTTCCAGGAGGTCGCCTCCGTAGCAAAGATTCTCGAACCAGGATAAATTCCGGAATAGGCGATCCTTGTGGGGCATGGTGTTGAAGTAGTGTGTCAGTTGTATGTATCTCAAGACGGCGATGGGGGTCCTAGGTTCACCTTCCAGCAGCGAGTCCAGAGTGCGAAGTGTCCCAGTCCCTAGCACTCTGTAGATTGTATATATGTCCCAGTGGTTGCGATAGGCCAAGCGCCGGGTGGGAGCCCTCCCCCCACCGATATGTTGTGTGTCAGGGGGGTCATCGGGTTAGGAATGGGAGAGATGTGGGGTTGGCCTCTCATGGTCCTCCATCCCTGGATCGTCTGCAGGACCGTCCCGTCCTCTCGGTGTTGCGAAACTGAACTCTCATCGCCTCCCCAGATCTTAGCCTCGATTGTAGGGCCTATAAGGCCTCTGTCCAGCTCTACCCATTGCTTCCAAGTTGCGCTTGCGTGCCAGTCCAGAATACGCTGTAGTACTGTGGCTTGGTAGTACTTCTTGAAGTCCGGCAGTGCCAGGCCCCCTCTATGTCTGGGTCGAGTAAGTATGTCATATCGCAGCCTGGATCTTTCGCCTCGCCACACGTATCGGATAACTGCCGATTTCAGGGGAGAGAAGAAGGTTGTCGGTAGTACAACTGGGATGGTCTGCATTAGGTAGAGGAGTCTCGGGAGTATGTTCATTTTCAGAACTGCAATACGACCATGCCAGGAGATGTGCGGATACGACCATTTGGTCAGGTCAGCGACTATCTTTTGTGACATGGGTTGAAAGTTGAACCTGTATATGTCCGACGGGTCAGTGGGTATCCAGATGCCGAGGTACTTCATTCTGTCATGACACCATCGGAACGTGAAGTGTGGTTTCAGTGAATCGTATTCTGAAGAGGGTAGCGTGAGATTCAAGGCTTCACATTTCGCAAGATTAAGCTTGAACCCTGATAGTTTCCCGTATTTATCAATTTCAGAGAGGAGGCAAGGCAGGGTGGTTCTGGGGTTGCGGATAAAGAATAGCAGATCATCCGCATACGCAGCTACCTTATGACACTTCTCCTTCCATTCGTATCCCTGAATGTCGGGGTTCAAGCGGATCGACTGAAGTAGCGGTTCCAGCGTTATTGCGAACAGCAGGGGTGATAACGGGCACCCCTGACGGGTGCCGTTATTGATTGCGAAATCGGTTGTCGTGGCTCCGTTAACCCTGATCGTGGCCCGAGGCCTGCTATACAACGCTGCTATCCAGGTGAGTAGCCTTTGTCCGCATCCCATCTGTCGAAGAGTCGCTATCATATAGGTCCAGTTAACGCGGTCGAACGCTTTTTCCGCGTCCGTCGACAACAGCATTAGGGGAGTTTTCGTTCGCCTTACGTGGTGTTGAATGGAGAAGAGTCGGAGAGTGCTATCTCTAGCTTCCCTGCCCGGGATAAAGCCAGTTTGGTCCACGTGTATCAAATCTGGAAGGAGTTGTTTCAATCTAGTAGCCAGAACTTTGGTAAATAGTTTAGCGTCCACATTGAGCAGTGAGATCGGGCGGTAACTGGCGCAGGTCAGCGGGTCTTTCCCTGGTTTTAATAGTACCGTGATGGTGGCTGCCAGTGATTCCATTCCAAAGTTTCCCCCTTCCCCAGCTTCATTAATCGCTTTGGTCAGCCATGGAAGTAGGGTGTTGGAGAACTTTTTATAATACCCGACCGAAAAGCCATCCGGTCCTGGGGCCTTGCCGGTTTTAGAAGATTTAAGAGCTGCCGCGAGTTCTTCAGTGCTAATCGGGGAGTCTAGTATCGAGGCCTCGTCCCGGTTAATCGTGTTCGCGATGGTGCAACGTAAGTATTCCTGGATCCGCTCAGATTGTCGTGTCGGGGACTCTCTGTCCAGCGGTGATGGCAGGTTGTACAGGTTTTGGTAGTGTATCCTAAATTCCTCCGCGATTTTTTGTGGGAGGGGCGACACTTCTCCCGTCGCGAGCCGTATCTTGTGTATCTGTCCGTGAGGCGAAGGGCCCTTGAGGATTCTTGCCAGGTATTTGCCCCCTTTATTCGCGTGAGCGTAGTAGAAGCTTTTTGAACGCCGTAACGTCCTGAGGTGCCTTTTCAGGATAAGATCTCTAAGGTTTCTTCTTTTTTCCATCAATTCGCCATATACTGCGTTAAGATGGGTCCTTTTGTGTTGGCGTTCTAGGTGCGCTATAGATTGGTAAAGGTCGGTCATTTCCCGCATCACTTCTCGTCTCTTGATCGTGGCAATGCGTATGAGTATTCCTCGGATGACACTTTTATGGGCTTCCCAGATAGTGATGGGGGACATCCCGGGAGTATCATTGTCTCTGAAAAATTGTTCCAGCTCTTGAGTGATTTGTGTTTTGGTTCCTGGGTCTGACAGGAGAGTGACAATTTGTTTATGTCATGTATAATTTTAATATGACAACAAAAAGATAGACTGATAAAAAAAATTACAGGACCACTGACCCTGGTTTGGGTGACTATAGTGTTCCTTTAATTGATATATCAAACACAAGATAAAAACTTCTGCTTTAGAGATATTACAGAAAACTGAAAGGAACTGGGAGTGTCAATTCATTAAAAACTGATTTATTACCATGGGATGGCACCAGGAAACACCTGGTACCATAACCACTAGAAAGTGCTCTAGTGGATTTGAGTTGAGTACCTCTTGAAGAAAAAAAAAATTTTGGTATTCATTTTATTAATAAAGTATTAGAAAGTACTATTTAAAAGGGATTGGATCACACAATAGTCATTTACAACATTATCAATGTCTGCACTGGGGGAAGAAAATGAGACACATGGAGGCAGAGGCGTAACTAGAAACCACCAGGCCTGGAGCAAAAATTGCCCTGACCCCTCCATGTGCCCCATTCATCCCCACTAGCCCTCCATGTGTTTCATTCTCCCCCCCCCCCCAGCCCCTCCATATGTCATATTCCCCCCAGCCCATTCATGTGTCTCATTCTCCCCCAGCCCCTCCATATGTCTCATTCTCCCCCAGCCCCTCCATATGTCTCATTCTCCCCCCGGCTCCTCCATGTGTCTCATTCCCCCCTTAGCCCTTCCATGTGTCTCATTCCCCTCAGCTCCTCCATGTGTCTCGTCCCACAGCCCCTCCATGTGTCTCATTCTCCTATCCAGCTCCTCCATGTGTCTTATTCTCCCCCTTCTATGTATCTCATTCACCCCTAAGCTCCTCCATGTTTCATTTCCCCCCACCCCCACATATATCTCATCTCCCCAGATCCTCCATGGGTCTCATCCACCCCCTAGCTCCTCCGTGTATTTTGTTCTCTTTGCCCCAGCTCCTCCATGTGTCTTGTCCCCCCATGTTTCCCATCCACCCCATGTATCTCCCCCACAGCTTCTCCATGAGTCTCACCCCCGCCCCAACTCCTCCATTGTCTCATTCCCCTCCAGCCCCTCCATGTATTTTCTCATTCTAACTCCCAGGTCCTCCATGTGTCTCATTCTCCCTCCCCCCCCCCCCCCAGCTCCTTCATGTGCCTCCTTCCCCCTCCCCTCCTGTACCTGCTCACCTCCATGTAAATGTGGGCAATGGAACACATGGAGGAGCTGGGGGGAGAATGAGACACATTGAGGAATGAGACACAGAGGGGGTGTAGGGGGAATGAGACACATGGAGGGGCTGGGGGGGAATGAGACACATGGAGGGGCTGGGGAGAATGAGACACATTGAAGAATGAGACACAGAGGGGGTGTAGGGGGAATGAGACACATGGAGGGGCTGGGGGGGAATGAGACACATTGAAGAATGAGACACAGAGGGGGTGTAGAGGGAATGAGACACATGAAGGGGCTGGGGGGGAATGAGACACAATGAAGAATAAGACACAGAGGGGGTGTAGGGGGAATGAGACACATGGAGGGGCTGGGGGGGGAATGAGACACATGGTGGAGTGGGGGGCAGGAAGCAATTTTCGCACCAGGGCCCGGTGGTTTCTGGTTATGCCTCTAGGGTCAGACTTTAACACTTTGAAATTATTCAATAGTTAATACTGCGAAATGGAGACAGTAAAAAAATAACTATTTACTTTAATGTGTGCTCAGTTTAATAGCTGTGGTAAAGTAAATGTCAGTGCCTGTTCTGTTTCTGGGAAATGTATTGCTTCTTGCATTGTAGAGGAAATGGGGTTAGATTTATGCAAGAAATGTGTTAAATGGTGAAATCAATCAATTGAAATATGTGGTTTAAAAGTCACTCTGCTTTAGTGAAACCCGATTATCTTTAGAAAGGACGACTGCACACTTAATTTATTCACTAGACACAGAATTGTAGTGACTTGGAAATCAAGTTGCAAAATTGAGACTAAAAGAGCTGATTTGGAAAAAGTCTCGAATTTAGCTATTTTCTCAGTCTGCCTGTTTTAGAAGGTCACAATAATTTGAACTGATCTATAGTCAGAGCCTGTCCGTTTTGGAAGGTGGCAATAGTTTGGCATTAAGTAAATAAATCTTTATATGTCTAAATGATGCAGAGCAATGTGGCATTGACTTTACCATTACCATTCACTAGAACATCTTTTGCAACTCTGGCAACACAATCTTCAAGTGGAATAAGAGGAAATGAATATATGTATACACATGCCTGCTGCCTGGTCAAGTCTTGCAAAAACGGGACTTAAGCGTCAGAGCACTCTGATTACTTGGCTTCTAAGCCAACCAAGAACAGCACTCTTACTAAGATTTAAAGTATGGAAAGGTCTTTAAAAAGGCCTTTTCCACATTGAAACTTCAGTCAGTGTGGAGGATTCAGATTGTAAGTATGGGGACAGGTGTTTTTGTGATGGGGTAGGTAGTGATATATTTAGGGGGGTGGCTAGGGGCTTGGGGAACTATAGCCTACAAATGCCAATTGAGGTATATAAATACTGGACTAAGGATGCTGGCCGTCTCCTGGCCCCTGTGGGGGGGGGGGGGGGCAATATTATTAATTGGGCCCCCCACACACATGCAATATAATATATTACTCTCCACCTCACAGCCCATGTAGTAGAGAAAGAAAAAGTGGAGAGACATCTTGCGTTGCCTCTTCATTTTTTGAGGGGTCCCAGTGGACTCTATGTTATTATTTTATTTTATATACCTGGAGAAAGCCCATCATCACCTTCCAGTGAGTTGATCAGCATACTGAATATGTAAATTATATGCTCAACATGTAGATTTTTATTTTCACTTTCAGTACCACAGAGGTGAGCAGTGAGTTAAAAACATTTTTTTTTGTGGCATAATTTACCTTGAGACTTTATGGCTGGTCTCACTAGACACAGCATCTATGCCAGAAAAATGAATTTTAAGCTCTTGAAACCACAACATAATTTATTATCATTATTATTATTACTACAGGTATTTATAAAGTGCCAACATATTTCACAGTGCTGTACAATTTGAAAAAAACAAACAAAAAAAAAGTCTAACCTTCCTCCTTGTTCTACGTATTCATCATAACGTGCACTAAACGCAAAGTAAAATTTGAACGTCAACTAACATGGGGGAAAAAAAGAAGGTTCCTACCAGACACGCATATAACGTAGTAACCGACCAGACAGGAATACCTAAGCTACATATGTTGAATCATAAAACTATGCGGTTTTCTTTTCTGTTCTTCCTCATACATGTTAACTTAATGTTATTGTAAATTACGGCACAGTCTTGTCAATGCTATCAAAGTTTGACAAGCTCATGTATTGTATTTTCATGCAACCCAAAATTTAAAAAAAAAAAATTATTAAAAAATATATACATACAACTTAACCCCTTAGGGACCAAACCTCTGGAATAAAAGGGAATCATGACATGTCACACATGTCATGTGTCCTTAAGGGGTTAAACAGACCTTTACAAAAGGTAAAGAGAGCCCTTATCCAGATAACTTTATGTTTTGCAAAAACAGAAAATTGGTAATTATACAGAATATAGGCAAACACTATACACAAATTGTACGAAAACTGAAAATTGGTAATTATACAGAATATAGGCAAACACTATACACAAATTGTACGAAAACTGAAAATTGGTAATTATACAGAATATAGGCAAACAATATACACAAATTGTGCGAAAACTGAAAATTGGTAATTATTCAGAATATAGGCAAACAATATACACAAATTCAGCTTAATTAAGCCAATGAGTTCACAATGTATCAATTACAGTACTTTTACATAAAGTGCTTAGAATAATAACTTGTGAGCTTACAATATAAAGGCAATAATGTGGAGTGGAGACATGAGGTTGCAGGGGCTGTTTGAAGCTGATGGCCAGAGATCTGGGGACATTTGCAAATACCGAAAGACTTGTTAAGGCAGTTAGATAGTTAGGATTAGAGGTAGTTGAAGGAACTTGTTATATAGGAAGGTTAGTTTGCGAAGGGAATCAGGGTGCAAGTATGAATCTGGAGAAAGAAGGGATATAAAGGAAGTTGAGAAGCCACGAACATGCTTTTCTGTATAGAATTAGGGAAGAGCAGCAGGTAGAAGAGGAGTGTGGGGCATATCACATTTGGTGTGAGACTGAAACTTTTTCGCAAATAAATTATTACCCAAAATATATACCAAAGTATTATTTGCAAGCTATATGGAAGTTTATAGTGAGAAGGCATATAATATTATGTTTCACTGTTTCTATGGTTTCCTACTTATGCTTTGGATAGAAACTTAAATTAAATGGTGTCACATCAAATGTATGCAGGTTAGTGAATGGTGATTTTTTTTTAATATATATAACATAAAGAAATACCAATTTACAGGAAATAGCTTTCTCTTTTGTGCATCCATATTAATTCTTAAAGTAGTTTAAATTGACAGATAAACATCTACTTGATCTACAATAATGATGCTGAGTCTTTATATTGCATAATAAGAGTATAGGCTACCCTGTATTCACAAACATACATACATACATTACAAACATAAACAATACAGTACTTTCTTACAAATACAAGACAATGCAGCAAAGAAAAACAAAATGCCAAAGAGAAAGAAAAATCAACGTTTGTCTATAGTATAAAAATGTATCATACCCCTATGCAAATTAAATTTAGCTGTTAATCTGTTCATCTTCCTTGTAAACTATCAGTTCCCAACATTTGTTCCACATAAATACTTTTTTACTCAGATTTTGTTTGCTTAACATTGACTCCATTTTAATCTGAAACCTGAGTTGATTTTTAACCCTCTCCCAGAGAATATGATTTCCATTTTTCCAGTTTCTTGCAATAACAATTTTAGTAGTTACAAATAGATGGATTATTATAGTTTTATTCTCAGCGGACATTATAGGCCAGTTTAAATGGAGCAAAACTACTTCTGGAGAACTCAAGATTCAGATTTATTAATGTAAATTTATGAATTGCTTCCCATAGATTTTTTAATTTTGTACACTCCCACCAGATAGTGATTTTGGTGCACCTTTGCTACAATGCTAAAAGAGAGCCCATGAGGCTCTTTTGAATCAACCTGTCAATATTTTTTTTTTTAATATTCTTTATTTTTGGAGTGCAGTGAAAACTAACATTGCGTATCATTGACATAGATTTAAGTTGCATTATGAATGGTTGCAGGTTTCAAGTATAAACTCAGTATGTCATGAGTAGTTGCACACATTTTTTGGTTTAAAACGTAAAACAACACCCTCTGACAACAGAACAAGGGACCAACGCCTTTACGCTGACGCACAAGTCGTCAATCAGCACGAAATACCAGGAATCCGGGTACAAACTAATCTCTCACTGGTACAAAACCCCAGAGAAACTCGCTTCTATTAGCATCACATGCGCACCGGAATGCTGGAGATGTGGCAAGGAGCTGGGCACGCTATTCCACATTTGGTGGTCGTGCACCCAGATCCAACCATATTGGCCAGAGATACACCGGATCATCTCGGCACTCACAGACGACTCTGTAGAATACACCCCAGAAACCTATCTGCTCCACATGACCCCCATACTGCTGAAGACCTACAAGAAAACCGTCATTCTATATTTGATAAACGCAGTGTGCAGCCTCGTCCCGACCTTCTGGAGGCGCAGCTCAGCCCCCTCCACCAAAGACTGGATCACGAGAGTGGAAGACATCAGGAACATAGAGGAAATCATCCTGATGGCAAAGGGAAAAAGCCAGACCTACCAGAAAATCTGGTACCACTGGACACATTGGCTAATAACAATCTACCCAACCCGGAACGGAAATACACAACTTTCAACGGCCATAGAACAGTCCCCATAGTGCACAAGGACACCACATATGGCGGAGCCACCTCCGGATGCCTCCCTGCGCGGGGCGGGGGGGGGGGGCGAGAGGGGACCCGGAGCAGACCCGCTGACACCCCCTCTCCTACTAGATCCCATCCTTTACCTCCAGACCAGACCCCCCCCCCCTCCTCACCCTCATGCTCTTCCGTCACTCCAGGATACTGGATGCAATACCCCTCCACCCTGGAGGAACATTCCACACACATAGACGGCCCAGGCCGAATAACCACACAGCGGCAAAGAACCCCCCCTAACACAAACCCGACACCACTGACCCACTCTCCCCGACCCTTCACCTGCCAATGAGCAACCAACATGTCGGAAACAAACAACTGGCTAACATGACAAGAACCCCTCAGTCTCACAACTAGTATTATTCCACGGAGGGGGTAAGTCTCAGCACAGAAGTGCCAGTAAAGTGTGTCTGAAGAGCCCCCCTAATCTGTTGGCTTACCAGGGATTAGTGTATGGTTAGGTATGGACTGTTCTGTATTGGCTTACTGTGATGTATTGCAGATTCTCACCCTGTTTTCACTTAATAGTAACATTAGACAGAGGGGGGGATCTCGCTACCTGTTCCCAACCCTCACACTCCATCAAGGGGCTGCCAATACCAAAGCCCTGCTTTGGTCAATTCCTGTGGTAGGCCATGATATGATGAGATAACTCAAATCTGTAGCACCTTGGTGAATAACGAAATGTAGTTTTCGCCCCTGTCTGAGGTACCATTTCCTCTCTTTTGTATGTCTTTATTTTTAATCGTACACACATATGCTTGCGTTATGTCTGACTGTATATTTCAATATGCTGCGCAGGTAACAGTTTTGATTCCCTGCCTGCTTGTTACATTATGTACTTGTACCTTGCTTAAATCACAAATAAAAAAATACACAATGAAAAAAAAAACGTAAAACAAGAATTAGTCGCAGCGCAAGCGTATACAGACATGCATTTTATACCTTGTCGAGGTGGCCAAGGATTTAGCATCACTAAGATCGGGTCTAAGACATGGTTTGCTTGGAGCTTGCATTGTTACAGGTTATTATAATAGGCTAGTGAAACCTTAGAAAGGTACAAACTGTTATTGCCACTAGGAGACCAGGCCCTGTTTCAGAGAGTAGTAGGGCGCTTTTCACAGAATAGAATACTTTAAAACAATTTAGCATGGTGTAGCTAACCGAGGCTCACCGGTCTAGCTGAGTTAAACTAAGGGCACAATATTCTGCAGGTGTCTAACTTTTTGCAGCCACATTCTGATTTAATACTAATGGCACCAGGCCACCATTCCATCCTGTCAAGTGGCTAGTGGGAGTAAAAGATTTAAGGACAGAGCTGCTACTTTGCAGTGGGAAGTTACATGGTCACCTCGGGGGCCTGTGGTCAGTTCATCATGGGTGCTGGATCTTGCCTGTGTAGTCCCCATAGTATGCAGGTGTAGTTCGGTGGGACACTCAGACAGGACATCCATATGAGTCTCTACTCGGGGGTGTCCTCCGTGCGCCTCTCCAGCCACTGCTGCATGCCGGCTGTCTGGTGTTCATCGCGGCTCTTTCATGGCATACTGGGGAAGGATGTCCGGCTTTGCGGCAGAGGTGTGCGGCTCGTTACAGTGGAGACCAGTCGGCTGAAAGGTAGGGTTTCTCAGAGACGCTTGCCTGTTCCGTGGGGTGAGTGTTGTCTCGTTGTGCTCCCTTCGCCGGCCTCTGGCCTGTTGAGGCATTGCAAGTGAGTTTCTGCCCAAGGTCTGTGCTGTCAGGCTGTAGCTTGAGGGAAGAGTATTCCTTTTCTCTGTCTTCTGCGCGCATGGCATCCGCCATTTTGGGCGAGGTGCCAGGGTCGCTGATCAGGGTTATCTTGTTCTTGGGCCCTGATTGTACTGCAGCGGTCGGGGTCCCAGGGCAAGGACCGGGATCACCCCCCGGTCCGGGGGGGGGGGGGGTGGGGGGTAACAGGGCCAGATCCACTCTGCTCCGGGCCTTCAGGTCAGGCATCGTTGGGCGGGATAGTGGGGCAGCGGCCGTCTGCCCCAATCACCGCCGGAGTAGGCCCCATCTGGTGTTTCAAAGATTCCTCCTCCAGGGGACTGAAGCTCAAGGAGCCAGCCTCTCCCTGGATCCAGTGCCTCCTTTGGGCCAAGGACCAGTGCTGTCGGTCAGCTTTCAGGCTGAAATTCGTAAGTTTATAGGCTTAAAGTAGAGGGATTTGCCAGAGCTGATCACCCTTGCGACCATCCAGCTCGGCGGTCCGGCCCCGCCCCAACCTGTCAATTTTTAATCACAACAATTTTCAATAATCAGTTCTGTGCATACAATACTAGAACACTTCACTGCACCTGAAAAGTGAATTTTTAGATCACAAGGTACTATAAGGGCTTTTTAGAAAAAAATAACAATCTTATGTTATTTGTAGTATTGGATCTAAACCTGTTATCGGTGCTTTTTTTTAAAAATATTTTTTGGCACATAAAAATATGCAAGCTGTTGATCAATAAATAATATAAATTATAGTAAAATTATGTTGTAAAAATAATCTTCTATGTATAACGCCTTCCACTAATATTGACACCCATAGAAAATATGAGCAAAGAAGCATGTGAAAAATTGTCTTTGTTGTTTGACCTTTTGATATTTTGTTCAACAAATACACAAAATACTCTGCATTTATGATTGAACAATTTCCTATCTCTAGTCACCCCTATGTACTAACAAATATAAAATATCAATGGGAATATATTTCAAACATATCTTTCTCATTTGAATTTATAGGGGTGCCAATAATTGTGCCACACATATATTCAACAAATATTTTTATGTATTGTTTGTATAAACCTGTGTTGTGTTTGCAATTTTATTAAAGACACGGAGGCTCATATTATGCATAACTCTTTCTTTATTTCCTCAGCAGCAAAGATAGAGGAATATAAATATTGTCAAAATGAAAGAAAAAACTGTTCAGGCATAACAGGCAGCCAATCACATAACAGAGGAAGTAGCTATATAAGTCCTGTGTCTCCCACAATCCCCCTCTTTCTTTGCTGCTTCCTCAGACAGCTAAGTATCCATGTTTAGCTCTCTTACTTGTGGCATTTTGATTGTGGTATTTCTTATTATTATTGCTATTTACTAATTTACTTTGGTGTTGTTTTATTGATGCATCCTTTGTTTTAATTGTATATGCATCATTTTATTCGTTGTGCTCCGCTTAGTGTGCCTTGGGGATCCCTGAGGGTTTTTCCCCTTTACCGGGAGGTTTTTTCTCCCTGCCTTTCCCTTGCTCCCTCTCGCGGGTGCAGACAGTGATTGGTGCCGCGGCCGGTCATTTCTTCACGACCGCGGCTACGTGCACTTCCCTGCCCGCTCACGGACTTCCCGCGCGGGCAGAGTGCACGCGCCCCTTTCCCCGACGGGTGCACGCCCACGAGCACTTCCCTCGTGTGTGGCGGCCATTTTGGACGGACCTCCATGCGGTCTGCCTCCTTGCCGTGCAGTCGGTCGCCTCGATCCCTCCCGGGCACACTAATGGTCTGAATTTTTCTTACTGTCCTTCTCTGTGGGTTACTCAACCCTTTTAGTTCTCTCCTGCCCTGTTTCGTTAGTTTACAGCTTGCTAATTGTTGCATCATGCAGGATAGGGATGATGGGCCTGCAGATCCCTCTGGGGACTTTACCATGGAGACTACTGAGAGTGCTATGGCCTCTCAGGAATTTCAAGCTTTGCTTGAAGCCACTATGGCTTCCTCCCTGCAGAAGGCTATTGCCTCAGCCATGGGGGCTGTCTCCTCCTCATTTACCCACTCCCTGCACTCGATGGTTTTACCTACAGTAACCACCCCAGCTTCCCAGGGTGGGGGGGTCCCCTTCCCCTGCCCAGACAGTGCCTGGGGCACATAAGGCTAAGGCCAAATCCAAAAATTTCGTCTCCCACTCCTCGATGCAGGTGCTACCTGCCTTGAATGACACGCTGGAAGCGGTCACTGATAGCGCGCACCCCACGCGCAAAAGAGCCCCTGGCCGGGCTAAAAAGGCTAGACTATGGAAAAGGGCTAGAGCCCTAGATGATGGGTCGGATACCGACCGGAGTGTGGAGGATGAGTCCGACCATATGGGATATGACTCCTTCGATGAAGGTGAATCTGGCGAGGATTTGCCCCTTACGGGCGTGACCCCCTCGGGCTCCTCCGCCAAGGCCAGTGGCCACTTATTAGACACCTCTGGGGATACCAAGGCAATTCTTGACCCGCAGGGTAACCCCCTGTTCGACCCTGATGACCTGCGGCACCCCAGGTCCGCTGAGTGGGTTCCCCCAGACCATATTGCCCAGTACGTGGCTAAGCGTATTCGCACCCCGCTCTCTAAAGAAGGCCGCAATAAACTGCGCGCCGAATGCCCAAGGCCTTCCCTCCCCGGCGCCGCCGGCAGAACCCCGGATATTGATCCCCAAATTGCCCAATTCCTCAATAAGTCGGGCTGGAAGCCCAAGAAGGGCCTTGACCACTCCCTGAAAGGGTGCCAGGACAAGATCCTGGATACTCTGGGGCCCCTATCGAAGTTATACGAGCTTCTCGAAGCTGCCAAGTCTGGAGACTCAGTTTTGGATATGGATGTGGCCATTGGATGGGTCCAGCGGGCTATATGCCTGCTGGGCAATGCTAATACAGCTATGTCCTCCGAGAGGCGTAAGGCGATCCTCCTAAAGATCGACCCTAAGCTGGCCGCTATGACGGTGACAGAACCTGACCCGACTGAGGAGGGCTTACTGTTCGGCTCCTCCTTTGTCAAAGACATGGGCTCCTATGTGAAGACCTTTACCGCAATTGATAAGGCGCAAGCGAACATGAAGCGCATGTTCGCGCCCAAGGTTTTTGGAGGGGCCGGGCGTAGCAGGAACCGTCCGCCTGGCCGCGGTTACAGAGGCTCGTTCCGAGCACCCAGAGGTTCCTTTTTTCCGTCACGAGGCTTCCAAGACCCGAGAGCACCCACCTTCTTCCCAGCCAGAGGCAGGGCTTGGGGCTCCAGATACCCCCGCAGTGGCGCTCCAACCAGACGTCCTTACGGTGAGTACCCCTTCTTCCCCTCCCGCTCAGGTTCAGGTAGCGGGGAGGTTAGCCTTGTTTTACCACAGGTGTGTGGCACTGACATCAGATGCTTGGGTACTACAGTGTGTAAGGGGATATCGCCTAGAGTTCGTTTCTATGCCTGTCTAGTTTTGTCCCCCCAGAGAACTGTCTCTTCCACCAGATCAGGACGAGATGATTTCCGCGGAAGTCGTGGAAATGTTGTCCAAGGGCGCAATAGAGGAACTGCCGTTCGCCGCAAGAGGCTTTACGAGCAACTTGTTCCTAGTACCAAAGAAAGGGGGCGGAGTTCGCCCCGTGATAAATCTTCACCCTCTCAATGCTTTCCTGCGTTACCAACATTTCCAGATGGAAGGCATACACTGCCTCAGAGACCTTCTACGCCAGTCGGACTGGCTGGCCAAACTGGACCTGAAGGACGCTTACTTCACGGTTCCCATTGCTGCAGACTGCAGGGACTACCTGCATTTCACTTGGCATGGCCGACGATGGCGCTTCACCTGCCTGCCTTTCGGTCTCTCTTCGGCTCCTTGGTGCTTCACCAAGCTCTTGAAGCCGGTGGTGGCATTCCTCCGAACCTGAGGGGTCCGCCTCATTATTTACCTGGACGACATTCTGATCTTGTCCCAGTCAAGGGCGGACCTCCTACTACACTTAGAATGGACGACCGACCTTTTACAAGGTTTGGGATTTCTGATCAATTGGGACAAATCGGTCCTGACCCCCGCCCAGTCGATAGAATTCCTGGGCTTCAAAGTGGATTCCGTCCAACAGTTTTTATTTCTACCGGATTCCAAGATGAAGGCCATTCGGAAGGAAATCCGGAGGGCTCTTCGTGTCTCGGACTTGTCAGTAAGACAATTGGCGAGAATTATTGGCCTCCTCGCAGCCTCTATTCAGGCGATCTTCCCGGGCCCACTACATTACAGAGCCCTCCAACGGCTCAAAGGTTCACACCTTCGACTGGGCCACTCCTACGAATCCCGGATACGCTTGGACGCGGAGTCCAGAGACGAGTTAGAATGGTGGTTGGCACACATGGAGGCGTGGAACGGGAGAGCCATTTTCGGCTCCGTCCCGGACGTAGTGATAGAGTCCGATGCCAGCTTGCACGGCTGGGGCGCTCGTTGTGGAGACGTTTCCACAGGAGGCAGATGGTCCAACGTGGAGAAGTCGTTACACATCAACTGCTTGGAACTTCTGGCAGGGGCATTCGCGATCCGCAGCCTTACCCCAGGGCGGGCGAATTGCTGCGTTCTGCTCAAGATGGACAACGTGTTGGCGGTCCGTTACATAAATCACCTGGGCGGCACGAAGTCCAAAATGTTGGCGATTCTAGCGAAAGATTTCTGGCAGTTCTGCCTCTACAACAACGTCTCGGTGACGGCGGAACACATTCCGGGTCTGGACAATTCGGGAGCGGATTGGAATTCCAGACACTTAAGAGACTCTGGCGACTGGCATTTACACGCTTCAGTGTTCCAGGGCCTGGACATGTTGTGGGGAAAATTCCAGATGGATCTGTTCGCATCTCGGCTGAACACTCAACTGCCGAAGTTCTACAGTTGGAGGCCGGACCCGGCGGCGGTGGCGACGGATGCCTTTCTCCAAGACTGGCCGCAGGGTCACCTGTACGCCTTTCCCCCGTTCAACATGATCGCACGCACGATCTCGAAACTGGTTCGCCACGATTGTCGTGTGGCGTTGGTCACCCCTCTCTGGAGATCTCGACCATGGTTCCCTCGCTTGATGGAGTTGTCAATAGATTTCCCTCGGTTGATACCAGTCTTCCAGGACCTCCTTCTGGATCCGGATGGGAACTCACACGACCTGGTGATACAACACCAGTTGCCCCTGATAGCATGGTTCCTTTCAGGGGACCTTGGGTTGTCTCAGACGTTCCGCAGACAACTCTCCTGCTCCTCGATAACGCCTGGGCCCCAGGCACACGAACAGCTTATCGAACTTCATGGAGATCGTGGTCTGGTTGGTGCATGGAACGGGCAGTGGATCCCGTATCTGCCCCTCTACATTTGATCCTGGAGTTCCTCACGTTCCTGTTTGACTCGGGCAAGGCGTACCGCACGATCAACCTATCCCGCTCGGCTATTTCGGCCGGACACAAGGGTTTGGATGGTTCCCCTGTCGGCAGACATCCTTTTGTATGTCGCCTTCTCAAGGGTATTCGCCTTGCCCGTCCTCCTCGGCCTCGTTTCTCTGCATTTTGGGATGTCAACGTGATGTTGCAGTTCCTCTCATCATGGTACCCTAACCAAGAATTGACTTTAAAACGTTTGTCATCCAAGCTGGTGATGTTACTCTGTTTGATCTCTTGCAAGAGGGTCTCTGACGTCAGGGCCCTGGATTGGGACGCCGTTGCATTCACCCCAGAAGGCGTTACTTTTGACATATCCAGGAGGACGAAATCTGCATCCAAGTCGTTTACTTACCCGAGGTTTTCTGGTTGTCCGGCACTCTGCCCAGTGGATTGCGTCAAAGTTTATCTGGATGCTACACGTTCCCTTCGCTCCGCTGATCTGCATGATTTGTTCTTATCTTTTAAGTCACCTCACCGGCCAGTTTCGACACCTACTCTGGCACGTTGGGTGCGTTGGCTACTATCTTCTGCAGGTATAGACACCTCTGTTTTTACGCCTCATTCTGTGCGGGGCGCGATGGCTTCGAAAGCATCCTCAGTCGGATGTCGTCTAGAAGACATTATGCGAGCGGCGGACTGGTCCAGAGAATCGACCTTTCGAGATTTCTATTTCAGACCAATTGAACACATCGCATCTCGAGTAGTGGCACAGCTTTGAACTTGCATAATATGAGCCTCCGTGTCTTTAATAAAATTCCCAGATTTTACTAGTAACATGACGTAAAGTCATGATTTTATTAAAGACACGGAGGCGAGTATTATTCCCGCCCACTGTCCCGGTGTGGGTTTTGGGAAAGGAGATGCTTCGGTGCTTTTCAGGTATGTTTTTCAATTAGGTTTGTATTTATTTTGTGTATTTATATCATGTATTTTTTATCATGTTTTGGATGATCTTGAACGTTTTTATACTGGGTCCTAATTTTTATATATTTTCTATTTCAGAATCCAGTTTTTTATGTATGGCTCCTCACGATTATGTTTGGTAAGTCTACAGTTTTGAGTTTGGAAATTACCATATTTTTCTATCTTTTTTAGCTTGAAGTTTTCGCATTGTTTCCCGTTTCATGTTTGGATCAAGTGGGACATCGTTATCTTACCTGGTCTTCGGTTTTCGCAAGAAAGAGGGGGATTGTGGGAGACACAGGACTTATATAGCTACTTCCTCTGTTATGTGATTGGCTGCCTGTTATGCCTGAACAGTTTTTTCTTTCATTTTGACAATATTTATATTCCTCTATCTTTGCTGCTGAGGAAATAAAGAAAGAGTTATGCATAATATGAGCCTCCGTGTCTTTAATAAAATCATGACTTTACGTCATGTTACTAGTAAAATCTGGGAATTGTTTAATATCCACAAGAGCAACATTTTTGTGTATTTAAAAAAAAAAAAAGAGATTGAAAGGTTAAGCAAAAAATAAAAATGTTCACAGCGTTATTTAATCATATTTACCAAGGGTGCCAATATAAGTGGAGGTCACTGTATTTATGGATGAAATCTATATCATTTTCAATTCATCTGTTATTTAGAGCACATTGTTAAATGGACACATTGTTAAATATCCCAGATAAGTATCCTTTATTTTTTTTATTTTTTTTTAAAGGAATGTTGTTTTAGAAAGTGAACTTTGTGGTTTGTTCTTTTCTAGGATTTGTGTGAGATTCTCAGTTACTGGAGCAGAAAGTAAACACAGGAATACCCTCACCTGGAGCCAAAGAAGATCATGTGTAATTATCCTTGCTGTCTTAGAGATAAGAGGGGCACTTCTGTTGCTACCAGAGGGGTCTGCAGTAGAAAAGGTATTCTGTAAGGGAGACTTGCAACAAGAGTTGTAATTAAAGGTGTTATAGATGTAGGATTTGCAAAACAGTCAGGGCTGGCCTAGACCATATAGCACCGTGGGCAATAATCTTATTTATTAACATATCACTGAGCCCCAAAAGTATACACACTCCAACATTCAACATTTCTGTTCATTATACTGCAGAAGCTCTCAGATAAAGAAACTTCCTATTTATATTTTTAAAAAAACACAAAAAAAACAACACTCCAGACTTACTAAAATGCTTTATGTGAGAAGAGTTCATCCACTTTTTTTTTTTTATTTTGAAAAAGTGTAGATTTCAATAGAAATGTACACTTTTATAAATGAACCTGGTTACACCCCCTGGCTGTTACTTCCTGGTTTAGTTAGCTCAGTGGAGCTAAACCTCAAGAGGCAGCAACTGCTCAGAGAACCTACCTTGCAATTCAAAGATGTCTTATTGTGCTGTATTGGAAAGTCTATAATTGGACAGTGTTACAAATCGCTATTTGTAACTGGCCCTTTAAATGAGAAATTGCCCTGCTTCCCTGGATTGTGGAGAAGCATGTTTGCCAGCCTCCTGCCTCATGACTATGGCCCCTGGAAGATTGTGCCCCTGAAAACTTATTAACATTTATTGGGTGTGTATGGCCCTTTAAGAACCGTCTGGGGACATATTGTGACTTTGGTGAACAATGCCCCTTTAAGACTATGTCCCCAGACCGGTAAAATAACTTGCCCCTGGCTTTCCCCCACTTGGTTCAGTAAATAGGGCTTACTGAACCAAGTACCACACAGGCGGACCACCCAGAAGTTAAAGTGTGCAGGCAATTTACCTCCCAGGCTGTGAGGTTACTGCCGGTCAATTGCACGTGGCGGCGGCCATCTTGGTTTCCTCGAATGCGGTCAGCGGTGTATGCTAAAGATTCTGTGGAACTGAAATCGGCTACACATTTTGCCGAACACCGCTGACCCTTACCTTCTCCCATACGGAACTTGCAGCTCCAGAGACTAAGTCCCGTTCGAAATGGGACTTAGTCGTTTTTTCGCATGAAATTGACCGACCGCACAGCCCAAATCTATGGAACTGTTTTGGGCAGGAAATTGTGCTTGCGGTCGGTCATAAAGGACTTCCAGCTAACTTTTGATCCACTGGAGGGATTTGGCTGATTTTTGGAAGGGTTTATGTTTGATGTATGCTGAGTCTGAATATGCAACTTTTATTGAAATTGAATGTATGGTTTTAAAGTTACAGTGTGTGTGTAAAAACTGTATTTTTTTGTATGTAATAATTGGTTTAACTGTTTATCTGAGGGGAGGGAATGTGTGGGCTGCACCAGATGTGTGATTGGTGATTTTATGCCTCCCCCTGGGAGTGTCCTATTTGCATGTAACCTCAATAAAAGCCAGGCTGGGTGTTCCAGACCTCAGACCTCTTCTGACCCTCAATACGTAGCCGTGTCTCGTTATTGGAGGGAACTGCTATATCACACTGGGGATTGCTATGCGCTGCATATTCCCCTGAGCTCTTAATCACTTAGCTCTTGTAAGAGCTTGTTCCGGATACGCTCTCCTGGAGGAGAGGTCTTCCCCACACGGTCCTGGAGGACAGAAGCCGATCCAGGGTGGAAGGAAGACGGCGCGGCTCCAGTTAAGCTACGGCGGTTGTGGAGCCTGCGGTGGTTGTGGTGTCGTCTGCAGTGCTTGGAGTCCTCTGAGAGCGCTAGGAGCATCCATCAACGGAGGGTACTCGGTCGGAGTACACGGAGCTCCGTTACAGACAGCCACAGAAAGTCTAGGCGGGGTTAGAATGGGAGGACTTGCAAAGGCAGCAAACAAGAGAACTGCAGATTTTGCAAACTGTTTTTAGATATATCCCAATAAAATGATGCATCATTAAATGCGTGATTTTTTTCATTTGGGGTCTATCTATTAAAAAGTGATTTTTTCCCCCCCCATTATTTGGGTAGTAGAGTGTCCCTTTAATTCCTCTGAAACAGACATGCTATTATCTATAATCTATTAGGAATATATAGACACTTTGTCTGTTTAGTAGGTCAGTGTAATGCCAGGTAAGCATTTCAGCAAGATTTTTCTCTGTTCTCAAAAGAGTCTTTGTGATCAGCTCTCATCTACTGCTAGGATTGCAGCTGTGCATCTCTCTGCCCAGGGCCTAATTTGTATTAAAGACGTTGGTATTTTCATGCAAATCGTGTATGGAGATTAGATGCCTGTTAGTTGCAAATGCAGAAATTATTTCCTATGTGGTTTTCCTCCTCTCGTGGTTAAAGAAGATATTTACATGGGTGGAATTCTCTCATTTGCTTGACTAACAAAAATAAATATAGACAATTTATCTTCTGAAAACAAATGTTTAAACTCAAAGGTGGATAACTCGCATTTAGAAATACAGCTTTAAAAATATTTGATTAATACATTAATCCAATCGTATATGACTTGCTGAAGAAGATATTTTTATTGTATTTTTTATTTGCCATCAAATGTATTACATATACAATATATATGAATCATAACCATTATTAAAATGCATAAAACTAGATCTAAATGTATAAAACTAGATCTAAATGTATAAAACTAGGTCAAATAAGTGCAGAACTACAAACTAACCCCCCAAAAATTAAGCTGAATGACCGCAGCACATTCTCTGAGTTTTTCACTCAACTCAAAATTGATTTCCCTGGTTGGACTATCGTTTAGAATTAAAACATAAAAAAATGAAAAACTATTTTAATATTGATTGACATGATGGTACCAGACTCTATAAACAGTTCAATGAGATGAAGCGGATATAGTGTCTATAGTGTCCCTTTAATTACAGTTTAGTATTTTGAGTATAACCCTATGTTTGTAACTGCAATCTTTGTTCACTATGCAGGTCATGTGGCAATATGCGTAGGGACTAGCAAATACTTTTTAATGTTTGTGAATAGAGGAAGATGTCAGCAACACTCATGTCAATTAATATTCACCACATTTTTTGAATAGGTCTGTAAAGTCCAAATGTTAAAATCTTTGTCAATGATTACCAACTGTTAAGAAACATTCACTTATTCAAAAATTAGTAGAAACTGTTAATATACATATAAGAAATATAGTGTTATATAGGTTAGGTAGGTAGGTAATACCCTGAATTATAAACATGCACTATTTAAAGCTAAAATGGGTCAAAAACCTTGTTACCATATCAAGATTATACATGCAAATAGAAGAAACCCACAGCACACCATTTCATGCAAAACTATGTATTCAATTAGATAGAATATATCACATCATAAGTGTACAATCAAAAGTGCAATAAAGATAAAGGGCAAAGTATGTACACCTTAATCCACATAAATAAAATGAAACAAGGTTACCTCCAGAAACTGTATAGTGACCTCAGGGGCGGACTGACAACTCACAGGGCCCTCGGGCAATAGGAGACCAAGGGCCCTGTTCTGGTGCAAAGTTTTTTTCCCCTGTGTTTGCTGGTGACATCACAAGCAGCATCCCCCACATTTGTTTTCAGTCATACAAGTCCATACAAGTAGCCTGCAAACGTTTGTAGGTGACTTGTGGGGTTCAGTGTGTGGGATGCTGCTTGTGATGTGTTCCTGTATGTCAACGTGTTGTGTAAAATGTTTTGCCTTTTACCTATTGTACTGCACTGCAGAATATGTTTGTGCTATATAGATGGTTGTAATTATGGTGTGTGTGTGTGAGTGTGTAAGGAGGCTGTATGCAGTATTGCAATAGTAGGAATGCTGCTTGTAATAACTGTAGGGAGGCTTTGTGTAGGGAGGCTGCATGTTGTTTTCCATGTGTGGGGATGCTGCTTGTGGGATTGTGTGCATACAGTGAGGCTTTTGGTGATTTTAAGTGTGTGAATGAGTCTGTTTGCAGTGCAGTATGTGAGTTGAGACAGCTGGTTGTGTTGCAGTGTGTGTGGTAGGGGCTGTAGTAGGCGTCTGGGGTTTACTAGGGCTGTAATGTGTGTTTGTATGGATAATAGATATTAAAGGGACTCTCCAGTGCCAAGAAAACAAACCGATTTCCTGGCACTGCAGGTCCCCTCTCCCTCCCACCCCCCATCCCATGTTGCTGAAGGGGTTAAAACCCCTTCAATGACTTACCTGTATCCAGCGCCGATGACCCTCGGCTCCTGGTCAGGATCTGCCCACGCTCCTATTGAGCATGCACGGCCAGGGAGACCTAATGCGCATGCGCGGCAATGCCGCGCACGCACATTAGACCTCCTCATAGGAAAGCTTTCAAATGGGGATTTCAGCAACGCTGGAGGTCCTCACATAGCGTGAGGACGTCCAGCTATGTTATAGCACACTTTTCGTGTTCTATGAACACGGAAGTGTCCTCTAGTGGCTGAGGACTTAACCCTTCAAGGTAAATATTGCAGATTATGAAAACTGCAATAATTACACTTGCAAGGTTAAGGGTAGTGGGAGTTGGCAACCAGACCACTCCAATGGGCAGAAGTGGTCTGGGTGCCTGGAGTGTCCGTTTAAGGCTGTGTGTGTGGATAGTAGCTGCAGTGTGTGCGTGTGGAGATATGGGCTCTAGTAGGTGCAATGGGGCATAGGGACCGTAGTAGGTGCATGGGGAGATAGTGACTGTAGAGAATGGAAGAGTGATAGGTGGTATACTGGGTGCAGGAAGGTATAGGGGCTGTAGTGGGTCCAGTGAGGGCTGTGATGGGTGTAGGGATGGATAGGGGTTGAGATGGGTGAACAGGGCATTAGGGCTGAGGTGGGTGATGGGGGAGATGGGTGCTGAGGTGGGCATGGGGCCCAGGTGGGACCTAAGGGAGATTGGTGCTGAGGTGGAGCGGGACATGGGGCTGAGGTGGGTGCTGAGGTGGAGGGGGGCATTGGAGATGAAGTGGGTGCTGGGGTAGATGGGGGCAGAGGTGAGTGAAGGTGGAGGGGAATGGGTGCTGAGGTAGAGGGGGGCATGGGAGATGAGATGAGGTGAGTGAAGCAGGAGATGGGTGCTGAAGTGGGTGGAGGGGGCATGGGGCTAAGGTGGGTGCTGAGTTGGAGAGGGGCATAGGGCTGAAGTGGGTGCTGAGGTGGAGGGGCATGGGGCTGAGGTGGAGGGGGCATGGGAGATGAAGTGGGTGCTGAGGTGGGTGGAGGGGGCATGGGGCTGAGGTGGAGGGGGCATGGGAGATGAAGTGGGTGCTGAGGTGGAGGGGGCATGGGGCTGAGGTGGAGGGGGCATGGGAGATGAAGTGGGTGCTGAGGTGGGTGGAGGGGGCATGGGGCTGAGGTGGCATGGGAGATGAAGTGGGTGCTGAGGTGGGTGGAGGGGGCATGGGAAATGAAGTGGGTGCTGAGGTGGGTGGAGGGGGCATGGGGCTGAGGTGGAGGGGGCATGGGAGATGAAGTGGGTGCTGAGGTGGGTGGAGGGGGCATGGGGCTGAGGTGGAGGGGGCATGGGAGATGAAGTGGGTGCTGAGGTGGGTGGAGGGGGCATGGGGCTGAGGTGGAGGGGGCATGGGAGATGAAGTGGGTGCTGAGGTGGGTGGAGGGGGCATGGGGCTGAGGTGGAGGGGGCATGGGAGATGAAGTGGGTGCTGAGGTGGGTGGAGGGGGCATGGGGCTGAGGGAGATGGGTGCTGAGGTGGAGGGGGAGATGGTTGATTTACATACCTGCTGACTCTGCCAGGCTGCTCACTCAGTATATTCTGCAGGAAGAGAGGAGAGGAGGAGGCAGGAAGTGATGTCACTTCCCCTCTCCTGGGCTCCGCCTCCTCCCCTCACACGGAGCTCCGCGCAGAGAGGATGGAGGAGACCTGGCAAGAGCAGGATTGCTGCCAGGTCTCAGTAGGTGAGGGGGAACACACATCATGTTAAATTGTGCCTCTCTGGCTGCGGAGATCTCTGAACTCCCCAGCCAGAGAGAGTATGACTGTTAAGGCAGCCGGGCCCCTGACTGCCTCGGGCCCTCGGTCCATGACCGATCTGCCCGAGTGGTCAGTCCGCCCCTGAGTGACCTAGAGCTGGAGACAGAAATATCCCAACGTTTCGGCCACTGCCTTGATCACAGGAGACTCTGTTAAAATACCGTACCTAGAGTAATACTTTTTATTGGCATTAAATTGCCTGTGTAGTCCTAAAATCTTTAATTATCATATGCATCACCTAAACACAAAAATAGATTAAAACCCTTCATTACGCACAGTGATTCAAGGAAAATTATTTTTACACCATAATTATAAAGTGCTATGCAGGCAGTATTTAAATAAGCACACATGATATGATATTTTTACATTCTAGTCAAATATTTTTTATTGAATTTGTTTTCAAATTTAACAAATTAAAATTACAAACAAACGGTAAATTTGAATACAAATAAAAAATAAAACAGGGTGGAAAAACAAAAATCAAAATGTCCCAATTCTAACAATGTAGTTGTATTAAACAATCACATATAGAGTGTAACAGTATATCAAAACAAATGTGTAAGTGTTAATAGTGAAAATATACATCATATGACATATCAACATAAGTAAATAGCATGCTAAAACTGTTCTAATATGAACTCTAATTACAAAGAATATGTACGATTGACTTTGTACTCTTAAACGGTCCAACGATATTTTAATTGTTATACGGTACTTTGCAAAAGGTCATTTCTTAAGATTTCAAAGTGCATTCAAAGGAAATGTCAAATTTTGGTCCAAAATAAAAGAAAAAAAATTCTCCTAATCGGTTTTTAGTTCAGCTATTTTGACTTGAATTTCAGAAATCACTCTGAATTCCTACCAACTTGTGCTATAATGCAATTTTGATAAATCCAACTCCCCAGATGGAATGTACAATAACTCTCACATTTATTTGACTGCAATAGATGGGCAAAGACTTATGGTAGTTGTTTTATAAAAACATGTTAGTGGGAGAAGTTCGACAACCCACGATTCATCGTTTACATTATTTTCAAATAGGTTTATCTACAGATAGCAAGTAACTCTTAAAAACGACAAATGAAAAGAAATAAAACACTTGACTTTATAACTCAACACAATCAATTATTTTTTATCATCTCAGCATAGATTGCATGCAAACATTTCATGAGAGACTGGTTGTCAAAACATGAGTATATTGGCTTCATTAAAAACAACATTCTAACACTCATGTGCCAGTGGAAATAGATATAGAGGATATAGTGAAATTACACTATAAACCATATTTCTATAGAATAAAAAGGCTCATCTGATGTTCAAATGCAAAAACAAATATAGAATCCACAGAAAAAAATACAAAGCATATATAGAGCAATATTGTTTATCCCACACCACAAGCTTGTGAATATTGCGCTCACAAGGTATAAATGAGTAGGAGGCGTATCACCAAATAACTATATCCAATCTTCAAATTTTTTTCAATCAACCCTGGTAAATACAAATAAAACCACATTGTGCAGATCTTTCAAACACCTGTGTGGCAGACCATGTCCTTGTACCCTTACTGTTTCCCCAAAAGACTTATTCACTGTTCCTCTGGTTCACTACCTTTCCTTCTACTCTCTTTGGGAGCAGTTTGGCTACCCCAGCAAGACTTGGCCGAAAACCTCATGGAACTCTATACGGTTGCTTGATCATGTGGTTCGCTGGTCCCCTTGAGCCCCTGTTTTACCCATCTTACCGACCTGCCACGAGAGCGCTATATGGAGGGAAGGTACTACAGACTTATTGGAACAATCGCTGCTAGAGAACCAGGGGGAGCCCCCTTTTATTTGGCCACAGGAGCTCCCGATATTTGACCGGCATAAGCCAATTTACAGCCGGTCAAAACTTTACCCTGGTGGTGTTTCAACAATTCTTTATGGATCCGGTCGCTATTTTGCCAACTTGAGTGCTCAGACAAGAGCTATCCAAGGATGTATGATATGTGGGGTTCCTGTGTGTCTTATTTTGGGGAGTGTTTTTATGTTAGGCACTTTGTATCCAGGAAATAATTAGTTTAGCGGTCAGCGACTCAATTATGTCCCGGACACAGAGGCACCTGGACGGGCACTGTGTGTATACAATGGAGACCTAATGAGTATAAAAGACAAGCCTGTGGAATGAAAATCAGTTGTACTCCCAGAACTATGTGTGGTCTAGTTACTGGGGGAAAGTTATAATCACTGATCACCGCTTCTTCTAGCTTCGAGGAGCATTCAGTGGAGATACCAAGTCGGGGTATAGGATCTCTGCTACAACCAATAAAGAATTGCACTTACAACATCTCAATAAAACTGCATATCACCACCATGTAAGAACATCAGGATCGAGGCACCTGCAATCTACAGACGACCAGTAAATGAAGTGACCAGCCTATAGAATCACTCCAAATGGAATGTGTTCAGCAAATATTAAAATAGCTACTCATTAAAAAAAAAAGAAAACTGCATAAAATAAAATAAACATAAACACCCCTATGCAATTTTTCCTGTGCATCCAGAGTTCCTCAGGGGTTAAATGATACAACCTCTCAACCTGATTGTTCATTTATATATTTTTATTGCAGAAGCCTGGATCCAGATGTTCCACTTACATCGGGGGTGATATGCACATTTTTATTGAGATTTTTAAAGCATATTTCTTCATTAAATATTGGTATTTGAAAGGTCTGCACATTGGGGTTTTATTATTTTTGTTTTACAAGAGTTGATTGAAGACAATTAGAAGAATGGATACAGCTATTTAGTGCTATGCCTCCTTCTCATTTATACCTTGTGACTGCAGTATACACAGTCTTGTGGTGGGTGTAAACAATACTGCTCTATGTATGTTTTGTATTTTTTTCCTGTCAATGCTATAATTATATCTTGGTTTCAGCCTGTAGACATCTTGACAATTTTATGTCTATGCTGCTTTTGTTAAAGATAAAGATAAATTATAACGTTTAATGTTTTTTTTTTTTAGATAAATTTGCAGTTTATGCATGATGTAAACTTTTGATCTCATGACCCGTTCGTTATATGCTTGTCTTGAATGTCTTTGAACAAATGATCTCCTTTAAGCACCCCAACATAAGCAAAATTAACAAGTAGAGTAAGAATAAATGGAATTCATTACTTTAGGAAATCAAACCCAACAGAGGTGTCCCTTTTCACCAATATTATGTATGCTGATCTTGGAGACATTATTGTAGACAATGCAAAATAATTCACACACTTAAGACTTGGACATAAAGTGTAAACGGCACTAATGAATAGTATATTATAACAGAATATACTGTCAAGTTATACTGTTTCCTTTTGATATTAATGAGCACTTAAACAGCAGTAACTATTTTAAAGGAGGTAAAATATATAATCCTTAATTCATTTCTAAATTAAACTACAATAAAGATATTTAAAGAAAATAAAGTAAGGTTTACTAGAGTGAAACACAGCTATAGTATCAAAACTTAAACACTCCTACCCCTCAAAACCCTTTAGCTCCTAAATTAGAGGGCTTGGAAGAATGGCTTTAAGCCATGCTGCCAAGCCCTCTGGGTGTGAGAGTTAGGACTCTTACTTCCTGACCCTCATAACGTAACATTCAATAATTCTCCCTGGCAGAATCTTAGTGTTGGGGCTCCTATTCTTGCTTCAGACATTTGCTCCTTTTTCAGACTTGATAGACCATAGCCTTGAATTGGGGAAGCAATAGCTACTTCGGTTTAATAAGGGTAAGCTTACAGTTTATATAGGCTACACATAGAACGTTTGAGAATGGGGCGTGTATAATTATTACAATACATGGGGCATAATTATTTATACAATACATTAGAAAAATGAAACATAATACCCTTATAGGAAATTGACTAACTTAAAGCATACTGCAAATTTGCTCAAAAACATGTTTCCCTCAGTTACAAGGATGTGGTCAATGTTGGTTCAAGCCGAGTACCTAAAAGCAAAAAGTACCAAACATAAAATGAGGAAATGTGTCTGTTTAGCAGAATAAAGTACCTAGACATATCACGGCCTTAGTTCCCCAATGCTCATCTATGTGGAGCAATGGATTGGCTCGTCATCCTGTAGGTACACCTCCAGGATGACGCAACCCGAGTAGTATATTGCGACATCACCAATGTGGACTCGTCGCTGGAGAAAAGGTGAGTAATTTGTTTTATTTTAATTTGTTTTTTTTATTATTTTTTTTTACACAGGGGGACCTAATTGATAAAGGGCAACAGGGCTGTAGTGTTAGGAATTCAGATAAGTATTCCTAACGCTACAGTGCTCTTTTAAATGTATCGATGAAAACAGCATTTTAGAATGCCCATTTAATCGGCATTAAAGAAAATTGCTAGAATAATACTAGATTTGGTAAAAATATATGCATTAAACATATATTTTCAGAGAATAATTACTATATAACCAACATTATTAATAGGAAGTCCTTTGCACTATGACTCAAATAAAATGAGGGATATGGGAAAATAGTTACATTTCGTTTCTATGTTATTTTAAACCAAAGGGGGGGGGGGGGGGGTTGGAATTTCCGGATGTTGAAATATATTTCTAACCAACTATGTAGAGCAGTTTATCCAAAAGATAAACCGTGGCCAGATATAGTACAAACACGTAACAGAATCCTGACACTCATACGACACCAAACACAAAGGGGTCTTGATGACAATTTGTTTAGCAATCCCATCAGAGAATACAGAGTTGAAACACTGAATAAACATCCAATAATGGCAGTTGACATGTAATATGGTGAATACACCTTTCTTTTTTTGTTGCTTGTGACTCAGTATAAAGCTTAACTTCTTTGGGGAATACTAAAGAATGGAAAGGGTTAACCAAGATAAGAAAAAATACCAATTAGAAATACAATGTAAGCTAACTAAAAAAGAAACTATGAGCAAATAAACACAGAAAACATTTATAAATAACCATTTGGTGAAAATACAACCACCTGATAATGAGAAAATAACTGCAAATACACATTATTGGACAATGAGTAATTATTTATGTTCAAACTGCTGTTTATATAGTATAAAAGGAAAGCCTCACATGTTCCCTACCTAGTACAATGATGGTACTTACAGCTGTTTTAATCCCTTATTCAGGACCGGTGCAAGGATTTTTGCCGCCCTAGGCAAAAAACAAAAATTTGTCGCTCCACAGTGGTCCAGTAGGTTTAACCCCACAAGATAAAACATTTCCTTACCTTGAAGGGTTAAACAAGACTCTAGTAGCTGTCACAGTGACAGCCACTAGAGACACCTCTACAATGCCATGTTTACATATACACACACACACAGTCATTTACTCAGGCACTCACTCACTCACAGTCAATGGTCCACACAATCACAATCAGGGACCAATGTACACATAAATTCACTGACTCACGCAGAGTGACACACACACACACTGACTCCAGCAGACATACACTGACTTACGTAGACTTACATACCCACATACACACACTGGCCGAAGCATACACACACACTGACTGATGCAGACTGACACACACACATACACTGACCCATGCAGACACACACAGACGCAAGCAGACACGCACACACAGAGACCGAAGCAGACACACACACTGATCCAGACTCAAGCAGACACACATACTGATCCAAACGCACACAAACACAGACCCAAGCAGACACATACACTGATCCATTTATAAAGATGATTGTAGGAACCGCACTCAATTATAGCAGCCACCGGTGCACTGGAACAGGACCAGCAATCCCAACACGTTAAGGCAAAAAAGGAATTTCCAGGCACTCAGAGTGTTGAAGCCGCAATCAGATTTTAGTGGGAAAAAAAGAGCAGCAACGTTTCGACCTTCTAGGAGGTCTTTTTCAAGGTTGGTAGTATTATTGTTGTTGCATATCTGTATGGTATTCTGATTTTACTTTTACATGTTTACCTTTCATTCTCCGTTGGACAGACTACCAATTTATTTTTACTTTCATTTACCAAATAATTATTTAAGGTTTATTTCACCTTCATCTAGAAAGGAGCAGATGACCTCTTGGGTCACGTGGAATTGTAATTATGATGCAGTTCCTCCAGGCAAAGGGGACAGTTATAAATGAGGCCAATACTAATTGCCATTATCTTATCTATGCATTGGAGATTGTGTTTACATATTACACAGTTACTGACTTTTTTCAAATAAAGCAAAACCAAATGTCAGATTTATTTTTGAAGCTTTAATATATCACAGAATAAACTCACAGGGATAGTGCTGCATAACACAGAAATGACTTAATGAATTCGAACACTTTTTGCTGTGAACTGAAAATGCACAAATAATGCAAACCGATTTAGATTCAGAGGTGGACACATAGCACAGGTTAAAATACTAATCTTTAAGGAAGTAGTTGGCATAGTGGATTTGTAAGGGAGTTGGCAATTGCCCTCAGGATGTTTGGGTTTAAATGATTGTGGTCCACAATGGGAATCTATTTATCCACACAAATGCTGATGCTAAATAGCCTTGGGCATTTGCAAAAGGCTTTGGGAAGCCGAGCTGTCAATCATACCAATAATGGTGTCCACAAAGCAGGTCAGTAATTGACAGTTCCGACTCCCAGGAGGTTCCCCAGCAGCTGAGATCTTTACGGGGGATTTATTGCTTTAAATGTTCTATTAAAGCATGCTTAGTTATGAGTTTAAGAAGCACTGTCTCTTTTATAAGTTATTTTCTGTCTACTTAGTGCTATGAATCTACGAAGCACGTAAACAAAGCAAACCCTGCTTGTATGCTTGCTGTTGACAAATTACCAAAATGCTGCATTTTAATTTAATTTCCTTCTATCACTAACTTGTGACTTCATCCACATTTCTTTAAAAAAATTTCCACAACATTACATTTCAGGCCATTGTTTCTTACTTCATTGCCAATTTCTAGCACCATGAACAAATTATCACAATTTTGTGCTTGCCACTTCCACTACCCACAACTTTTTACATACTGTTAGAGATACAAAGATGCAGCAGTTTATTTTACCCACTAACCACACTTTGCCCACTCCTCCATACCTTACATACATTTTGCCATTAAAATCTGTTATGAATTAGTGCCATTCAATCATTATCTTAATTTTTTGTATACACCAACAGCTTACCCCAGTTTGAATGAAAAGTCCAGTCTTTAGCCCCAATTAAAGTCACCTACATTCTTATTCGAATTCAGGAACACAATGACAATTTTGCCTACAGATTTTGGTTCAGGTATGCTAAACAAATATATTCATTTTAAGTGATCACTTCCCTCAGTTTGTTATATAAATGCCACTTGGCCCATTCTTGCAATGTACCATTGTAGATGGCACGGGGAAACAGGTTGATTACAATGTGGAGTTGACTGACAAGCAATAAGTATGGACAGGCAGTTCAGATTCATATTGAAAAAACATGTAAATGATCAGGGCAGTCGAGTCAGGTTCATTGTCAAATTAAAGGCACATGTCCAGGACACATGGTTCAGCTTAGTAGTCAAATAACAGGCAACAGTTCAGAGCACAAAATGTCAAACAAGCTATGATGCACAACAAACTAGAGTTACCAATAAATTTTTTTTTGTGTTGAGTTTTTTTTAATGAGTTACCCTATTTTCTTTTAAACATATATTAAAGTTTTAGCAGATTACATCATAAACCACTTCAGATAAAGCAAAGCAAAAACTGCAAATTAAAAGGAAACATTGATTTATTTCTCCTCTTCGATGTATGTTTTTTTTCTATGCTGATTGACACGTGCAAATGACCGAGCTTAGAACAATGATTGACAGAAAGCTAAGATGGAGGTGCCCCATTGCAGGATTTTTCCTACCTCACAAATATATATTTGTTAATTGTAGGGATTTGTAAACGTATTAAATCTCCTGGGGATTGATATAGTTCCCCTTTAAGTAGGATATGAATCAGGATTTGGTGTATCAAAAATGATGACTGTTTTGTGGGCAATACCATCAGCTGCATGGATTTGTCATCACTTGTTCTTGAAGTCAAATAGCAGCTTATCAGCCTGTGCATGTCTACAGAAGACGGAATAAATCAGGGCTTAGAGTGTAAGTGTGACATATTCTCTGTATATATAAAAAAAAATAAAAAAAATTAGTAAAGAAAGAGAAATAGCAATTCACTATGGATTTTAAACTGCCTCTAGAAAGCAACATTTAGCACACAAACTGTTTGTTAGGAGCCTTGTAAATTGGTTGTTTGTAAAGAAACTAAGGCCTTTTGTGAATGCCAGCCGTATGTAAAGAATATGATTGCATGTGAGAATAATGACAGACATCTGTAGGCTGCTGATTGTTCCAAATATTCCCTGTCAATATTTGTCTGTTTTTGCTGCTGAAAATCCCATATCAATATCACTGAGATGTCTTTAATAAGAAAAAATCTAAAACATATGACTGCCCAGCCAAGCTACCATCCTTCAGCCACGTAGCCACTGTTAAGCCTAAAGAAAGCAGCTATGGAGAAGAATATTCTGCGTAATATTCCATTAGGACCATTCCTATTCACTAGGAAAATATATATTTTTTTATATGACAGCAATAATAACTATATTAATGACCATCAAAAATTCCTATTCATATAATTCTTGAGTTGATGTTATTATCCTAAGGATCTACCAATTTTACATAATTGGACCTTCAACGTGTCTTTAATTTAGGATGTATATGAAAGGATAATGAATGGAAAATTGCACTCGCTAGTACAGCATGAGATGCTATAACCAGTAATTGGGCATATTTTCTTTTTATGCCTGATTCTTGCTTGAAGCAATTTCAGTCTGTATATATTCCCTTGTGATGTCTGTTGACTGGTTTGTCTGACTTCAGCACATCCTCTCAGAGATGCAGTGTTTCCCAAGAGACTATTTGGGTGATCAGTAAATCCCTTAGATTCTAGAAATAAAAGGCTCAACCTCAGAGGTAATCGGTTACATGGTGAACTCAAAAAAAGAACTCAATTTAGGACTCAAGGGATACATTCCTTTGCCTAACAACTTAACATCTCACACAGGAAGTCTGCTTTACTTGTAACCATGACAACAGTAACAATAGTCTTGTCATTCTATAACCAGGTTGCCCTATGGGAGGGGGAGTAGGAAAACAGCACTGAGAAGAAGTTTTTTGAGGGTCCCTAATTATCGGAGACACAACTGAGCGTCCTTCATTCATGGCTACTGGGCTACATAGAGCAGGCATGTCAGTGAAAGCTAGTGTTGGGTCAGGAGGAGAGGGGAGGACATTGCAACTTTATGTGTGTTAGTATGCATTTTAGTGGAGTAGGTTGTTAGTATAAATGTTAGTATACGGCCCCCCTTACAGCGGTCATGGCCTGTTCACCCAGTGCACGCCCATGAGTCCATGCACAGGGCCCACCCCTGTGTAGGGGACAGGCATCCCAACTTGCAAAATCTCATTTCAGAGAGGTGGCTGCCCCCCATGCGCACCCCCACATACCGCCCCCCACTTCCAGGCGGGCCTCCACACACAGACACACACACACACAACATATTACAACTATTTACACACAGACACATGCACACACCTTGACACACAGATACACACACTGGCATATACACAACTTGACACACAGATACATGCACTATCACATACACACAAACAGATACACACACACACTGACACATATGCCCACACTGGCACAGGCACACAAATATGCACAATGGCACAGATACACACTGGCACATACACAGATGCCCACACTGGCACATACACACAAATACATACTGGCACATACACCTATATGTTCACACTGGCACATACACACAAATACACACACTGGCATAGTAACACAGATACACACTGGCACATACAAATACACAAACTTGCACATACACACAGATACACACTGATACCCACACTGGCACCTACACACAGATACACACTGGCACACAAATGAACATACACACTAACACATATACACACATTGCAGCCACAGCTTACCTTTTGGGGTCCTGGCTGAGGCTGATGGGAGTGAGTATGTAGCTGCTCACTCCAGCCTCTCCATGCTGCCTGTGCTGCTGCTCCCTCCTCCTTCCTCTCGGGCGGCTGTCTCTTTAGTTGGGAGAAAGTGACAGGGTGTTTAACAGGCAGATACTGCAGGGGCCTGTCAGGCTATTAAAGGTCCGGGCAACCGACCACCCCTGCCACATGCCTGCCTGTCTACCCAACAGCCCGGCCTCAGCTAGCCCAGGAGCCCCACTGGACCACAGGTGAAAAATATCCACCCAGCTATTAAAATAATAAAAAAAATAACAGTTATCTGAGTGTTGGGTGGAAATGAGTGTGTATGTCTGTCAGTGTGTGTGTATGTCTGTCAGCGTGTGTGTGTGTGTGTGTGGCTGTGTGTGTGTGTGTCAGTCTGTGACAGTGTGTCTGTGTATAGCGGTCAGTGTGTCTGTGGGTAAGTGAGTGTGTGTATCTGTCAGAATGACAGTGTGTGTGTCTGTGAGTCAGTGTGTCTGTGAATGAGTGAGCGTGTGTCTGTCAGTGTGTTTCTCTGAATGAGTGTGTGTATGTCTGTCAGTATGTGTCTGTCAGTGAATGTGTGTGTCTGAGTGATTGTGTGTGTCTGTCAGTGAATGTGTGTATGTGAGTGAATGTAGGTGAGTGTGTGTCTGAGTGATGTGTGTATGTGAGTGAGTGTGTGCGTGTCTGTCAGTGTGTATCTGTCAGTGAGTGTGTGTCTGTCCGTGTGTCTGTGAGTGAGTGATTGTGTGTGTGTGTGTCTGTCAGATTGTGTCAAACCAGTGAGTGTGTGTTTGTCAGTGTATGTGAGAGTGTGTGACTGCCAGTGAGTGTGTGTCCCCGTGTGTGTCTGTCAGTCAAAGTGTGTGTTAGACTTTAACAGGAAGAGGTGTGGTCTTGACAGGAAGGGGCGGTGCAAATGCAAATTAGGGGGGCCTGACTTCTGTCATTCCTAGGGCAGCACAGATCCAAAATACACCACTGTGTATGTGTGTATAGTGAGTGAGAATATGCGGTAGAATAGGGGCCAGGTTTTGTGAAGGGTGAGAGTTGGAGCAGCTTTTTATTATTATTTGTTCCTTGTATTATTGTTTACGATTGTTCCTTGTATTATTGTTTACGATTATTATTTTTTTTAAGTTTATTCCCACCTCCCTTCACCTTCCCTGTGGCCAGAGAAGAGGAACAGAGTTAGAGCATTTCCTGTAGTGCTGTAAACCTCTGCTGGGTGAATGCTCTTCTCCCAGGACCGTGTGGAGTTGGAGCATTGCCGTTGTAATCTTTGATCTCCCTTGCCCACTATGTATAGGGATTTTGTTGATAGAGGGCCTGGGCTTACCAGCTGGCCCAGACCTCTTACATGTGTAGTTGTACCTGCTGATGGCGGCCCTGCATGTTAGTGTGCGTCTATGATTTTGTGTTTATAAGTGTTAATGTGTGTCTATGTTAATAAACCTATTGCATAATTGTTAAACTTAGCAACCAATGTTGGTGCTATGTGAATGGTAATAATAATATACATCCCAGCCTGTGTCTATGTATGTGTGTTAATGTGCTTGTGTTTGTGTGTTGGTGTATGTGTGCATGTTAGTGTGTACCTCTGTGTTAGAGTGTGTTTATCCATGTTAGAGTGTGTCTTTGCAGGCACGGTTGAGTGTGAGTATGTTGCTGCAATGTTGGGACATATGGCAAGGTATGTTTGTGTATGAGTGTCTTGTTTCATGCATGTGAATAGACAATGCTGTATTTGTGTCTAATTAAACCTTCATGTGTGGCTTATTCTGTATGTAGTGATGTACCAAACTGTCCGCCAGCGAACAGTTCCCGGCGAACTTAGCGTGTTCGCGTTCGCCGCGGCGGGCGGACACATGCGCAGTTCGATCCGCCCCTATTCGTCATCATTGGGCAAACTTTGACCCTGTGCCTCTCGGGCAGCAGACACATTCCAGCCAATCAGCAGCACTCCCTCCCTTCCACACCCTCCAACCTCCCTCCCAGCATCCATTTTCGATTCATTCTGAAGCTGCATGCTTAGTGAGAGGAGGGAAAGTTTAGCTGCTGCTGATTAGATAGGGAAATTGATAGCTAGGCTAGGGTATTCAGTGTCCACTACAATCCTGAAGGACTCATCTGATCTCTGCTGTAAGGACAGCACCCCAAAAAGCCCTTTTTAGGGCTATAACATCAGGCTGCTTTTTTTTTTTTGTGTAATGTAATTGCAGGTGCCTGCCTGCCAGCTTCTGTGTGAGGTTCACATTGGATACTGTGCCTACTTGCCCAGTGCCACCACTCATATCTGTTTTTACAAAGAAATTATTTTTTCACTGTAATAGAAGAGCAGTTGCCTGCCTGCCAGCTTCTGTGTCAGGTTGGATGCCTTGCCCATTTGCACAGTCAGTGCCACCACTCATATCTGTTTTAACAATAGGTTAAGCTTTACATTTAAAAGAAATAAATTTTTTTCACTGTAATAGAAGAGCAGTTGCCTGCCTGCCAGCTTCTGTGTCAGGCTGGATGCCTTGCCCATTTGCACAGTCAGTGCCACCACTCATATCTGTTTTAACAATAGGTTAAGCTTTACATTTAAAATAAATAATTTTTTTTCACTGTAATAGAAGAGCAGTTGCCTGCCTGCCAGCTTCTGTGTCAGGTTGGATGCCTTGCCCATTTGCACAGTCAGTGCCACCACTCATATCTGTTTTAACAATAGATTAAGCTTTACATTTAAAATAAATAATTTTTTTTCACTGTAATAGAAGAGCAGTTGCCTGCCTGCCAGCTTCTGTGTCAGGTTGGATGCCTTGCCCATTTGCACAGTCAGTGCCACCACTCAAATCTGTTTTTACAATAGGTTAAGCTTTACATTTAAAATAAATAATTTTTTTTCACTGTAATAGAAGAGCAGTTAGTTGTCTGCAAGCGTCTGGGTGTCAGGCCTACTTCAGCGTGTGCTCTGCAGACCTGTGCCAGCGTGCTTTGACAGTTGCCACTCATATCTGGTGTCTCTATAGCGTGCTTTTACAAAGAAAAAAGGTTTCTAGTGTAAGCTAATAGCAGCCAGTCAGTGTCCTTCAAGCGGCTCTGTCAGTCCTTCCTTCAGCGTGTGCTCTCCAGAACTGTTCCAGTGCACATTGCCAATCATATCTGGTGTCTCTATAGCGTGCTTTTAAAACCAAAATTTTTTTTCACTGTTATAGATTGAATAGCAGTTTGAGGCTTTACAGGACAGAGTGCTTCTCCACGGGACATGTTAACTCACGGGCAGCTGGCTCATCAAGGAACCAGAGCAGCTTGAACGAGGTGACCTTGCTCGGGTCCCAGGTGTGCGGTTCCTAAAATGGCTGCCATATACACGTCCACTGATAGGAGACGCGGAAGGTATTAAACTGATATGAACAATACTCCACTCCTATCAGTAGGTCAGTCCCATTGTGATTTATGCCCCCCACCCACCGCGCAGGGATGGGGGCCGGGGGGGAGGAAAGTAGGCCCCCCCATTGTGATTTATGGCCCCCACCCACCGCGCAGGGGTGGGGGCCGAGGGGGAGAGGACAGTAGGTCCCCCCATTGTGATTTATGGCCCCCACCCACCGCGCAGGGGTTGGGGAGGACAGTAGCTCCCCCCAGTGTGTATCATGGGCTTTGAGGACAGGTGTCAATCCATACCTGCCAAGTGACCCTATGTAGGGGTAACAGTCCCTATTCTGCTCTGTGTCAGTGTGTATCATGGTCTCTGTGGACGGGGAACAGCCTCTATTCTGCTCTGTGTCAGTGTGTATCATGGTCTCTGTGGACAGGGAACAGTCTCTATTCTGCTCTGTGTCAGTGTGTATCAGGGGCTTTGAGGACAGGTGTCAATCCATACCTGCCAAGTGACCCTATGTAGGGGTGACAGTCCCTATTCTGCTCTGTGTCAGTGTGTATCATGGTCTCTGTGGACGGGGAACAGTCTCTATTCTGCTCTGTGTCAGTGTGTATCATGGTCTCTGTGGACAGGGAACAGTCTCTATTCTGCTCTGTGTCAGTGTGTATCAGGGGCTTTGAGGACAGGTGTCAATCCATACCTGCCAAGTGACCCTATGTAGGGGGGACAGTCTCTATTCTGCTCTGTGTCAGTGTGTATCATGGTCTCTGTGGACGGTGAACAGTCTCTATTCTGCTCTGTGTCAGTGTGTATCATGGTCTCTGAGGACGGGGAACAGTCTCTATTCTGCTCTGTGTCAGTGTGTATCAGGGGCTTTGAGGACAGGTGTCAATGTTAGGTGATTTCTGCCCTTTATGGATTAAAAGCAGACTCTGCATCAACTTTGCAATTTTCCATGGGAGTTTTGCCATGGATCCCCCTCCGGCATGTCACAGTCCAGGTGTTAGTCCCCTTGAAACAACTTTTCCATCACTTTTGTGGCCAGAAAGAGTCCCTGTTGGTTTTAAAATTCGCCTGCCCATTGAAGTCAATGGCGGTTCGCGAACATTTGCGGCAGTTCGCGTTCGCCGTTCGCGAACCGAAAATTTCGGGTTCGCGACAACACTATCTGTATGTTATGTGAATTAGGGTGGGGTGTTGGTCCCTGCAAATAGTAAGGGTGGCCTTGTTTCAAAATTATGTTAGACCAATAAAATTGCATTACAAGTTATATAATACCATTTTCCCCACAAATAATATTGGGTCTTATATTGGATTTTGCTCCAAAAAAAAGGCCCTAGGGCTTATTTTCGAGGGTTGTCTTGAATAGCGAATTAGGTGATTTTAGCAGTGGAAGCTAGTATCACAACCGGAATTAGATGGACATGGGGGAAGAGCAATAAGCCTGTGTTGGAGTGATCTCCTTGACTACTAAAACAACAGCAGACCCAATAAGAGGGGTTACATGAAACATATGTGAGAACTATGGATTAATGTTTTTGTAAAGCGCTGTGGAATAAGCAGGCGCTATATAAACACCAATAATAATAATAAAAATAATACTAAGAGACCTTGATCTACACTAACACCAAAACCGCACAATGCTACTCAACGTTTGAACATCGTCAAGACGAAGCTTGTGTCACAACTGGAATTAGATGGACATGGGGAAAGAGTAATAAGATATCCTGAGTGGGAGTGAAACAATACTTACAAAAACAACTGCAGGGAAAGAATGTACACTGCAATGTAATGCTTAACTGTATATAAAATAAATTTTTACAAAAACCTCTTTACAAAAGCATTACTTTTGCTACATTATAAACGTCAACTAATAGTGTGGCAGGATATGTATCCCTAAATATATAGCATGCTCCTCCAGCTGTTTGAGATTCTCACCCAATTACCTCTTCATTCCCCTAACATCTTACCAATAGCTGTTTCTCTGTTAACTCGTTCAGCCATCACCTCCAAACTTCCCCTGTCACCTCTTGTCTCAAATCCCCATGGTTTCCTTTAGATTGTAAGCTCACGGGCCATCTAGCCAAGCACTTTGTATAAAAGAGCTCCAATGGCGAGATATCAGCTTACGGGCAGGGCTCTCTTGCCTCTTGTATTTGTCTGTGTATATTGTACGTTTCTCCACTAATTGTACAGCGCTGCGGAATCTGTTGGCGCTTTATAAATAGCAATAATAAATAAATAAATAAGCTCTGACTTACCCATTAACGCCGTTAGGGCGTACTATGCCACCCCGCATTTAGTGTGCCTAAACGCCGTTAGGGCAGCATAGAACGCCCTAACGATCAGTAGCTCCCCTGTCCCTGCACACTTACCTAGACCGGCGATCCGCTGCAATCACGCTACGGGGGGATTGACTCTTGAGACAGGCAGTCCCCCTGCTTCCTTTCCGGCCTTCCGGGACCATGTGATCGCGACGGACGACGCAATCACGTGGCCGCCGCAAAGCAGTCTATGACACTGCCTGCAGGGCGACTGCCTAAGTGTTCAGGCAGTCCCCGTAGCGTCTGAAAAGTAGAAAAAGGTTATAATCACACTCTACAATAATATATTATACATGTATAATATATTGTAAATTGAACACCTGATTAAACTATTATACATATTTAATACATGTATAATTTAATTCTTACTGTATTTTGGTATTAATCTATATTTTAAAACCAAAATACACTTAGAATTAAATTATATATGTATAATATGCTAATCAGATGTTTTAATTAACTTATAATATATTATACATATATTGAAAAATAGACATACCGTATATACTCGAGTATAAGCCGACCTGAATATAAGCCGAGGCCCCTAATTTTACCCAAAAAAACTGGGCTAACTTATTGACTCGAGTATAAGACTAGGGTGGGAAATGCAGCAGCTACTGGTAAATTTCTAAATAAAATTAGATCCTAAAAAAAAAATATATTAATTGAATATTTATTTACAGTGTGTGTATAATGAATGCAGTGTGAGTGTATGAATGCAGTGTGTGTATGAGTGCAGTGTGTGTATGAGTGCAGCGTGTGTGTATGAGTGCAGCGTGTATGTATGAGTGCAGCGTGTGTGTGTGTTGCAGAGCCCTGGTGGGGGGTGGGCAATTGTTTTTAATTTTTTAATTTTTTTTATTATTATTATTTATTATTTAATTTTTTTTTTTTTTTTTTATTATTATTATTACTATATATTTTTTTCGTCCCCCCTCCCTGCTTGAAACATGGCAGGGAGGGGGGCTCTCCTTCCCTGGTGGTCCAGCATTGGTAGTTCAGTGGGGGGGAGAGGGGGGCTGGCAGAGCTGTAACTTACCTGTCCTGCAGCTCCTGTCAGCTCTCTCCTCCTCCGCGCCGTCCGTTCAGCTCTTCTGTCAGCTAACACTGTAAATCTCGCGAGAGCCGCGGCTCTCGCGAGATTTACACTGGGAGCTGACCGAGGTGCTGAACGGACGGCGCGGAGGTGGAGAGAGCGGACAGGAGCTGCAGGACAGGTAAGTTACAGCTCTGCCAGCCCCCACAGCCCCTGTCTGTATTATGGCAATGCAAATTGCCATAATACAGACTATTTACTCGAGTATAAGCCGAGTTGGGGTTTTTCAGCACAAAAAATGTGCTGAAAAACTCGGCTTATACTCGAGTATATACGGTAAATAAAAAAAAAAATTTTATGTCATAAGCTTATTTTGATATATTATATATATATATATATATATATATATATCTCAAAATACACTTAGAATTATAAATATATATAAAATAATAAAATATATAATATATGTGCGTATGTATGTTGAATTTAATTTACAAGCCCTATTATTAACCCTGTAACTTTTCATAACACCATAAAACCTGTACATGTGGGGGTACTGTTGTACTCGTGAGACTTCGCTGAACACAAATATGAGTTTTGTAAAACACTAACATTTGTAATGATGATGATCTAAACAGTGAAAGTGCAGTGTGCAAAATGCAAAAAAAAAAATATGAAAATTAACTTTGGCTAGCATTTGGGACTAAGTGGCTACTAGAAAAGACTGGACTTACCCAATTCTGAATACCCTGGGTTGTCTACTTTTATAAATAGTATGCCATGATGGGGATAATTCTCATTCCTTGGCTGCCATATGGTCTCAAAAGCAACATTGGCTCGGCAAACCAATCTGGCAAATTGAAATTGGAAAGCCCTATATTTTTCCCTGTAACTTTCCAAAACCCCATAAAACCTGTACATGGGGGGTAACTGTTTTACCCGTGATGAATCCATGAACATAAATATGAGTGTTAGTGCAGTAAAACCTATATTGACAATGATATCATCAGTGAAAGTGCAGTTTTTTCTATGAAAAATGCAAAAACAGAGGGGGCGTGGCCAACCGAGCAACAGAGTGGACGCAAACCTCTGGAGCTCCGAGGAAGAAACTTAAATATTGCGAATTCCCAGAAATATTGTAGCCCCACAGGTGACAAACTTACCCACCCTCCAACAGAGACTGCCATGGGACGAAAAAATAAAAAATACCAGCCTCCAGCGACACCGAAAATGCCAGACATCAGGCTCTCCTTTGAGAGACCTGCAGCCGCAACCGCGGCTCCCGCCAAAATGGCGCCCGCGGCCCGGGTAGAAATGGAGGCCTCAGACGCATCCCAAGAAGAGGGAGACACATCCTCTTCACCCGAACCAGGAGAAGATTACCCAGAAACGGATTCCGAGGAGGACTCATCCCCAGTGACTAAGGGAGATATGAAAAACCTCCTGCAAGAAATAAGGCAAGTCTGGAAATCGGACCTGAAAGAGGCCCAAGCAGACATAGGGGACCTCCGCAAGAGGATCTCCGAAATTGAAAACAAAGAGACAAAATGGGAACACAAGATGCAGGACACCCACAACCAAATAGAGGACCTAACCTCCAAAGTGCAGAAACTTACCCGGTCGGTGACCGCACTGGAATCCCGCCACAGGCGCAAGAATGTCCGCATGCGGGGCATACCAGAAACGGTGAGCGACGATGCTCTGCTACCCTTCACACAGAGACTGGTGGCCTCGATGGGCCTAAAGAACAAAGACACCAAGGGGATGGTGGTCTCGGCGTTCCGAGTACGGAAAGCGGCAACAGCGCCCCAAGGGGCCCCGAGAGACACAATAGTTATCTCCAGAGACATAATAGTGAGAGCCGCTATCCTCAACAGGTCCAGGGAGATAAAGTCATTCCGGCTCGAGGGCTGCTGCGTGACAATCTTTGGAGATCTTCCCTTCGAGGTACTAGCGGCAAGGAGACAACTGGCTCCAGTAGCCAAGAAACTGAGAGAGGCAGAGGTCCGGTACCGCTGGGGAGCAGACGGAACGCTGAATATCCAAAAAGGGAGCGAGACTCTTACACTATCGCCAGGAGAAGATCCCACGGCGCTCTGGAAGGCCATAAACTTACCGAGTGAAGAACCACAAAGCACTGGGGCCTGATCCTGAAAGTATCGACAAAGATAGAATGAGAGCCTGCGAGCAGAGATGCCCTGACACAAGGACTGACCCGCCACTTGACTGACCCCATATCAGGCAACACGACCTACAGACCACACAAGACTCACATAAAAAGGGAGGGAGACGACCTCACACCGGGACGAAACGGCAAGTATCCCAGGCCACTTCGCCCCTAAGACATAACATAAGACACTCTACGAGACACAGCACCACATAGACCAGACGCTTAGCACCATGACTACACGAGACTACACAACATAGATAACACAAAATAACCCACAAGAGACGAGGACACACACCAGACTATAACAAGACCCATCAGATGGCAACCCATGTGTCATGTAAGAATGTACAGCAGAACTTTAAAATGAATGACTTATAGACGAGCACAGAATAACGCTTGCCTCCATGACATACTCTGTATCAGTTGTATTCTTTGATGCAAAACCTCAATAAAATACAAATTTAAAAAAAAAAAAAATGCAAAAACAAAAACAAATTATGAACACTAACTTTTGCCAAATGTTTGTGACTAAGTGCCTACTAAAAAAGACTGGACATACCCCATTCTGAATACCCTTGGTTGTCTACTTTTGTGAATGATATGCCATGAGGGTGGTAATTCTCATTCCTGGGCTGCCATGTAGTCTCAAAGGCAACATAGGCCACCTAACCATTCTGGCAAACTGAAATGGGAAAGCCCTATATTTGTCACTGTAACCTTCCAAAACCCCACAAAACCTGTACATGAGGGGTACTGTTTTACTCATGAGACATCGCTGAACACAAATATGAGTGTTTTAGATCAGTAAAATGTATAATGACGATGATATAATAAATGAAAGAGCAGTCTTTGTGTGAAAAATGCAAAAAACTAATATGAACGCTAACTTTGGCCAGGGTTTGTGACCAAGTGGCTACTACAAATGACTGGACATACCGCATTTGAATACCCTGGGTTGTCTATTTTTACAAATAGTATGTCATTCTGGGGTTAATTTTCATTCCCGGACTGTTATACAGTCCCAAAGGCAGCATAGGGCCAGCAAACCAACCTGGCAAATATCAATGTGTAAAAATGAAAAAGGGGAAAGCCATGTTATTAGCCAAAACACCATAAAACCTGTACATGTGGGGGTACTGTTGTACTCGTGAGACTTCGCTGAATACAAATATGTCTAATTTATTGCAGTAAAAACTAACCGTATTATGATATTAACAATTAAAATGCCATGCAAACTTGAAAAAATAACATTTCTTAATTTCTCAAAGTTTTTTTTAATTTTATTCATATTTAATTATGTTTCAGATATAAATATTTGATATGAAATGAAAGCCCTGTTTCCCCTGAACAAAATTATAATAAGTGTGGGTGTACTTAACCCGTTAACGCCGTTACGGCGTTCCATGCCGTCCCCATTATAATGGGCTTTAAAGCCGTTGCGGCGGCATGGAACGCCGTAACGGCTTTGAGCCCCAGGAGGTAAGTTATACTCACCTCCGCCGCGATCCTCTTCTGGGGGGCTGCCTGACAGTCCAGACAGCCCCCCCATGGCAAATGAGGCCCCCGGGGGCCATGTGATCGCTCTCAAAGAGCGATCACATGGCCCCCTATAGCTGGCTATGGATCTGCCAGCAGGGGGACTGTTTGAAATATCAGACAGTCCCCCTGCTGGTAAGAAAGTATAAAAAAATAAATTAAACATGTTAAAAAATAAATGTAAAATATTTTTATATATATATAATATGTATATATATTATGTATATAATATATATACATATATATATGTAACGTCATACAAAGTGTATTTTAATACTAATATAAGTATATATATTAGCATTAAAATACACTTAGAATGAGGTTACATATATATAATATATATATATATATACGTATAATTAAAATAATAAATAAATAAAATAATTTAAAAAAATATTGAAACAAAATTTAATATAAATTATATATTCATATGTAATTTCATTCTAACTGTATTTTGTTATTAATATATATATATATATTGGTAACAAAATACACTTAGAATGACATTCTATATATATCTATCTATCTATATATAAAATGCAAATAACCGCAAATATATATATATAGATAAATACATATAATTACATAAAAGATTACATTAGTATACACGTAGAATTTAAATACATATATATGTATATATATATCAACATTCTACATGTATATTTAAGTAATCTTTTAACATAATTATGTGATTTGATTAATTAAAATTTGATTGACATGCCTGACAACACAGGGAGAAAGTGCAGAGAATTTAATTCGCAAGCACTATATTTGACCCTGTAATTCTCCACGACACCATAAAACCTGTACATAGGGGGTACTGTTTTACTCGGGAGACTTCGCTGAACTCAAATATTAGTGTTTCAAACTGGTAAATTGTATTACAACGATGATATTTTAAGTAAAGGTGAAGTTTTTTGCATTTTTTACAAACGAACTGCACTTTTATGGACTATATTATTGTTGTAATATGTTTTACTGTTTTAAACACTAATATTTGTGTTTAGTGAAGTCTCCCGAGAATAACAGCACCCCCCATGTACAGGTTTTATGGTGTTTTGGAAAGTTAGAGAGTCACATATAAGGCTTGCATTTCATTTTTTTCACATTGAAATTTGCCAGATTGGTTATGTTGCCTTTGAGAGCGTATGGTAGCCCAGGAATGAGAATTACCCCCATGATGGCATACCATTTGCAAAAGTAGACAACCCGAGGTATTGCAAGTGGGGTATGTCCAGTCTTTCTTAGTAGCCACTTAGTCACAAACACTGGCCAAATATTCGTTTTTTTGCTTTTTTCACACAAAAACAAATATGAACGCTAACTTTGGCCAGTGTTTGTGACTAAGTGGCTACTAAAAAAAGACTAAACATACCCCACTTTCAATACCTTGCCTTGTCTACTTTTTCAAATGGTATGCCATTATGGGGGTAATTCTCATTCCTGGGCTACCACACCGTCTCAAAGGTAACATTACTAATCTGGCAAATTTCAATTTGAAAATGGAACGTTCTATATTTGACCCTGTAACTTTCCAAAACACCATAAAACCTGTTAATGGGGGGTACTGTTGTACTCGTGAGACATCGCTGATTACAAATATGTGCATTTTGTTGCAGTAAAACCTAACAGTATTATGACATTTACAGCTAAAATGTGAGGCGGAACTACACATTTAAAAAAAAAAAAATTAAATTTCACAGTTTTTTTTATTTTATTCATAATAAATTATTTTCCATATATGAATAGTTAACGGTAAATTAAAGCCCTGTTTCTCCTGAACAAAATGATATATAATAAGTGTGGGTGCATATAATATGAAAGAGGGGAACTACGGGTGAACAGACAAATAGCGCAAATTATAGTTTTTGTTTACGTTTTGTTTTGATCAGAATGTGCACTATTGACTCCGTCCTGAAGGGGTTAATATGAAAGAGTTGAATTATGGTTCAACAGTTTATGTTTTGTTATGATTACAACTTTGCAACTGAAGGGGTTAAAAACTTAAACAAAATGAAAACAAAATTTACAAACATGAGCACGTTGATAAACCGCTATAGTGCAATCCATTTCATCCATCTGCTTTATCATGTCTCAAAACCATGTGCAGAGTGAACTCAGCAGGCATGCAATGACACAGGCAATTTCGTTTATTGCACAGAGAAAAACAGTGACAGAGCACTTTCTAAGGCAGGGCCGACCATTACTGGAGGCCTGCCATGGAGTAACATTTAGTATGATAGTATAAAAAGGTACTGAGAAGGTTAACATTTCTCAGTAAATTCACTAAACTGAAATATGCATCCAGGAACTGACCTGGAAATTGGAAAAATTAGTCTAAAATAGCAGAGATAGAAAAATAGCTGACTTTTAAAAAAATATGTGTTGTTGTTGTTGTTGTTGTTTTTTTGGCAAAGGTTTTCCAATACTTGGTCAGTTGCTGGCAATTCACAGTTTAATGAATACCTCTCTTTCAGAGACTCTGCATTGGTAAATCTTAACAATTTTCCTTTTAACCCGTGTACCCTTTTGTTACCTGTTACACATTAAACTTAGTGATGCAGTTCCATACCACACAACATTTTAAATATCCAACAATATGGAGCTCATAGAAAAGAGGGACATTAGGAAATAAAAGTGTCACCGAGAGATTTGGACTGTCTCTCCTAAATAGGGACACTTGGGACTTGCGACTCGGGACGTATGCAGTTTGGAATGGAGTTTATTAAGGCTGGCAATGGAGAACATGATAAATTAAGGTTAGCTACCCACTCCAGCTGTTAATAGCTGTTGAGGTATCTCCACAAATGCATCCTGTTTCACCTATACAAGAGTTTTCAATTTGTCATCAGTAAAATAAATAAATAATAATTGGAGGTGATCTTTATTATACTTTTTGAGGCCTTAGGCGAAACTCAAACATGAGGCCGTCACATTCCATGTTTCTATGTTTTACTTTGCCATTTTCTGGTTCATTAGAAATGGAATGTCCAATCTGTTTATTGATTACCTTTAATATGTATGTGTGAATGACCCAGGATGGTGTCCTGCTGAGGTCACACAACCACTCAGTCAAAGGACAACTGGACATCTTAACACCCCAGGTTATTTTTTTAGTGTCTCTGTTAACTAACACATTCCACTTCATTCAGCAGCCTGTTCCATCTGAATAGATAGATGAGAATGGCTAAATAAATATATATTACAGTTTAAGATACACATACATGTGCAAATGTATATTAGACCAAATCAAAATTAAAAGCGGTAATATCAGTAAGCTTATGGTAATGTCAGTAAGCGTACGTTATATAATATGTATACATACAAACCATGTCATTAATACAAACCACGGACAACTATAAAAGTCAGTCTATCTGCTCATTGTATATCTACATTAGTTCACTTAAGTGATCTCTTCCATTCCCTCCCTCAACCACACACGTACTGACATAGCATCCACTATACATACACACACTACATCCCCTATACACACTGGATTCACTATACACTTATATGTCATTCCCTAAACACACACATTACATCCCCTACATACACACAGTACATCACCTAACGCAGCTGTAAGTGCTTGTGAAATGGTGGCAGGCTCAGGAAAAGTCCTGTGGGCAGGCTCGGGGTGGGCCCCAGAAGCCCAGGCATTTAGCTATATAAGGGGCACCAAAATTTCTGATGGCAGCCCTGGGGTAGGATTAAAGGTAGGTTTGGGTTGAGGAACTTAGAGTTAGGGTGGTCTAGGATTGAGTGGGCTTAAGTGCAGCGTATACATGCATTTGTGATGCTGTAGGCTGTAACTCCCATCATTATAAAAAACACAAATACTGTCTGAGAGTAATAGCAGTTACAGTTCACATTGTCTTTAAGGAATTTACCCACCAATCCTCCTCATCATAGACCCTTAGCTCTCAGTGACCCAGGACTGCTGCATAAGATAAACTACAGTTAAAGTACAGTATTATAGTATAAGGTTCTTCTTAAAGGACCACTATAGTTACCCAGACCACTTCAGCTTAATGAAGTGGTCTGGGTGCCAGGTTCATCTAGGGTTAAATCTGCCTGCTGTAAACGTAGCCGCTAGAGGCGCTTCCGCGCTTCTCTCTGTGATTTTCATTGATAAATGCTTTCCTATGGACTGACTGAATGCCGCGCATTCAGCAAATGACGTCGGAAGAGGGAGGAGAGTCCGCAGCGCTGAGGAAGCCCGGCGCTGGATAAAGGTAAGTGTTTAACCCCTTCCTCCCCCTAGAGCCCGGCGGGAGTGGGGCCATGAGGGTGGGGGGAACTATATGGGCATTATAGTTAAGTGTCACACAAATTCACATTGTTAGATAGCCTGCACTGCCTACTTTTGGTATTGTTTTTTGGACTGAATCTTCTGCAACCCTTTAACATTCTCCAGTTACCACTAGTTCATTAATCTATTAATCTAACATTTATGGTATAGCATAACAATTATGACATTTAGCAGGGAATGTCACTTGACCAGGAGCTGAGGGAATTTAGTTTTGGGTAGTTGGAAGCAGCATGTGTCTTTGCGCCTAATGTGCCAAATGCTTTGGCCATGGATTTGGGGGTCTTGTGTATCTAAAGACAACTAGGCTGTGTGTGCTGATAGTGTGGTAAGAGTGTTTTGTTTAATGTGATAGGCAGAAGTTTACAGGGAGCGTGTGCTCTATGGTGTGGGCTGTTTGGTTTGTGTGCTCCTGTGGGGAGTAATACCCCTTAACCCTGGGGTCGCGTGGGGGGGGAGGAAGAAAGAAAGAGGGGGAGCAATTTGATCCCGCCGCTGACAGAGAATCTTACTGCAGCCCCAGGAGGTCTCTCGGTGCTGTGGTCGGGGCTTTTACCGGTCATGGGAGGTGGAACATCCCCCCAGGGCTGTTTGTTTGGCCTGTCTGGGGGGGCAGAAGAGTGGACAGTAGGCACCAGATGAGATGCGGTACCTCTTCCTCCGGTATCTCCTCACCGATGCCCCTTATCTTGAGGTTCAGGCCTCTTCTCTGGTCCTCCAGGTCTGCGAAACTTTGGTCGAGTATTTGGTTCTGTTGCTGTAGGTCGTGTACGTCTTTTTGCAGCTGTGCCGTTTCTTGCGTGTTTCGGCGGGAGTCGGCTTCCAGCGTGCTCAGGCTGCCTGTGAGGCCTTGCAGGTCTCCACGGATCTGGGCCATATCAACTTGGATGGTGAGCTGAAGCCCCGCTAGGAGTTCCTTCATCACCGCTGTGCAGGGCCGGACTGGGGATTCCAAAGCAGCCCTGGAAAAAAAATCTATGCCAGCCCCATAAGTCATTGCGCCATATATTGTTGCATGTAATATGTAAGGCTATGTCTTGCCACCCTAGATGATTGATATATATATATATATATATATATATATATATATATATATATATATATATATATATATATATATATATATTGCTTTTTCCAATATAAAATATTGGTCCTTTCAGAGTAAAATTTTTAATTATACAGTAAGCATACTCACATGCAGACACAGACAATCTCACTGACACAAATTGATTGATACACAGCCTCACAGACAAACAATCTCACTGACATACATAAGGTCATTGACATAAAAACACAAGCTCACTCAGTAGAAGGCACACACACACACACACACACACAAGCAAGCCCACTCACTAGCAGGCGCACACACACACACACACACACACACACACAGAGCTTAATGTAGTGGTTCTGGTGTCTATAGCCTGTCCCTGCAGGCTTTTCAATATAAACACTGACTTTTTTATAGAAAAGGCAGTGTTTACATTGCTTCCTAGTGACAGACACTCAGACGGTCACTAGAGGTGCTTCCTGTGTCAGTGCGTATTGGCTGAGATCATTAAGCTTGATGAGCTCAGCCATAGAGGCAGGGCCAGTCGAGGGGAGACCAGCGCGACGTGGGGGGAAAAAAAGTGAGTAAAAACACACACACACACATACCATGACAGACACACACCATGACACAGACAGACCGTGACACAGACACACACACACCATGACACAGACAGAAACACACACCGTGACACAGACAGAAACACAGACATACCATGACAGACAGACACACCATGACACAGACAGACACACACCATGACAGAGACACACATACCATGACAGACACACACCTTAAAAAAGACACACACACACACACCATAACACAGACAGACCGTGACACAAACACACACACAGTGACACAGACACACATTACATGACACAGACAGACACACACACCATGACACACAGACACACACACACCGCGACACAGAGAGACCGTGACACAGACACACACACACCGTGACACAGACAGACACGCATTACATGACACAGACAGACACACACACACACACCATGACAAACACACACACACCATGACACAGGCAGACCGTGACACAGACACACACACACCATGACACAGACAGAAACACACACACACCGTGACACAGACAGAAACACAGACATACCATGACAGACAGACACACCATGACACAGACTGACACACACACACACCATGACAGAGACACACATACCATGACAGACACACACCTTAAAAAAGACACACACACACACCATAACACAGACAGACCGTGACACAAACACACACACACTGTGACACAGACACACATTACATGACACAGACAGACACACACACCATGACACACAGACACACACACACCGCGACACAGAGAGACCCTGACACAGACACACACACACCGTGACACAGACAGACACACATTACATGACACAGACAGACACACACACACACACACCATGACAAACACACACACACCATGACACAGGCAGACCGTGACACAGACAGACACACACACAATGACAGACACACATTGCATGACACAGACAGGCACACACACCATGACAGATAGAGACACACACACACACCATGACACAGAGACACACACACACACATCATGACAGACAGAGACACACACACACCATGACACAGACAGACCGTGACACAAACACACACACACTGTGACACAGACACACATTACATGACACAGACAGACACACACACCATGACACACAGACACACACACACCACGACGCAGAGAGACCGTGACACAGACACACACACACCGTGACACAGACAGACACACACACACACCATGACAAACACACACACACCATGACACAGGCAGACCGTGACATGGACAGACACACACACAATGACACAGACACACATTGCATGACACAGACAGGCACACACACCATGACAGATAGAGACACACACACACACCATGACAGACAGACAGCCACACACACACACACCATGACACAGAGACACACACACACCATGACACAGGCAGACCGTGACACAGACACACACACACCATGACACAGACAGAAACACACACACACCGTGACACAGACAGACACGCATTACATGACACAGACAGACACACACACACACACCATGACAAACACACACACACCATGACACAGGCAGACCGTGACACAGACACACACACACCATGACACAGACAGAAACACACACACACCGTGACACAGACAGAAACACAGACATACCATGACAGACAGACACACCATGACACAGACTGACACACACACACACCATGACAGAGACACACATACCATGACAGACACACACCTTAAAAAAGACACACACACACCATAACACAGACAGACCGTGACACAAACACACACACACTGTGACACAGACACACATTACATGACACAGACAGACACACACACCATGACACACAGACACACACACACCGCGACACAGAGAGACCGTGACACAGACACACACACACCGTGACACAGACAGACACACATTACATGACACAGACAGACACACACACACACACACCATGACAAACACACACACACCATGACACAGGCAGACCGTGACACAGACAGACACACACACAATGACAGACACACATTGCATGACACAGACAGGCACACACACCATGACAGATAGAGACACACACACACACCATGACACAGAGACACACACACACATCATGACAGACAGAGACACACACACACCATGACACAGACAGACCGTGACACAAACACACACACACTGTGACACAGACACACATTACATGACACAGACAGACACACACACCATGACACACAGACACACACACACCACGACGCAGAGAGACCGTGACACAGACACACACACACCGTGACACAGACAGACACACACACACACCATGACAAACACACACACACCATGACACAGGCAGACCGTGACACGGACAGACACACACACAATGACACAGACACACATTGCATGACACAGACAGGCACACACACCATGACAGATAGAGACACACACACACCATGACAGACAGACAGCCACACACACACACACACCATGACACAGAGACACACACAGACCATGACACAGACAGACACACACCATGACACAGACAGACACACACACACAATGACACAGACAGACACACACACACCATGACACAGACAGACACACACACACCATGACACAGACAGACAGACAGACACACACCATGACACAGACAGACACACACAATGACACAGACAGACACACACACACAATGACACAGACAGACACATACACACAATGACACAGACAGACACACACCCACCATGACACAGACAGACACACACAATGACACAGACAGACACACACTCACACTGACACACAATTTCTACCTGTGTGCTGGCGGCCGCATGGGGGAGCTCAGTCTGATGGTGGGAGCCCTTCTGGCGGCCGCTGGCTGGGGAAGCTCTTCTGGCGGCCGCTGGGGGAGCAGGCTGTTCTGTCTCTGCTCCCCCTCACTCGCATGCAGCTTAATGAGACCGGGGCCGGAATATGACGTCATATTCCGGCCCCGGTCTCTTTCTAGTGCGCGAGGGAGGGATAGCAGAGACAGAACAGCCTGCTCCCCCAGCGGCCGCCAGAAGAGCTTCCTCAGCCAGCGGCCGCCAGAAGGGCTCCCTCTGCGGCCGCAGGTGAGCCAGCTGCCTGCCCGGCCCCAGGTGCCGACGGCCCACCGGGAAATTTCCCGGTATCCCGGTGGGCCAGTCCGGCCCTGCCGCTGTGGTCACCGGAGCATTATCTGCGGGTGGGTGAGCTGTCAAGACGGGTGAGTGGTGTGTGTCAGCCCCACTTGTAAAGTCGTCCGATAGATCGGAGCAGTCATGCAGTCATGTTTGTGCTCATGTTGGTGTGAGCTTCCCGCCATTAGTCCCCGATATTGCCGCTCAGCCGAGGTTTATCATTCTTGGCCTTCTTGGTTTTCCGGCCCATTGCGGTAGTTGCAGCTGGTGGATCTGTTTGGGACCTTTTGTGGGTAATTTGGGTCGCTTTAGGTGGCTCAGTGTGAGTGGTTTTCCCCAATTATTTCATATTTTTAATTAAGAGAAGTTGCATGTATGTGACATCAGACACACTGGTCACATCTGATGTTTAAAAGGTCTGTTGGCGTAGATGACATTCAGATATATACATTTGTGCTGTGGTTGGTTATCATGTGGGAGGTAACCCTGGGAGGCTGTGTACCTATAAGTTAAGTTCTAATTTTATATTGTTTTATTTCACTGGTGCCAGGTGTTATTGTCACATTTATAACTGGTGATGTCACATCTGATGTTTAAAAAGTCTGTTGGTGTTGATGACATTCAGAATTTCATTTGGACCTACGGTTTAACCCCTTAAGGACGGCTGACGTTCTATGCCGTCCTTAGGGAACCGCCTCTAAATGCCGGAGAGCGGCATAGAACATCCCCACCATCCTGTGTACTTACCCGGTCGCGGGAGATCCCACGACGGCGATCGCAGTATGGGGACTTACCTGGGACCCCAGGGAGTCCCCCTCCTTCCTCTTCGGCCCCCCTGGGCCATGTGATCGCATTGCAGGCAGGAGGAGTGCCTGTAATGACAGGTACTCCCCCTGCTGCCTGTAAATAAAATAAAAACAGTTAAAACTGTTGAAAATTAAAATTTATATACTTAGATCATATATATTTATTATATATATGATCTAAGTATATATACACATATACACACATACACATAAATACACATACACTGTCTAAGTGTATTTTAATATTAATATATATAATTATATATATATATTAATATCAAAATACACGCACAATGATATTGATTAAATATATATATATATATCATTATCATTATATATATATTTAAATATAATATAAAATAAATATATATGTAAATGCTTTAAAAAATTTAATTAAAAAAATGATAAAAAATAAATAAAATAAAAAATATATATATGTGTAATTTCGTTCTAACTGTATTTTAAAATTAATATATATATATATATTCATATCAAAATACACTTAGAATGAAATAATATATATCTATATACATAAGTATATACGTATATATCACTATATATATACCTATATATAAATAAAAATTATTTTAAAAAATTATATACATATATATATACACAATATATATATATATATATATAAATATATATATATATATATATACACACGTATATATATAATAATTTTACGTATATATATTTGTGTAATAATTTTACATAATTAGGTCATTTTATTAATTACAATTTGTGGGACGTGCCTGACAACCCAGGCCAAAAGTCCAGGGAATTTAATTTGCTAGCGAAGTCTCCTGAGTATAACAGTACCTCTCATGTACAGGTTTTATGGTGGTTTTAAAAGTTACAGAGTCAAATATAAGGCTTGCATTTCCGTTTTTTCACATTGAAATTCGCCAGATTGGTTACATTGCCTTTGAGACCGTATGGTAGCCCAGGAATGAGAATTACCCCCATGATGGCATACCATTTGCAAACGTAGACAATCCAAGGTATTGCAAATGGGGTATGTCCAGTCTTTTTTAGTAGCCACTTAGTCACAAACACTGGCCAAAATTGGCGTTTAAATTAGTTTTTTTAATTTTTCACACACAAACAAATATTAACACTAACTTTGGCCAGTGTTTGTGACCAAGTGGCTACTAAAAAAGACTGGACATACCCCATTTGCAATACCTTGGGTTGTCTACTTTTGCAAATGGTATGCCATCTTGGGGGTAATTCTCATCCAGGGCTACCATACGGTCTCAAAGGCAACGTAACCAATCTGGCGAATTTTAATGTGAAAAAAACTGAAAAACGTAACGTGCTATGTTTGACCCTGTAACTTCACAAAACACCATAAAACCTGTACATGGGGGGTACTGTGTTACACCTGAGACATCGCTGAATACAAATATGTGTATTTTATTGCAGTAAAAGCAAACAGTATTATGACATTCACAGTTAGAATGTTACATAGAACTAAACATTTTTTTTTAATTCTTATTTTCTCCCATTTTTTTATATTTTATTCATATTAAATTATGTTTTATACCTAAATATTTGATGTTAAATAAAAGTCCTGTTTCCCCTGAATAAAATTATATATAATAAGTGTGGGTGCATACAATATGAAAGAGGCGAATTACGCCTGAATAGACATATAGCGTAATTTCAAGTTTTTGTTTACGGTTTGTTTTGATCACAAAGCGTTCATTTGGCTCAGTCATTAAGGGGTTAACAATACCCTTTAGAGTTGGATTATTCAATGTTCATCAAAATGTTTGTAATTTTGCTATTTAAAGCATTCATTATTAATGATGCTGTTGAGGTATTGTTTGAAAAATATTGGATTTAGAATTCTCAAACAATTTTTTTTTAGCTTAAAGGAAATATTCTGGCCTGATCATAATGATAAAGAGGAGTTGTTGACTTTTCCAGCAATTTAACCGAGAAACGATATATCCTGAAATAATACGCAATGCTCAGCAAGAGATAAACCTCTGAAGACACAAGCATGCAACATCGCTGTTACACATGGTTTACTAAAATAAATAGCAACCAAGTTAAAATGAGAAATTCATCGCTTGATTGGCATCAAAGCTCGAAAAAAAAATCAGATTAACTGGAAAGGTCATTAATTTGCTAAACCTTATTCCATGACCCACATAACAAACCAACCATTCAGTGCATACGTCAGCTCTAGACCTTTGATCTGAAATGTAATTTTACAATAAACCGTCTTTTGTTTGTTGCCAGACTGAAGTATGTGTCTTTTGATGATAACTATCTCTTAATCATTGTGTAATATAGAATAAACAGAGCTATGTCTTTCTTTCCTGTTCCCTTTTAATGGGTGTGAGTAAACAGCATTCAAAGGTAATGATCAAGTGATTTCTGAAAATACCCCAGCACTGGGCATCTATAAATACTTTATTTTGTGTGTCAAGACCAATTTAGTCTGTAAACCGTTGGCTTGCCATGCCCTGACATGTGCTCTCCTACTTCAACAAGTAGCCTCAAACAATTGTTGGGGCTAGTATATTTTTCAAACCCTGTCGCCTAAATAAAGCTCTTTAATTTATGAGATATCTGACCCCTGACTTAGCTGGTTTACATTTAAAGGGATACTATAAGTGCCAGGAATACAAACACCTTTGGAAGCAAAAAAATGTCTGGAAGACCGCCACTGGAGGCAGACGTAGAGCTGCAATGTAAACATTGCAGTTTCTCTGGAACTGCAATGTTTGAAATTGCGGCACTAAGTGCAATAGAGACAATGCACCCAGACCACTGCAAAAAACTGAAGTGGTCTGGGTGCCTATAGTGTCCCTTTAACAGATGCTTAACTAATTTTAGCATGATTTAGCCCCTTTATCACATATTACACAAATGTACCAATGTTTATTTTGTTTAATAAAGATAAAAAAGTAACTCCCTGGGGGCGGGGCCTGACACCTAAGATGGATGGACGCATATCTCTGTAGCTCCTGAGTTATGGAGCAAATATAATGGAAAATACCCCAAGAAATACTCAGCAATCGACTACAAACGGCAGCAGAACAACCCCTACATAGCCTGCTACACCCCATGGGCAGATTACACCGAGAGGTCCTGCGGCGTAGCACGACAAGAGGCCTGTTACCCGGGAGAGGCGGCTTATCTCCCGGCAAAGGCCCCACAAATACACTGAGGACTCTTTGCTGCCCCGTCCCCCCCCCCTCTGGACCGGTGGGGGTCATCCCGGTCCCCACTAGCTGAAAGCGCTCACCTCCATTGCTTATAGTCGAGCACACACATCAGAGACAAGGGTCTCAGCAAAATGGCGGACGCGCCACTCATTCTGAAGCACCCTCTTGTACAACCCAGCAGAGTATACACTTGCCCGGTGGAGTAGTCACTGAGGCGCCTAGACGCGATCTTTCAACAATTCTGGGCAGAATTAGAGAAGCGCACGGTCCCGACGCCACATCAGCTACAAATGGAGGTACGGGGGCATCGGAGAGCGGAGAGGTGCAGACAACCCCTGAGTGCAGCCCTCACCCCAGCGCCAACTACCTCTGTCACACACCTGCCTAAACCGAAGGCTACCAGGTGCCTACCCCCATAGGATCAGCCGCCTCGCTGGAAGATCACACGCCGGCGGCGGGAATCACAGGCCATCAGAGGCTTCGACTCTGGGAGGGACCCTCGAAGCAGAGCCCAGGTTATGAGGAGGCTGGCCCCTGTCAGAACTAGAGATGGGCCTCACATTGCCCTCAGCGTACCACCTCCCACAGCTGCCACCAAGACCGTGCTGCCTACCAGGGATCGGGTGAAGAAGATGACTCCCTCACAGAGACTCACCTACTCCTTCCCAACAGGCGGTCTACAAAGCCTGGTATCGGGACACTTGAGACTAGGCTTGCTGCCCCAGCAGGGTATTGGCTGAGTTACCCTTCACATCCCCGGCACTACACACATAATGCCGATAAGCCTACATGCTCAACAGCCAGGAGCTGATGTTCTTTTTCATTTGGTTTCCTCCGTTATGCTGTTTATATACTCTATCCTATACTGTTATTTCTGTCTTTACTGACTCGCCATAACACTGGGCATACAACTTACAAGGCAACCATTAAGCTGATGATTCTGTTTAACATGCACTACGCTATTCTGGTCCCCACTTACTCACTATAAGCACACACAGTGCATACACCTTTCATTACTACCACTAAGCTAAGTGCACCGACCAACATGAACTAGATTATTCCTGTCTATTAATTTCATAGCACGTTGCCTTAATATATTTAATTATTTAGTTATTCAGTGTCAGGCTACAAAGCACAACTCCATTGATCCTTACGCATTTTCATACATTGTCACGTCTGGATTTAACATGTGTTTTACTTTTTAAAAACAGTGCATTGTATTTTTATGCCATGTTACAACCTGTTGATGAACGGTCTCATACAGCTATTATGGCGTAGCAGACCTAAATGTTAATTCATGCACAAATAAAATAAAGAATTTTAAAAAAAGGGGGAAAAAAAAGTAACTCCCCAGTCACTATATATTTTAGTTATTCTTCCTTACTAAATAAATATTTCCCAGAATCTATAGATGTGCTTATTTCTCCACAGCACAGATGTGACTTTTTAAACTAATTTTTCTGTGCAGACAATCAAGCCGCAAACTTTTTTTTTTCTATTTAGCTATGGTTGCCTCAATTTAATTTGTTAAAATTCTATGTTTATTAAATAACAATAAGTGTGATTTTTGTTTGTTACACTTTAGTTTCAGGAATTGCAAATTACATATCTGGAGGGAGGCAGATGAGGAAAGAATAAAGACAAAAGTTAAAATAGAAAAAAATCTTACGTTTCTGGCAGAATAAGTTTGACAACGCTATTTTATATTGACCGAAGCAGCGCATGCTTTCATATCATATCATCATACAATTAATTTCCATTTTACAAAAAGGAACCAGTCAAATAAATGCTATTATTATTATAGTCACAGTCATTAAGCCAAGACATCACATCAAGACTTCTCTGCTGTAAAATAATATAGACTAGATTTAGTCACCATCTGGTAAGTTTAGAATTTATATACTAGAACAGCTGTGCCCAAAAGGTATATCCCCAGATGTTGTAGAACTACAACTCCCATGATGCTTTGCATGCCTTTAGAATGAGAAAGCATCATGGAAAGTGTAGTTTTAAACCACCTGGGAAGCTACCTTTGAACACCCCCGTACTAGAATATGTCACTTAGTAAACCTCCTGTCAGTGTTGTTGAAGATAACATGCCCCTGATACTACATGTCAGAAAAAATGCACGTTACTACTACAAGCAATGAAGGAAACCTCAATAATTTGGTTACCATATATCTACAACATTTTGTGGTCTATGCTTCCTCTTACAGTAGGTGTCACTCCATTGTATAAAAACTGCACTGGGAGTTCATCAAAACACATTCAGCCCTGCTCTACATAAAGGTCTTTGTGTTTTTAGTTCCCATAAGTAGTACATCACCTGAGAAAAAGGAAGGACAGAGCCGGGGGGGGGGGCGGGGGGGAGGGGGGGAGGAATTAGAACAACAACAAAAAACAGAGGTACTAGATAGACGTATTACCGGGCCTTAGAGTGACTGGACTTAAAGGAAAAAAAAAACTGGTTTCACTTTCAAACAGATGTAATTTACCTTAAATAATTGTATCTCAATCTCTAAATTGAACTTTAATCACATACAGGAGGCTCTTGCAATAAAGAAAGCCTAAATAGGGCTCTCTTTACAGGAAGTGTTTATGGAAGGCTGTGCAAGTCACATGCAGGGAGGTGTGACTAGGGTTCATAAACAAAAGGATTTAACTCCTAAATGGCAGAGGATTGAGCAGTGAGGCTGCAGGGGCATGTTCTAGTATACACCAAAACTGCTTCATTAAGCTAAAGTTGTTCAGGTGACTATAGTGTCCCTTTAAAGAAAGAAAGATTAAGACAAAGTCAGTAAAAGACAACATCAGCTAATGGAATAACAAGTTGGGTCAGGATACCAGAATTACATGAAGTCAAATACAATACATATACAAATACATATATCAAGACTTACTAAAAGCCCTAACGTGTATCAAGGCACAAACCACGATAGAACATTGAATAATGGCCCTATTTAGCATTATATAGGCTACCAATGTTTCTGATTGCTCATCTCTGCGATGCCAAAATGTTTCATAATGTGGTTGCCTGGATGATGTGGTCACTTTAACGGAGTTCATGACATCACAGCATTCGAATTTATAAAAGACGATCAAATGGGCAGCATCTTATATTTAGCAGGGAACAAAACAGGTAAGAGGATTTCAGCCCGTGTGAACCGGCAGAGGTTGCTGTTCCCAGGCCAATGGTAAATATGAAGTATTCCCTGTTGAGGCCGTGCAGCCACGTGGAGCTTTTAGCTCGCGTAGCCAACAAGGGGAGCAGCGAAGACGTTAGAGGCAGGTAAGCACGTTACACCCTCATGTTATTTTAACTGAAAGTCAGAAAGCGTTTTCAATCACTTACTAATGCTAAATTTTATGGACTTAATTAGTAGTTTGGAATTTTTAATAGATGTGCATGTCACTGTCCAAACATATCTTTTAGTTTGAATAAAGGATTTAAGTATAACTCTGTATTAGGGATGTGCATGGGCAACAAATTCGGTTTGGTTCGGAACTTCTGAAATTCGGGACTTCAGCAATTCGGGACTTCGGTTCGGTTCGGCACTTCCGAAATTCGGGACTTCGGCAATTCAGGACTTGGGACATTCTGAAGCATCCGAATGTCCGAATTGCCTGACATTCGTTCGAATTCACATTCAGACTGAAACGAATTGCACATGTCTATTCTTTATAACTATGTAGTTAAAATGACTTGTCACTTTTAGAAACATTATATTTATTCACGTATTTAACAGAGACAGAGGGGTGATACCCTTGGACAATACAGAATAATGTATTGTTGTTAATGGGAGTATTCCAAACTATGGGAAATAATTAATTTTTAAAAATGAGCTGTGTTCTAGGTAAGTCACTCTAAGCGTGTTTCAGGTTTTGGTGTTCTTGATTGCAAGGAATTTTGTTTATACATGTCTGTTAGATCAGTTGTCTTTACATGTTGGAAACTTACTTGACTGTGAGTCTGAAAACAATTCTCATGAAACAGTATGCTTTGTGTATGTTTAGAGCAAGCATGTCAAAACGTTTCACGTGTTACGCACCCATAGGATTATGGTTTCTGTAGTTTTTTAGATTATAAATTAGTTTGCTTTCTACCTCCCCCAGAAATAACTTTTCAGAGATAGCTGTTGAACGAGAACTGATTTTGCAGTTTCAGCAGAAGATATAAAAAAGAAAAAGTAATAGATTAGAAGGGGATCATCTGTAAAAGCTCATTTTTATTTATGTGATAGATATATAGATAGACGGACAGACACACACACATACATACATAGACAGACTATGCCTAAACAATAGGTCATACTGCTAGTATTTAATAGCATTTAATTATTTTCATTATTTTCAAAGGAATAGGTATAGTGTTTTGAAATAGTTAGAGGAAAGCTGATAATTAGAAGGAAGTTTTAAGATTAACCTGTGTATTTTATTGACGCTTCCTTCCCTTAATCTTGATGCAAGTTTTTTAAACTCTAGCAGGCAGATTGCTATTGGGTGACGACGAATCCTGAAGCCTTCTACAATTACTCCCTTTCCTTTATGATAGCAGCATAAAAATGGTGTACTTAGGAGGATTATGATAAAGTGATGTCACATACCAATGCTTAAGTGTTGAACTCATCCACCTTAATGCGTATAAATAGCGTTGGATGACTGAAGTGGTGAAGATGAGAAGCCAGGGAGTTTAGCTTGCTAGTCAAAACAACCCTGTCAAACAACTCTGCAAAGTTTTACTTAGCACAGTTTACTATTCTATTGATTAGTGGTTACTTCATTGATAATAATTTCAAGGAGGAATGTGTTATGTGTTTGTCATTATGCAGCCAGATGCATATTAAAGGGACATTGTAGGCACCCAGACCATTTCAGCTAAATACTGTGTCCCTTTTGCACCCAGTGCTGCAATGTTAAACATTGCAGCTCTAAGTCCGGCCTCAGTCTCTGTCTACCACACAGCGAATAGAGGGCTTCCGGAATCGAAACGGACCTTTGGTCCATTATCTGACGCTGGATGTCCTCACGCTCTGCATGAGGACCTCCAGCGTCAGATTTTTCCCATAGGAAAGCATTGGTGAATGCTTTCCTATTGGGAAATCCTAATGCCGGCACGGCCATTCCCTCTGACCCAAGCCAGACAATAGTCCTGTGTTGTTTCCTCCATAAGGTCAGCCGGGACTCTTCTCCACCTTTCCTTGGTCTCGCAGACCTATTGATTTAGATTGGCTGCATCAGGTAGTTTAAGTCGGGGGTGGAGAGGTGTATAGTGCTGCAGTCGGGGAGAGTAACAGCCAGTGCTAAGGCCTGAGGGAGAGCCGACCGCGGCAGTGGCTTCTCGAGCCTTCTTTTCCTCCAGGACCCTCTGGGAACATGTTGGAGGTGCTTATGAGAGATGAGTCGCTCAGCAGGATGACTTCATGGGACCGTTCAGTGGGGGTAGTGGCAAGTCTCCGGTTGTATAGCTTCGCCAAAAAATCTGCGTACACTCGATCAAACGTCAAGAGTAGCTGATCTACTTGACATTTAATTTGGGAGAAAGCAACCATTGTCGTAGGTCTCAGCTGGGCAGCCATTTTGGCGGTTAGGCCTTAGCACTCTGAGTAGTTGGCCAGCTGGAGGTTGTGATAGGGTGCCAGGAAAACAGCTTTGTATTTCTCGCACCTTTAAGTTTCTTCAATACTGAGGCTGAAAACTGTACTTCTTCCTGTCAAGTTAGTAGTCACACACATATATATATTAAAACTACAGAAATCGTTTAAAAAAATTATGCGAGATACCAGCTCAAAAGGAGTCCTACTGCAACATCAGGCTTACTTGTACGTTCCTACAAACTAAAACATTTTAGTAAAAGGTTGAAACTAAAAGAGCAGAGCATTGATATGGGATCCAGATTCCATAAATGACCAGATTTAAAGATCCACCAGAGTTCCCATGGCTTCTCCAACAAGAAAATTTAAAGATTCTTGAGACACACTATATTCACACATACCAGATCATGTTAGAGATATGCGTCTCTTTATAAATCAGAGACATCTTGGAAACACTGACATACGTAAAGTTTAAAAACTTAAGAGACAGATCTGAACCCTTTGAGTGCAGAGTGGATGACTGCCAAAGCCCATTGGTCATTCAGAAAAATAACAAACAAGAATTAAAGAAGCTTTCACCGTATTTAAAACAGCAGCAAACATTAGAGACTGATCTAAGGATTTATTTATTTTTGTACCTACCACGTTTTGTGGTACTGTATCAATTTCTGCTACAGATCTGGTAACCTGAAAACTGTGAAAAGTCATCCTGTTGATGTGTGCTGGACCATCTTTTCACCTGGACAAGACAAACAGTTCTTATACGCAGATGTCTATCCTTCGGACACTACGTGTGATCACGTAACACAGACAAACCGCTATGCAACTATAGAAAAGGGCGTTGGATTTTCTAAATACTTCTTGCATATATCTGATGTTTCCTACATTGATGTCCAGTGGATATATAGGAAATAGGCTGATGGTAAACAACACAGTTTTATTTCCCGGTATGAAGATTTTGAGACTGATTATGACTCACACATCCTCATTCTCCTTGAATGATTTGCGATCTGCAACACTTATGCATTAACCCCAAACTGAATTAAGCCACTGTATGCTTCTGTTTTTTCACATTGAACTTTTTTTTTCAACACATTGCACTTTACTTGTATCACCGTTGCAATCATTATGATGTTTTGTTAGAGTATTTTAGCAAGAACATTATATTAAGATGTCTCTAAAAGATGTACTGGGGTGCACAAATGCATTTCTTTTACTAATACCTTTTCATGTATTCCTCTCAAAATCGGACAACTGAGCTTTTAGAAGACAGATAAATTAAAGTATCAATCTATATTTTATAGAGATATTTTTACTCTCTTTGACAAAACTTGTTATTTACAGGGCTAAAAATTTCTCCTCCCCACCAAGATCCGTTTCACTGGCAGATGGGGAGCACACAGCACAACGCTCCCCTCCTGCCTGTAGAGGAGCTTCTGTAACCTTTACCCAATCTAATAGGAAGTGCTCACTGAGAGTGCCGAACACCTTCCTGTCAGACCAGGAAGAGGATATAGAAGCTCCTCCACCATGGCCTGCGGCTCGGCCACGCTACACATAATGGTGACCTGGCACAGGGGGAATGGACCACAAGGGGAAAGTGTCAAAAGAAACAGAGAAGGTCTTGGGGAAAGAGACAAGGTGAAGGAGGAAGAGACACACAGAGGAGATGTTAAGGGAAGAAAAAGACACAAAAGTGGCTGGGGGAAAGAGACAGACAGGGCCTGTGGAAATGGCAAAAGAGACAGACAGGCTGGGTGAGAAAGATACACAGAGATTCTAGGGGGACATAGAGACACAGAGGGGCTGGGAAAAGGGCAAAATAGACAGACAGTGGATGGGGAAGGGGCAAAAGAGACACATATGGGCTAAGGGGTTGAAGACACAGAGAGGGGATTGGGGGAACAAAGAGACACAGAAGGGAGAAGGAGACAAGGTGCTGGGGGAAAGAGACATGCAGAGGGGCTGGGAAGGGGAGAAAGAGACACACAAATGATGGGAATAGAAAGAGACACACAGAGGGGCTGGTGGGATAAAGAGATAAAGAGGCACTGAGAAAGGTGTGAGGAATTGGAGAAAGAGATACACAAAAGGGTCTGTGAGGAGAAAGCACACAGAGGGGATGGGGAAGGGGAGAATGAGATTCACAAAAGGGCTGGAAGAGGGGAAGCTACACACCGAGAGGCTGGGTAAGGGAAGGAAGAGACACACAAAGGAGCTGAGTGACGTAAGAGAAACAAAGGAGCTGGAGCTATTAAATAAATATACACACAGAGGGGCTGAGTGAAGTAAGAGACACACAAAGGAGCTGGGGTAGAAAGAGGCACAAAAGGGGCTGAAGGGAAGTGGAGGCACACAAAGGGAAACAATGGGGATATGATATAGTAAAGGGGTAATACATTCAAAAGAGAGGATTAGAAATAGAAAAGGAGGTTATAAATTAAAAAAGGGGATTAAGGGACACACAGATGAAGATGCATTTTTGGTGGGGAACAGTGGGGGGGAGGGGAGGGGAGGGGCGGCAAAATGCATCTTCACCTGTGTAGCCCTGTTGGCAAGTAAAAATGTAGCCCTGGTGAGTAGGAATTCACCCCCTGGTGTGAGTGCCACCGCTCTCCAGTCCTTAATAGTACTTATTATATTGACCTTAAAAGGAACAAAGGCTGTTTTTTATTGATTAGGGAAAGAAAACCGACACTTTTAAAAAGGCAATGCCTGATATCAGCTGCCAACAACACAGATGCCATGTTAAACTCTAGTAATTAGCATATGCCATTTATTTGCCCATTTGCTAATCAAGTAGCAAATTACTTTTCACACCTGCAAAATGAATTAAATCTGCAGAAGGAATTAATCCACAGCTCAGAGATAATGAGATTGAGAGTTAAACCTTGTTGAGGGATACAGGTGGAAGAGTTGCAGAGTGATCTTGGAGACAGTCCAGAAATTCAGGGGGAACTGCTTTATACTTAATGACAAGTCGAAGGTTCAAGTCAGACAGAGCAGCTTCCTGGTCAAATAGTGAGACGAGAATTCGTAAAGAGGAATAAAGCTGTAGCTTTAGAACCGCATTTAAGAGCTTTAGGGGACTTTATAGATGAAAAGTGTTTGCCACAAATGATTTTTGTTGTGTTGTGACTCTACAGACACAAAACCAAAATGTGTAAGAGATGTCCAGAAAAGTGGCTGCATTGCACAGATCCAGTACGAATAGCCAACAAGTAGACATATTTGGCTTTGATGGCTAATTAGATTGTACAGAGCATCGAATACAAGGTTTTTCTTATTTACAATTCCCTGAAAATGAAAGCTAATGCTCATTGTCGCTAATACGATGTATTTGTGCATTTTCTGAAAGAAAGTCATTAGTTAAATGAATAAAATGTTGACCGTGGATACACCTATTCATATATAGATATTTCGAGGTGTACCTGAAAGAGAAATGGAACAGTTCACATTCCATGTGAGGAGCAAGATTCAATTCAAATATATAAAAGTGAAAACACAGATGTTGCAGATGCTTTAAAAGACTGAGAATGTAATCAGATGTGTAATTGGTAATTATATGAAAACAGTAAACCGCTACGTACTGGAATTTTCTTGCTAGAACAAAAAAAAAAAGCTATTTAAAGCAAGAAAGTAAAATACATTTATTCTGGACTTTGTTTGGTGTGCACAAGTTGCCTCTTTTTTATTTTCCCTAAAATCTAGGGGAGTTTCTTCCAATCTCAAACATGAGTGATGATTCCTGAATTCTAGCTGAAAGTCTCAAGACAACACTATGGTCTTTCATGCTCTTAATCAATTTGAAGTTGATATGATCCCCAATGTTGGAATATATATCCAGATGCAAAAAAGATGAGTAACAAATTATATGAGTCAAGTCCTGCCAAAGTGAAAGAATTTCAAGGTTACAAACAGTACAATCAGAAAATGTATCCTGAAATCTTCAGTGTAGCATAGCTTAAAGGAAGACTGTATTTGTAATTACAGTAAAAAACAAAGAAAAAAAAGTTACATGAGCTCTTCCCAAATCCCTACGCATATTTAAACAAATGGAGGTTAATTAGTTACTCCAATGGCCATGATAGGGGATGCCCACCTGCCACGTCAAGGCAAACCTCTTAGGTGGGTCCTACACTGACTATTCACCTTGCTTCCTTGGGCTTCTGGCAAAGATATCTCTAATGACACAGAGAGGGGTATTTTTAAAAACCTCTACATGCTTATTAACTCTTAATAGAGAACACATGGGGTGGGCTGCAGCATTGTAACATGGCTGTGTGATACAAAAGTGAATACAAATTAGAACAGGTCCTGCGCTCAAACTCTTCATACTCTTGGGCGGCAGCACCGACCATAGTACACATCAGCCCCAATACATACAGTAAAAAACAAAGAAAAAAGTTATCTGCACTCTTCCCAAATCCCTATGTATATTTAAACAAAGAGTAGTGGGAGTTTAAGCGCAGGACTTATTTTTTTTGTATTTGTATTTCTAATTAGTCTGTGTAAATAGATTATTTAAAAAAAATTCTCCCACTTACATGCCCAATTTTTAAAAAAATATTTACTTGCCTCTATTCCAGCACCAATAGCAGACCCCTTGTGGCAGTCCTCTCTGCCCCCTTTGAAGTCACCAAGTGTGATAGCATTGGTCCAGTCCAATGGTTCTGATAGAAAAGCATTGTGGATTAAAGGCGCATATTCAGCTCTTTCTGTAGTCCTACAATCAAATGCTTCCCATAGAGAGGAACTGAATGCAATGCTTGTGTATGAAAAGCAGTAAATGCTCACTAAGCATGCTCAAAGTGTGAACATGCACGACCAGCAGCACGTCGCCCACAATCTACGGCGAAGGAAAAATGCTTTGTGGTTTGCAAGTGCTGTATGTGCACATGGGAGCATGCACATGAACTTGCATGTACTCGTTAACAACGAGCAACATGTGCAAGTCTTTCAAATTCAGCATATTAGGTGACTGTTTAACGCTGTAATGAGTTGGTGTGGGAGCCTGGATATATCATCCCTGACTTTCTGACTCCGAAGGCTCGGGGTCATGGCTGGAAGTCACGCATTTAAGCCATAAAAAAAGAGAAGGAAAGAGAAGTGGTGGATAGAACAAATTAAGCATATTTTTGGCACTATAAAAACGGCAATGCATTTAAGTTGTTATAGTGCCTACAGTGTTACTTTAAAAGAACAACTCCAAGCACCATTACCACTACAGCATGCTGTAATGGGTATGGTGCCTGGAGTACCTTTCTGCCCTTTCCTCCCATTGTAAGTAATCAAACCATTTGAGAATAGTTTAACTTCCTAACTGTTGTCTGTCGGATGCCACTCACCTCCACTACTTCTGACAGAGAGCCAGGAGCTCTTGCTTAGAACCTTCTGTTAGTTCTTCTGAGCTAAGCCTAGCTCATGGGCTGAGACTGTCAGCTAAATGCTCAAGAATTGCACCGGAGGACTGGAGGAAGGCAGATGTGGTTACTATATTCAAAATGGGTTCAAAATTCTCTGCCTGGAAATTATAGACCTGTGAACTTAAAGGACCACTATAGGCACCCAGACCACTTCAGCTCAATGAAGTGGTCTGGGTGCCAGGTCCCTCTAGTTTTAACCCTGCAGCTGAAAACATAGCAGTTTCAGAGAAACTGTTATGTTTCACTGAGGGTTAATCCAGCCTCTAGTGGCTGTCTCACTGACAGCCGCTAGAGGCGCTTCCGCGATTCTCACTGTTAAAATCCCAGTGAGAAGATGCTGGATGTCCATAGGAAAGCATTGAGTAATGCTCAGGCCCGTCGCTACCCGACAGGCAAACCAAGCAACTGCTTGGGGCCCCGAGCTGGCCCGGGGCCCCAAGCAGAGCCGCCATCAGGGCATGCGGTCCTGGGGGGCCCGGACTGCTCAGGTCGTCCGGGCCCCACATTCAGTGGGTACATACCGGGTCGCAGGGGGCCCTGCGACCCCGGTATGTACCCACTGGGCCAGCCTCTTCTCCTGGGGGGCCCAGCAGCCGGTCACCTCAGGGCCCCCCAGAGGCTGGCCCTGCTGACACCCGGCGGGCGCGCGAGGGAGCACTCTCCTCTGAGTGCTTCCTCTTCAGCTCCCTCGCGCGCCGTACTGATGCCGGAGCCGGAAGATGACGTCATCTTCCGGCTCCGGCATCAGTACGCGGCGCGCGAGGGAGTTGAAGAGGAAGCACTCAGCCAGAGAGAGTGCTCCCTCGCGCGCCCGCCGGGTAAAATTTAAGTGAGTGGGGGTGGGGGGGAGGGAGAACATTTAAGTGAGTGGGAGGGAGGGAGGGAGGGAGGGAGGGAGAAAATGTAAGTGAGTGGGGGTGGGGGGGAGGGAGGGAGAAAATTTAAGTGAGTGGGGAGGGGTGGGGGGGGAGGGAGGGAGGGAGAAAATGTAAGTGAGTGGGGGGGAGGGAGGGAGGAAATTTAAGTGAGTGGGGCAGGGCTGCCATCAGCAATTTTGGGGCCCCTGACAAAGTTCAAGGTCTGGGCCCCTAGAGCCCACTCACGAGTCCGCCCACAGGGCTGTCCTTGAATCTGCCCACAAGGATGCTGTATGTGTGTAGAGTGAATGCAGAGTCTCTGTGTGTGTGTAGTCAATGCACAGTGTGTGTTTAGTGGATGCAGTGTGTGTAAAGTGGCCAAATGTAGTTCTGAATCTGTTGTAAGTCCCAGAATGCTTTGCTAGCTGGGGATCTACAATTTGCAGGGCTGTATTTAGCACTCAGCAGTGTATGTGTGTTTGAATATAAACATGGTATTGAATGGAGCATGTGTGTATTTGAATGTTGGTGTTTGAATGCAAGCGTGCATTTGTCTGTAGTGTATACACACACACACACAGATAGATACACACCCTGACATACATGCAAATACACAGACACACAGTTACACATATTGGCACATAGTTACACACACATATATACTCAGGTTCACACTGACATAGATACATAGACATACAAACATATACACAGACACATTCAGGTGCAAACTGACACACAGACACATACACACACTGATATACATACATGCACACACATAGGAGATACAGGCACATGCATTGACATACATGGAAATATACAGACACGGTTACACACACACACACACACACACACACACACTGACACCCAGATACAGACACACAGATACACGCACACAGAGATACACACTCAGGTGCAATCTGGCACCCATATATACACAGATACACACACTAACACTCTGATACATACACACACACACACTGACATACATGTAAATATACAGACACACTGAAAGATACAGACACACACACACACTCAGGTGCACATTGACACAGATACATACAGACACACAAACAGATACACGTAAAAACTAAATATAAATAAAATATATGTATAAAAATGTAGAAAAACAACAATAAAGTAATCAATTCTATGGGCAGATTAACACCAAATAAACACAGCTTTAGTTGAGAATCTCAGAAAACAAAGAAAGCGTGAGCGCTCCAGCAAAATATATATCTATATCTATATCTATATTATGTATTGCACTAACTAACACACTTGAAAAAATAAATGGAAACGACCGAAAATGGGCCATGCACATAATAAAATATAAGACAGGCTATGCAAGATAAAAACGTACACAACATGGACAGGCAGCGCCAAATAGAAAAGATATACATTACAACAAAGTTACCAAAACAAACTAACAATCTGTTTAAACATTTAAATAGAGCCACAACTAAAACTAAAATAAATGGGGAATATCAACTAAGTAGTGAAAATGATTGTGGACAAAAAGTGTACGTAAAAATCAAAAGCACAGACACTAGAAAACCATGAACATAAAAGCTGCAGCACTGCTATAAAAAAAAATCAAAGAATAAAACAATAACAAAAACATACACTCAGGTGCACACTACCAACCAGATACAAACAAACACATAGATACACACACTGATAGATACATAGATACAGACAGACACACACACACACATTTAGGTACACAGATACACACACTGATAGATACATAGATACAGACAGACACACATTTAGGTACACAGATACAGACAGACACACACAAACACTCAGGTACACATAGATACAGACACACTGACACTTTTTTTTTAACCACCCTCCTGTTTCTTACCTTTAGGCTGCAGGAGGGTGGACTCTGCTGGCTGGGGCTGATGTGAGTGTGGGTCTGACTCTGTCCTCCTCTCCCCCACCCTCATGTTTTTACCCTTAGGCTGCAGGAGGGTGGACTCTGCTGGCTGGGGCTGATGTGAGTGTGAGTGTGGGTCTGACTCTGTCCTCCTCTCCCCCCACCCTCACGTTTTTACCTTTAGTCTGCAGGAGGGTGGACTCTACTGGCTGGGGCTGATGTGAGTGTGGGTCTGACTCTGTCCTCCTCTCCCCCCACCCTCATGTTTTTACCTTTAGGCTGCAGCCTGCAGGAGGGTGGACTCTGCTGGCTGGGGCTGATGTGAGTGTGGGTCTGACTCTGTCCTCCTCTTCACACTCCCCAATGCTTCCTCCCACCCTCCTGTTTCTTACCTTTAGGCTGCAGGAGGGTGGACTCTGCTGGCTGGGGGCCTGGGGCTGATGTGGGTGTGGGTCTGACTGCCCTCCTCTCCTCTCCTCTTCACACTCTCCGGTGCTTCCTCCCGCGCGGGTGTTAGCTGGGAGGAAGTGAGCTCACTTCCTCCCAGCACTGCCAGTGCCAGGATCCTTAAAGGGGCCCGGACTAGCTATTAAAAATCCACGGCACTGATCGGGCCCCTTCAGAGATATGCCCATCGGGTGGCCCTAAGTGCATGGGCCACCCGATGGGCCCCCTCAGGTAGTTCTGCCACTGCCAAAACACATGTATATAGCGATAACTGCTATATATATGTATGCACATTGGGAATGGGGGGCCTGGGTGCCTGGGCCCCCCAGGACCGCCGGGCCCATGACAACAGTCATGGTTGTCACCCCCTGATGGCGGCCCTGGAGTGGGGGGAGGGAGGGAGGGAGGGAGAAAATTTAAGTGAGTGGGGGAGGGAGGGAGAACATTTAAGTGAGTGAGGGTGGGGGGAGGGAGGGAGAAAATTTAAGTGGGTGGGGGGGATGGAGGGAGGAAATTTAAGTGAGGGGGGGAGGGAGGGAGAAAATTTAAGTGAGTGGGGGTGGGGGGGAGGGAGGGAGAAAATTTAAGTGAGTGGGGGTGGGGGGGAGGGAGGGAGAAAATTTAAGTGAGTGGGGGTGGGGGAAGGGAGGGAGAAAATTTGAGTGAGTGGGTGGGGGGGAGGGAGAAAATTTGAGTGGGTGGGGGGAGGGAGAAAATTTGAGTGAGTGGGGGAGGGAGAAAATTTGAGTGAGGGGGGAGAGGGAGGACATTTGAGTGGGAGGGGGGAGAGGGAGGAAATTTGAGTGGGAGGTGGGGAGAGGGAGGAAATTTGAGTGGGGGGGAGAGGGAGGGAGGAAATTTGAGAAGTGGGGGGGAGAGGGAGGGAGGAAATTTGAGGGAGTGGGGGGAGAGGGAGGGAGGAAATTTTGGGGGGGGAGAAGGGAGGAAATTTGAAGGGGGAGAGGAAGGAAATTTGGGGGGGAGGAAGGGAGGGAATTTGAAGGGGGAGAGGAAGGAAATTTTGGGGGGGAGAGGAAGGGAGGAAATTTGAAGGGGGGAGAGGAAGGAAATTTGAGGGAGGGGAGGGAGAGGTAGGAATTTGAGGGGGGAGAGGAAGGGAGGACATTTGAGGGAGGGAGGGGGGAGAGGGAGAGAGAGGGGGGAGAGGAAGGGGAGAAATTTGAGGGGGGAGAGGAAGTGGAGAAATTTGAGGGGGGAGAGGAAGGGGGGAAATTTGAGGGGGGAGAGGAAGGAAATTGGAGGGTGGAGGAAGGAAATTGGAGGGGGAGAAGGAAGGAAATGAGAGGGAGGGGGAGAAGAAGGAAATTGGAGGGGGGAGAAGGCAATGAGATGGAGGGGGAGAAGAAGGAAATTGGAGAGGGGGGGAGAAGAAGGAAATTGACGGGGGTAGGGGGAGAGATTGACATCCATCACACACACACACACAATGCACCCCTTGCACACAGAAAAACACACAATGCATTACACACAGACACACATACACAAGCAATGCATCCCTTACACACAGCAACACACAAGGCACACCTACCAGTCCAGGATTTAGGGGTGACCCAGTTGTGTCTAAGGTGTTTTTTTCTTTTTTTTCTAAAAACAGTTTAGACAAAACTGGGTAATCCTTAAATCCTGGACTGGTAGGTGTGCCTTGAGGACTGGGTTGGGAAACACTGCCTTACAGACACACACACTGCATCCCATACATACACAAACTCACCTTGCAGCCCTTACACATACAAACACAGATTCACACAATGCATTCCTTACACACATCAGGACATCCCCCCCCCCCCCCCCTCCCAGAACATTGATTTTTGTGACCACAGTTACAAACCGCCTCCAGAGAGCCTGTTCTACACCAGACCAGTGGAGCCAGACGGCAGCTGAAGCCCATCATCATCCTCATCTGGTTGTAAGTAGGCAATCTAGTATATTATTCGTGGCACTAATCTCTAATTTACCTCACATTAAAGGGACACTATAGTCCCCAGAACCACTGCAGCTTAATGTAGTGGTTCTGGTGTCTATAGCCTGTCCCTGCAGGCCTTTTATTGTAAACACGGCGGTTAGTTAACATGGCAGATCATATGGGTGGGGCACGGCAAACTTTACTTTTGCCTAGGGCGGCAAAAATACTTGCACCGGCCCTGCAGACACTGCATCCCTGTGGGGGGGAGGGGTGAGAGGACGGAGGACCCGGGTGCAGGCGCCGGGGGGCCCAGACCTTGAGCGTGCATGTGGGGGGTGGGGTTGGAGTTTGGGGGGGCCTCCATGTCTGTTTTGCTTGGGGCCCCCAAATTCCTTCAAACGGCCCTGGTAATGCTTTCAGATGGGCTGGTTGTCGCACATGCGCATTCGGATCTGACTTCGGCATGGGGTGGAGAGTTCCTCAGCACAGAGGGAGCCCGGCGCTGGAAAAAGGTAAGTGGCTGAAGGGGTTTTAACCCCTTCAGCCCAACAGGAGGGGGTCCCTGAGGGTGGGGGGGACCTAATGACTATATAGTGCCAGCAAAACAAGTTTGTTTTCCTGGCACTATAGTGCTCCTTTAACTTTTGTGAAAATATGTGAGGGTTATTAAGTGATAATATTCAGGAATTTACTGGGAAAAACATTATCAGCAAGAATTTGCATGATGATACAAAGAAATAAGTAGAAGTATAGATCAGGGTGTTGCAGTGGCTATGATCTGCATGGATTTTGCCAAGGAATTTGATCCGATTCCAGATGTTAGGTTAGTGTTCAAACTACAAGAAATTGTTCGAGATAAAAATTCTTGTTCTTGGATAGAACATTGGCTTAAAGACACTGTACAAAGTGTTGCCATTAATGGTAACTTTTAAAGCTCGCAAAAGTGGAAAGTGGTGTCCTTCAGGGTTCTGTTCTGGGACTGATCTTGAAATAGGTATCAAAAGTCATGTTTCAATGTTTGCATATGACACAAAAGTCTGTAAAGTAATACAATGTGAGCAGAATATTACTTTGCTGCAGAAAGATTTTGGATAGATTGGGGGACTGGGCATTCAAATGGCAGATTAAATTTAATGTAGATAAATGCAAACGTAAAGAATTCCCAAGGATTTTACACCTTAGATGGTAGTGGATAAGACAACAAATTAGGCAACAATGTGCAATATCAATCAGCAGTGGCTAAGGCCAGCAAGGTATTGTTTTCTATAAAACAGGGCATTAATTCTCAGGATGAAAATATACTTTTGCCTCTTTATAAATCAATGGTAATGCCGCATTTTGAATATGCTTTGCGATTTTGGGCACCTGTTCAAGAAAGATATTATGTCACTAGAATAAGTGAGAAGCAGGCTACATGAAGGGGATAAGACAACATTATAGAAATGTTTTTCGGGCCAATACAAACCATTGTCTGGAAATCTATTCATAAACAGGATTATACATAGGAGATGAAATCACGCATTTAGACTGGCAGAAAGGAGATTTAGTCTGAGGCAAAGGAAAGAGGTTTTTTTTTTTACAGTAAGAACAATAAGGATTTGGAATTCTCTGCCTGAAGAGGTGTTTTTATCAGTCTGCACAGATGTTTAAACAGCAACTGGATTAAAACTTTAAAAAACATAATATTTAGGGATATCATTTTTAATTTGTGGGGTAATCCCATTTTTGCAGTCAAAATTTAATTTTTTTGCTAGTTTGTTGCAAAATTGGAAAGCGCTTGAAACTGAGTTTGGTTTTTTTGCCTTATTTTGGATCAACAGCAAAAACAGAAGTGAGATAGGCTGAACTTGATGGACACATGTCTCATCTATTCAGCTATGTTACTATGCAACTAAGTAGTGAAGGCAGGGAGTGATACCTGGCAGACCCCAGGTAGGAATTCAAAATGTTTTAAAACAGTTTGACCTTTTACAATGGGGAGGTGCCAGGGAACTCCTTGTACCATAACCAATACAGCATGCTGTAGTGGTTATGGTACTTGGAATGTTCCTCTAACTGGATACCAGCCAAAGGTTGTCCTTAAGTTATTATCTGACAATTTGCCTGTTATGTGTGCAATAGGAAAAAAACTGAACATTTTCTTAATAAACCTATAGTCTTATATAGGGTTAGGCGACTTTCAACATTCCAGATATTGTAGAGTATATCTCCCATAATGCTCTAACAGTCATAACGCCGGCAAATCATCAGGGGAGATGTAGTCCACAACACCTGGAGTACCAAAGATTGCCTATCCCTTGGCCTAATATATTTAATGGCCCAATGACCAAAGTCAAACTGTGATAAAAGTTTTAAGCAGTACTACTATATAAGGATATAATACAAATGCTTCACATATACCAGCAATTCCTTTTATTGGTTAACAATGTCATAAAAAACAGGAGGTTTTTTTTATTGTTTTTTTTTTTTTTAGTACTAACGCACCCACCGCTTCACTTTCAGAGATAGTTCTTTGCTTTAAGCACGGTTACATTTGTCAGAGGAAATAGAATCAACAGTAAAATCCTTTGCACACAGTTTGTAGGTCAGCTGCCGGAGAGACTGCACATTTAATGTAACGCATCTGTTTGATCTATTGATACATGCTTCCTCTAACCAAGCTTCAGTTTGCAGGTGTCTTACGGATCCTGATGTGCATTCTGGGTTATTTTTTCTGTTTGGTTTTCTTCTTCTCTAGAGAACGTGTTCTATTTAATTCAGAGACGTTGAGGTTGAAGCAACTGCTGAGTTAACTGTCCTCAAAATGACTAGGAGTGAACTTATCCTTAGGTGTATTCAGAGCAGACTTCATCAGCGTATGCAGCACCATGACCATATAAAGAGAACTTGAAAGAGAAAAAAAAAAGAAAATATCAATATGAATAAGAAAAAAAATAAATACTGAATATTTAATCTATACAATTACTCACAATTCACACTGTTTGGTGTTTCAGTACGTAAAAAACAAATAGAAAAGAAAAAAAAACACCAGTCCTGTCGAGTATATCATATAAAGCAGGCTTCCCCAAACTCCGGCCCTCCAGATGTTACTGAACTACAACTCCCATGATTCTATAAATGAAATAGATAGGCTGAGAATCATAGGAGTTGTAGTTCAGCAACATCTGCTAAGCCGGAGTTTGGGGAAGCCTGATATAAAGTATTAAAAAGCAATAATTCATTATTGCAGTGATTTGTATGCAGGTAATAGTGTTCATAGAGCTTAGAATATTATTTTATACACAGTCTTTCAGAAGCCTCCAAACTGCCTAACAGGGTTTGAGCCAGATTAACATTAGGGAAAAGTCTAAAATCCAGTGACTAGTGTATTAATGTAGAAAATAGTTTCCTGTTAGAATTTACATGAAAAATAATACATGTAAGATGCAACTTACGCTAACAGAACACCATAGTGCTAGGAATCCAAAACTGTATTCCTAACATTATAGTGTCCCTCTGCCCATCCCCTAGCCCCTCACGCCCGCCCCCAACAGTCAAAGAAAAAAGTTTAAAAACTTACCTCCAAAACTAGCACCAAAGGGAAACCTATAGCGCATGCACGCTGTGCGCAACGCACATATTGGACCTTTCCCATAGATCAATGAATTTCTATCGGGGTTTTGAAGTTGCTGGATGTTCTTAGGCACAGCGAGAGGATGTCCAGCATTTTTTCACGGAGTTAAACTCTGTGAAACAGCAGAAAGCCCTTCTAGTTGCTCTCTGGTAGACAGCCACTAGAGGCAGTATTAACCCTATAATATAAACATTGCTGTTTCTCTGAAACTGCAATGTTTGACATTTTAGGATTAGAAGGACAAGGGCAGTGTACCCAGACCACTTAAATGAGATGTAATGTCCCTAAAGTGTCCCTTTAAGCTGCTGTTAGTTAAACTACAACTATTACAAACTCGTGTTATGGCCACAAACCATGGATTATGAAATAAGGCCAGCATTGCTATATCAAACTAAGTGAGCATGATTAATATACTGCGATGATAGATAGAGATAGATAAATAAATAAATAGACAGACAGACAAATGGTTTACATTGTTTACATTGTTGATGGTAATATCACATGCAAAAACATCCCACTTCTTATTCATAATTAGTACAATTACACATATATTGAATATAAAATATACACAGTGTCCATGTTCAGTCATAAAATGATTATTACTTTTTGTTTAATTTTATAGCACTATGAGTTCAAACTAGAATTTTCCAGCCACGTAAGCCAATAATGGGGTGTTGTCCAAACTGTATGTAAACCCCATCAGGTAGTGAAAGAATCTGTTTAGCATTACTAGGGGTGAAAAAACATTCATTGAAAAGTAATTGGAACTGCCAAGGGAGAAACGCCCAGCTAATTGCAATTAACTGAATAGTCACACACAGTTTTTTTAGTACATGACGGAACAGAGAATCAAGAAAAGAAAAGATAAATTTACATTGGAGCAAAGAGCAGAACTTCAAAGAAAAAAAACTCTGAATAATGCATGGTTAATAACTGAAAGATGAAGCTATAACAGAAAAGACTATAATTATTTGGGAGTTAACTGAATACTATGTTTAATGAGCTGTCTGTTTTTAGATGAGGTGATACAACTATGGCCTCGATTTAATAATTTTGAATAATCTTTTCAAATGATTCAATATTTTTAAATACACTTTTAAAAATTATATTATATTTTGTAAAATATTTAAATATTTTGATATTTTCTATATAGTGATTATATATATATATATATATCTAGATATAAAATCACTATATAAAAAATAACAAAATATTTAAATATTTTACAAAATATAATATAATTTTTAAAATATATATATCCAAAAATATTAAATGATTTGAAAGGATTATCCAAAATATTAAATTGAGGCCAATGTGTCAGATTTACAGACAAAGATTACCGGGGGCACCTGAAAATATTTTATTTACAAAAAAAAAAAAACAAGAAAGCATGCCAAGAAAGTAATCCTTAAGGTTATAGCCAATCTCTTCAAATTGTTTCTCCTCATGATATGATCCCTTAAAATAATAAAGTGAAGGAATACATAACTTGTAAAGTACAACAAGAGGGTGGCCCTCAACATTAGCTAGAGATACACGTTTGTGAATTCCACCCATAATGAGTTTTCATGTGGATGTCAATATTTTATGAAGTAATGAAAACCCAACAGCCCTGGAAAATCCTTTAAGCAGGTTGTTCCTTGTGAAGAATCGACAAGCCTGTCCATCCTGAAGATGTAAAAGCAGTTTTGATTTAAACAAGGACATGGTTGGGCTGTTCTTGTCTACACATTGTTGCATGATTGAGTTTCTGACTGCTGCCAGAGCCAGGTGGGTAAATTTGTATTGAATCCCAAATTGCTGGGGGAGAAATACCCATTTTCGAAGGAGGAGATCTGCCCACACCTTGCCACACTTTGGACATTTGGAGGAGAGATATAAGCCCGGTGGACTATACAGAAGTGCATGTCCCAGAATGAAGTGATTGGTATCAGTTTATGAAGTTTCAGTGTGGCAAAGATGGCGTCCATGACTGTAAGTGCAGACATTGTCGTGGTCCATTTGAAGAGCCCTGAAAGCGTGAGATTTTAGTGATGAAAATTATAGTGTGTGGCCAGAATGTAATCACAGATATTTGTCAGGTTAAGGCCTAAATTAAATTGCTTGATATGACAAACCTAGGGCATTGTGCACAGAATATTGTGTACATCAATAATTATATCATATGGATCTAGGCAATTTATATCTGAGATAATGAATACAAATACTAGCATTACTTATTCTTCATTTTAAGTTATCTACCAGGGCCTTTTTTTTTTACATTTTCTATGTTTATATGTTTCTAAAATTTTATTTCAGCGAATCGTAAAAATGATTTTAATCTGACAAAATGCAAAACACTGAAAAAGCTCATTCTGCAACTGCATAAATGTCAGAATCATGATATTTTCAACTAGAGGAGTGTTATACATAATTACATCAAAACCATGTCTTATTTTCCAAATCACTTCTAGTTCTTTACCAGTATATACACAAAGCTTTGTTACAAAATGTTACTGCATACTGTATGGTATGACACATGCCTGTCTATACCTCATATACATTTTATTTGCAAATTTAGTGTTTAGGATTACTAGTCCAGAGCTTTCATCTTTCCACATTAACTTTGCAATTTACTGACTTTAAACTTCCTAATCCCAATCCCCAATCAGAAACCTTTCATTGTGGTCTGTGAGGTCAACTCTTATCCTAGAAACGTCTGACCAACTACTCTGAAAAGTAGCTTGGAAATGGGGAATATGCGTGGCTAAATAAAGAAGTATTGCTGAACTACAGGTATCCATGTATAAATTGTGTAAGAGCAGGAATTTGGGGGCTGTGGTGTGTAGAAACAAAACTCCCCCTTTCACCAGGAATTTGCATTTAATTCTGTCCAGTTATTCAGACCTTGCCATGTCCTTTCATGTGTAAATGTTGTGTTTCAAAGCTGTTAGCTATACAGCTAACGTAAACTCCAAGGATCCCATATTTAAAATTGAATAATGAGGCAAAAAGGTGATTCTTTCTATAACTCATTTGCATATACTCACCCAGAATGCCTCACAGGAGTAACACCATTGCAAATTTGAGATTTCTGTTGGAAAAGCAAGTCTTATGACTTGACTGGTATGCAGATCTGTGTTTAACAAAGTATTGACTATTCACTGACTTCAAGTAGAAGGGATTTTCAATCACTTTTTTTTCCCCACAACAACTTTTTTGGTATCTGTTGGATTATATATATATATATATATATATATATTCAAAATTCCTGGAAATATGTATTGTGAATTATGAGAGATGGATAGATGGACAGACAACCATGAGATTTGCAGTTCAGCAACATCTGGGGGTCCAGAATTTCAGATGCTTGAGAGTGAGACAACAGACTAGGTGAGTGGAGCTCCACCTCTGACCTGCGTCCAGCAATTTATTTACAAATGCACATTTCAACCAAGCAGAGCTTGGCGCTGCAATCACTCACAGAGTTCGCATATATATCCTTTTATAGAAATTTTTTTAGAATTACCAATGAAATACAACAGTGTAAACATGCTGATAACCGCTTTGGAAATTAGTTTCCATTAAATGTGTACATTTGTATTTTGGCATACATGAGATTGAAAGAAATCAAATTATAGTCTAGTAAAATAGATTAATTCAAATATAAAAAGATGATGTAGAATTAAGCTTTGGTTTTCAATAATAGAAGAGTGTTTTTTGGAGTATGTGATATGTTTTTCTGATCTCCTGTTGGTTTAAATAGTTTTTATATGTCCATCTTGTGAAAATAAATGTTGGGTGTCAGACACAACCAATGTATAAAATTAATGATAAATTAGGGTAAATTAGACCTGCATATTTTCTTAGAAGCTTTGTGCTGGAGTTAGAGTTAGGGTTAGAGTTAATGTTTTGTTTTTGAGGGAGAGGTCCAGCAGAATAAATGATTAATGGTAATTGGCTATAGTCGGTATTACTGAAGAGTATACACAGACTTTTTTTGTAATTTATATTTTTTTGTCATTAAAAGGAGGAACATGACATAAAATAAAGCATAAAGGTCAAACTGACATAGAAATCGTTATCAGCACCAACGTTTTAGGGTATGATTAGCTGGCCAAGTACTCTAAACCTGTCATCTGAAATGGAAGGGAAAAATTATTGCTTATACGGTAGGTACCTAGATATTGTTAGCTTAGCACAATACGATTTAATAGCTCAATAAACAGGGTGCAATAGTAAGGAGGTCAGCAACCGCCTAATGTAATGAGGGACTTCAGTGTCAAGTACTTCTTTAGAGACATGTCGAATTCTGAGGTTGCACAGGTTAGCTTGTTTAGCTTGTCTACCTCCAATTGTAAGTCTGCTTGCCTTTCATTATATCCCCGTCTTCCCCCATAGCCTGTTATAGTGCCCATGTCCTCCCGGACGAGCACAATGACTGCTGCATAGAGGGCTTTGAGCTCTGTGAGGAGGATTTGGATGTCTGCTTTGCTTGCCGGAAATTGCTCTGGGGTAGTAAGGGAATTCACCTGGGTACCTCCCTGCCCACTATGGGCCATGGGCTCATCTGGTTTGCTTTCGTCAGAAGTGTAGTCAGAGGCTTCCTGCGTGGGCGCCATCTTAAAAGGCCGCAACTGCGGACTCATTCGAAGCAAAGTGCCAATATCTTTGGAAGCAGCGATGGCCTCACTCTGGTGTGGTTTGAATTTTCTTCCCATGATGTTCAGAGACGTTTTAGTGCTTATATTTCTAGTGCTGAAATAGCTTGCTAGCTACGCCCTCAAACTATACATATATTAAAGGGACACTATAGTCATCAGAACCACTACAGCTTAGTTTAGTGGTTCTGGTGTCTATAGTTTGTCCCTGCAGGCTTTTCAATGTAAACACTGCCTTTACATTGCGGTGCTTCCTAGTCCAGTGCTGCACAATGTGCAGCACTGGGATTCAGTAGCTCCACACTCTACATGGAGACGCTGAATGTTCGCCTTAAAGATTCAATGCATCTCTACCAGGAGATACTGATTGGTGCAGCACGGCATTTTGCAGCACATGTGCAATAGCCTCATAATGCTTTTGGATTGGCTGAGATCATCAAGTTTAAACCATTGATGTGGAGTCAAGTAGGGCCAGTGCGACGTGGGGAAAAAGGTGAGTAAAATCACCTCTATTCAAAGTGAGTCAAGGGGGCCGGAAGCCCAAGTAGTTTGTTTAACACTATAGTGTCAGGAATACATGTTTATATTCCCGACACTATCGTGTTCCTTTAAGTTAGGAGGCAGACAGATACTTTTGTGCATGTCAGCATTTTTTATAAACATTTTAATAAGGTAGCAAAGTATCATATCGGATGATTTCTATATTGAGTCTTGTAGAAATAATCGTGGCAGACAAATATTCCTCCCCCTAAAAAATATATATGTTTTCCTGCTACTCCCAGCTGGACAGGCGCACAAATAACATTATTCACATTATGCTCAATGAAGTGTGGGCTGTAAAATCAGAGCAGAGGATTAATTTCAGAGAGATTCTACTTGACCTGTGTTCTCGCCTTAGTATAAAACAGCATGAGATGGCTGGTGCCCCACCACTCCCCCTGCTCTGCATTAAATCAACACTGCCAGCGTTATGCCATTGTAATTCCTTTTTTTTCACTCAATAGCTGGTACAGATGAATAGGTTTAGGACTCAGAACAAAGGCCTTTCCAGAAAGGAGATTAATAGGCATTTTGATGCTTTCCTGCTTATGCTGCCATTTGACATTAATTATCATTTCTCTATAAAGATCTGCCTGTCCCCGAAGGAAGAGGAGATAACTAGTAAACAATGACAGAGTCAAGCAGTCAGATGGCACCAAGTCAGTGATTTGTGGTAATTTTACTGATTTTCAGTATTTTCTTACATCAAGGGAACAGTCAGTATTCTTAATAAATATTAATTCAGTTCTTGGAAGTTAACAAAACATCCTCTTTTCTACATGAACCAAATATCTGTGTTTACCATTTAACTCATTCAAAAGCCTAAGCTTTTTATCGATATGGAGGGAGGACGTATTTGATATTAATTAAACCCCACGTTAGCCATTTACGTCTGTGTCAAGTGTGGGCCTTTGTGATCTTAGAGCACTATGAGGTGGCTTGCAGCACATCAGTGTGACATCGCACACACCAGTTACAAAAACAACCCTGCCATAAAGTGAAATGTCTCAATAAACCCTCCCCGACTGCTTACAATAATGAAGGAGCAACACAGCAACGTGTTCTGAAGAGGAACTCATTTGGTCATAATTACTCCATGATGCAATCGGAGGTGAAGTTCTAATGGAATGCATCAGAGTGTGTATTCTTATTATGTATTATTACATTGTCCAGTGGCAGAACTAATAAAGAGAGGGCCTTGGTGCTGTATGGTTTTTTTGGGGGGGCTGCCATTAAGCGCAAAGGTTGCCTAAAGGTAGATCATAAGATGACGTTCAATTCTCACAGTGCTTTGCCAGCTGGGGATCTAATATTTGCCCATCGTTACACGGTTCTAGTTGTGAGCAATGTTGGTGTTTGAATGTGTGAATTTTTGTATAGTGTTAGCATTTGGATGCTTAAATATATAAATATATATACTACCACACAGACAGACACACACACACACACACTGACACAAGTATGCTTACACACTGACACACACATACTTACACAGATACACATATACACTGATGCACACAGATACACACACATTCTGACACAGATAAACATACGCACTGATGCACACATAGATATACATACATTGCGACACACATACACAGTGACACACACACAAGCAAATATACGCATACAGTCATAATTTACATATTTTAGACACCCCCTGCTTCCATACATTTTGGGTGCATTAGGATTGCTTCCCTGGTGTCCAGATCTGGCTGCTGGGTGAGACTCCCCTCCTCCCCCTTCTTTCTCTGCCTCCTCCTATCCCTCCCTGAACCTGACCTGAAAGGGCCACAGCGACTGGCTGTGCGCCTGAACAGAGATGCCTATTGGGCATCCCTGCTCCTAAGTGCAAGGGCCACCCATGTTTGGGCCAGCAAGCTTGTGGGCCCCAACTGTGGTGGCTGGTGAAGTTTACAGATGGTGAGGCACTATCCTGCCCCACTGGTTCGGCTCTACCCACTTAACCCCATAAGATGCCACGACTCATTCAAAACCCAGCTGCATTTCAGTAAAACGGAGAATGGAAACTGCAGATATAATCATGACAGACACATTCTTTTCTCACACATACTTATCAGTAGTCTTTACAATGACAAAAGATTTCACATTTCTTTTTTTGCAACAAAAAACTGTGTGGGGGACCTGCCTCTCTATGGACCAACCTTCACTGAGGTGCAGGTGCAGTCTCTCGGATATGAATGAAAATAGATTCCCCATAATTAAATATATTTGAGGACTACATTCTCCCATACCATTACCACTTTTAAATTTTTATTTTTAGTAAAATGCAGTATAGATGGTAATACTACTGGCAGAAATGGACATAGGTTCCTATACATCTCTTGCAGCAAAATATACAAAACTACTCAAATTCTATCTGCTATGTCAATGTAGCATGTATGCAGACCCCCTCACCCTCCCCCCCCCCCCCCCCGCCCTAAAAAAAAACCAAGTGATCATATGTGTTAAAAAAGAGAGAAATACACATGAATCAGACTACATGCATTTCTGCACAAATATTATGTGAATTTGCACAGAGTTTATGTAAATGCAAATTGTGAGGTCCATGTGTAAATGTCTACATAAACATGCAAAATCTTATCAAGAAAAATAATTAAGCAGGATGTTATAAATAAGAAAGGTTATATTGCAATATTTTTGGGTAAGAAATTATTATGTAAAATATTAAAATATCTAAACTATGTCATATATATATTTTTTTTAATCAATAAATAAAAAAATATGAACATATTCAAATATTTTTCAAAATATGAAATTATTTCAAAAGCTTTTACAAAAATATTAAAGTGAGGCCAAAGTTAATTTCGTACTTTTTGTAGGTTTTTTGGGGTTGTTTTTGTTTTTGTTTTGTGGATTGTATTCTCTTTATTTTCGGTGTACAGAACATCAATAGAGGGCGCGTTCCAGTTTTACACCTAGCGCTTGCTAAAGTGTTAAAAATAAATGCCAGGGGGCGGAGCCTGGCTGTGGAGCGGATCAGACGTGCACAGCACGAGCTCCCGTCTGAACTGCCAATCCACACCGAAAATAACCCGGTATACAAGCCACGAACTCCACAAAACTGCACCACCTGAGAAGGGGAAGCAAAGGAGCACACAACGACACCACGCACATGACTCTAAGCCACCGGGAACTCGAGAAATAGAGCTGGGGCCTACTGCGAAGCTCAATCCTGCGGTCTGGGTAGAGACAAAGGCGAGGGTGAGGCGGCCGACCACCCAGCCCGAGACTCCCTGGAAACTGACCCTAATGATGCAGAGGCCTTCCTCTCCCCCCCCCCTGCCGGTGAGGGATATCCCGGCACCAACAACTCACTTGCTGCAGACAACGTACGCCCTAAAGACTGCTCACCCGCAGACCTCTGACTCCAAAATGGCGGATGCCGAGGGCCGGTCGACAAGCGTGGGGATCAGTGGAGATCCAGCGACTCAAATTATGACCAAGCTCGACAAACTCTTTGCCGCCTTCTGGGCTCGGATAGCAGAGAGGAAGCTGCACTCCGCACTAGCTAAACAGACCTCCCCTGTAAGTGCAGCTCCGGCAGCCATTAAACCTAAACTCAAACGAAGAGTAATAACTGCCAGCGGCTCCCCCAAACGGCACCGACGGCGAAACAGGCAACACAAGCGGCAACAAGGAGCCTGCTCTCCGCCCAGCACCCACCTCCACTTTAAACCACCACGCTCTCAGACGGGTCCAGTAGCAATCACCCCACATGAGAACCACGGACCCCTCCTAAACGCACACTCCTACCACCAACAGCCTGATGCCTGGCTCCAGTACACATCTACGGCTTGGATACAGCAGGAGATGGAGGCTCAAGGAGGCCGCACTAGGCGTCCGGAGGGGATCGGATAGGAGAGACCACGAGACTGGAACCTGTCGGATGAACCACGCGGTGACTGGACTCCCTCTTTACGCCTCGAAACCCACGAACTTAGCACATCTTGGATAGCACTTCATGGACACTGTATGTTTTAAATAGGAACAGAGTGCAGTCTAGGGTTTGGCAAGCTTGCTTACTTATTGTTTATTTTTCTCTTCATATGCTAAGCGGAGTTTATATAATCTTTAGTTATCTTCAGGTCACAATTATTTGTTAAGCTTTATCATTAAACATAGCACTTTGGAGGCGTGTAGCCCACATCTTGCTTAGTATGTCTACCTTCTAACATACTGCACGCGAAAAGCTCAGATTGTGTAAGCGTTACTTACTCTCACTTAAAAGTTAGCCCTAGCTTGTATTAAACAGCTTGCATGTTAATATATAATGATTGTAAACGCCTAGCTAACCAGAGAACGCAATATTACTTAAAACATAAAAAGAAGCAGACACTCATGTGAGAATATATCGATGTTGTTGTTTACTGTATTCATGTGCATATTTACAGATATATATCTCCCTTTCTTCCTTTCTGTAACGTTCCCATAATGCTTCAATAAAACAAAGATTGACAAAAAAAAAAAAAATAAATGCCAGTTTTATCACAGACATCCAGGGTTAACTTTACTTTTAGAACCATTGAATTAGAAAACATGTGAACTAGCACTACCTACAAATATTTTGTTGCATGTTTTACTTTTCTTTTAAATATAGATTAGAATGTAAGACAGGATGTAATATTTTTAGGAACTCTCTAAAATGACAATAATAATAATAATAATATTTAGATCATGCTATGTCATGTCATCTGCCAGGAATACTGAGCTCATCGACCGTCTGTGAAACAGGAAATTTAATGATGCAGAATCAGCTGCTGATCCCATGAGCAGAAAATCCTCAAGCACTGGCATACATTTAATTATGAAAAAAAAAAAATGTATGCCCTCACAGGTTTCCCAGACTCATTGTGTACATACTTTATGGACCCTATAGTCATCAGAACAACAGCTACACCTTAAGAGAAAAAGCAGTGTTTACATTACTGTCTTGGAACACCTTTAGTAGCAGTCACTCGAAGAGCCACTAGTGGTGTTTCCTGGGTCAGTGCTGCACAACGTGCTCTGCATAGAGGCGCTGAATATTCAATGCATCTCCATGAGGAAATGCTGATTGGCGCTGTGCAGCGTTCTGCCGCGCATTCACATTAGCCTCCCATGGGAAAATACGGCCACCTAAAATGGGTTTTTAACACTATACTAAACGAGTGTTAATTTAAGCTCGCTATATCATTATATCTCCAAGCTCTGCTTCTTCGCAGTCTTAAAATATTTGTTTGATTGTTTATATTAGGACTGAACACTATAGTCAGCGTAGCTGCCCACAAATTTAAGTACTGTTACTATATGTATTTTGGAAGGACTACTTCAAGCACCAACACCACTACAGCCTGCTCTGCTCTCCCAGAGAAATGTCTAAAACTATTTTAGAAAGGTAAAACAACTAGCCAGGGTAACTGTTTACTAACCTACATTAAAGGACCACTCTACGCACCCAGACCACTTCAGCTTAATGAAGTGGTCTGGGTGCCAGGTCCAGCTAGGGTTAACCCATTTTTTTTAATAAACATAGCAGTTTCAGAGAAACTGCTATGTTTATAAATGGGTTAATCCAGCCCTCAAATCCTCTAGTGGCTGTCTCACTGACAGCCGCTAGAGGCGCTTGCGTGATTCTCACTGTGAAAATCACAGTGAGAGCACGCAAGCGTCCATAGGAAAGCATTGATATTGCTTTCCTATGAGACCGGCTGAATGCGCGCGCAGCTCTTGCCGCGCGTGCGCATTCAGCTGAATGGGAGGAGAGGAGGAGGATCGGAGGAGAAGAGCTCCCCGCCCAGCGCTGGAGAAAGGTACGTTTTAACCCCTTTCCTCTCTCCAGAGCCCGGCGGGAGGGGGTCCCTGAGGGTGGGGGCACCCTCAGGGCACTATAGTGCCAGGAAAACGAGCATGTTTTCCTGGCACTATAGTGGTCCTTTAAACAATGGCAGGTAATCATACGCTTTATTTTAATACAGAACAGGTAGGCACACTTGACCAACAGCCATATAAGAAATATCAACGCAGAACCATAGAACACAAAAATTAGGGTGCTCACTCTAAAGCCTTATTTCCCAAGGCCATAAATAAGTAATCTATAATAATGAGGAGCACAACCAACTAAATAAAATGTACTTTATTATACAGGTACAAAACCACAGATATCACAAAATATACACCACTAAGCTTCAGTATATATAGAACTATACATATACAATGAATGTAAATAATGTATCCCAATCACAAATAAGCATACTCAATACTCAATACTTGGAACCAATAGTACCAATCCAGATAAAAAACTTAAATCGATACCTGTAAAATAATATCCAACAATTAATACATACCAGAAAAAAAGACAATATCAGAGTGAGTAAGAAGAGGGTGAAAAATCAAACAAAAGACCCCAACGTTTAGTCGTGTGTGCCCTTATCAAGGGAGCATACGCTTTATGGCCAGACATTTGGACTAAAAATCTCTGTTATTGAAACATTGTGGTGGAGTGTGGGATACTGCACAGCTATTTTCTTTGCTTATTTCCTTTGTAGTTCCACTACAACTGAGTAAAAACAGTTAAAGGTTTAAACAAACTGGTTAAACGAACTGCTTTATGGGAGTTACAGACCTTGCATTTTACGATCAGAAGAAATGCTTTGATATTGTAAAACGCTACGGAATATGCTGGTGCCAGTAATAATAATAATAACTAGAAAAGCTACAATTTCTGGGGAAATTGTGCGAAGTGTTCTTGCCTCAACCAGTAGTCTACAACTGGAGTGGGTGCAGTAACTGTTATTATTTATTAAGTGTTCTTGCATAGCAAGACCACTTAATGTTATCTCACATATATATTATTATTATTATAGCCAAATTTACCACCCTAACTCCTCCCACAGTTTTTACACTACATAGACCATAATATACCGAAACGTGCGGATTGTTCCCGATTGGATTGCTATTACGGTACTTTGTGGAACGTTTCACCGAATGGTTCACGGAATATCGTCGTTCTTGTGGCGAAATTTGTCCCATAGGAATGAATGGCAAATTGTTCAAAACAAGAGTGGGAGCTGGCAAAAGCTGAAAAATCAGGACATGATTTCTAAACTGCCACCACTCCCTTATTTTCAAGCCCACCTACACAAATCTTATATCAAAACGTTCAGCTATCCCTACTTCAGAGACATACTATGCATCAAAATGTAGGTCTGGGTCTTGTAATTCTCACAATATAAAGCTCGCTGTAGGATGTATAGTTATTAAAATACGACCGTTTGAAGATGGCAACCGCCAAACTACTCTGATCTGTGCCAGGCTGGAGCAGCAAGTGATGTCATAGACAGTGCCTTTTGTACACCTGCTAATGTTTTTATAAATGTATTTTTTAATGTAACTGTGAAGCACTTTTCTCCTGCACATATGTGCACAAATGCACATATTTGTAATCAGCGATGTCTCACGAGTACAACAGTACCCCCCATTAACAGGTTTTATGGTGTTTTGGAAAGTTACAGGGTCAAATATAGAACGTTCCATTTTCAAATTGAAATTTGCCAGATTAGTAATGTTACCTTTGAGACGGTGTGGTAGCCCAGGAATGAGAATTACCCCCATAATGGCATACCATTTGAAAAAGTACACAACCCAAGGTATTGAACGTGGGGTATGTTTAGTCTTTTTTAGTAGCCACTTAGTCACAAACACTGGCCAAAGTTAGCGTTCATATTTGTTTTTGTGTGAAAAAAGCAAAAAACTAATATTTGCCCAGTGTTTGTGACTAAGTGGCTACTAAAAATGACTGGACATACCCCATTTGCAATACCTTGGGTTGTCTACTTTTGCAAATGGTATGCCATCATGGGGGTAATTCTTATTCCTGGGCTACCATACGGTCTCAAAGGCAACATAACTAATCTGGCAAATTTCAATGTCAAAAAAATGAAATGCAAGCCTTATATGTGACTCTCTAACTTTCCAAAACACCATAAAACCTGTACATGGAGGGTACTGTTATTCTCGGGAGATTTCACTAAACACAAATATTAGTGTTTTAAAACAGTAAAACATATTACAACAATAATATAGTCCATAAAAGTGCCGTTTGTTTGTAAAAAATGCAAAAAATGTCACTTTTACTTAAAATATCATCGTTGTAATACAATTTACCAGTTTTAAACACTAATATTTGAGTTCAGCGAAGTCTCCCGAGTAAAACAGTATCCCCTATATACAGGTTTTATGGTGTCTTGGAGAGTTACAGGGTCAAATATAGTGCTTGCGAATTAAATTCTCTGCACTTTCTCCCTGTGTTGTCAGGCATATCAATCAAATTTTAATTAATCAAATTACATAATTATGTTAAAAAATTACTTAAATATACACGTAGAATTTTAATATATATGCATTTATAGGTATTTAAATTCTACGTGTATACTAATGTAATCTTTTATGTAATTATATGTATTTATCTATATATATATATTTGTGGTTATTTGTATTTTATATATAGATAGATATATATAGAATGTCATTCTAAGTGTATTCCGTTTCCAATATATATATATTAATAACAAAATACAGTTAGAATGAAATTACATATGAATATATAATTTATTTTAAATTTTGTTTCAATATTTTATTTATTTATTTATTTATTTATTATTGTAATTATACGTATATATATATAATATATACATATGTACATCTATTATATATATAATATATATACATATTATATATGTAACGTCATTCTAAGTGTATTTTAATACTAATATATATACTAATATTAAAATACATTACGTATGACGTTACATATATAGAATATGTATATATATTATATATATAATATACATACATATATTATATATATATAAATACTTTTATTTTATTTTAACATGTGTATTTAATTTTTTTTTATACTTTCCTACCAGCAGGGGGATTGTCTAATATTTTAGACAGTCCCCCGGCTGGCAGATCCATAGCCAGCTATAGGGGGCCATGTGATCGCTCTTTGAGAGCGATCACATGGCCCCCGGGGGCCTCATTTGCTGGAGGGGGGCTGCCTGGGCTCTCAGGCAGCCCCCCAGAAGAGGAGCGCGGCGGAGGTAAGTATAGCTTACCTCCTGGGGGCTTCAGCCGTTACGGCGTTCTATGCCGCCTCAACGGCTTTAACCCCTTAAGGACCAAACTTCTGGAATAAAATGGAATCATGACATGTCACACATGTCATGTGTCCTTAAGGGGTTAAAGCCCTTTAAAGCCGCGATGGCATAGAACGCCGTAACGGCGTTAAGGGGTTAAGGACAGAGCCAAATGTACACGTTGTGAACGAAACAAAATGTAAACAAAACCTGGCATTTGCGCTATATGTCTGTCCAACCGTAATTCACCTCTTTCATATTAAATGCACCCCCCTTATTATATATAATTTTATTCAAGGGAAACAGGGCTTTCATTTAATATCAAATATTTAGCTATGAAACATAATTTAATATGAAAAAAATGGGAGAAAATAAGAAATGTTGTTGTTTTTTTAGTTCTACATGACATTTTAACTGTCAATGTCATAATACTGTTTGCTTTTACTGCAATAAAATACACATATTTGTATTCAGCAAAGTCTCACGTGTAAAACAGTACCCCCTATGTACAGGTTTTATGGTGTTTTGGGAAGTTACAGGGTCAAATATAGCACGTTACATTTGAAATTGAAATTCGCCAGATTGGTTATGTTGCCTTTGAGACTGTATAGTAGCCCAGGAATGAAATTTACACCCATAATGGCATACCATTTGCAATAGTAGACAACCCAAGGTATTGCAAATGGGGTATGTCCAATCTTTTTTAGTAGCCATTTGGTAACAAACACTGGCCAAAGTTAGCGTTAGTATTTGTTTGTGTGTGAAAAATGCAAAACCCGCCAATTTTGGCTAGTGTTTGTGACTAAGTGGCTACTATAAAGACTGGACATACCCCATTTGCAATACCTTGGGTTGTCTACTATTGCAAATGGTATGCCATCATAGGGGTAATTTTCATTCTTTGGCTACCATAGGGTCTCAAAGGCAACGTACCCAATCTGGCAAATTTTAATGTGAAAAAAATGAAACACAAGCCTTATATTTGACGCTGTAACTTTTGAAAACACCATAAAACCTGTACATGAGGGTTACTGTTGTACTCGGGAGACTTCGCTGAACACAAATATTTGAGTTTCAAAACAGTAAAAAGTATCGCAGCAATAATATCGTCCGTGTAAGTGCTGTTTGTGCGTGAAAAATGCAAAAAAACTTCACTTTTACTGGCGATATCATCCTTGTAATAAATTTTACTGTTTTGAAACACTAATATTTGTGTTCAGCAAAGTCCCCCGAGTAGAAAAGTACCCCCCATGTACAGGTTTTATGGTGTCTTGGAAATTTATAGGGTTAAATATTGTGCTAGCAAATTAAATTCCCTTTACTTTCGGGATGGGTTGTCAGGCAGGTCCCGCTAATTGTAATTAATTAAGATACCCAATTATGTAAAAATACTACATAAATATATATGTAGAATTAATATATGTATATATATACGTATGTGAATATATATGTATATATAATTTTTAAAAATATTTTTATTTATATATAGGTATATATATAGTGATATATACGTATATATTTATGTATATAGATATATATATTATTTTGTTCTACGTGTTTTTTTTATATAAATATATATATTAATATCACAATACAGTTAGAACGAAATAACACACATCTATATATTTTTTCATTATTTTTTTTAAATTATTTTATTTATTTTATTTTTTAACGTATTTACATATTTTTTTTTATATTATATATAAATATATATATAACAATAATTATATATATATTTAATCAGTATCAGTCTACGTGTAATTTGATATTAATATATATATTTATATATATATATATTAATAGTAAAATACACCTATACAGTGTACGTGTGTGTATGTATATGTGTATCTATATATACTTAGATCATATATATAATATATATATATATGATCTAAGTATATATTATTATTTTTTTACACGTTTAACATTTATTTTATTTTATTTTCAGCCAGCAGGGGGACCACCTGTCATTACAGGCAGTCCCCCTACTGGCAATACAGTAGCCAGCTATCCCTGCCATGTGATTGTGAGGTCCTCGCAAGGACCTCACTCTCACATGGCCGGGGAGGACCGGAGGAGGAAGATCTGCCGCGGGGGTCCTCCCTGGGAGTCCCCCCAACCGCGATCGCCGGCGTGGGACCGCTGGCAACCGGGTAAGTAAGGAAAGACCGGAGGGCGTACTATTATGCCCGGCGGCGTTTAGAACCGCCTATAATAGGACTTAATAGTACGCCCTCCGGTCTTAAGGGGTTAAAACATACATTTATAAAAACATTAGCAGGTGCACAAAAGGCCCTGTCTATGACATCACTTGCTAAGCAAAAATAACAACTCTATCTATAAACCTCCCCACCGCCACCACCACCAAATTCTAATAATCCTCTTGCCAAAAAAGGACATTTTTATTTTTATGTGCCAGATGCAGAGATTCCCTGGACTGCCAAGGAAGAGAAGCATGACTACTGCCCAAGAAAGGGGGTGGATCAATGGGGGAAACAATGTTGCAAAAAGGAGCTATAGATAAAAAGGAGTCTGGGGGGTGGGCACTTACCACTTAAAAGAAAGGAGTATAACATTAGGAGCTCTTTCCCAACCCCCCCCCCCCCTCCTCCCTTGGATATTGAAATGTCTGTTACTTATGGTTGGTGGTGGTTGTGGTGTTTTTCTTTGTCTTGTTGTTTCTGTTTTTGTCACAGCGGGATACCTGGCCTGGCATGTGAAGGAGAGTGCCAATTTGGATTGGGGAGTCGCAGCCTGCTTTGGGTGAAGGCGGAAGGCAGGCTGCTTTGGACTCTGGGAACTGGAAGTGATATCTGTCTGGTGGTATAATCACCCCCCATCAAGCTGACAAGTGGAAGTTAATGCTGGTTCAAAGTTCAATAAAGCTGTGGCCGCTGCCCTTATCCACTATACAGGTGTCTGTGTATTTATTGGGCAGCGGAAAGGTTTACATGGGTCAGCAGTCATGTCTGCTTTGCTCATCAAAGCTTGTTTTTAACAAGAATATGAGACTATGTTCCAGGCACTAAGTATAAGGAGTGCTGGTTAATACTTCATTGGAGGCTGTTTTGCAATCCAGAAACCAAAACACATAGGGGCCATAAATTCTTAGTTAAGTCACTGAGGAACGTTTGCCAGAGCATTGTAAAAGAGAAGGAATTTGCCACAGTAACTAGTATATTTTTTACATGAGTCTAAATTCTAAAATGTTTACACTTCACAGTTGCAGTATGTGTGATGTCGTCACCACAGCAATCCTCTCCCCAAAGCTCCTGATGGTCTTTGTATCAGAATTCGCATATTTTTGCTGCGCACAACATAGGTGTCCTATGCAGAAAGCAAAATAAAGATGAAGAAAATTTCTATAATATTCTTATATAAAATATTCTTATATAAAATAGTATTTGTTACCCTTATGAAAATGATTTTACATCCTTGAATGTCTTTCAAAAATGCCCTAATACATCCCTCCCCGCTGAGTTTATTTTCTACTAATCACAATCTAATAATTGGGTTCTTGCCACCTACCTACAGGATATTAGAGACAAGGTAAAAGTGTTAATGCTTCTGATGAAAGTGATCGTTTTGTATTTTCACCTTTTTTGTTCTGGATTTGAAATCACAGTTATTAACACTATGCTAATATACTATGCTACTATAGATGCTGTGTAGACAGAAGAAAAAAAACAGATGTAGTTTTCAATCCCAGCCTGAAAATTAATGATTAAATATAATAAAGTGACTCTAAGGCATTAATGAATGTTTTTCCTAAATAAAAAATAGAAAATGTTCCATCTGATACAATGGACATTTTTACCTATGCCAGAAACATCACAGCCTATGGGAAAATGGCTATATATTGGATAGTGACCCAGGTACATATTTTTGTATTCTTTAACCCCTTAAGGACCAAACTTCTGGAATAAAAGGGAATCATGACGTGTCACCCACGTCATGTGTCCTTAAGGGGTTAATGTACCCCAATAATAAAGAAGAGGTGCTTGAAAGGGCAAAGCAAATAATTGTCACTCAAAAGTCCTGTATGGGGCTAAATTACATTTATCTTAAAAATTACATATTTTTAATCCTAGGTGTTACGATATTATATAACCTTTGCTTCCATTAAATGAAAGGTTATACTAAATAATGTTTGTTTTGCATTAACATGCAATTCAAAATTAAATTGAGCCCTTTAAGCCACACTCACTTTCTCCTTTGCTCCACTACTAGGCATCACAGAGCCCAGAAACAAATTTCTCTCTAAGTGTTATCTGCACAATGTGTTTGCCAACTTTCTAACAAATGTGAAGATTAAATATTATTTCAAGATTTATTATACCTAAACGTTTTATTGGTCATTGACACGAACCAGAAATGCTATCACCAAAGGTACGTTTACCCACTTCCTCCTGAAGTCGTTTGAAGTAATGTTGTTTCTGTACACCCAGCACTATTTATATAAACAGCAATTTAAGTATAAGTTCTCGTTTGGGGGAGTAAGACAATCTTGCAAAACAAATAAAAGTGTCAGTGAACGTTCTGTGGTTTATATAAGATCTAGTTGCACTAATATGTTTCCCTATGTCCTTTCTCAAATAAACTTATACAGCGTGGGTCAAGAAACTGGTTGTTTTCTGAAACACCAGAGACATATGTTAAATTGACCACATTCCTCTATTGTTAAAACATGCATAGATTAAGTGTTAGGAGGTGAGACTAATGGGTGGTTTCCATAAACATAGCTGGAAAGGTTAGAGAATGAGAAGACCTTAGTTCAAATCTGAAAGCACTGGAAAGTAAAAATGCCAAATAGGACATCATTTAATGAAGAACACTGTTGTATTAATTTGCCGCTGTCCTCACTATCATTATCATGAAAAATAACACTATCAAGAGAATATTTGACTTTTTCAAACTTTCAAATAGATATTATTTTGGATTGCGTAAACTCCTGTTTATTTATTTATAAAATATTTTACCAGGATGGATACATTGAGATTTCTCTTGTTTTCAAGTATATAGGGCATTGATTTGACTCTCATAACACAAAAACGAGTATTCTCTTCATTTTCAATGAACGACCTCGATTTAATATTGTTGGGTATGCTTTTCAAATGATTTAACATTTTTGGATACATTTTTAAAATTATTAAGATGTTAAAAATATATCATATTTATAAAAACACATTTTAAAAAATGACAAAATTACAAGTTTGTCCAAAAATATTAAATCTAAGCCTGGGTTGGTTGGATGCAGTGGGGGTAGGGATGGATAATCAACTTTGACTGCCGAGATATCATTAGAAAAAGGGGATTTGTTTGCCAACACTTTTAAAACTGCTAACCTCTGATGACAATCCCTCTAAAGTTGTAGGTAACTAAACCAGGTTCTGCAGAGTCCCACCAGGTCTGCCCAATTGTTAGAAAACACTTTTACAAATAAAGTTACATGGATCAATGATTATAGATAATCATGGTATCTATTCACTAAATTAACAAAGAAATCCCCAGGCACTCAGAGTGTTAAAGCCGCAGGCAGATTCAATGAAACAAAAAGCAGCAACGTTTCGACCTACTAAGAGCTTTAAAAAGACCTCTTAGTAGGTCGAAACGTTGCTGCCTTTTTGTTTCATTAAATCTGCCTGCAGCTCTAACACTCTGAGTGCCTGGGAAATTCTTTGTTGCCTTAACGTGTTGGGATTGCTGATCCTGTTCCGGAGCACCGTTGGCTGCTGGGATTAAGTGTGCTTCCTGTCTTTGCTATCTATTCACTAAAGTGTGACAAAGAGTTTGCCAAAACAGCTGAGCTATATTAAAAAAATAAAAATAGCTCAGCTTACATTACTGTTATATATGTTGCACACACATTTCTGATTTTTAGTCTATATATTAAGCCCATGGTTCACAACCTTTTTTGGATCAGATCCACACTCCAATGGCAGAAAAATTCCCAATGCACACCTAGCTTTACGTTCATCAGCGACATAGAATTGTCACATCTACTTGAAGCATTACTCTATAAATATGCATACTTCCAGCCAAATTGACTTATTATTTTTAAGTAATTGCCAGATGGGAATCGCAATTTTATGCATACACAAATTAAAAGGAAAAACACTAACTAACATGTAAGCACTGCATTCAACCTACTACAGCCCTGAAGTGCTTTTATTTGTGGAACATTTTAAGGTGGTCTGAGACACAGCAATATGCCCCGGCACACTGGTTGAAAACTACCGCTTTATCAGAAGCCACCATTGCTGAATGGAGATCCCTATGCTGGTAATATGCAAGAGGTAATTCATTAAACAGGGACCCGAAGGGAAGATGACATTCAAATTTAAAAATTTCAGCCCAAATAGCTGAAATTTAAAAAAAAAAAATATATATATTATCTGGGTTATTCACTTACATGAGAATTCAAAGTGAATTTCAGATTCAAGGTGAAAATAGTCAAATTGGAACTCATCTGTCAGGAAGTCATCTATGCTTCTGGTTCAGCTACTCTTGCCTTACATTTTAAATTCCCTTTGAATTCTCACTTTAGTAAATAACTCTGTAATTATGAAATAAACGGTTACTTGCCTGTTTTACCCTAAGTTTTGAAAATCAGACGTCGGTTCACAACACCTTAATCGATAGCAAATAAATCCCACTGACGTGATGAAGCTACGTCACTGTACTATATTAAAAAGGATCCAAGAACCAATGTATCGACCGCTGACCGCTCTCATCCAATGAATGGAGACAGCTTCGGCACCTGGATTTTGTAGCTCTTCAGCATGCGCATCATTAGAGGAGGAAAGACCTGCAGAGCCCAGTGGGGACCTCAGTTAAGACCTCAGGTAAGAAAGTAAACCATTGCAAAACAGTTTACTCCATTGCCAGAAAATTGGGGCAGGGTACTCCTCATGTCATAGTCAGTGCAGCTGGATTTAGTGGTTATGGTGCTTGGAGTAAACCTTTCAGAGAATTATCTAAATAAATCATTCGAGTGACATTAATACATTGGTATACCTATCTCATCACATGGACAACAGATAGAGTCGGTAAAATAACAAATAAAAAGTATTGCAGTAATAGAAATTCTTTTTTTTAAATTTTAAAATGACATGTTTTTGTGAGCACATAAAATGGTCCTCTTTTGAGTGTCCTTTTTCAATGCTCTCCTCCTCTCCATTATTGTTTTCTTTGTGGTCTCCTTCTGCTTTTCTCACTTACACGCGTGAACAATTTCAAAATAGAATCAGGAATGCGGGCTTTAACACGGGGTTTATAAGGGCGGTTTTGCAGTGAATATGTCAAGCACGTTCATTATAGCTCTACAGATAAAACAAGAAGGCTTGGTTTTGTTGACTTTATATTCTCTGTCAGTTACCTGCTGTTTTTCTCTTTTAATAGTACAAAGCACTGTAGAATATGTTATAGGTGCCATATAAATAATAGTAAAGATGATACTAATAATATTAAAGGTCATATGTCACACAAGAACAGAAAAATACAGTTGAAAGAACAATATATATGTAAGAAGTGAAAGCTTTCAACATATAATGTTTTCTTTAAACAGAATTTATTTTTTCTTAATCAATGGGATGCAACATTTGCAGCATGGGTTCGTTTTCCAGTTGGTTGTGGAGATAAATGAAAGATCCTCTCGAGTCTATAGGAACTCTAGGCAGACTCATTGTAATTGTTATATATGCTGGACACCCTGGCTATACTAGTGCATTTTAGGTGCATTGTCAATTTGAATCTTGGCCTGGACAGCCATCTTTGCAAAGCACCCACGACATTCAAAAGATGGATACACTAGATATGTCTTTATTAGTGCTAAAGAATTTCAAGGAATTTTCCAAGTACCATAACTGTGACAGACCCTCTTCCAACGGATGCTCCTAGTGCTCACCGAGGACCATCAGCACCGCACCGGACACCATAAGTACTGCAGACCCCACGAAACGCTGCAGCTTGTTTGGGGTCTCGCCGTCTCCAATCCACCCTGGAACCACCTCTGACATCCAGGACCGTGTGGGGAAGACCTCACCTCCAGGAGAGCGTAACAGGAACAGCTCTTAGAAGAGCTAAGTGATTAGAGCCCAGGGGAGTATACAGAGTATAGCAATCCCCAGTGTGATTATAGCCGTTTCCCCCAATGATAACCACTACGGTTAGACTTTTAATTGCACCAACAGCTATGGCAAGGATGAACTCTACAAAATCAGTAAGAACAATAGACCTGACTGCATGTTGTGTATTATTATATGTTCACTCTGCCACAAGTGATATCAGTATTGTGACCATTATCCTGAACATATCAGTTCTTCGTAATTGATGAGTAGTACATGAAAGGTGCTCGACTGTGGTATGCAAAATTCATACACAGCAAGAGGGAAATCCATTAAAATATTATATCAAAATAAGCAAGATTGAAAGAAAAAGCCAACTAAGCAATTAATTTCATATTTTTGGAATTTTAACATTTCTTGACAGTTCTCCAAAATTTTCTATTTAGTGAAGAGCCCTCCGTTTTATTAAAGTACACATCTTACAGGACAGCATTGTTCATATACTGCCCAACACTAAGGGGTGTACTCCAAATTGTTGCAAATTGAAATTCACATTAAATTCATGCTAAATTGAGGCTAAAATAGGTGATTTGGAGGAATTCTCCAATTTCGCCAAAAGTCACAGCTTGGCTAAAGAAACCTCAATTTTAACATTCACAATTTATTTCCTTACAATTCAGAGTTTAGTGAATGCATCCTTGTGAATATAGTACAGGAATCCTAGACATTGTGGTGGATTTAGAAGCCCTAAAACCAACTTTAACCCCTTCAGGACGGAGTCAATAGTACACGTTCTGATCAAAACAAAACGTAAACAAAAACTGGAATTTGCGCTATATGTCTGTTCACCCGTAGTTCCCCTCTTTCATATTAAATGCACCCACACTTATTATATATAATTTTGTTCAGGAGAAACAGGGCTTTCATTTCATATAAAATATTTGTATTTGAAACAATTTATTATGAATAAAATTAAAAAAAACTGTGAGAAATTTGATTTTTTTTTTTAAATTTGTAGTTCCGCCTCACATTTTAGCTGTAAATGTCATAATACTGTTAGGTTTTACGGCAACAAAATGCACATATTTGTAATCAGCGATGTCTCACGAGTACAACAGTACCCCCCATTAACAGGTTTTATGGTGTTTTGGAAAGTTACAGGGTCAAATATAGAACGTTCCATTTTCAAATTGAAATTTGCCAGATTAGTAATGTTACCTTTGAGACGGTGTGGTAGCCCAGGAATGAGAATTACCCCCATAATGGCATACCATTTGAAAAAGTAGACAACCCAAGGTATTGAACGTGGGGTATGTTTAGTTTTTTTTAGTAGCCACTTAGTCACAAACACTGGCCAAAGTTAGCGTTCATATTTGTTTTTGTGTGAAAAAAGCAAAAAACTAATATTTGGCCAGTGTTTGTGACTAAGTGGCTACTAAAAATGACTGGACATACCCCATTTGCAATACCTTGGGTTGTCTACTTTTGCAAATGGTATGCCATCATGGGGGTAATTCTTATTCCTGGGCTACCATACGGTCTCAAAGGCAACATAACTAATCTGGCAAATTTCAATGTCAAAAAAATGAAATGCAAGCCTTATATGTGACTCTCTAACTTTCCAAAACACCATAAAACCTGTACATGTGGGGTACTGTTATTCTCGGGAGATTTCACTAAACACAAATATTAGTGTTTTAAAACAGTAAAACATATTACAACAATAATATAGTCCATAAAAGTGCAGTTTGTTTGTAAAAAATGCAAAAAACGTCACTTTTACTTAAAATATCATCGTTGTAATACAATTTACCAGTTTTAAACACTAATATTTGAGTTCAGCGAAGTCTCCCGAGTAAAACAGTACCCCCTATGTACAGGTTTTATGGTGTCTTGGAGAGTTACAGGGTCTAATATAGTGCATGCAAATTAAATTCTCTGCACTTTCTCCCTGTGTTGTCAGGCATGTCAATCAAATTTTAATTAATCAAATGACATAATTATGTTAAAAAATTACTTAAATATACACGTAGAATTTTAATATATATGCATTTATAGGTATATAAATTCTACGTGTATACTAATGTAATCTTTTATGTAATTATATGTATTTATCTCTCTATATATATTTGCGGTTATTTGTATTTTATATATAGATAGATATATATAGAATGTCATTCTAAGTGTATTCTGTTTCCAGTATATATATATTAATAACAAAATACAGTTAGAATGAAATTACATATGAATATATAATTTATTTTATATTTTGTTTCAATATTTTATTTATTTATTTAATTATTTTATTTATTTATTATTGTAATTATGCGTATATATATAATATATATATGTAGATCTATTATATATATAATATATATACATATTATATATATGTAACGTCATTCTAAGTGTATTTTAATATTAATATATATACTAATATTAATATTAAAATACATTACGTATGACGTTACATATATATAATATGTATATATATTATATATATAATATATATACATATTATATATATATAAAAAGGCATTTAATTTATTTTATAACATTTTTATATTTATTTTTTTACACTACCTACCAGCAGGGGGACTGTCTAATATTTTAAACAGTCCCCCTGCTGGCAGATCCATAGCCAGCTATAGGGGGCCATGTGATCGCTCTTTGAGAGCGATCACATGGCCCCCGGGGGCCTCATTTGCCGGAGGGGGGCTGCCTGGGCTCTCAGACAGCCCCCCAGAAGAGGATCGCGGCGGAGGTGAGTACACCTCTGCTCCTGGGGCTGCAAGCCGTTACGGCGTTCTATGCCGCCGCAACGGCTTTAAAGCCCTTTAAAGCCGCGACGGCATAGAACGCCGTAACGGCGTTAAGGGGTTAATTGCCACTTCAGCTTCCTTATTAGTGAAAAAATAACAATGCATACTTCAGGACTTTATGGGGTAAAATATAAACTGCAGTGCCGAGTGCCTTTCACATAATACAGCATATAAGTACTTCAACAGCATCACTGATCAAAATGTGCAAATTCCTTGAAGTGGTCTGGGTGCAGTGTCCCTTTTGCACCTAGTCCAGAGGAAATGAAGTGTTTACATTGCAGAATTAAGTAAGCCTCTAGTGGCTGGCTACCAGACAGCCACTTGAGGGCTCCCTGGATTGAAACGGACCTTTGGTCCAGTATCTAATGCTGGATGTCCTCACTCTCTGCATGAGGACACCCAGCGCCAGATTTTCCCCACAGGAAAACATTGATTCAGTGTTTTCCTATGGGGAGGTCTAATGCGCGCATGGAATTTCCTGCGCATGCGCTTTAGTGCCTGCTCGTCACGACACATCAGAGGGGGGGGGGGCGGAGCATTGACCCAGCTCCAATAGAAATTGCTCTGGGAACAGGAAAGTAAATAAAGGTTTTTTAACCCTTTATTTACCTGGGCGGTGGGAGGAGGAGGGGGTGCGTATGGGAGGGGGGAGGCAGTGGGATTGATAGAGTCAGGAACACAGATTTGTATTCCTGGCACTATAGTATCCCTTTAATATGAGGTTCTCTCTCAGGATGTCAAATTGAACGCTCTCTTTTCACGATGGCTGTCTGCACATTTGGTTTATATTATCTAGCAGTTTAATCAGCTTATTTAAGTGAAGCAAACAACCACAGTGGGTCGCTCAGTAAATATATGTACTATATATAGAGTAGGCTCTGAAAGTCAGCGCTAAACCCTCAATAACAGTTCAGTGATATTGCATCTCCTCACACAAGCACAGGTGGAACTTTCAGAATGACTGAACTAGCAATGGAGCCATCTGTGCTTGAGGGAGCCATTTATGAAACCTGCACCTATACTATCTGGGTTATTTGCTAAAGTCTCAAAGAGAATTCAAAGAGAATTTCACATTTAAGGCCAGAGTAGCAGAACTGGAAGCATAGATGACTTAAAAATATTTTTTACAGTTTGGCTATTTTGACCTTAAATTTGAAATTCACTTTGAATTCTCAGTTTAGTGAATAAGCCCTGTTTATGTATTAGTGCAAGTGGACTGTTCTGTTAGCTCACAAGACACTTATTTTCATTTTATCTCATATATTTAATAATTATATGTTATCATATATACATGTTGTTAATAGCTTAAATAAAATGGAAGTTTAAGATCATTTGCAAATTGGTATAATTATAGAAAGTTAATAGCGCAGGGATCCAATGAAATATTCCTTGCCCTGTAGCAAGCATCTTTTATTGTTACCATACTTAGAGGATTGGACAGTTCTTCACACAGATGGACATTTTATTCAAAAACAAAAGACAAAGGATTATTCACAAAACAATGAAATTATGTTGAATTGAAAAGCAAACTGCACAATTTAGATTAAAATTGTCAATTTATGACTAAATCTGAGTGGGAGAATATTCTCAAATTAGTATTTTTTTGCCAAAATGTTTGCAATTCAATGATGGTACGTATAAAACGTGTTGAATTCTTAACATATAATATGCTTTAAAGCAGTAAAATTGGGTCTGTCACAATGGAAACCAGTGGAACCAGCCAGCACATTCCATTGTGACTTTACACCTTTTCAATAGTTGAGCTGCTTTTCAGAGCATGACACTTTTTATACATAACTTTCAAACAAAGGGGGTCAGACCTGTGTATGTACTAAACATTGCTTGTGAATTAAAACAAACTCTAGTACCTCAATCAAAATGACTGCACTGCTAATTTATCCACAGGTGTTCAAGCAAGCACCTCCTTAAATACTGATTTGAAGTGGAGCGCTGTTTGGTTGTTTGTGGTGTGGTTAGCTGGGGTGGGAGGGAATGGGTTCTGGGGGGGGGGGAAAGTTGTTAGAGTCCTTCTTGGCTGAAATGGTAAGCTATGCGTTTAAATATTTAATGTTGAGTTTATAAATGTAAAATATTTTCTGTTATGTGGGCATATAAATCCCTTTTAAAGCCTCCTCTAAAATATTGGGAGACTATGTATAAAACTGTGTGTGTGTGTGTGTGTAAAATTTTCAGTTTCCTGCATAACTTTCTGACCATACCAGTTTCCGATGTATAAAACTGTTAGAGAAACTATAGTTCCAGGAAAACTAAACTTGTATTCTTGGCACCAACGAAGGAGTTGAGAGCCTTTTTGTCACTTACTGGAGTCCAGTGCTGGTTTAAACTTCTCCCCCGTTGACATTAGCTGGCGGGAGAGACCTAATGCGCATGTGTGGCGATGGCCGTGCTCTCATTCCTATTTCCCCTATAGGAAATCTTGTATAATGCTTTCCAATGGGGATTTACATGATACTGGATGTCTGGTAGAGGTGGAGTTAATCCTTAAAGGTAATAATTGCAGTTTAGTTAAAACTGCAATAATTACCACTGCAGGGTTAAGGGATCTGGGATTATGCACAAAGACCAGTTCAATGAGCTGACGTTGTCTGGCTGTGTATAGTATCCCTTTAAGTAACTCCGACTTGTAAATTTTCGTTCTGGGCTTGAGGTTTATGGTTCTGCTAAACTGATTGTGGTAGAATAAATTGCTGGGGACATGTTACCATGTTATATATATATATATATATATATATAGCGTCACTAATTCTGTTTGCGGTGGTAAGAATTCACAGAAAGGCACACTGTGACAGTATAGATAAGGGAATAGACTTTAGCACAACAGCGTGCAAAAGGATAACCTAAAGCATGTACACTTAACACTCTTTATACATGAACCCCACTGTATTGTCCGCAACAAGGGTTTATTGTAATGAAAGTGTTATTGATGGTCAAGGAAAGGTAGATATAGGATTACATCTGGCATTAACATACAAATTATGCCAGGTCTCTAATCGCGCCTCCACAGAGCATGGGGTAGGTCAGAAAATGCACTGAAAATTATGTATTTACTTCTGTGCATGCATTACAAAACCACTCATAATGACTATATAATTCATGTAATCTTTAATTTTGATAATGACAAAATGACTGTTCCTTTATGCCTCAACTAAGTAATTTGGCTACAATTTAGTAAATAAACGCATAGTGTTAACTAAGCTGATGGTAAAAGACACTACCAGAAGGCCGTGTTTTTTTATTTTATTTTAATTTTTCTCGCGTGTGAGAGAAAGCAAATTACTGCAGTTCATTTGACCTATGTGCAGGTCTATTGGGACAGAGCACTTCTTTTACGAATGTTTCTGAGGAGTAAGATCTAGACACGCTCTTGGGTGTGCTGGTCAATTCCAGGCCATTTCCTGGTTAGTCCGCTATATGAACAACATGTCAACGTGAAAAGAATATGAATCAGCCTGACACTTCTTGACTATTTGTTTCCTCAGTAATACAGTTTGCTTTACTGGCATGCACACAGTTGCCAAAGTGTGTGTGCTTTTTCTTTGGGTGTAATAAGTCATATTAGTATCAAATTATTTTTTTTTTCTACATTCCTTTGTGCTACATTAAAGGAACACACTATATAGGGTCAGGAACCAAGTGTTAAAAACAAAATTAAGGTGGCTTGCCCCTTTACCCCATTAGAAGGTATTAAGTCTCCTGTATACTTACCCAAGTTACCATAGGGAAAGCATTGGATTGGCTGAAATCTGCAAGGAGGCAGGCTGTGGGCAAAGCCAAATCCCAGCTTGGCTGATCAGCACTCCATCATGCAGATGCATTAAAATCAATGCATCTCTGATGAAAATTCATGACTCCATGCAGAGCGTGGAGATGCTGAATGTCAGTGCTGCATACTGGGCAGCAATGCCCCAGGAAGCACCTCCAGTGGTCATTTGAGGAGTGGGCACTGGAGGTATCCCTTGGGGGCAATGCCTTTTTTTTTTTTTTTTTTTTTCTGAAAACAGTGTTTGCATGAAAATGCCTGCAGGGAATGATTATACTCTCAACAAATTCAATAAGTTGTAGTTCTGGTGACTTGTGTCCCTTTAATGATTTTTGATCTCCTGTTAATTTAAAATGTTTACCACTTCTTGTGTTGATTTTAGAGGTTTAGCACCTAGTGTGTTTATTTGCTATAATCATTCCTTATGTCAGAGACCAGTATTTTAGATAATTAACTTGGGCAGCTTTCAAATTCCGGATCTGCGACAGAATGGACTGATTAGCTGGTATAAATACACCTTTTGCAGAGACGTGAGATTTCAGCGCCTCCATGCAGACCCATTCTAATACACTGCCCCCTCCCCCCAATCCAATACATTGCCCTTTTGTCTAATACACTACCCCCTCCTCCCCAATTTAATAAACTGCCCCTTCCCTCAAATGAATGCACTGACCCATTCACCAATTTAATACACTGGGCCTCCTTTCTTCCCCCAAATGAATTCAGTGCCCCTGCCTCAAATTAATACAATACCACCCTCTCCAATTAAAATGAACTACAGGTCCCCCAAGACCACCTTCCCCTACCTTAAGATGAGCTGCCTGTCCTTGGTTCCAGCTCTGCTTTTCTCTGCTTGAGCAGGAGGGTAGGGGGAGTGACTGGCCTGCGGAAGCACACGATTGGCCGTGGGAGAGAAGACCGGAATCATCCAGGAACTCTTTACTGTCTTGCGGCTGGTCACAGCCACAACAGTTGCCCCAGGGCAGGTGGGCCGCAAATACATCCATTGCTGCAAGTTTGACATGCTTGGTGTAGTGGAACTCTGTAGACATTAACTGCTGCATTCAACGCCAGGTTCAATTGTTACATTTATTACTTTTCACAATATTAACTTTTTAATAAGTATACACTAACTTTTTTTTTTCTTGTATTCTGGGTATATACTATGATGTATTGCTGTCCTTCAAAGTAAATAGGTAACAGTACAGCATTCGTTTGATACACAAATCACGTTTCTTACGCAGTTCCCAAATGTCCAGATTTTTCCAGGACTGTGTATATAGATTTTTACTCTTGTCCTGGGTTACTTTCCCATATTCTAATATTTACCTTGGATACTGCTTACTTTCCAGGCAACAATCACATGAATTTCTTCCCTGGAGCACAGATTATTGATAATTCTGTTGTGGGAGGCAGGGTTATTCTATTAGTGAATCCTGATCTAATTAGAGGCTGAGCAGCAGCATGTAACGTCATATGACATTGCTGCCTGTATTGGCCTGAGCAGGTTATTGCAGTGCCCTGACTGGCACATATCCAAAGCACACCTGCATCCCAGTGCCCTTTGAATCTGTCATTTTATCTGGTAGTTAGTAGAACTGAATGTTCTATGAATCATTTGCTTTTATTTGTGGGCGTTGTGGCATAGTTCTTTATCACATTCTAGAGAAGGGTACCTTTTTTTTTTTATTATTGTGTATTCACCCATTGTACAGAGCTATGGAATTTGCTGGCACTATATAAATTCTAATCATTTTGGTGTCTATACACCTTCCACTATTTAACTGCAAAAATACTCCATGCAGGGAGTGGAGATATTTGCATGTTGTCCTGCGATCTATGCAGGGCTCTACCCATGACTTCATTTTAGCTATCTGAATAACCACCATTGGTTGAAGGGACACTGGAGGCACCCAGACCACTTCAGCTAATTAACCCCTTAAGGACACATGACATGTGTGACATGTCATGATTGATTCCCTTTTATTCCAGAAGTTTGGTCCTTAAGGGGTTAAAGTAGTCTTGGTGCTGTGACCCTTTTGCACTTAGTGCTACAATGTAAAAAACTGCAGTTCCAGAGAACTGCAATGTTTACATTGTAGCTCTAAGTCTGCCCCCAGTGGCTGTCTACCAGACAGCCACCGGATGCACTTCCGGAATCCAAACTGACTTTTGGTCCGTTATCTGGCGCTGGACGTCCTCACAGACCTCCAGCGTCAGATTTGCCCCATAACAAAGCACTGAATAATGCTTTCCTACGGGGAGGTATAATGCGTGTGTGGCCTTTGCTGCGCATGCACAATGGGTGTCCCCTGCTGGCGGCGGAGGAGCATGGGCAGAGCCTGACACAGCGCTGTGGGACATCGGTGCCGGATTTAGGTGGCTGAAGGGGGGCACTCCAGAAGCCTATAGAGCCAGGAAAACGGGTTTGTTTCCTGGCACTATAGGATCCCTTTAAGGCATTGGGCAGTAGTGTAAAACACTGCCTTTTCTCAGAGCTTACTCTGTGCCCCAGAACACTACATTAAGCTACAGTGGTTATGGTGCTTAGAGTAAAATATAAAATGTGATTGGTTTTTATATAAATGTTTGGCTGCGGAGTCTGAGATGTGCGGTTTGCTGAATGGGAAAGCGAGAGGCATTTAGCGAGACCCAGGTAATTGGTAAAACTATTTTTAGTAGGTTTGACAATATCTGGAACCATAACCACTGCAAAGAGCTGGCAAGGTGACCAACCTGAAATGTCACTTTTTTTTTTTTTCTCCTGTATACTTACCCAAATGTGCTGCACTGGAGGACTGTAATCCTAAACTATCACCAGATATACTACAAAAGCTCCAACTCTTGTACAGCGAGAGATATACACTTTTTTTTTTTAGTATTCTGGATTATCACGTCTCGCTGTTTACCAAGTAGCAAACAAAACCCCAAATCAAAGGTTCGAAGTTTCTACGAAGAGGAAAAGCGGCACACTGCGCATGCGTGTGCAATCAGCCTGGCTCTGCCTAGAGTGCGTCACACCGAAGCTGGGGTCAGCTAAGCCCCGCCCCCTCCAGCCGCTTTCACTCAATGACGTCAAAGGGAAAGTTCCATTTGCTCAGGGATCTGCAGGCCGGATCGATTAGTCACGCCTGGCTTGGTTCTCCGCTCTCCTCTCTCGCCTCCATTCGTCGGGTCTGGCTGTGCCGCTGGCTGTGGAAGGTTCCCTGTCCTCCGTCACCGACCCTCGCCCCTTCCTCGTCCTCCGGAACAGCCGCCGCTCCCGTGTCGGACTCCTGGGCTGGCCCTGCGCGGCCTGCTGACAGTCCGGGGGAAGGGGGAGGAGGGACGGGACGGGGCGCCCTGTAGGCATCTGCCGGTAGCTGGCGGAGAGCCGGCCCGGAGTCCGGTACCGGAGTGCGGGGATCGCGCTGCCTCTCGGCCCCCAGCCCGAGCCCCCGCCGCTGCGGGAAGAACTGGCACTCGGGCTTCCTCCCCGGGGTTTGATGATGAGCCCGCGGCGGGGATCCGGACCCTCCCCGGCCTCGCCTGTCACCAGCGGCTGAGACTCCCCACACACCAGCGGTAAGTACCCACCGAGCCCCGCCAGGGCACGTCACCTGCTGCTCCCCGGGGACATCACCTGCCATGGCTGACCTCGGGCACCCCTGCTGGGGGGTCTGCCACTCACAGGGTGCTCAGCCGGCTGTCATGGTGTCTGCCACTCACAGGGTGCTCAGCCGGCTGGCATCATGGTGTCTGCCACTCACAGGGTGCTCAGCCGGCTGGCATCATGGTGTCTGCCACTCACAGGGTGCTCAGCCGGCTGGCATCATGGTGTCTGCCACTCACAGGGTGCTCACACACTACCACAACAAGAGGACATAGTCTTAAATTAGAGGGACAAAGGTTTAAAAATAATATCGGGAAGTATTACTTTACTGAGAGGGTAGTGGATGCATGGAATAGCCTTCCTGCTGAAGTGGTAGAGGTTAACACAGTAAAGGAGTTTAAGCATGCGTGGGATAGGCATAAGGCTATCCTAACTATAAGATAAGCCCAGGGACTAATGAAAGTATTTAGAAAACTGGGCAGACTAGATGGGCCGAATGGTTCTTATCTGCCGTCACATTCTATGTTTCAGCCGGCTGGCATCATGGTGTCTGCCACTCTCCATATTATATAATGGGGAAGGGAGTTGTGACGATCTGCCCCATTCCTGGCATACCATTTAAAGGCAAATAAACTGAATTAGTGGTTGCAGCTGCTAATTAGTATGGCTGGTACTAATTTTTGGGAGACAGGAATGTGTTATCATTGTGGTAAGAAATGCCCACCTTGCATGATGTCATCAACTCTGTGACATCTCCAACCCTGCAGTATGGGTTTGTAAGTAGGACCGCTTTTTTTGGGTAATTGTATAGATTTGGAGCTAAATTATGTTCTGTCTTGGTGTATGGTGTAAATTAATTCATGGTTAACACAATAGGAGTTGCTTCAGCACTTGCCTTAGTCACTTGTATTTGCTGGTGATCAGGCACAGTTGCAGTGGTACAGTGTCTCCTGTTACCCAGTGGGTTTACATTAGAGAAATGTCAAACTACTAGTTATATTTTGAGAGGCTTTTATATATAGATCTATATCGTTATTAAACTCTCCAGCTGAGCCATAGTTTCTTCAGTTTTTCCATTTGGCTTTAATTCCTGAAAGTTCAGAGACGAAGTCTTCTGTAAACTACCAACTACAGACCCTTAACTACCACTTTCAAAAGTTAGCTATAGGTTTTAGATATTCACCAACTTGTTAATGAATCAGAATTGTAAAATGTTGGAAGCAATAACTATTTTGGGTAAAATGGCTGGGCTGCTTTTACCTTGGAGTTTTTTTACCCTTGCCGTATTCTGTTCTGTGGGCAGGCTTAATTTATCAGTCACTAACAGTTATTTGTTCCTGAACCTCTAATACCTCCCTCCCACTGTTCAAGAGAGATAGGACTCATTTGTTTTCCTCACCCTTAATAGTATTTTCACTTTTTGTTTTATTGCATATTAGTATGGGGTTATCCAAATGTAGAACACCGATTAAAGTATAGGTATTGCATTGTGTGTATATAGAACAGTCGTACACAAACTCTTCACAAAGAAGGCATAACCTATCCATAAGTATTTGCACTTTAACCATTGCCTATGTGAGCATTGTAATGTTCTAGTTATGTGAAACTAGAAAGTTTGTCAGCCATGTTCGATCTTGCTAATGACTTGCAAAAGGATGACCATCACGATTGAAGTTGATTACTTTTGCCTTGAACTTCTCTAGGAGGGCCGAACATAATGTGTGTTTCCATCAGGCAACAGCTATTTCAGTCTCCATCCTGTAAAATCTTTCAGGGGTGTAACTCCCACTAATCCTGTGCGGACAGGACCTGTATCTGCTGCATGGAGGTGCTCCATGCACTATTTCCCATTCATTATAGGAATGTGTGATGTTATCTATGCTGTATATACATTTATTTTTATTAAACATGCATAATACACACTATTCATAGTTTCAAAATCTTCAAATGGAAAATGTCCTGTTGGAGGAAATAGACTTTTTTCTAACCTTGCTTGTAGCAATACAACAGTAACTACTTCGATCTGTTTACAGGCCTGTGTGTAAACAGAAAGGACAATGGTTGTGTAATTTTATTTTTTATTTTTCACTAGTTGCTAAAAGGGGACAGATGTGGGGAGGGTGGCATGAAAGGAAGATACCAGCAGCACAGAGAGGTGGCCATGCCACTACTGAATGTTTGGACCAGCATGCAATGTGTGCTGGCATCACATGGCAGATTTTCACATTAGCCAGCCGGGACTTTTTCCAAGCTAACTAATGATGCCCCAATGACATGACTGGAGGTGGAAAAATCTCTGGAGGCTGCTTCTTGTGAAGCATTGATGACCGTGTACTTGTGCAGCATTTGCTCTGATCCACATTTTCAGTGTTTTTGGAGAAGCATTGGATGGATACAGTGCCAGTGTCTGCATACTTGGACATGTTTGATGCAATTATGTCTGAAGCCCTTAGTGACTGTCTAGCAGAAGCTAGTAGATTTGGAATGCTATATGCAATTCATGTGTTTGCAGAAAGGACACTTTCCATTTGAAAGGCAGCATCTGTGCCCCAAAATCACTTAAGATCGTACCTTTTTAAAGGGACACTTTATAGGATTGTGAAACATTCCTTACACTATAGTGTTCGTCATGTTTAGATTTGGGACCCTCTTAATATTAGAATTCAAAAGTTCTTACGGTGGAAGTGCCTCTAGTGGCTGTCGGGAAGACAGCCACTAGAAATGTGTTTAGTAGATACTACAGCATTTCCATTTCAAGGCTAAACTGCAATGTTTTACATGACCAGAGCACTGAAAATACATTTTCATTGAGTTTTCAGGGAACCTATAGTCTCCCTTCCAATACATATAGGGTATTGTTTCTTTCCTCATCTCTCGAAATAACTCCTAGTGTAAATAGGCCCCTACAACATATACACAGTTGCATGTAACTGTAGAAGTTTGCAATACTCAGCAGCTAGAAGACAACCCCTTCTTACTCTAGTAGAGTGCACATGCTGGGGCAATCTCTACCTCCTGGATGTGTGTAGCCTAGCCTTATAACAGCCCTTGACTTATTCAGCAATTCTAGTAATCTGTTAGGAATTGTATTGCTGTGTGGCAGAACTACATACTCTCTAAGCTGCTGTAGATCCTGAATTTATGGGATAAGATCAGACTCCATAGACCACGTTGAGAAGCTCCTGACTAGTGAGCTCTCATCTGCTTGGATGTGGAAGATGAACAGATGGAAAAGTCGGTATCATTTTAACCCCCTTAACCCCTTAAGGACCAAACTTCTGGAATAAAAGGGAATCATGACATGTCACACATGTCATGTGTCCTTAAGGGGTTAAACATATCCTATAGTGCCCACCTCGGGGCTGAAGGGGTTAAAACCCCTTCAGTCCCTTACCTGGGTCCAGCACCGATGTCACTCTGCGCTGGGTCAGGCTCCACCCACGCCCCACACATTGGACCTCCCCCATAGGAAAGCATTATTCAATGCTTTCCTATGGGGAATATCTGACACTGGAGGTCCTCATGCAGAGCGTGAGGATGTACAGCATCAGATAACGGACCAAAAGTCTGTTTTGCATTCCGGAAGCCCTCTAGTGGCTGGTAGACCACCACAGAGGCAGACTTAGAGCAATGCAATGCAAGTGCAAAAGGGACACAGCACCCAGACCACTTCAATGAGCTGAAGTGAGTGGTCTGGATGCCTACAGTGCCCCTTTAAGGACCAAGACTGTTTTGAGATGCAATAAGTTTGACTTTCCAGTCGAAAAATGGTCATCTGCAGTCTGGTTTTTTTTTTTTTTGTACTGAATCCTGCTCATTTACTGCCAGGAATTTCAAATGTTTTTTTTTTTTTATTTCAGAAATGCTCTGCAACAGTCCTATAAATGTATTTATCTGGGCTAAACTGCTTGTTTATATGCATTCATTTTAATTGTATAGCAATAACTAAATTCTAGTTTACTATATAGCTGTTCTAAAATGGATTAGACACTGAAGCAGCAGCATTTTATCTCCTATTGTATTACCCCCTTTCTCTCAAGGAGCAGGTTTGTCCATCTTGAGTAGTTTATACCGGGTTGTAAAACCTTTTCTGCCTTGAATTCTGCAGGTATCCTACAATGTAGATCCCCATGGCGACCAATGACACTCAATGCTTGATAAGGTTTACCTAACCCCTTGTCCCAAAGGGTTTGTAATTAAATCAATTATCTATTGAATGCTTTAATGACTCACACATTTTTTTTCTTTTCATGTCTTGACCTACTTTATCTACTGGGCTGTGATTGAAAGGAGCAATGTTACCCGGCATCCTGTTTGTGAAGCAGTGTTTTTATACTAGTTTGGAAACTTACTAGGTATTTCCAGCACTGGTATGCAATGGTTCTTTTCTAGAAAAACTCTTCCCAGTAATTGAGCAGAAAATGGGACCTTTAGTAAATACGTTTGTGCACTGTATTGTGTTGGGTGTGGTGTTTACATGTTGACACGAATGTAAAAACTGTTTTTAATCATGCTTTAAAAGCAGCATCATTTTTACTTTATTAGGGAATGGCTTCTGATTTTTAGAAAGATGACTAATTTTGAGCTTTCCTCAGTATTATTGTGATGTGTTCCTATGTAAGTACACCTATTATCCCACTATTACTTCTTAGTGCCAGGTTTTTGTCCGTTTTACTTTTGCAGCAGAGTGGTAAAGATGCATGCTCACAAGAAAATCTAAATGGTTCTTGGTCTGTTTTTTTTTTTTTTTTTTTGTATTCTCAATTGTGTTCTTTCATGGTTTTTCTTAGAACATTACATTTCTTATATTTTTAACATGTGTAGCAAAACACTCTCTGTAGTGTTTATGGTAACAGGAGTGCCCTTGCAGCCTCCATTGTAAGTAGTTGGACAGTTTTTAAGAACTGTTTTTTTTTTAGGGGGGTGGGGGGGGGGATCTTCAAAGTTCTATTTTCTGCCATCCCCACTGTCTGAGGTCCCTAAAGGGACACTGAAGACCCCTTTATCTATTTGTTTAGTTTTTCTTTATTGCCTGCAATATTTACATTGCAGTGTTAAGACTGCCTATAGGGTCTCTACCAGGCAGCCACTAGAAGCTCTTCCTGGCATTTCATGGTGTTTGACTCATGAAACTACACTGAATGTCATCAGGCTTTGAATGAGAATGTCAAGCATCTTCTAAAACGCCACAAGAAGACATTGAGGCAATGCTTTCCTGGGGGAAGGCCTAATGCGCACCAGGCAGTCACCGTGCATGCCTATTAGATCCCCCAATTGGCTGATGGCTTGAGGAGTGCAACCCAGTGTAGAAGGACATCCATTCTATTTTTTTATTTTTTTATTTTAATGCCTCTTGCGGCTGGGTGAAGTGGAAGCAGAGGAACTCATCTTTGCATCTATAATAAAGTATTCATTGGCAGGGCTGATCTTCTGGCTCTCCATTGTTTACCAGTAGTAGCAGCTGGTTGATCTCAGGAAACTGGTCAAACCACTTTAAAACGACCGACCTCACAATAGGCAGTGCCAGGGCATTTCTAACCAGTATAGTGCCCTGTAGTGGTTATGGTGTTTGCAGTCTAACGTTAAAATATATTTAAGTGTGTGTATTTATAGTACTCTGTAATTCAGACACCTGTAGCAAGTTGATAGATTCCGGCGGGGGGGGGAGGATGAGGGAATAGCTTTTGTCACTCTGTATTTGCTAAAGACCGTGACTCCCATCCTTATTTTATTTTTCCCTCTTTCTTTCCTTGGGCTGAAAATAGCAGAATGCTATTTAAGCCTGATCACATTACTCATAAATTTTCCAGCTTAATCTGGGGGATGTGTGTTCCGTCATATAAGCACTTGTTTGTCAGAAGTAGATAGCGCAAGCTGGTGCATACTTGTTCCCCAGGGCCCTTCTAACTTTTATCCAGTACATTCTTGATGTTTGTAGAGCAGGATAATGTGGCACTTAAAGTAAAGCTAAGTGCAGTTTAATGTTCTTCCAGTGTTTGTGCTCCATGGCTTAGAGGTACGGCCCTGTTTCAGTTTAATTTTGGCCTTCTTTTTCTCCTTTTCTTATCTCCCTGCCTCAATCAGCATGCAGTCTGAGATTATTCAGTGTTCTTTCATTGACATTTGAACTGTTTTTTTTTTGTTTTTTTTTATGCAGAATGTTCCAGTTCCTTTTATCTGCTTTGATCACTAACCCTTTGCAGGAAGCTGTGCATTATATTCTCAGATTACTCCTTACCCTACCCCATCAATCTCTGGGATGTAAGCTGTTTAGAAATTCAACTACGGAGTCTGACTATGTACATTGTTGAAGACTGTCCTCTTGTACATACAATAGAGCACTAGAGTTCATGTTGCATGTGTTGGTTTGCCTGGAATGTAGACACCTTGTATAATCTAGGTATGGCATTAACATTGTTTTCAGTTTGTACATGATTGTAGTTCTGTTTAGGTTAATTCAGTTTTATAAACTTTGGAATCTTTAACCAGAGTTAAAGGGACACTCCAGCTGCCTAAATCCCCCCCCCCCCCCCAAAAAAAATCCACTGTTTAGTGCATATAACTTAATGAAAACATACATAAATATAATTATGCCTTTTTTCACTAGGGTTTATCTAAACACAGCTTACAAAAGATCCAGATATTTTTACAACCCAGCCTATACTTTCTGTGGCTGAACTACAGACTTCCCAATGCTGCGCAATGCGGTCTTTGCAAGGCAGGTGCTCTGGGCAATTGCCTTTTTAGCTCCATTGAGCCAATGAAAACCAGGAAGTGGGACAGGTTGCGTGACATCCAGGGGCATGTTACAATGTAAACTTTAAAAAAAGTACACATTTCTGTTGAAATGGTGGGAGAGTACTCTCTTCACCTATAAAGCATTTTCACAAAATGCTTTATGGGTCTGGAGTGTAGCTTTAACCTTTGACCACCAACTTGCTGTTGTCCTGCTGGAAAGGAGACTTGGCATAGCTGAAATCAATCTGCAGACCAATGTTGGATTACACTAAATGGCTGTCAACACAAGAATGCCACACTGTATGTTACTCTAAGTAAAAACCTATTTTCATGCTGTGATTTAACACTTGCGTTGGCAAAACATTTGTGGTTTAGCTGAAGAAAACTTGCTTTTCTTCAGTGTGAAATGTTAACCCGTTGCTTCTGGTTATTCTAAATGTAATACACTTTCCATATCGTGTTTTTATACAGCTTTAATGTGTCCTTGACACTAGTTGAAAATCCTTCTCAATCCTTGCTTTTTCTTTCTTGGGCAAGTAAGAGAAGTATGTTAAAGTAGAGAGACCCAGAGCTCTGTGCAGGTTCCATCTCTTGTCAGCTATTTCCAAAAAACTGGAGTGGCGATTAGTTATGTGGTATGTGAAACAGAACAGTCATTATAACAAAGATGCTAGAACTGCAGGATATCTGCCAACAATCTCACTGCATGTAAAGGCAAATATAGCCAAGGTTGTAATTTGGCTTGTTCTCAGTCTTTTAATTTAAAATCTATTCCCTTTGATTAGTATGACTGTATGAATTGCTAGTGTCTGGTAGCTTACTACTTCAGAACCCATAATCATATGGTAGAGAGAACTATACTTCAGATATGTTGTCTGTTCAGTAGGTTACGTCAGCCAATTATGTCATTGCTCAGATAACTTCTAGATCTAAAAATAAAATGGTTACATATTTTGTCACTTAAACTGTGCCTTGCTATGCGTCCATAAGTCTAGTTTTGTGTTCAGGGGGTTTATCACCCTTTCTGATTCTTTGCACTCTGTTTTTCCAATTTTTTTTTCTAATTACCCATGTCTCCTAAGCTGGCATCAAAGCTTTTGGCCAAAACTTACCTTTTGGATACCAGCAGTTATTGTTAATACTGTGTAGGTACATTTAAATGAACATTGTTAAGCATTCACGCTGCTAACACAGGAAGAGCATTCTTTTTGTTACCTGAGCTTTAGCCCATCAGATTGCTTTAACAAGCTGCTTAAAGTCTAAAGGTCAGCAAAATGTATTCAATTTGACTTAAAGGGACACTATATATAGTCACCAATACTACAGCTTTTCTGGTGACTATATAGTGTACTTTAAGTCAAATTTAATACATTTTGCCAGCCTTTAGACTGAAGCGGCTTGTGGGTGTACTATGTCCCTGCAGGATTTTTTGCAGTAAACACTTTTTTCAGATAAAAGGCAGTGTTTAGTTTACAGCCTGGGGATACCTCCAGTGGCGGTTACTCAGATGGCTAGTAAAGGTGCCTTCTGGGACAGTGCTGCAGTGTAGCACTGACATTCAGTGTCTTCACCCTCTACATGGAGACACTAAACATTCCTCAGATGCATTGGTCACCTTTTTTCACTTTGAATGTTCATTGAATTGGTCTGGGTGCCAGGTTCCTCAGGTTTTAACCCTTCAGATGCAAACCTAGCAGTTTCAGAGAAACTGCTATGTTTACATTTGGTGTTAATCCAGCCTCTAGTGACTGTCTTCCGGACAGCCACTAGAGGTGCATCTGTGACGCTAGATGCGAATTTCGCATCCATCGCGCAGTGTCAATAGGAAAGCATTGAGAAATGCTTTCCTATGGACACTTTGAATGCATGCGGCACTTGCTGCGCATGCCCATTTGGCTCCACTGACGGACGGGGGAGCTGACGCTGGACGGGGAGGAGAGGTCACCAGCGCTGAATTAAAGTAACCAAATGGGTTTTAACCCCTTCAGCGCCATGAGATGGGGACCCTGAGGGTGGGGGCACCCTCAGGGCACTATAGTGTCAGGAAACAGCTGTTTTCCTGACACTATAGTGATCCTTTAAGTGAACATTTGCAAACATAATTTCTATCTTCTTGCTAAGAACCAGACGTGTGTCTCTTAATTGCCTATTTACAGAGAAAATTCTGATTTGTAACAATTTGAATTCGATATTGTCCAATGTTGCTTTTTCAATGTAATTTAGTGCTTTAAATGTATCACTGCAACATTTGAAGGAAGTAAACAAACTGTTTACTCTGTACAGCTCTGTATAGCAAAGTACACTATATTCTCTGCTTTCTACACTGTAATCTTGTTCCTTTCACCTCCAGAAAATTGTGTGGAATGAGATGGTGGTTGTATTCCTGATAGGCCTGAGTAACCTTGGATTTGGCATGTAGTTGTAATGTGATGGGTAAGATGAGGCTGTTCAATGTGATCCACCTCCTCTAAGCTGCTGGCAGGCGACACATGATGCACAGAAACTCTGATCACAGAACACTTCTTTTACAGGAAAGGATTATCCTTGAAACTTGACGAGTTTCCAGAGCTGAGGTTATGTAAGGGTTTGCATGTTATTGAATTGTTTAGTGCTTCAGCTTAATTCTTGGGAGCTGATTTTGCTTGAAACCTTGATTAATTTTAAGAGTACTTTAAGATCTTTCTCAATCACATATTTTGCATAAAGTAACACTCCAAACACACTGACCACGATTTATGGTGCCAGGATCATATAAGTAGCCGATTTGTTAACATTTACTCTTTGCCTGGAGTTTGTCAGAAATCTGTTCCTCAACTCTCTACAGCTGTTATTGAGGTCTCGTGTTTTTTTTTTTTTTTTTCTTTCTGATCTTCCACTGGCTTTTCTGAGCAAAGCCCTGCAGTGCAAGTCATTGTCACTGGCTGATAGTGTTGGCGTTTGCTCATAGCCAATGAGCCAAGCCCTACACAACCTGACAGCTCAGTGAAGAGCTCTTCCTGCTGCATGGAGGAGCACCTATCGGACCCAGGGTAAGAAGCCAAACTATTGCCAATCTGCCTGACCCCTTATTTAAGGGGGAGGGTGCCAGGGTACTCCTGTCACCATAACCACTACAGCGCACTGTCCTTGTAATGTTTGACCAGCAACTAATTGAGGCATTTTGAAAAACAAAAGCATTCCTTCCACCCCTTTCCCCCTCCACCTCCTCCCCCCCCCCCCCCCCCCATGGTTTTTTGTTCTCCTCCCCATCCTCCCTTTTTAGAGGGCAATTCTAAGCAACACTAAAACTCGGTCATGGTTAGGGTGTTAACCCACACCCTGCTCTTTTTAGCTTATCGGTATTAAAGGATGGACGGATTCATGTTTAAGTGGGTGACCTGTGGGTGTTAAGTTTTGTAAAACCTCTCAAATGGTTTGATAAAAGACTGTGGTGCCTGTAGCACCATAACCTTTTGAGTTCTTGATGGGTATCTAGATATCTAAAGTGTCTGTATTATCTCCCCAAACAAGATTACATTAAAATTCTTAGGATTGTATTTCTTTGATTCTTGTATTTAGGCAGTTGTGTATTGTGTTGGTGGCTTGAGAAGTTAATGTTTACTCCACTTTAATTGTAATGGTACAAGTGAAAACCTGTTGATCATCTTCATACCAGATGTAAAACAATTCTCGTAATTGGAGTTCAAGCAGTAAATGCGTTTGGCCAAATGAGCAGCTCAATACTATAGTGGTTTGACCCATTTCTTTTCATATGATCTTATACAACAAGTATATCTATGTATGTGGCTTTTATTTTTTATTTTCTCCAAAATCCTCTTGCAGTATTGTGTACTGCAGACAAAGGCAAAATGTCATTACCCAGGAGGTCAGAATCCGTATAAATTCTTTTCTTCCCCAAGGGAGCCTACTTTATTTTTCGTAATCTTCCATGCTGAGAGCTTTTGTTTTGTAGAATTGAATGTTTTTGCAGCATATCCTGGACCGCCATACTTCTATTTATTTTGTTACAGCTAAGCTTTAAATTTTTAAATTCATTGTAGCTTTAAAATGAATAAAGGTGGACAGTTAACCAGCACCAAGGTGCCGGTCCACTTTGGACGAAAGGGCATCCACTTGTAGATAAGCTGATATATATTTAATTAGATTATCTTGATGGCCTTATTTAAACAAGGTGTGAAAATGGTTTTCTATTTGACATATTTTCCAGTGTGACGTTTCAAAAACAAATGGTTTTTGTTAATGCGGCCAAAATTGAACTTTACACTTACTGTCTTTCAGGTATGGCATCACAGCTGCAAGTGTTCTCCCCTCCTTCAGTAACGTCCAGTGCCTTCTACAGTGCAAAGAAACTCAAAGTTGAGCCTTCTGGTTGGGATGTTACGGGACAGAGTAATAAGTATTACGTGCACAGCAAAAACATTCCAGTCGCTCAAGGACACGTTGCAAGTTCATCTCACCAGGTCCCTAGTTTTGGTCTGCCTGCCTATGAGTCCAACCTTCTGATCCCAGCCACTGCGGCAGAACACATTGTGGTGACAGCAGCAGACAGCACAGGCGGGGGCCCCACCACCTTTCAGAGCAACCAGATTCTTAATCACAGAAGTAACGTTTCTCTTCTGGAACCTTATCAAAAATGTGGACTGAAAAGAAAAAGTGAAGAGGTGGACAGCAACGGTAGCGTGCAAATTATTGATGAACGGCCACCTCTGATGCTCCAAAACAGAACCGCGGTGGGTGCAGCTGCCACAACCACCACTGTAACTACAAAGAGCAGCAGTTCTAATGGAGAAGGAGACTACCAGCTTGTTCAACATGAAGTTTTGTGTTCTATGACCAACAGCTATGAAGTCTTGGAGTTCTTGGGCAGAGGAACATTTGGTCAGGTTGCAAAATGCTGGAAGCGGAGCACAAAGGAAATAGTAGCTATTAAGATCTTAAAGAACCACCCCTCCTATGCCAGGCAAGGGCAGATTGAGGTGAGTATACTCTCTCGCTTGAGCAGTGAGAATGCCGATGAATTCAACTTTGTGCGATCCTATGAGTGCTTCCAGCACAAGAATCATACTTGCCTCGTTTTTGAAATGCTTGAACAGAATCTCTATGACTTTCTCAAGCAGAATAAATTTAGTCCTCTGCCTCTTAAATACATTCGACCAATACTGCAGCAAGTTGCAACTGCCCTAATGAAACTGAAAAGCTTAGGCCTGATTCATGCTGATCTTAAACCGGAGAACATCATGCTTGTAGACCCAGTGCGTCAGCCCTACAGAGTGAAGGTGATAGACTTTGGATCTGCCAGTCATGTCTCAAAAGCAGTGTGTTCCACCTACCTGCAGTCACGGTATTACAGGTGAGATTTTTTGTTTTTTATTCTACTGCAGCAAACTATTAAAAGTGCTTAGTTTAAAGGATTAATGTAAGCACCATCACTGCTTCACTGTCTTGAAATGTTCATGGTGCTTGTAGTCTCTATCTAAATAGCTTCATGTTGCCCAAGCCCCTTACTCTCCCCACTCTGCCTATCCTCAGGGATATCCCTAAACCTGCAGGGGGAGTTGTATATAATCAGAGGATTGAGCTTCATGGAGAACTTGGTGTGGGATCACAGTTAAGTTGGTTTTATTTTAACACTGTATTAAGTGGAGTTAACATTTAAATTCTTGAAAGGTGTTTGGTCACCCACCCACCCACTCCTCTGATTAAACAATTACATTTTATAAAACAGAAATCTATTTTTTTATTTTATTTTTCTTGTATAGTGTGTGAACCACTGGAGGCTTAGAGATGGGCCTGGTGAGTTCAGCTTCCTGCCAGATGCTAGTCTTATGACTCCCTACTCCTTGTGTCAAAAAGAATCTGGTTGCCAAAAGTCACTTAGATACTTATTTTTTTTCACAACTAAATGATAGTCCATTCTTTGGACTGGTAAATGACATTTATGAATGTTTAGGCTCCCAGGACACTAGTATTAACATATGTCTGTATTAAATGTTTCACATAAGGCAGCTTTTAATTTTTTAATTTTTCCTTCTAATTTTGTCAGGTTTAATCTTGTGCTACCTGACATGGCTCATTTATTTAATTCAGTGGTAGTCTATACAATTTCTGCTTAATATTATCAATGACCCATGCTAGTTTATAGTCTGCCGTTACGGAGTATTTTATTTATTTTTTTTCATACAAAAACCATTTAGCCAGGGCACAAGTTCTGCACAGTAAGACATAAAATAGGAACAAGGGGCGGAGCCTGAACGCCGGAGAGAACGGTCGCACTAACGGGTCGCTCCGAGGCAACAAGCGAGAAAAATACTATTTTCCCACCCCACCACCCCCTTAAACCAACCGCAGCGTACCTCAACACAGAATGGGGCGAAGAGGGAAAAAGCCGACACCAAACAAGCCTGCTTCGGGGCTCACAATCGGAGAGATGTGGAGCCATGCACGAGGCGCCAGCGTAGCCAACATGGCGGCGCTGCATGGCGGCTGCTCTGACTTCTCCGAAGACTTGTCTGAAGACATGGAAGAGGAGGACCAGCCGGCTACCGCCCCGATACGGAAGACAAAACAAAGTGGCACAGGAGGGGGCTCAGAGCCGGTAACCACAGCAGCCCTGCAGGCTATGTTGGCGGACCTACAAAAACACATCCATGAGGATGTAATGGCGATACGTGCGGACCTGAAAGGCCTGACAGGCCGCATCACGAAATTGGAGGGATCCTCACAATCCCAAGCCCAGGACATTGCCGCACTGCAAAATACCGTGCAAACCCTACAATTGCAGAACCTGCAACAAGAACGCCGCCTAGCAGCTCAAGAGGATTCCAGGCGTGGGAATAACTTGAAGGTTAGGGGGGTCCGTGAGGAGATACCGGACGCTGAGCTGCCGAAAGTTATGGGGGGTTTACTAGCAGCAATAATGCCAAACAGACGGGACAAACAAATCACCCCAGAGGAGATTTTTAGGGTCCCCAAACCGCTGAAGGCCCCGGCCACCAGCACCAGGGATGTAATAGTCACCTTCCGCAGCGGCAGGGACAAAGCGGCGGTCCTCTCGGCACTACGGGGCAAAACCCCTTTCCGCTATGAGACCATGGACCTGGCCTTCTTCCCAGACCTATCCAACGGCACCCTCGCCTGGCGGAGGTCGCTACGCCCTCTCACCTCCATACTGCAACAGCATAAGATTATCTACCGATGGCGGTCCTCCCGAACTCTGATAGTCATGGAGGGGACCAACACACATACTGTCCAAGACATCCAGGAGGCCCCAGCTATACTGCGTACTCTGGGCCTGCCGCAAGATCCTATCTCCCAAGTGGGGCCACCCAACAACGCCTCCCCAACCCACACCTGGGACCCGGCGAGGGTCACCCCATTCGTACCTCACGGCTCCACGCCGAATTCCTACGCAGCGATCACCACTTAAGATTATATTGACTGGTTAAACCGAAGGGACGACTGCCCAGCAGCTACTTTGGTATGCCGATCATATGCGACAACATTGATTTGATAAGGATACTTTTTTCCGAGGCCGGCGCCCCTCCACTGTTGCCGAACCCTCCACCACAGCCGACCTCCCACGACACTCTAGCAGAGACAGAACATCCCACATAAAGTGCTTCCTTCTGCTGGGTATGGCCTGAAGGGAAACCCGACAAAAGGGATGTTTTCAATGTCTTTTCCCACGTGGACCGGGACAACCCCAGCTTTTCTGGATAGGAGCAAGCTGGTTTATGCTTTGATCCAAGAAACGCTATACAGCAGAAATGCTCTTTCTACGCTATGGTTTTTTCCTCCTAATATTATTATTATTTTTTTTTTTTTTTTTTTTTTTGCAAGTTCAGTTCGAAACTCACGTCGGAAGTCACTGGACAGTGGACCCTAGGTGTGGTGAGCAACCTCCTCCAGACTGAGACCAACAGACCTTTGAACCTTTGAGAAGCATGTTCAGTCACACTTCGATGACTTCAATGAGTCTTGACTTTCGATTATACACCTCTGCTTTGTGTTTGCAAGTAGCGGTGAGAAGCTCACCTTAAAAACTAAACGTTAAACCTAACATAAAGTTCCACGTATAGCATGGGAAATGCTCTGCATTGTAATTTTAGTTAAACTCTGTTTGGGATTTTCCCTAGTGTTCCATAGGTGTCCAAGTCTCCTACAATTAATCTTAAATTTTGTTGTATTGGAATTACATAAAACTAATCTCACTGGTGTATTTAACCTACCAGCGGCAGTTTACAGCGTACCTTTCAATCCCAAGACCCAGTTTGGTGTCCCACTATAGTTTGGTGAAGGGGACTGTCTGAATTAGCGGAAGCCACACACTGCCTCCCTCTTATCATTTAGGTTTAGCTAGGAATAAAACATTAACTGCCTGTAAAATGGAATGATGTTACCAGTAACCGTATAGACAACTTGCATCTCAATTGTGTAAAACTAGACGACTGGTGACTATAATTATAATCGATTCAAATCCAATACACTATACGACTGATGAATCCGTAGGCCTACAATGCTTTAAAATTATTTTACTGTATTCAGTATTCCTTTTCGTTTCTTCTTTTTTTTTTTTTTTGCCTTAAGTGTTGTATTGCTTAATTACTCAACTCATGTCTTAAATGACAGTCAGACCTGACCAGATAGCATTCTCCTCTCTTTTGATAAAATCTTTGTCGATCATAAGCATTATCTAATTTAATATTGAAAAGTGTAACCTGCTATGTCACATAATCTCTAATGTACACTGTTAACCATTAAGTGTTCTCACTTGTTTTATATACTTCTACTTTAACAATATAAGTGTTCAAGCTAGTTAAAATTATAAAATGTGTAAACTCTCATGCCACTGCCTAACGTATGTCAATATTGTCTCACGCTGTTGTGGCGTTTGTTCATATCTTGTACCCACCTGCACAACATAAAATAAAGAATTAAAAAAATAAAAAAATAAAAAAATAAAAAAAAAAAATAAATAAAAAAAAATAAAATAGGAACAATTCAAAAAACAAAAACATACATCCCCCGTTGGGGATTGTTAGGAGGGCTCATTCCTTTACCTCTTGCTTCCCTTTTGATACTAATGTACTGTTTATGTTCAGGTTTAAATTCCTTCTCTCTCCATTAGTTTGAGCCAATGCTCGCATATATCCAGTTTGTTTGTATTTGTACCCAGAGACCTGCCTAGTCATCCTTAATTGGTATTTACCGCCGCCATGTAGTGTAAATCTAAACTTCTTTGGATTGTAGACTATGAATATGAAGTTGTAGCAGGGCATTTTCTGGGTCTCTGGCAATTAGTTTTCTTATTAGTCTTTCTATCTCAAAGAAGACCTTTGACCAGAACTCCTTCAACTCACACCTCTACATATATTTAAAAAGGAGCCATAATATTAGTTACATCTTAAACACATCGGGGAGCTTGAATTGTATATTTTAGCCTTCCTAGATGGTACCATATACCACCTGTTCATGATCTCAAATACAGCTTCTTTAATATTTAAACAGGAAATATTTTTAGTTTTGGGTAACCCCATTCTTTTTCATTTTTGTGACAGAGTATTAATGTAAGACCAGAGTAATCCTTTATTCTGTACTAGTTTTAACATTCAATTGGTAATTTTATCAGATGCACTTGTGATGCTTGGAGGAGAATGCAAATGTGTAAATGATGGAAGCAGGATTATTCTGTATTTGCAAAATGCAAATGTTGATAATGCGGAGAGGTGCAGACTAGCAACATCTGCCTTTATTCTTAGCTGCTTAACATGTTTCCTGTTCAGTGATATCTGCTTAACACGTTAATGCATTTTATTTTGTCCTGGTTTGCCCCTGGCATAATGCTGCCTTTTACAATAGATTGCCAACCTGCAGTACTGTACAATACCCAGGATTTTCTTTTATTTTGGATGTGTAGATTTTTAAAATGTGATATATATTTTTAATTTAAAAAAAAATTGATGCTGCACATACAATGACCTACCTTATGTGTACACCATGTGCAGCAGACACTATTCTGTCTGCAGGAACTGAGATTGTTTTTCTGCTGAAGGCTATTCAGTTGCCATCTGCATAGGCAGTAGGCTTGGGAAGAATCCTGGCCTTGGTCTGTTACTTCTTGCCTCTTATGTGAAATTACACATATTGGCCAACTTGGAACTTGAAGCAGAGACCAGTCAGGAAGCTGTTACTCAGTTTGTACAATGTAAACTTTGCTCCACGTGTTAGTAATTGAACTCTTAGCAGCTAAACTTTAAAGGACCACTATAGGCACCCAGACCACTTCAGCTCAACGAAGTTGTCTGGGTGCCAGGTCCCTCTAGTTTTATCCCTGCAGCTGTAAACCTAAGTTTCAGAGAAACTGCTATGTTTACATTAAGGGTTAATCCAGCCTCTAGTGGCCCTCCATGACAGCAACTAGAGGCTGTTTCCGCAATCAATGCTAAAATCGCATTGAGGACACGCCGACGTCCATAGGAAAGCATTGAGTATTGCTTTCCTATGGGCGGTTTGAATGCACGAGAGCGGTCGGCAGGGATGGAGAGGTCACCAGCGCAAAGGGGGCCTGGCACTGATTTAAGGCAAGTGGCTGAGGGCCGGGGGTGGAGTGGGGTGGGCCCTAATAACCCTATATTGCCAGGAAAACAGGTTTGTTTTCCTGGCACTATAGTGTTACTTTAAAGGATCAATTCATACAGTAATATTTTTACTATATTTATGGAAGCATGAGGGGCCCAGGGGGGCTTAGATGGTGGTGTTAACACTATATAGGGTCAGGAATACATGTTTGTGTTCCTGACCCTATAGTGATCCTTCAAGAGAAATGCTGGAACAGTTTGGGATACTAGCCTCCCTGGGCCCCTCATGCCTCCATAAATATAGTAAAAATATTATTGTATGGTCATAAAATCAAATGCAATACAATCCTGGGAGTGACCTAGATTTAAGAGAACTTGCCACACCTTTAATTTTAACAATGCTGACTGTTAAATGTAAGCATGAAAGCCACTTTGCTGTTAGTCACACCCTTAGAGGTATCTTATTTAGGAACAGTTGCTATTTTCCCTCTTTTTTATTTATTTATTTTTGCAATATTTCAATAGCTTAGTAGTACCAGAAGCCAATTAATATGCTGTGTAACTTTAGTTTTTGATTGTGTTTTGCTGTGAGTACTCTCCACCATAGGACAACTCTCTCCACCATAAGGTTTTTTTTTTGTTTTTTTTTTAATTCCCTTTAACACTTCTCGATTTTTGTATTAAAAAAAAAAAAAAAATATTAAATTAATTAATATTCCAAATAAAGATTTTTGAAATGGGACAATCTGTTTTGTGCAGTGCTCAAGATTTATGGGCAGTGGGATTTATGGGTTCTTGACTGACTAGCAACATTGTAAAAAAACACAAACCTGTGTATGTGTATAGATTGGCTTGTACTGTTGTAATTCACAACACATGCAAGTTTTAAAGATCTGAGGTTGCATTGGTTTTGGTATTCTTGCATACAAGAAGGCTCATATATGTAATCCATGAAAGTGGCTTGAATTGCTGAAATTTATTCCAGATTGGTCTAAAAGAAGAAAGTTCCTTATCCCCGGAGACTTGGCAGACAAGGGACAAATTGTCTTCTATCCAGTGACGTTTCTATAATGTTGGTAATGGCACTGGTGTTCCAGAGTTTCCGATTTCCGATTGATAAACCCACATTTCCTTCTAGGCTAGATAAACAAAGTGATTCTTACCCTAGGTGAACCTGAATTGGGTTGTTTTTATTGCCAGGATACCGTGACGTACTGGCTCATTTTAGTATTTTTCCTAGTAAGATAAGAGATGCTTGTGCTTTTTCCAGTTTGTCCATCTACATGACATACAAAAGTAGACCTTGCAGGCTGTTTCTCGAAGGGTATTTTGACACTGCTGTAGCAACTAAACTGCCAAATCCCTAGCTATTGTAGTGTGTGTGTGTGTGTGTGTGTGTGTGTGTATATGTATATATATATATATATATATATATATATATATATATATATATATATATATATATATATATATATATATATATATATATATATATATATATATTCTCTTTATAATGTGATCAAACCCTTCTAACCAAATCAATACCTCCAATGTATACCTTTTTCTTAAAAATTTGTGAAACTAGTGTCATGAGACTTGTCAAAGTATATAACAATGCTTAATTCTAAACCAAATATACTCCTAAATAAACCGAACCTTAATCATAACCCAATTCTATGCCCAACATTAATTTTGCCTTTTATCCAAACCTTCACACTATAAATGTCAGCAGAGGGATTCCCTTGCTGGCTTGCATCCTAATTCAAACCATAATCTGAAGCCTAAACCCATCTTAAATATAACCTGAATACTAAACCTAATATTTGTACAAATCTAATTTTTATTTCTAATCCCAAAGATTTCCCTTGAATAGTAGTATTAATATTGGTAAATTGAATTATAAGCTTAAAGTGATGTGTTGCTGCCATCTACTGGCTGTCTTAAGTATGATGGTTTTATATCTTTAAAATGGAGTATAGCATGCCCAGTGCATTTTGATCAGCGCTGTGCAATTGGCAAAGCCCTGTACTGACAGAAATGCTATTGGGGTATAGAGGGAGACACTCTAAGGTCTCTTCAGACCCGGAGTGTCTCCCAATCACCAAATTGGTCAGCTGCAGTTTCTCTAGTGATGTAAAGGTCTAGGTATATGCTGTTCTAACTTGCATTAAGTCAGAAACTGCCCCAGCTAACAGAGGGGAGCCCCATTATCTACTGATTCCGGGTTTCTTAATGTGAGCAGGGATTTAACCTTGCGCACACCGTATTGTAACATGGGAACTTAATTATTTTATTGCAGCACTTTATTTCTCCTGAACAAGATCATACAGTGGAACCTCTAACTCGAACGTTCCAGTTCCCGAACAATTCGGAAGGCAAACCAAAGTTATGCGTAAAAAAGTCTCTATACGTGAACGATCCTCGGTACCCGAACACATCACATGGCATTTAGAGGGATAAAAGTGAGATGAGGAAATATGGGCAGATGAGCTATGTAAAGGGATAGAGGGGAATATATGGAGAGGAAAACCAGAAGGGCACAAGTTAAGGGTGAAGGGATATGGACAACTATTATGCAAGGAGAGAGAGGAAAATATGAGGATACCAGAGGGACTATGTACATAAGAATACAAGCAGAAGGAAGAGGGTTATTGGATATCTTGAACCTGATACAGCCATTCTATATGCTTTTGTATGTAATGCCAGAAGAACCATTACCTAGCCCCATCCTTGTAATTTTGGGGATCTGGAATGGATTAAACACATTTACATTAATTCCTATGGGAAATGTTTATTTTATTCTAGAACAAATCTGATTAAGTTTGAGTTCCGAGGTTCCACTGTATATGGTTAGTGCACTGAATATCCGAGGTAAATTATGGTTGAACAAAACGAATAGCTAAAATTTTATTTTTTGTTTGGTTTTAGAACTTGGATAATTGTTTTTATCTGTAACCTTTTAAGGACCCACATGATTATGCCAAGGAAAGGCAACCTTCGGCACTCCAGATGTTTTGAACTACATGTACCAAGGTGCTTTGCCAATATTTGGGCTGTCGGAGCATTATCAGAGGTGTAGTCCAAAATATCTGGAGTGCTGAATGTTGCCTTATCCTGGCATAGACAGTCATGTGGACCCCAAAAAAATAAAGGTTGTAGTGACTTCTAATTTAAGTAAATTTGTTTTATATTTTGTAGATGCCAAAAACGCGACTTTGTCAAAATCCTTCAGGATCACTGCTGGCAAAGTGGCTTGTTCTCATAAGAGTAGGCATAGGATCTTGATGTTTTTGTAGGCTTCATGTACTGTAATTTTTTTTTATATATATTTTTAAGTCAGGCCTGCTTTGTGAACTTTAAAGTTTGTGTTTGTGAGTGCACTGGATTGGATTGGTAATCATAAATGTGCATATATATGAGGACTGGCTGATACATTTTGCCTCCGCTGTAATATTTTTAGTTACATTTAACATAACTGGATGAAACGCCTTCTGTGGAGTCACATTGTATCTCCCCACCATTCTTGACATTGCACACAGTTGCTTATACTTCCCACCCAGCAATCCATTGAATACTGCCATAAGGGATCACCCCAGGCCTCAGCTGGGCAGACCCAGACCTAGCAGGTCATGTTTTATGTTGGGGATTTTTTTGTTGGAATTCTGAACATGTTCTTGAGAAGAACAAACTGATTATTTTTAATACGGTAAGAGTTTCAATGTAATGTCCACAGATTGAAATATTGAAATAAATCACTTCAACACAACGCCAGGCCTCACACAAGTGCAGCAAAAAGATGCGATTCAACACCTGGGCTGTTCAGTACTGCCACATCCACTGTACAGCCCAGACCTGTCCTCAAAACTAGTGCAGCTTGGCTGAAGTTTTGGGGATTTTTTGTAGAGAACATAATTGTGTAGCTTTGTAAATGATGTAGGTATGTTTTTTATTTCATTAAAATATCCTTTACTGTTAACTTTCTACTTACGGGGGGGGGGGGGGGGGCTATAAAGATCAAATAAAATGTATATTAGAGTGAGAAGACTTTTGCTATGGGGAGAGATGTCTGATAAGGGCTGTATACATTAAGATGGCAATAAGTATTGCATTTTTGCTTCTCTATCAGCATTGTTTAATAGCTGTAGCAAAGGGCTTTGGCATGTGAACAGGTTTTGACTTATACTGCAGTGATGTCATGATTTTTATTTATTTTTACCCCCTCCCTCCCCTCTGCCGCCAGGGGTTGTTTCTATATCTGCATATAGATGAAAATTGGTGATTTTTGGATCTTATGTACTGAACCTTTGTCTCCAAGGAAACTGAGATCTGAACAAGATGCTCTTTAAAAGTGGAGAACACCTGGCTGTGTCAGCTCAGATGTTTTGTATCAGACTCTTAAGTCCTTGACATTTTATTCGTTACTGACCACTTCTCGATTTTCTTCTATTTTTCGTCTAAAATAGATGCATTTAAAAAAAGTTTAATTCAAAGAAAATTGTATACAGTTTTTTAAATCTAGTTTATCACGGGCGCAGAAAAATCTCTAAATGCATGGTCTAAACACATTAATGCACTAAAACCACTCAAAAGGAAGTATTTTTAGGGGGCCGAGCTTATTCTTGAAACAGAGCACTCTCATTTCACATTGCTCCGCTATCAAAATTTTTTTTGGGGGGGGTTCACCAGGACTTGCCTTCAAGGTCCATACTTCACTTCCCTTCACCGGCAGCCACTGCCCAAAATGGTGGCAGCAGGGAGCCACAAGGTAGATGTACCGCCTGACCCCACACTAGCTGAATCATCCCCACGGCATGAACCGTTGGTGCAAATGCGTGCCATACTGGACACCCAAGATGGGTTGGCTCCTGATGCTAAGCAGGACTTTCACAACTTGGTAGTGGCGTTTAAATAAATTTATTTTAAAAAAAATCTGCTGGCAGCTGACGGGGCAATCATTAAGCACACATCCAAGTGGTTAGACATCAAAGCTGGGTTAAGGCCTCAGAGGAAGACTTTATGACCTTAAGCAGGGCTTTCTTCTCTAAAGGACTCTGTACTAACCTTGCAAGCTAATCAACATGCTCTCGCACTTCATTACACTGCACTTGATGACCGATCTCATCGCAATCACCTGCAGATCAGATGTATCCAATACAATCACACCAGAAGAGCTTCTCCACTACATGAGATGCCTTGTCAGTATTACCATGTCAGGCCAAGAAGTTTTTGCTTGGATGGGATCTACCATCTCGCAAAGTCCACGATGCGTGATGTTATCGTTCGCAGGATAAAAAGGTCTTGCTGGCAGCACTCCAGGGCAGGACACAGTAACTGTTTTGAAGGCTCTAACCTCACTTTTACCTGGAACTCACCTGGTTTACCTTTAGTGGCGAAGGTCTCTAAATCTTACCAGTCAACTGAGCAGCCGGAGTATCACTAGGTGTCACCCTGGTTCCTAGTGGTCACACACAATGGGACCGTGTATAAGATATCCACCCCTGCAGAATACCCTACTCTCCTAAGGACTTTGGGTTTACCTCTCCCAGCGAGTAATCCCGATGGGCAGCCAAGCATGCATGTCTGGGACCCCTCTCACATTTTCTTTTATACCTATGGATCATTTGGCCCTGTAAACAGGGATGCTATGGGTCACTGTGTGTATGCAGTTTGAATTCTTGTTTTGTTAAGCTAACGTTCTTATTCTAACTGTAATCTTCTTGGTGGTGTCATTCTTGCCATTGTAAGGACTGAGGCAATTGTCAAAGTTCTGACCAAAACAAACCTCGAATTTGAGCTGTCTGTTTAACCGTAATTTACCAGTATCATATTAACTGGACACTCCAGACACCAAAACCACTAAGAGGACCCCAGATGCACGCTTACCTCAAGGGATTAAACTTCAGGAATTGTTTAACCCCATAGTTATCTCCAGCGAAGATCTGTTCTCCCCCCACCCCCTCTTCCCCAGCGTGGCATCTGGTTTCTGAAATGTCACTTTTCATTAAGCATGGAGTGCTGCCAGGCAGGGGCACCACTGCGTATAGCCTACAATGTCCTAGAACTGCATTCTGCTGTTGACATGGCACATGAAAGTTGAAAATAAAAAATCTTAGAGGAAGCAACACTGGTGACTGTACCTGCATGTTAAGATGTAATGCTTTTGCTGCTTTGGAAAGGTGTCACCCCTGATTCTTCATAGAAACAGAGGCTTTTGTCATAAACGTTGGGGTCCATTTACACAAAGGGCTGAACTCAAGGGGTCCGCCCTATTACACCACCATTTTGCAGGCACTTAAAGCGGCATTCTTTGCCATCCCTGTCCTGCCTGCCAGGATGTATTTGTAACTATAGAGGATATTGTGAATGTATAGGGGCTATAGTGTAAATGTATATTAATGGAAGTGTAACCTGTAATATTTATGAAACTAGTACTACAAATATACTTGTATGTAACAATTAATACAATACTTATTTTAATATGCATAATGCACACATTAACTCCTACATCCACACACGGACACACGTAAACTACACCATGCACTGTCCGTTCATCTTTCCCCTACCAGCAGCCTTCCTGGTCTAGCACTGGATCTGCACACTTTCCATCATGTGATGCTGTGTTCCCCATATCTGTGCTTCATACACTAGTGTTTGCCACTGAGCAATGACATGATCTATCCTGTGATACAACTATATACTGTACAATATTTAGTTTAATTTCGAAGGAACTGATGTTAATACACTCTGCACATTCCTCGTAGGTTTATTTATATAAAGCTTTGTTGCAGACTCATAAACCACTTATTTTAGGTACCCTTACAATTTCACCTCTCTGCCTGTTGCTCTTCAGTTCTCTGTCCCTTCAAATATCTCATTTTAAATGAATATACTGGCAGCATTTTCTAATCCATAAACAATTGTGCAATAGGGGATGTTGAACAAAATTGACACGCACAAGAGGTGAAGACTGCTCAAACAAACTTACAAATCTATTCTCATCTAATGTATTTTTTTTCCCCTTCCTGTTAACACCCAGTGGAAGCTCATGCTTTAGCGGCTGACGTGTGAAATGTTACCCAACTTTTTGTACGTCAGTCTCTGTAAGAATCCCAAGTACTAAAGCTAAATTCTTACAGGCATTAGCCAAATTACAATGTAAAAGGCCCTTTTATATATTGGCAGAAGGTTGATTTTATTATTTTTTTTTCCTCTACCTTTAAAAGGACATGGGTACCAAAACAACTTTAACTTAACTAAGCAATTTGGGTGTACAAATCATGCCCCTGTAGCATCACGTTACTTGTCATTTTGGAGTTGAATCGGTTTGGTTTTATAGGGGTGAAACTTTATTCCCCAGGCAATCTAGATTAATGTAGAAATACAACCCTCCATTTTGTCAACTTTTTTATATATCTTACAGAAGTCCTGCGCTCAATCTCCCACTACCCTTGGGCAGCAGCAAAGGCCATAGTACACATCAGCACCAATACTTTTTTTTTTTTTTAAATCTTGTGTACTGGTTATGTAAAATCCACCGTGATGCTCCTGCAGTGTTTGATTGTATGCCTTCTGTACCCTTTCTCACTCTCAGAGCTCCTGAAATAATCCTTGGGTTGCCTTTCTGTGAAGCAATTGATATGTGGTCACTGGGCTGTGTCATAGCAGAGCTGTTCCTTGGGTGGCCACTCTATCCTGGTGCATCAGAATATGATCAGGTAAGACCTGCAAACGTAATTTTATAGAAACATGTGTTGTATATTGGAAAGTACTTATTAAAGCACCACTATAGTTGCCCAGACCATGAAGTGGTCTCGGTGCAGTGGTTGTGTATGCTTGAAAGTTTTTTAAAAACCTCTATCAGATGTCATACTTACAGCCACTGGAGGCACATCTGCTGGACTGACTGAGTAAGTCTGTCATGTGACTCTGCAGCTCATAGGAACACATTCCGTAACTTCCTGTGAGTAGAATTGGATGTGTGCACAACATGCATGACTTGTACAGGTCACAGCATTCGAATCTTGGCAAGTCTTTTAGATCTATTTATTGGGTTTGAGGTTAATGACTATCAAATGGCGCCACAAATTATGTATATCCTCCCCTTTTTTTTGTATCGGAAGCTACACCTGAGCCTTTGAGGTCCTGTGTCTTGCATCCCATTGCAGTAGAAAATATGCAGCTTTTATTTGTTTTTGAAGCACTCTAGTTTTGATAAAATGTATAAAGAAAAGGAGAGGTGGTGTGGGAGAAGAGTGTAAAACATTGAAGATACAGGGTTATAATGAAAACTGGAAGTCTATACTTGACAGTGCTGCTTAAATACAGTGCATCTCAGTGCTGTGTGAACTACATTTAAAGGATCACTATAGTGTCAGGGGAAACACTAATTTTCCTGACACTATATCATCTTTAGGACCCCCCACCCCACCCTCAGGGTCCCCCTCCCATGGCACTGTAGGGGTTAAAACCCCTTCAGCTACTTAATTGAAATCAGTGCCGGGCTCCCTCAGTGCTGGTGACCTTTCCTCCCCCGATGAAGTCAGCAGAATGCACATGCGTGGCAAGAGCCGCGCGCATTGTCCATAGGAAAGCATTTCTCAATGTGTTCATTGAGCTGAATTGGTCTGGGTGACTATAGTGTCCCTTTAAGCCATGTTATAAACATAAAGCAATCCTTGTTTTAAATGACCACTTAGTCTTAATGAAGTGATATGGTTGTAATGGTACGGTTTTTAACCCTGCAATGCTAAACATGTTAAAGCCTCGCCTCTTCAATATCTTGGCGCTTGGGGGGAAAAAAGTGTAAAATTTTTTTCCCCAGGCTTTTACAACAGAAACTGAAAGGACTGGCCACTAAATTGTTAGGAATACAAGCTTTTATTCTTAACATTAGTGTTCCTTTAAAGGTACACTCTGGGCATCATAACCACTTCGTCTCTTTGAACTGGATATGACTACAGCACCCTGTTGCCATTTCTCTGTTCCCTGTTAAATGGTTTAATTTTTAATGGTGCATTAGTCACTGGTCACCTTGGTACCTCCCTGCTGCTCCTGCTTTGGCCAACACTTGCCAACACTAGTGATAGAAGGTAGCGACTGTCACTTGAATGCTCTCGGGCTGCGCTCAACACCCATTGTTTCTATGGCCATAACAATCCCTATAAGCAACGGACAGCAGTGATAGGAATGTTGTCTCTGGTAGGAAATGAGCAGAACAAGCATGAATGTAAAGATGGTTTGTGAAATGGTGAAACTTTTCTGCGAAAAATGTAAAGTGTTATTTCAAGCCTTTTAATACTCTATAATTTTTTTTGTTCCATTATTCTTCAGATTGTCCCTCTCTAATAACTGAAATAGATAAAGGTATTACTTAAAACTTGGCACCAGAGGAAGCCCCTGACAATGCTCTCCACCTCCACCTCTTGGCAGCCACATGAGGTCCAGTCAAAAGCTTCTCATAAAGAAGCCTCTGATTGGACCCGTTAACAGACTCTGATCATGCACATGCTTTGAGCCAGAGAGGGACGCAGAGGTTCCTACCACCACAACCTCTTCCTACTTCTAAAATCAGATAGGCTCTTGATGGTTGGAGTATGCTTTAAATATTTGACCTGTTGTCAACAAAGCGACCAATGCCATACCAAAGGAGGATATATTTAGTTTTTGTTTTTAACACGTCAGTACCTTGCTGTGATTAATGTGAATCAAGGGCAGTTAATTGCATGTGTGAAACTGTTCATATTTCAGATCCGATACATATCCCAGACTCAAGGTCTTCCTGCAGAGTATCTTCTCAGTGCTGGAACAAAAACTTCAAGGTTTTTCAACAGAGATCCTGACTTGGGCTATCCCTTATGGCGGCTAAAGGTTAGTTCTTTGAGGGGAACAAAAAATGTTAGCTTCCTATTATGCACTAAACAATTATGTATCTAATGTTTTTACAAGCTAATACGCCAGAATAGGGTACAATTTACACAGCTTGAGCGGGATCTGATTGAGCAATCTAATTTGCCTTTACTCACTCATTAATGCAGTTGTTTTGTGCAGGCACCATAATCATTGAGCTATTGTGCAGTTTGGTCAATCAGTCAGCTGTCATGCCCACAGGCTTACAATGGCTTTCAAATATGAACGGAACTGATATTGCTTATGCTGTTGAGAATCATCTAGCTTTCACAATTCTGACATTGTGGATCTGGGCAAGCAGTGCTTTGAAGATCACCATTTCGGGGCAAATTGGCGACCACTCCCAAGGGCTAATGGAACCTAACTCATCATATAGTGTTTATGGTGCCTAGACTGCTCGTTTGTGTTCTATAAACTTATTATTGCCAAAATTTGAGCAGTTCGTTACATTGAGATTTAATTGTTAGAATGTTTTTTTTGTTCTGTTCCTTGTTCAGTCAGGCGAGGACTATTAATAATAGTGTACAAATTAAAAATAAGAGGAAAAAAACAGGCAAGTCTGCCAAGGAGGGGGGGAAAAAATGCATAAACCTTACTAGTTATTCTATTAAAGGTAATGCATCCTGCCTGATCCTTGCCATGAAATTACTACAGTAAAGGATGGGGAAGAATGTTTTGACATGTGGGATGTTCTCGATCCTCCTTGTGCCATTTGGTTGGAAATGCCTATATTGTGGTGGCCTTTCTTCCCATTCTGTGGTTTTGTATACAATTTGCAATAGACCCTTGTACTTTGATGTGTTTTTTTTTTTTTTTTTTTTTTTTTTTTAATAAAACAGACTTGCCTTACCAATGGCATACCAATTTTGTGGTGGTTCAAACCTAAATGGAGAAAATAGTTCTATTAATGGCAGGTGGCAAATGTCAATGCTGATGTAGCTTTTGAGAAAGCTTTATCTATTGCCACATGAATATGTGCTGGCTGTTTTTGCAGAATGCATTAAGCAAAATTTGTCCCAATGATCTACATTTTTCTAAGGCTGTGTTGGAAAGTTATGTTCTATGCAGCCATGGTAAAGCACTGTCTTTTGGAGCTTTTTTCCGGTTTTCCTCTTCCAAACATGCTTTATTTGTAAATGTACAAAAGATTGTCAGAGTAACTAAAATGAAACTTGGGTTTTCAAAATTTGATGTCACTGCTATCAAGCATAAGTAAAACTGAATTATAAAAACAGATCTGTATCATAAATGGTGCAATAATGCAAATAATGTACATTAATGTTTTGGTTTTAGACCCCTGAGGAGCATGAAATGGAGACTGCAATAAAGTCAAAAGAAGCCAGAAAATACATCTTTAATTGTTTGGATGACATGGCTCAGGTATACTTGTATGTTTTGTACGGCCAAATGTTGGTGGTGGCTAAAGCCAATCATGTAGGGATGACTGCCTACCTGCTATTTCGAGTCCAAACTTAAAGAAACCATATAACATAACTAAAGCGCCATACACTCAGTGTTGGTGCCACACACTTATATCTGTGTTACTACTAACATTATAAAACAATGTCTTGCGTGCCACTTTTGATTTCTTAAGAAAAAGTGACGTGGACAGTTCAAAATAACTATTGTCCTTTAAGAAAATAAAAGGAGGGGAAAACTATTCAAAGGGAATTTATGGTGCCATGCTAGTAAGTTAAAAAAGGACCAAAAACCAAAATCTTTGTATCAATACAAATTACCTGGTTTACAAAGGTGTTTTTAAAACCGTTACATTACGTTGCAGTGTTTTGTATGTGTGCCCTTTATTTTAGTATTAAATTTGCTGTTGCACTGCCTTATCTTAGTGTATGTTCAGTGCCATGTTATTAATTTAATTGTTCATGTTTCCTGTCCTTGTTTTTAAATGTCAACTTTGTTTCCCCCCTTATGTTTACCAATAGGTGAATATATCTACAGACCTAGAGGGCACTGACATGTTGACAGAGAAGGCAGATCGAAGAGAATATATAGACTTGCTGAAGAAAATGTTGACCATTGATGCGGATAAACGAATAACCCCTTTGAAAACCTTAAACCATACCTTTACCACAATGACCCACCTGCTTGACTTCCCGCACAGCAACCAGTGAGTAACCTCTCTTTTAAAGTACATGCATAGTTGTGGTTTGCTTTAGGTAAGCTTTTGAATTGTACTGTTGACTAGACAGTCCAGTTTGGTCAAGTGCGCTTCCTTTTTAAGTACACTAGTAAAATGTAACCAGTTTTCTCAGGTCCTTTAATATTGAGTCATGTGACCCAAAATAATACTAAAAAAAGTGCTGAAACATTAATTTATTTTCATCACATGGGAAGGGCATAAGTCTTGGCCAACAGTGCACACTGGAACTGACCTATAAATGCCTTACATTTTGCATATATATTCCTTAAATGAAAACACTTTGACCGGAATGTGTTTTTAATGGTCTTGCTACTGATGACCATAACCCAATAGTCAAACATATTACTTGGCGCTCCACCAAGCCCATGCACACCACCTTGTTCTGTAGACATGAGGTTCATTTTCTTAGTCCTGTCTTATTAGTATTAATTGAGTGAGGACCAGTTCTCGGGATTAATAATGGTATAATCCAGTAGCAGCCACAAATCTGTCTTCATTGTTTAACTTCTTTAACAGATTTACTAATAAAATTTGTTCCCTCTTCAAAGAGATGGCCATGGGTGTTTAGAGTTATTTACTTTATAACTCTACAGGATGCTAATTATTATTATTTGGTTTTTTTTTTTAAGTCAATCGGGTTGGCTTTTTTAACTTTTATTTTTTCCATATCCCTCCAAAGTAGTTTGCAAAACTCCAAAGTTTATTCACTAAACATGTCATACTTAAGTGAATAAACCTGTAAAAGTAGTTCTGATCCAAAGAGTGGCAAAGAATGAGGAAAGGAAATCTGAGAACATTTCAGAATGGGTTTGTAAGGAGCTTTCTTTATTTACTAGTCTGTAATAAAGCCCAACTACCCTACGGTAGGCGTGTATTTCAGGGGAAAAAATGGAAAGTCGGATGGTGGGTGTGGGGAGACTATTGGTAACACTTTAACGGTGACTTGTTTTCATTCCATGCAGTGTAAAGTCCTGTTTTCAGAATATGGAGATATGTAAGAGGAGAAGTAATATGTATGATACAGTGAATCAGATCAAGAGTCCCTTCACAACCCATGTTGCTCCAAACACAAGCACAAACCTGACCATGAGCTTCAACAATCAGCTGAACACTGTGCACAATCAGGTAAGCAATGCACCATAGAGCAGATTGGTAGCACGGGTATAACATCAGTGGTGCAGCTTTACGTTTTTAATTCAAAATGTAATTGTCTTCTTTACTGTATACAGTGCAGAGTCCAGGTCAAGCTGCTGGAAATACAGTATAAAAGATTAGCAATGTCCATGCCAGGAATAATGTTTTTTTTTTTTTTTTTTTTTCCATATAACACAATTTCCAATTACTTCCCTCTGGTTGCATACCTTCTACATGTGGCTGTGTTATTTAAATGGGTTCAGTTATTAAAAGTTTAAATGTGGAACACTTGCATCAGGGAAAAAATATTTTCCAGCCTTACTTACTCACTGAAGCAAATTAAAGTGTTCTGTGGGAGATTGCTCTTCCTACGTAACCTAACCAATTATCTAGCATTCCTGCACGTTTCTTTCATGGATCCCATGAAACTAGAAATGATCATGTGTTCTTTTAATAAAATAAAAGGGCACTAGATTAATATAATTTTACTGGTCTGTGAAATGGCTTACACATCACTGCAGACTTTCTATATCACACGAACTAGTTACCACATGGCTTGCTTAAAATGGTGTACTGTAATCGTGGAACGGTCAGCTGTGAGTTTTTAGGTGACACGTGAAATTATGCTGTTTAAAAACACCTGACAAAGTATTCCAGATGTTATGCTGTTTAAAAACACCTGACAAAGTATTCCAGATGCCACATACAACATAAACTAGCTCTTGTAATTGCCAAATATTGTGAGATATAGCGGAAATCAAATGGACATCTAAGAATATTAAGGCCAGTCAGTTGAATGCAGGGACTTGCATTGCAGGTCTACTGGAAATATGTATATATTTTATGTTGGTGTTTTGCACTACAGCTAAATTTCTTTTCTAAAACTTATACATGTTTAATCTCTATTAGGCTAGTGTGCTGGCTTCCAGTTCATCTGCTGCTACTCTTTCATTGGCCAATTCAGATGTATCTTTGCTTAACTATCAGTCAGCTCTCTACCCACCATCTGCTGCTCCAGTTACTGGTGTGGCACAGCAAAGTGTGTCATTGCAACCTGGAACAACACAGCTCTGCACCCAAACAGATCCATTCCAGCAGACCTTTATAGTCTGTCCTCCAGCATTTCAAGGTAAGCAATCTCCGTTTGAAATAGGTCCACTCGTGAAAGCACTTTTATTCTATGGTTTTGCTCAGATCAGCCAAAAATGCCCAAAAAGTAGACTGCCCAGCACAATTCTGAAATAATGGGTTCATTTTCCAGTAAAACAATTTTTTCACTTTTTCGCGCTGCTCTGGCACCCACAATGTCATCTGGCTCTTGAGATGAAAGTCAATCTACTAAGAGGAGCATTGGAAACTGATAGAAAACATTGAATTCAATGTTTTCTTAAGAGAAGCATTTGGATGCTATGAGCTGCAGCCCCATGTGACACTCCATACATTAGCCCACAACTCTAGAATTTTCTGTGGCATGTATCCTAGGTGTCTCTTATACTATAAAAGCTCAATTTTAGTTGGAATTTCAAATAGGGAATGTTCTAGGTCAGCGGAGTAGAGTTAAAAGGCATGTGAGGTTTAGGCCTATAGAAAACTACTTCTAAATTCTGAATACCTATTGCCTTAGCAGTTGGTCACATAATTCATCATACATATTACCTTGATGAATAGTTGACATAATTTAACTCACTGGTATTTGTGGTGGCTGCATGTCTCAGGCTTTAAGTCCTTTTACATAGTTTGTTTTGTTTTTTTTACAATGTAAAGTCTTTGGAAGAGTTGGCAGGTTAACCTTAAGCCTGTAAGTGGCAAATGCTGGATACATTTCTCCATATGACTGTTTACAACCTATATGTACCGTGTGTGGTTTTTGTTTTACTAGCTGCTGGACTTCAAGCAACTACTAAACATTCCGGCTTCCCTGTTCGTATGGACAATAGTGTTCCTATTGTACCACAAGCTCCAGCTGCACAGCCCCTTCAGATCCAGTCAGGCGTTCTTACACAGGTAACGTATTTGGTAGCTTAATGCATCTTTTTAATGCACTTTAAAAAAAAAAAAAAAGTGTAATAGATTTCAAGACACTGACGAGATCCACAGGATATTTCAATTCTCTTTAGTAGGAGTAGGACTATTTTCAAACTACTCTGGTAAGTTTTGGTGTACAGCTTCCTGCTTTTATGAAGGTATCTAGTAGAGAAACTTCAGTTAAAGCTGTCAATCTCATTTTTTTTTTTTATTGCATTCCTATTCGATTTTATTTTTCGCTCTCCTCCATTAATTACGAATATTACTCCACAAATGTCCTTTTTTTTTTTTTTTTTTTTTTTTTTCTTAAGCCAGAGAACTCCTGGCTTACGGTATATAATACATTTTTTTTTTTTTTTTTTAAAAGTTAAACTCAAATTGGCCTGTTATCTCAAGGAAATATATCAACACTGTTTAAATAGTTTAGCCATGTACGTAGTGTAATATTGTTTCATATAGGTGCCAATTTAAATCTAGATTTTTATCTAGAATTTTTCTTTTTGTGGTGTTGACTTTTTTTTTTACCCCCTCCCATTGCTGGTATAGGCTCTCCTCAATGCTTTAATTTATCTTCCTGTTTATTGGCATTAAGGTTTGCCTAACCATATTGATTTTGTAATGTCATATTTATGTTCCTCAGTTATGCAGGTTTTTTTTTTGGGGGGGGGGGGAGGGAGGAAAAGCTTGGAGAGAGTGGTGATAAATATGAAGCAGATGGTAGCGTAAGAGCATTGGGACACTAGCTGCTAAATTTTCTAGATGCTGAGGCTCCACAAAGTAAAAAGATGCATAAATGTTGGCATATTCCCCTTTATAATTTACCACACCTAGAGGCTCAAACGTCTCCGCTTATTCAATCTTAATGGAAAATTCCAGATGCCATCTATTGTGTAACTTGTATTCAAGGACAAGTGTTACATACCAGTCTGTATGGTTTGAATGGAAGCAGGCTTGATATCAGAATGTGAAAACAAATGTGCAGACTGATTGCTAAATGCAGAGCTTAACACTGACATTTTAACACACATTTCTTTTTTTTCTTCATCCCTGGCTTTGATCCAAAGATTAATTCATTTTAATTGTACTCAACTGAAAAATGCATCTAAGCATATGAACACCCACTGCAGTCAGTGTCATTTTGTCTAAAAATAAACTTCTGTGCTTTTTATTGGGAGAGGTCGGAAAAGTGCGTTTTAATGGAATTTATAGTGGAACTTGACCTTACAAAGCTGTTGGAAATCCAAATTCAGTGGTATGAGTCAGGAGCACAAGATGCCAATAATGGATATTCATGCAGGCTCTCGGTAATCGTACAGGTGGAAGATTATTCAGTTGATATAGCGTTCCCCCCCCCCCCCCCCATTCACTGTAGCTTTGTGTCATGTGTTTTTAACTCTTCGCAGAGCAGGACATTTAATTTGTTTTCGAATTTGCTTTTATACCATATAACAAAATGGACAGCACAGCCTAAATAAATCTAAATTTGTACAGGACATATGGGCCCACGTTTTTTTTCCCTTCAGAGCCCTCAGTTAACAAAATTAATTGCAACACAACACACTGTTACATTGAATAACCTAGCAAGACCCTGTAACAAACAGAAATGTTTTAGACAATTGACCTTTGATAACCATGACTAACCATGCCACCAGCAAAAAGGTCACATTAACAATGTTTTGCTATCCCTGTCTTTGCCAGGTGTAATATGCTTGAAGTAGAAAAGTTAAACATCCCATTGTAACATGACACTGTAGCTTTAATTTAAAATAAAACAATACAACTTTTACGGATATTGCGCCACCCATCATTAAGATTTTTAAACTTTGGAAAATATGCATTACAAATTAGACCCTACTACTGACTGATCTCATGCTGAAATCACACTATGGGCATTGTGTGACCCTTTTCTGGCATCTCTAGACAAACTTTGGATTTTATACTACCACTTCTTACCTCACAATGTTAAGTGGGTAGTAATGTCCAATTAATTTTCAATATGAAACTGATTACTGGTTTAAAACTTGGCACCTATATGAAAAGTTAATATTCATTACCATTTTCTTTTTAAGACCCTTTTGTATCTTTCCTTTAGATGAGCTACAAACCCAAACTTTTTAGGATAGCTGAAAAGTATTCCTAATATCAAGATTCCAAGAACAATTGTTGCTACTAAATTGTGGCGTTGTAATTCTAAAAAAAGTATTAAAGCAATTTTTGTTTCCCCCCAAGTTTTAGTTGCACACTTGCTTTACTGACTTAAGGGTGGTTTTTAAATCCCTGAGAGCTAGCTTACAAGTTTTTTTTGGTGTTTATTTTTCAGTCTACACACAGTTTATCATAATGTTAAACCCATATATTTATAACCTATATTTTTAGAACACTGTTTCACTCACCTCCTAATCTACGTTTCAGGGAAGCTGTACACCACTAATGGTAGCAACTCTTCATCCACACGTAGCCACCATCACTCCGCAGTATGCGGTTCCTTTTACCCTGAACTGCGCAGGCGGGAGGCCGGCGTTAGTTGAACAGACTGCTGCTGTACTGGTAATTGTTTAACTTGATTATGTACACTAACAGTCTCCTTCTATATTTTTTTTTTCTTTTGGTTTTTTTCTTTCTCTTTTTATTGTAGACTTTTATTCAGAAGAGCATGGAAGCATGTGCTCCATCTTGTGGCTGTGTACTTGCAACATCCCAAAGCAGCTAGTTATTAATGTCTTGTTTTTTCTTTCTTATATTTCTTCCTTCCACTACGATTGCTGCAGTACTGTCTGCCTCTTTCAGCCTGGCTTTCTCTATAGCAGCAGTCTCAATCAAGGGCAAAATTAAGTTCTGCTTTCTGTTCTACAGCATTCTTTTTCGTTTTCTTTTTTTCGTAAGCAATGAGCTAGTGTTTCTGTAAGTTTTATTTTTCTATTTCAGTGGAAAAGAAAGGGTTCTCAGTGTATAAAAGTATCCATGCACAAAATTCTGCTAATAATGGCTAGCTATGGGGGGGGGGGGGGGGGTGTATTTATGAACACTGTCCATAAGATAGATGGACCCATTTCTAGCTTGACCATAAAGGCAGATAAGTACATTGTTTAATGACCCATGGATAAGAAATTGGAGGAGTTCCTGGAGTACATCTTGTTGTATATTGGACATGTTCTTCCTGCCAGGAGGCTGAAGATCCACTCTGCCACCTTTGAGTTTGCCATCTTACTGAAACTGGCAAACTTGTTTCCTGTTCTACTCCTTGAACAAAGCGGTTAATAAAGGATGCTGACTTGGCGTTAAGGTGGACATTGTGGCTTAAGTCCTGGCTAGACTTTTGCCCCCCTGGGGATCTGTTTTTGCTGTCTTGCCCTGTCTATCATCATGGTTCAGGTCTGAACTGTGACTTGCTTGGAAAGTAATTTCCCCAGTTCCTAAAGAGGTTTTAGAGTTCATCTCAAAATTAATCCTGGAGAAGATGTTGCATCCTTAAATTGATATTTTCCTTCTGCATGTTTGGATGAAAAAGCTTAATTTGTCACTCTCTGCTTCAAGAACGATCTATGCCTTCAGACTGCATTCAGGTTCTGAACCTCATGATGACATACTTGGATATGGTTCCTCTTGTGCTGCTGTCAGGGGTCTCTTCTCCAGTGGGCTTTTAAGTTAAATGTTCCAACAGTAGCTGCAAGAGATTTTAGAATTAATATTCCATCAGATGGTAATTTCCCATGTCTTTCAGGAAACCTATGAGGTTGGCTGATGGAGGAAATCAGCTCAACTGGTTGGGGTAGATTGTCTCGAAGGACAAAGGGGACTTGGTTGTATTAGTAGGGGAGTTTTCCATTTAATGCTCTCAGAATGAGTTTACCTAGGGATCCTTCCTTGGCCAGAACTAGTTTAGACACCTTATCTTTAAGTTGGGCAAAATCAGTTGCCTATTTCGTCTTAAGACTGCTACTTCCGTGTGGGAGGTCAAGAAGTTCCTCAGGTGGGGGTTTTCCAAATGTCTACAAAAGGAATGTGAGTCTGTTTCCTCCTCTCCTCCCTCCTTAAACAAATCAGACTGTTTTCTGAACGTCTGTTTCCACCTCTTGTGAGCAGCACCCTCTTTTGGCGTTTTAAAAGGATCAGTCCTGAACTTTTTTTGCTAAGTGGTCTCCTCCACTTTTTATAACACCCTCTGACCCTCATGGCAGTCTTCCAAACAGCTGGTAGCTATTTTAGGTGCTTGAAAGTGTGTGAGGAAAAGCCTTCTAAGGCTTCTCATAGATAAGCATTGGTTTTATGAGAACCATTGTAAGTGGGTTTCAGAGATTGATGTGCAGATGTCCTGCACCCCCAGTGATCTCCATGGAGAGCTGTGGGGGCAGTCGACCTGTGGTGAGAGCGTCTTGCTGATGGATTAGTGTACATGTTGTTTATTTTCTGAATCCTGTTGGATTTAGAAGGCTTTAAACCCTCATTCTTCCCAATTGTCTCAAATCAACAATCCAGAAAGCCCTAGGCTCAGTTGGTGGCCTCTGGTCATTCGTCTTTTACGGGCAAAATCCGCAAAGCAGACACTGTCCTCTATGTATATTTTTAAAATTTATGTCCCTAGTGTTAAGAACCTCTGGTTATGGTACTGAGTTCTATTACTTTCCCAATAACTGAGCATCAGTGATTATAGTTGCAGTTAGGGTGTAGAGGGTTACTGTAGATGAATGCAGCTTCCAAGACTAATCTCCACAGCAAATAAAAGGTTACCCAAGCATGAGCCTAGACTTCATGAAGGGTACATCAGGAATGTTTTATTGATGCCACATTGGCTTTTATGGAAATCCTCATGCAAGAGGACCCCACACAATAAACAAAAGGAACAACCAATCCTAACACAGAATTACAGTAAAACCCTCCCTTTCTCTGCCTGGGAGATTGAGAAGTTAAGGAATAACCCAATTATCTCCAGGCAGAGGGCACACAATTTCCACAAAACTTGGAACACCCCCTATATACACAAGATATCCCCACAAATGACATGTCCCCTGATAGCCCTGATCTGGGAGACCAACATATTCAAATTTAACCCAGATCGGTTCAGGGGTTCTCAAAAAGTGTGGAAGTCTTAGTTCACCGACCGCACACGAGGCTCCTGCCCAAAACAGTTCCACGAATTCAGGGTGTGCGGTTGGTCAATTCAGAAAATAGCATAAAAACAAAAGCACGAATGGAGCCTCCTGGCTCATTGGAGCGATTGTTCCCCGTGTTCGTATGAATCAAACTACCGAATGGCGCTCTCCTAGCTCTTTTGAAACAAAAGGAACAGACGTTCGTATGTTTCAGTGGTGTTTGGTAAGTAGTGTCCGATTTTTAGTTCCAGACACTCGACGACAAAGTCCCACTGCCTCCTTTCATGCAAACAAGATGGCTGCCATTTTCTCTTCCTTGTGGCATTCGGCTATACAAACGGCGGCCGCCCAGAGAGCAAGGAGGGTGGTCGGTGTTCGGTAGTTTAATCTACCGAACCAATAAATCCCAAAGTAATGAAATGCATCAGAAAGTCACGAATAAAGAAGAAAATACCGAAAATTTGTATTTTATTCACATCTAGATTGTGCTTTTGGCTTGAAAGCGCTCTAGATGGTAATCACAACTTCGTCCTTATGCATTCAAGGAAGGAAAAAAAATTGCCATGCCTTACAAATGTCTCTCCAGATAGTGAGACACTATTAGTCCTCATTCTTCATTTGAGCACCTTGGCTTGTGCTTTAACTGGCCTACTTGCTGTTTCTGACTGCTTCTTCTCCTGGATACATGTAAACTTGAAGATTCCACAGGATGGACTAGATGACAATACTGAAGAGTTGTATTGTGGGAATTTTCTACCCTTACCAGTTGATAACTTTATTCCATATGTCTTATGGGTTTCTTTCATCCAGAGAAATGTATTTCTCATAAGACAATTTGTGCATATCCTGGTTTACATTCCTCTTGCTTTCTTTAGACTTTTTTGTTAGAAACTCCACATATCTGACTAAAGACCATAGAGATCTAATGTGAGCATTCCGGAATTTAGATTTGACATGAGTACCAGGCATCTCAAGAGAAACTTCACACCGGGGACTAGGCTATTGACATTCTATCACTAGGTTGGTGAAATACTGTGTATGTTTGAGCCTGACTACTCTGAGATTTACTTAAACTGTTCATTTTTGTTGGAATACAGTTGTCATGCAACTTGGTTACTTTCCATATAACTCTGGTGTAAAATTGTTCCATGAGATTGTATGCGAACTGTACTTACAATCTGTAGTGTGACTTGTTCCTATCAGATATGGTGGCTGAGGTTTTTCTCATGGCCTCTACCATGGGGAATGTTGGTTTTTACTTGTAATTGTTGTATACCACTGACCAGATCAATCAGGGTGGGGTGAAAATTACATTAAAGTACTGCCAAACGTGCACTGTAAACACACCTAACTTGCTATGTATGAAGCAAAGCTTAACAGTTTGCTCCACTGGAAGTATTGTGGCAGAACTATAGATGTATTCCTTTTTCGCAGGTAAATTGTGTAAGCCAAGAGTTTTTTTTTTTTTTTTTGGTTTTTTTTTTAGGGGGTTTGTACTTTGAAAAGAGCCTTAAAACTGGTAGCTAAATTTATATCCTCTCTAAACCATGTATGCGTTCCCTAGTCTAAAACCTGCCCATCTGGCTGTTGTAGGCAAATTCTTTTGGTTTTGTAGCATGGGCATGTATTGCATTTTATTTAAGGATACGTTGTGGGATGTCTAGGTTTTCGGTTTTTGTGCCACATTCACTATTCAACATTCCATGACTTTGTATGAGATGGAACTTGTGCAAATGTTTGGGGTAACTTTAGATTAGTGATGACTAGAAGGCTCTCATTCCAAGATGGTTGAGCTTTGAGGGAAATGTGGTTGACAAACATCTGTACTACTTTCTTCAGGAACAAGGTTTGCTTTAATTTCGACTAACTTAATTTATGAAAATCTTTAATTGGCCTATCCAAATTTCCATTTATAGATATTGTAAAAAATAGTTTTTTTTTTTTTGTTGTTTTTTTGGCTACAACCTAGCAACACTTTGTAAATGGTTTATTTGCATGTTGAGGTGACATCCTAGCTGCTTTATATGATTTGCATAAACTCATGCGCTGCCTGAAGGACGAAGAGATGCCAGCATCTCAAGGCATCCCATCATTGCTTTCTAATTAGAGCTTCGATAACTAGCTGATAACTGTGATAACTGGGCATCAATTAATACAAGTCGTCAAAATTTAGTGTCAGAACATTAAATCTGCTTTCCCACAGACTTTAAAATTCTTCGATATCTGCTTTTAATTAAAATTAAAGGTGAGCTCAGCTTAGGTTCTGAGAGTTTTCCATGTTAAATGACCATTTAAATGGGTGAGGTTGATTGCTCAAAGTAGTGGTGTTTTTACATAATTTTAAATCTAAACAATTTATTATTTTCACTTTAAAATAGTTGTTGTGAATGCCCAATTTGCTGATTAATACACCATGCAACATTGCAAAAGAGTGCAACCTGGACATGTATGAATGAGCAATATGTGTAACTAATGTTCAAATCCTCCCCAAATTGAGTTATTAGATGTTTAAAAAAATTTAAAAAACGCACCTCCCATTGGCATAGGATTTAATTTTTAAATAGACAAATTCAGGCACTCTTGTATTTGTAATACTGCTTTGATGCTGACTATTTATCCTGCAACAGAGATCAGTCACAAGTATGGTCTGTCTCCCTTTATATGATCATATCTGAACTTTGGATGGTTTAATGGGTAGCTTAACTCTTCTGACAATTCTATCTAATATTCAGAACGTGATCCGATTTGAAGTCTTCTGGCCCCTAGGGTTTCTCAGAAGAAATGAGTCGGAAGGGAGATGCAACTCAAGTGCTTCCTCTTGGCTTTGTCATTGTGTAGTTAAAGACACATTCTCTCGTAATTTAACTGGCTCACCTTTAGTTTAGAAGGCTGCTCCCAGCACATTGGATTACATTTTCTGCTTTGCCTAAGTTTGCATTTGCTGAGCTTTGCATATTTTCTTTTTGTCCTTTTGTTAAAACAGTTCGTCGCTTGGAGCGCCAGATCTCTGCATCACATTTTTGGGGTCCGTTCTTGCTTTGTATTAAACAATATGCTTTGTCTTGTGCAGGTGTTGGCTTTTTTTTGGAAAGGAGCATGGTGTTTAACATTCAACTTTATTCTTCCCTTTCATCACCCTCCATGGTTTGCTTTTTTTCGGCTTTAAGCATTTTGGCAGGTCCAGTGTTCACAAGTGGTGTCTAAACAGCAGAAATACAATGTGGCTTAGTGTACCTATGGGGAAATGGATGTGCTGTACTACAAAATTCCTATTTGCAAAATGTTAATCAACAGATTTTTAAAAATGTTAAGTATTGTCCACAAGATGGTTGTGCAGTAGTAGATCTGATCTGGCTAGATATAGCCATATTCCATACTTTGGCTAAAATACCTATTATATACACCCATACAAATACACAAGTCTTCAAATCCTCTCCTGCAATCCAGTCTAACAGAGTTGGAATGTTCAGATTCATACGCAAAACAAATAATTACTGTTGGATTTACCCCAGGAAGTTGCCTAACAAACTGCCTGTCTCATCAATGTTACCACACTTTTCGATAATTGCAAGATCTTGCTGTTCCTTTAAAAGCATAGTCTGTAGTGTTTTCAGTCTAATGAAGCAATAATTCAAGCGTTTTCTAAAGTCTGCTCTCCACTTTCAAAATAAGTACTGGTCTTTGACAATCCAACTTCTCTCCCATCTCCATTCCTAATGCCAATAGTGTAACCTGTTATATTTTTTACATAACTAGTCACATGACTGATCTCTAGATAAACTGCTCCTGGGCATGTTCCATAGTCCTAACAAAGCACGTGGGAGTTTCTATTCTAGGTCATGTTGCTAAGAGCTGCTGTGTAATTATATTAACTTCAGTAGTGGCACTACAACGAATGCCATGAAAATTAAAATAAAGCTCATTGTTACAGTGCTCGTTTAGTCACAAACCATATCAGTGCTTGTAACTAAAAACTAAATTAAGCGGCAGTGATCTCATCATTTAATGAGATGATTAGTTTGGAGATTCTAGCTGCAGCCCTTGTTAATAAGCTTGTAGCTAAATAAAATGTCACTTAATTGTACTTATTAAAATCCAAGTTTTTCTGGTCTTGGGAGGTATACCTTGATGACCTTGGTAGCTGTGCCTACTGGCAAGCCCTTTATAACAGACTGGATTGCATTTTTAACACCTCACTACTGTGACTATTTCCTATTGTGAAGACTTAACTGGATTGCACAATTTAGGCAATATTAGCCAAACTGGAAAAGTAGCATTGTAATAAGTGTGTGGGGCGGGATATCTTCTTTACAGTTCGATTTAAACTTATTTTTGAGATTCTCCCAGGGCTAATACGTAGCCTGTGGCTCATTACTCTTTTACCCGAGGTATTCTGGACGAGAACAACCAACAAGCCTGTTCTGCTGTACAGCACCTCCATGTCCTTTGATAAAAAGTATTTTAAATGCTGTGCTAAATACAACTTTAAATGTTTGCCAATGTATCTCTGCAAAATGATAGTTCACTGGTTGTGGGGACTTTAACAATTATGGTTTAACGAAGTTAAGAGGGTTGTTTTTCTCTCCCTCCCTTCTTTGTATCTTCCAGCAGGCATGGCCAGGTGGAACACAGCACGTTTTGCTACCATCAACTTGGCAGCAGCTTCCTGGGGTTGCCCTTCACAACTCTGTTCAGTCCACTGCTGTGATTCCGGAGACTATTGGAAGCAACCAGCAGCTTACGGATTGGAGGTAAATCCTATTGATTAAACACGACAAACTCTTAATCTGTAAACTGCTACTGGGCAAAGCATTGAGCTATAACCCTTAAAATCTTGATAGATATTTAAAAAAAAAAAAAATTTTTTATACCTATGGCCGTTGAGTTAAACTAGTTTACATGTACGATATATAACAATGTAAGGTCAAATTCTCTGTGGGAAGTAGAATACCTTAATTCAGACATTGTCATTACGTGGAATCATCTGGTTATTTTTCGATAGAAAACTGTACTTTTTTGAAAAACATTACTTTTTTTTACTTTCTTGCAATGTCTTGGAGGTAATATGGGCTGTTTGCTTCCTGTAGAATTATACAATACATTTCTAATGGACTACAATTTCTGACATTGTTGGTTAGTGACTACGTGAAGTGGTGTGCTCCAAGACTTGTCCAGGAATTTAGATCTGCTGAGTTTCTACGAATAGCACTATTTTGCATGGAAACGTTGAAATGGATTGATACAGGTTTTATTTCTGTGTTGAGGTCATCGGTGCCAAATGCAATTCTCTTCATATTTAAAAGACCTCCATTTTCATGCCAATGTTTGGGAACTGTTAATATCCTGTTAACAATGTGCTTTCACATTTTCCTAATACTAATAATTATGTCATAAAAGTATGATTGTTTATGATCGTATGCACTGAAATTTTCTCCCACTAGAAATCCACATTCCCATGGGAACCAGTATAGCACACTGATGCAGCAGCCATCGTTGCTTGCAAACCATGTGACTTTAGCTGCCGCTCAGCCTCTGAGTGTGGGGGTTGCTCACGTTGTTCGACAACAGCAGAATGTCAGCATGTTGACAAAGAAACACAAGCTGCAAACCCAGACAAATACAAAGTAAGGGCTGTAATAGAAATGTATTTTGTTTGTAAAGAATGTCATTTGTAAAACAAGATGGGGGTCAATCTTTCCTCAAATAGTTGTTACACTAAAAACTGGCCAAAACAGCCAATCTCCATGCAGTTAAACGTTTCTATAATTCATTAGCATGAACAGGAATTAATTTCAAGGGCAGCACTGTAAAATTATAACATTATCTGTAGTGAAAATGTCATCACAAGCTGAAGCAGACAGACTTTTTTTTTTTTTTTTGGTGTTTTGCAAGAATTTAAACCTTCACATAAAACACAAATTTCCAATTTTTAAACCGCCTTTATAAGACAGTTTACGTGTCTTAATATCCAAGGCAAAAACACCATAACATTCATATGAAGCTGTACATGTGCTCATTTTTAGTGTATACTTACTGTGACTACACTTTTTTATTTTTATTATTATATAGAATAGGAATGTCATTTACTCAGTTCATTTGGGTTTCCTTTAGAATTTAATGGAAATAATCTAATCAGCCCTGTGGTATTTTTTCTGTAGGACACTCTCTGCTTTGGATGTCCTCCCTTCACAAGTATACTCTTTGGTTGGAAGCAGCCCCCTTCATGCCACATCTTCATATAACCAGCTCCTTCAAGTGCAAGAGCAAAGGCAACCCATTGTAATCCCAGATACCCCCAGCCCTCCAGTGAGCGTTATTACAATTCGCAGTGATACGGATGAGGAAGAAGACAGTAAATATAAACCTGCAAGGTAAGGTGGCATTGTAACATGCAGTTTTTTGTTTTGTTTTTTTGAACTGTCCTTATTAATAATGTGTGCTCACGAAGAATGAGAGGAGGCGACTGACACATGCTCAAAAGTTCATGGAGATCATATGCAGGTTTGAGTCACAATAGCTCAAATCTGTAGATGAAAAAGTGAAGCTAGCTGTAGAAGGGTTAGACTCCTAAGGATGATCCTACATTCCAGAATCAGGAACAAAAACTTCAGGAGCTTTGTATCAAGCTGGGCGGCCACTATACATAATGAGGGCGTCACTGTGGGCTGTGCTTCTAGTGCACTGAAGATACACAAACAGTCTACGCCCCTGTAGGCACGGATTGGCCGTTGTAGTCACATGCCCGCTGTGTCTAGCTATATCAGACCACCACCGGGAGCGTTTTTCATTAATGCCCTGGTCGAAGGCGCTCTAGTAGCAACGAAACGCTTGTCGGTTTACTATTTTTCTCACTAGCACTTTATGGTAGCACTTAGTTCGGTTATGGTGTTTGTTTAGCTGGTTTAGTGGGGAAAGGAGATCGCTCTATTACAGACTTTTATATCTTGAAATGGACTGTATAGGAGAGAGAAGCTTAGCGGCAACCTTCTATTGGCACCATCAGAGAGCAGTTTTCAGGTGTATGTTATGAGGCTTTAGCATTTCGAGACAATTCAATTATCAAGTGACTATTAGGTGGTTCCAGCATATACTTAGCCCAGGTCTGACGAGTTGCTATAATCTCCACAACAGCTTAGGATATCTATACAATAATCTATTAGACAGGATCGCTTACAACCATTACTACCTCCTCAAACAAGTGATATATTAGAAGCTCTGTCTAATTTAGCACTGGTTATTACTTTCTATAATTGTGCAGGATACTTTGTAAAGTATACTTTATAATTAGCAGAGTTTGCAAACTGTAGCTTTTTGACTTTCTTTGCAACACTAACGGCATAACTACAGGCTCTGCTGAATCTATTCATAACAGAGGTTTGATAGGGTTTTTCTCTAGTATCGTTTTAGACTATGAAGGGATGATTTATTTAGGTGTCAACTCTCCTGCAATAATACCTTATCGTATACAGCAATTAGCCTCACATCCGTTACCCTTTGAGGCACGTGTATATATACAAGGTGTTCTGATTCCGGGTCATTGTTTTCAATCCAGTATCACCACTGTATAATAGGTTATCCCTGTGTGTATATATCTCATACCTCTTCATTTAGCTGGGATGTTGTAGTCTTAGGTATTTATACCTTTCAGGACATGATATCCTTTCCTACAGTGTACATTATCCCTGTACAACATTCCGTTGATCTTCATCTTTCCTCTTATTGATTTCTATTATAGATCTCACACCCACTTAGGGCTCTTGTTGGTGTCTGTTGGTTCCCCCTGTGTTTTGGTTTTTTTTTAGAGAGAATTGAACAAACTTATTTTTTCATTTTTATTCTCCACTCTATATTTCAGATCATAAGGGACCTTTCCTGTATCCACGTTACCCTGGACACTCCTATTTTTGTCTTTGTAATATATCTAAGGGTTACCCCCTATCTAGGTTCCCTTATACACACCACAGTCCCCTAGTGGGACATTATGTCCTTTCTAATCCAGGAAGCAGACAAGTGTTTTCTGCTTTATTCGAATTGGGTCCATTTCCTTATACTCTTATAATATTGAGAATTAGGGATAGACTGATTATTAGTGCTGCTGATTTATTATAGCTGATATACAGTACTTTACTGATGCCTGCTCTGGAAAAAGATCTGCATTGGAAATAAAGTGGTTGGGTTTTTGTTTTTTGTATTGATAACCATTTTATATAAAATGTGCTCATGGCCTCTTCAATTTCTTTATAGCTCCAGTGCTAAGTTAAGATCCAACGTAATCAGCTATGTGACTGTAAATGATTCTCCTGATTCTGACTGCTCTGTGAGTAGCCCTTACATGACTGACCAGCTTTCGACCCTTAATGGAGTGTCTGGAATATTTGATCTTCCCAGTAGCCGTGTAGTCCAGAGCTCCAGTTCCCGCACAATTATTGTGCCACCATTAAAGACCCAGATCAATGATTGTAGTGTGGACATCCAGCTGCCAGGTAAGTTTGCATTATTTGAAGTGTAATAGTTCATGAGACTAAATTATTAAACCTATTTTACAACTAGTGCAGCATGGGTGTGGGGTGCTCAGCTTTAAATGTGTTTTGGTTCATAAAAAAAAAAGCCACTTCAAGGTCAAAAAGGCCAAACTGTAAACTATTCTCTAGTCCAGGAAAAGGCAACCTTCGGCACTCCAGATAATTATCACACCGATAATGCTGGCAAAGAATCATGGGAGGTGTAGTCCAAAACATCTGGAGTGCCGAAGGTTGCCTATGCCAGCTCTTGTCTAACCTATGCTTTTCAGTTCATCTGCTGCGAAACTTACTTTCAATTTTCACTTTAGCTAATTAAAATGTTTAATCTATTACTTGGGCTTAGACATGTAGCACTGCATCCCTTCTGGTAAATACTCTAACTTGCCTTTCAAGATTGTAGCCAACAGCCAGATATATTCTGTTGAGGTTTTCCCTTTTTGCTTTTCTGAGCCGAGAGCAGGTTTTAACTTTAAGGGACACTAGGAGAACCAGTGCAGGCACAGGTTTGCAAGACATGCAACTTTTTTGTTGGTTTCACATTCCTACCAAGTCCACAACCATTTTGTTTTAAACATTCAGTAAATTGGTGACCAGGGCACCTATTTGAAAGCTTTTAAAGACACTGAAATTTCCAAATGAAAAAGTTAAGGCACATTTTTGAGAGACTCCAAATATCTTAAAAAAAATAAATTAAAAAAGTCTTTATACGAAAATGAGTATGTACAGTGCATTGAAATGCATGGACTGGTATTGGACAAATGCTACATCCTACAATAGTGTAATCAGATCAACACAAGTGAAAATAAAATGGCGAAAATAGATCTTGCAGAGTACTAATATAATAAAAAGAGGCTGAACTTGATGCACTCGTCTCTTTTCAGCCTGTGTGGATGAAATTGTAACAAACACAAGCAGCACCCTAACTGCACAATACTTGCCTGTTTGTATGCATGTGTGTAAAACTTATACCCCCCACCTCCACTGCAGGTATTGGCAAGTTAAAAGCATCCACTTCATCAAATGGACAATCAAGTAGCTGTATTTCCCAAACTGGCTACCATTCCCACCGTGGGGTAAACGGCGTGCAGCCTCTCAACCTCAGCCAGGTAAGTGTGTCCTGACTTACGTTGTTGCATGTGGTCAGTATAAATATTTAAAAAATATATTTTTTTGTTAGAACTATTTTTAGTAGGTGAAAAGGGTTTTTCACAGCTATGTCCCTTAGTACTGTGCCCTTGGACACTTCGCGTCCAAAAAAGTACATCGGTTTTTAATGATAAGTGTTTCATTTCTACCTAGCACTTATTTCCTCTTTGGTGCTAGGCTCTGTCTAATCAAATGCTTCTTATAGACAAGTGATGGCTAACCTTGACACGCAAATTGTTTCTGGACTACATTTCCCATGATGCTTGGCTAGCTTTTAGACTCTAAAAGCTAGCTGAGCATCATGGGATATGTAGTCCAGAAAAAAATTATGGTGGCAAGGTTAGCCATCACTGTTAGACAATTGTTTTTAAGGAGATTTAGTGATGTATGTTGCAATATTACTGTGCAAAAGTTTTTTGTTTTTTTTGTGTGGAGGGGAACTGTACTGTAAGATCACTCTCAAAACTGAACTTTTTATATTTTATTAAACTTTCCAAACTTTAAACCTTTAAATCCAATGACCATTTTGTATGACTACCCTTTGCCTTTAAAACAGCACAAATTCTTATATGGACACAAACCAAACACCACAACTGTGTGTTTTTGTTTAACTCTGCATGTAGTTTTTGTACACCGTAGTTACTGTTTTCATGCGTAGAGATGCTAGTCACTAGAACTAGCGCGTTTTTATGTAATGGTTTTTATGTAATGGCAGATGCATGGTTTCATAGAATCTATAAGGAGATGCTGACTGGCCAGCTGGTCACTGGTTTTCTGTATATTCTGAGCTGATGGTCCTGCTAGACATCTTCTTCTGGTTGTGAAGGAATGTTGGCCCAATGTGGTGGTCATCTGCTGCAAGCTTTCTTGGCCAACCACTGAGTTTAGTCCCCAACTCTGCCCATTTCTTAAAACTTCGGTCTGCCTTGACCTTTATAGCTGGGGGGAGAGACCTTGTGACAAAGTATAACTACCTTCTGTCTTGTGCACAGTCTTGTCATGGTGTATGACTTTTGACAAACAGTCTTAAGCAACCTTGTCTTAACAGTTTGACTATTCCTCACCCAGTTTTGTTTCCTAAACAGCTGTTTTTCACTTAAGTTTATGCACCAGTCTAGCTGAAACTAAATCCTTATCAGCTGCATTGAATGAATCAAATGCCTTCTGATCGATGGACAAACCTGTTCGTTCAGGATTTGCCTAAAATCGTTTTGTTCATCCATAGGTTAACAGGCATTTGGTTTGATAAATACCAGTGAAAGGTATTTGTGCGCTATTCAATTTTTCGACCTACCTATTAAATTGATTATTAGCACCTGTTTGGTATATATATTTTTTAATTGTGCATCTGCCTACACGCCAACAAAATTCATGTCTTTCGGCAAGTGTACGTAAAAACTTGTGCTGTTTGGAGGTAAGGGGTGGTCCTGCCAAATCTCTCATAGCTTTGTTCTTCCCCAAAACAAAATATCTCTATCACATTTGATCATTTTTTTTTTTCTACTTTCTTTACTACTTCCAGAACCAGCAGTCAGCCATAATGGCATCCCAGGAGAGAAGCATGAACCCGGCTCCTCGCAGGCAACAGGCTTATGTTGCTCCACTACCATCAATCTCTCAGGCACCCTTTACGTTCCAGCACAGCAGCCCCCTACATTCCACTGTGCACCCCCACCTTGCCGCGACTGCCACTAGTCACCTAACAAGCCAGCCTCACATGTACACGTATGCCCCAACAACTGCCACGACCCTGGGATCTACTGCATCCATTGCTCATCTGTTCTCACCTCAGGGCTCAAGACACACAGCATATGCTACCCATCCCAGTACTCTGGTGCACCAGGTCCCTGTCAGCGTTGGACCCAGCCTGCTTACCTCAGCTAATGTTGCTCCAGCTCAATACCCACACCAGTTTGCAGGCCAGTCATACATTGGTGCCTCCAGGGGCTCTGCAATCTACACTGGATACCCCTTAAGTCCAACCAACATTAACCAGTACTCCTACTTGTAATGTATGATGTACAAGCGTTTTTAGAAGATGACTGTTATGTAAGATTCTCAAGAAGGAAAAGGGGCTTGCTTCTTTATTGACTGCATTGTTGTAGTCACGTAAGCTTGTTCAGTGTTAACATTGTAATTTTTGTGTATTGCATATTTGTAGCATCCCTTTACATTACTAGAGTTGGGGGTTCTCTTTTGAAATGAGTATATGTGGACTACCATAATCGTGTCCATTGTCTTTGCTGCAATTTTTATTTTGTGTGTTGTGCAAAGTTTGATTTTTAATATTTTTCTTTATCAGTTGCATAGTAGTATTCTAGATTTGTGTGGCAAACTGATTAGCTTATGATTTTAAATTGTTTTTAACCTTTTTATTTTAAAAATCTTAGTGTGGTTTTTAGAAAAGTGTTTTGTTTTTTGTTTTTCTACATATTCTCCCCTTCCCCTATCACTTGCCTGTGTGCATCCATGAGATATTCATTATTACTTGTGCTAGATGGATGAGAGACTCTGGTGTTTTATGCACTAAAATTGGTAAACCATGTGCATTAAATCTACAGCTGAGAATTTGAGGGCAGAGTATTAGACTGATTTTTAGGAATACTAGAAAGCTATGCGAAGGGAAGACGTTCTCACCTGATCCATAGAAGTCCATTTGCTAGCTATGGATCAGGTGAAAACGTCTTCCTTTGAGAATTGAGGAGAGATTTATGAAAGTAGCAATCCTCCTGGAAACCAGACTGTTCTGCAGGTTCTTTACATTGGTGATTACACTATTTTGCAAAACATGGCATATTGGTAAACCATCCCCTATGACTTCCTGACTTCTGTAAATAGAGATGTTTGACTAACTTAACAAGACATTTAGTGAACAGACTCCATAGTTCCTCAGCCGTCTAGCATCCCAGGTTAAAATGTAAGAGCTGCTTAATCAAATTGGATAGACTCAAAGTGACTGCACCATGCAGTGCTATTACTAGCTGTGGAAGGACTTCTTTAATTAGATAGTGTTACAAAAGAAGTCCTCCTTTTTAAGATTGAGGGATTCTGATATTTTAAATCAACTTGTGTGGGACAAACGTTCACCAAAAATAGCCATTTTTCTGATATGGGAATCATGGGATATACAAATTCTCCAAACTAGTTCCTAGAAGACTCTTCACCCCTTTTTTTTTTTTTTTTTTTTTTTTTTTTCGCTCTCCTCTTCCTTTTGGCAGAGGTCAGTTGATTAGAATGGTTTTCAGTTTGATAGGCATACTAAAAACATGAGACCGTTCCTCCTAAAGCAAGACTGACTTTTTACTGATCAATAAAAGCTTGTACTTGGTGCTGCTCCTCACCGATCTCATTGGAAGCACAATTAGAAATGTGACCATAATTTAGACTGGCATGGCATATACCAGCAAGGCAGGCAAATCTCAGTTGCTTGATTTTTTTTATTTATGTTTTTATTTTTTATTAAATTTTATCAGATACTTTTAAAAACTAAAGGGAAAATTTGAAATTCCAGGTCAGTGAAAAGAAAGTAGACCCAATTTAAATCCTTGGCTTGGTTAATGAGAGCAGTTTGAATGGGAATAATCCTTTTCTAATACTCTAGAAAAAGTAAATAGAAGTAAAGACTAGAAATATTTCCTTCTCGGATCAATTTAATTTACACAACCCAATATCTTTCAGAAAGCCCATGCTAGTGATTATATGAAGTTGTGTGTTTTTTTTTTTTTTTTTTTACAAGCTGAACTTAGTGCTTCCAAACTGTTCCTTTCTTTTGAGGTACCTAAAAAGTGAAATATTAAAAATAATAATCTGTAAGTGGAGCTATTGTAGACAAGAACGCATTAGAAAATACAGATCTAATCAGAGATCAATATCATTGCAAATCATAGCCCACACCATTTAATTGGAAGACCTATAAATATCCCATTAAACACTACCTTTATAAAAATGTATGTGGCATATTGCTTTAGAATCATGAATACAGTAAAATACAAAAATAAAAATCTACTGTTTAGTAGATATACCGCCAATGGGGGGAGATATGTATAATTAAATGCATGCAGGTTTTCATTGAGGTTATATCTAAACACAGCTTGCAAAAACTGTAGATCTTGTGCGAACATTTTGCAAACCCTCCTAAACCAACAATCGATTTTATTTTTATTTTTTTGTGTCCCGGCTAAAAATTCTCAGTTATAGCTACACAACATCTGATATTGTGTTCTAAACCTTCTGACCTTCTTTGGCTGTGTAGTGTGTACCACTATTTGATTATGATTTATATTTAAAGAGCTAAAATAGATTTCCCTTAATTAGAAGCCAAGATGATGGGTTTCGTCCTACTTGCCACCATATTTGTGAATACCTTCTTGTTACGGTAGAAAACAAGTAACTACACCAATAAGCATAGCACAAATGTACTGCTAAAGAGCATATTTGATTATGCTATGGCTAATGATGGCCCCCAGATCAGAGCATTTGTGATGGGTTCATGGTCAATATGAATTTTTTTTTTTTATATACTTTAAATTTGCACCCCAATACACAAGCTGTATTCTTGAGACATACATGAAATAAACTTAGGTCTGTTAAAAAGCATGCCTCTAGTGTGTACAACCATAACCGCTACTTTAATTTAAGTATGTGTAAAAGTTCCTTGAGGTCTCCAGTATTGTTGTAAGGGTGTCCTTTATTCTTTTCCTGCATCATCCCTGCTGAAATTCAAACTGATTTGTAAAAACTTCCAGATTTTAATTGAAGGTTATTGATGGATAATATAGGTCATCATATATGGTCTTATGCAAGGAGTGTTTTTGATTTAAAAAAATCTAACTGTGGATTGGCAAAAATAACTTTCTAAAGCAACATGATTGGGGTCATCCAAAATTCCATTAAAGTAGTTAATTTGCAATGTGCATTTTTAATCTAGCGTTGGTGAGAATACTTGAACATCTCAATACTTTTATTATACTCTCGTTCCTCCTTGTTTAGGTGTGTAATGGGTTTAGCAGTTAGTGTATTCCCTCTTTATTTTTTATTTTTTTAGGGGAGGGGGAGAAGGCAGTTGGGTCTCTTTATGTATATATATTTTTTTTCATCTATTTGTAAACCAAAATATGTGGGCATGTATGTCAAGTCTTTAGAAGTTATCACTGTAGCACTGAACTATATATAAAAGTCTGAAATATACTCGCATGTAAATGGGAGTAAATGGAAATTTGTTTTGCACAGGTATGTATGGTGGTTGTTTCATATGTCCTCTTTAATGTAGTGCCTTAAATGCCAACGTAGTGATTATAGTTTACAGTATGCTTGCCTTGTAATGGGGTAGGCAAGCGCCTTTAAATAGAAGCAATTCTCTAAACCTAGGAGCAAGAGGAAAATAAGGCTAAAAATAACCATACTTTTGGGTTTAATGATATCGAGTTGCCATTTTTTCTAAATAGAAGTCTTGATGGATTTGTTAAATAAAAAGTGAAAAAAAAAAAAAAAGCAATCTCTATCTTATCCAGACACGTGAGATGTAAGTGTTTGTACAAATACATTTCAAATATGGTTCTAGCTTTTTGGTGTTTTATTTTGTAGTGATAAGTTTTATTTGTATGTGCAATCCCCTTTATAATTTTAACATTTTTCTTTTTGTCTTGGCTTGTTGGAACTTTGACATTCCTTGTGAGAATTAGTTATAGAATGTTTATACCAAAGAAAGCTTTAGCATAGTAATTGTGTTGTGCTTGGCTGCACAATGGATCCATGTCAGGATACCAATCATTGCTGTTCATTATGATGCATGTAATCTCATTTCTGAGCTAGTTATGGTATTATAAAAAAAATTTCCATGCGTATATTGTAAATTAGAAAGGTGTAGTGAGGTGTTTTTTGTTTTTGTTACCCCTCCCTCTTCCTTTTTTCCATAGAGCGGCTTTTTATATTGCTGTCCACCACTGCAAAGTATGTACTGGATAGTCACCAAGCTAAAATATGTTGTAAGTCTCCCACCCCTTGCTCCCTCCCCCTCCTTATTTTCACTAACCACCCGTGGGACTGTCAAAGCCAATATCTTACTCTATTGGTCTCTTGTTTAAAGGCAACCAAAAAAATGTGTAAAGCATCAACATTTTCATTTGTATTCCATTGTGAAGCACTTAAATTACTAAGATACTGAAGGTATTTTGTATACGTTCATATCTTTAAAGTTATGTCGTTCGTATTACCTTTGTCATTTTTAATCTCCTGTCTGTTTAAGCCTGTAATTTATAATATGTTGCATTATTTTTGTAGAAAGTTAAAACTGAAAAAGTGATGGCAAAATGATTGAATGTAATGTGGGCTGTTCCACTGCTGTACTACGCTCGGTTAGGTCCCAAGTCTTTTTTTTTTTTTTTTTCTTTTTTTTTTTTTTGAGTTATTACTCAATTATGGCCTAGGAAACGCTGTGTACATGGGGCTCAAACTTCTTTTTGGTGGGCTAAATCTCCCATCTACCTAAAACTCTTTAGTTGTTTTTATCAGAGAAGATCTTATTGAAATGATTTCAGAGTAGTTTGTATGCGTAATTGGGATTTTGGATACAGGAGCTCTAATATTGTAAATTTAATTGACTAACGAGCTCTATGTAGCTTGAGATTGGAGAGCGAGATAGCAATAAACTTGTATGAAAAAGTGATAGAACAGTGGGGTTTATGATTTAGTTTTTTCATTTTGTGGTGGTATTTATGGAACATGTGTATTCTCTCATATTCACTGTATTTTCCTTTAAGGTTTATTATGGAATATAATTCTAACAAACATTGCTAATGGTAAGGCACTGTGGAATTTTATATAGTAGTATCATTGTATTTGTTAAAATGTATGCTGTTCTAGACTTCTCTTCAATTTCTGTTAATCTATATTAAATCAGTGTTCTAAGCAATACTTCTCAGTGGTTATACTCCTATATTAAACATTTGTTTATGCTGTTAATGTCAATAGACAGGATAAGTAACAATCATTTAATCAGATTTGTGACTTTTGTAGTAGTCCTTCACTTGGTCCTTAAAGAATCCTGCATCTTTTATGTAGTTGTGTGTCATTTGAGACTGGGGCACCTTGCATGGATTTTGGGAATTATAGCCCTTATGACTAATTTCTTGTAGGACCAAGCTTTTTCAAGAGTTAGACTTCTGGTGGTGGTATTTAACACCAAACTGGCTAGATTCCCATAATTCTGCTGCAAAAAATGCTCCAATATATTGCATGTATACATTGTTCCTTATACAACTTCATTCCCAATTTTTATTTGCTTTATGTCTATATCACTACATGTAACAATGCATTTTATATGTAATCTTTAGTCTTTCTTGTTTTTAACTTTGGATCATTGATATTGCTATGATTTTATTTTTTATTAAAAATGTATTTGATCTGCTAGTTGCTGTGTGAAACTTAACGATTCCCATTTTTATCTTGTTGTGCTTCCCCTCCCTAACCCCCTTCTACTTGCTTTTAGTTTCCAAGCTGCTATAAGCAAGTAGTACCTGGGAATTGATCTGTTTGTATTGCTGGTGTTTTTCGGGGGGGGGGTGGGGATTATGTAAAATCTGTTTTAAGAAAACAAAAAATATTTAAATTTTATTACTAACTATACGGGGAAATGGGTCCATTGTGAAAACATAGTTTATCTTTGGATTCAATGTTTGTCTTTGGTTTTACAAAGTAGCTTGTATTTTATGTATTTTCTACATCATATTGCAAAATGTAGAGCAATTGAAATGCACCAATAAAAAAAAAGTAATTTTTCTTTACTGCTTTTAATTGTCCCGTGTCTTATTCAATATACTCTACTTTATATCGAACCGATCATAAAAACTGTTTATTCATTGCCAGCACACAATTTATGCAAGAAACTCCAAATGGAAAAGTTTTTGTATCCCACATGAGCTATATTACATTGTACTCCATCCAGGTTAAAGGTGGATAAAGTTTATTTTTTCATAAAATAGAATCCAGTTTGCTGACGCACATGGTTTCACTTCTGCGCTGTATGCTGCCTCCTGAAACCGGTTTCTATTTCACCTCTTCATTGGCATCTTTGCCTTGTTTTAAAGTTGAATGAATTCTTTTGCATTAAAAAAAGTAGTTGGTTCACAGATCATCGGCTGCCAAACTCAAAGAATTCTACTTGGCACCTGCCTTTGGCCCAAGGTCATACTTAAAGGATCACTTGATCTCAATGAAGTGGTCTTGCTGCAGTGGTCCTTTTCGTTTTAACCCTACATTCTAAAACATTACTGTTCAGTAGATTCAGGTTATGAATAGGGGTTAAAAACACCCCTAGTGGCTGTCCTGGCAGCAGTTTACTGTTCTCATAGCCGAAGCACTTCTATCACAGCTTGCCTAAATTTCATATGGACGACACTTGTGCTTTTCATACCCAATGCTTTGCTTAAGAGAAGGGTGACGTAACAGAGGTGGTTTGAGTGGCTGTTTAGGCTGGATCTTGCCGCTGAGGGAAAAGGTTAATGCCCTTTATTCCAGCTGAGATTTTGTGGGCTTAATCTAAATTAAGAGAACACTATAGCATTAAATACAAATGTATTTTTTTTTATTTTAATCGCTAGTGTTCCTTTAAATCCTATATACTACAGGAATGCACTGGGTAAATTATCTATACATGGTCTCCACTGCGCCCCCCTCTCCTCCCCCCCCCCCCCCAAAACTAGTAGACATAACCCAATAAAATCAAACATATATTATAAATTTTTCACTAGGATTATAGCTAAAAGCTGTTTACAAAAGCAGTGAATCTCTTGTCTGAAGCATTTGCAAGCCCCATTCTAATCTAGTTCAGACTGTCTGCCCGATAAGACTTCCAAATGCAGCCCACTGAACTCTTTGCAAAGCATGTGCTCGAAGCAATTTTTGCCTCTTGAATTTAGCTGTGAGCTAATCAAACCATGAAACTAACAGAACATGTGGTCTGGTTGACAAATTTGCACTTTTATAAATTAAACTAGTTGCATTCCCTATTAAAATCTCCAACTTAGAGCAGTTAAAATGATTCTACAAAATGTGGACTGCCAAAAAAACCACCACGCACCAGCTTCAAAGTGAAAATGGCTGACTACTGTCAAAGACTAAAACCAGTTTCCTGGAGCATCTCAATAATGGAAAGGGGATTCAGAATCATTCCATTCCCGTACATTGCAATGACTGTCCCTTTAAGTGGAGAACTTTTCCTGGATGATTGAACAGGTCACTTTGGATGTGAGAGGTGGGAGCATCATGTTGAAATTAAGACTGTGAGATGGAATTTGGATATACAGAGTTGGAACACTTCAGCCATTTATTTTTAATTGTTTGGGGATTCCTAGTAGTTAATCTTATTTTTTATATTTTTTTAAATATATATATTTTATTTTCAATTAGGTCAGTGTCTCCAGATTCCCTCTCCAGTGTCTTATCCATTATATGTATATTTTGAGTACACTTGTTATATTTTGTCCTATAGAGTACATATTTGGGTAAATGGTTTTTCTTTTTTTTTTTATATTTCACTTTCATTTATACATTAGGTGTCTTTGGATTCCCCTTTTTGGGTCTGATCCACTTGCAGTGTATTATAAATTAACTTTTTCTATCTTGGCAAATAAATACTCTGACATTTTATATATTGGCAAATAAATACTGACATTTTATATATGGTCTTTAAAGTTCCCTGCTTAGTCACTAGTTTGTAAAAAATTTTTGGCTTTAATTCTTTCGCCTTTTATGCGATATAGAATATGTGGCTGAGGACTCTCCGTGCTAACACACCAATACGTGGAGATTGACTGATTTCAACACATTTGTGTTCCAGGCGCACCCATCTAGTCATCCATGGCAGAAAGACATCTGCATTCCGGTGTTTTATCAAAAAAAGCATACCCCAGGGGGCGGAGCCAGCTACCGCACTGTTCGGACGCACATCTAAAAACCCTAAAAATCATCCCTTCCAATACGGCACATCACCACCAGACGAGTGATATCAAACACACTCGAGATGGGGCGGAAAACGAAAAAATATAAAGCGGATAAGATCCCGACAACCGCCGATATCGGGGATCTCCTGAGGAGGCCGCAAGGAGCGGTGAAGCCTGTCATGGCGCCTCTCTGACGGACTTTCCTATTCCTCCAGCGAAACATCCCTCCCGGACATGGAGGAGCTGGACACCAACACTAACAAACCGAGAGCCTACCTACTGCGCGGTCGGAGAGCTCTCCAGTGACTGAGGGAACCTTGAAGGCCCTCTTGGACGACCTCCGCCGCAATCTAGCTGCCGACATCAACTCCTTCAAGGAGGAGATCAGCGGGGTGTCGCGACGCCTCCAAGACACGGAACTTGCCACAGCTGCTCATGAAACTCGCATAACAACCTTAGAACAAGAACTACGGGAGCTGCGGCGAGAACAGACCCAGACCAAGAGCCGCATGGCGGCAATGGAGGACCGCAGGAGGTGGAAGAACGTCAAGATAAGGGGCATATCAGACCAGATCGGCACAGCCGAAATTCCCCACCTGCTCCGTAGACTATTTACACAGCTTTTCTCAGCCAAGCAGGCCAAACTAATGGCCCTGGACGGATGCTATAGACTCCCTGTGCCCACAACACACTCAGCCGAGGCAAACAGGGATGTCATCGTCCGCTTTCAATATGGTCCAGACAGGCAAATGCTCCTGACAGCGGTGCGAAACAAGTCGCCGTATCCCTTCGAAGGTCACAAGCTAGCATTCTTTCCAGACCTATCCAGAGCAACAATGGAGTGGCGAAGGTCCCTGAAACCGCTGACAGTGGTATTGATCCACCACAAAATATCCTATAAATGGGGCTCCCCAAAATGTCTGGTGATACCCCGGGACACTGGCAACCTGAAAGTCCAAGACGCCTCGCACATCACTGAGACCCTCCGGCAACTGGGACTACACGCGAACCCGGAAGGCGCCTTACCGACAACAGAGGCCACATCTACACACTTGGGACCTAGACGCGGTTCGCCCATTTGTTCCGGCCGCCAGACGAGGCAACGCCGACTCAGCTGCTATCCCCTGAAAACCACAACATTATTATTTTATTTAAGTAACTGTTTGTTTTCATGTTTAATTCACTGTTGAAATGCCGTTCTATCATTATTATCAGCTTAGAAGACTCCTGTCACTAAGCGCAATACCAGATGATGCCTAATTACACATACCTGCTAAACGGAGGAAAAACCTCTAACCACCCCTCCCCCCCCATCCCACCCTTTGATCTTGCATCAAGGCCATCAAGACACCCAGCGGGTGGCAGCCTCTTGTATAGAAAGACACACACTGCTCCCCTATCCACTAAATCAGGAGGCAAAAGGCCTATACCGCCCCGAAAAGTCCATACCAGCACCCATCCACTAGCACATACGAGGCGTTAGGCCTAACAAATACAACACCAGGCTGTATGATCCAGCTTTCATTGCTCCCACAACTATGTAAAACACCGGCCTGGATTGCCCTGCTTACTATACTTATAAAATGTGCCGTTTTCACACATGCCATACCTTGTATTTACTATGTTTGCCGTTATTCCACTTGCACCTGCTGTCGTGGCAGACCAAGTGTTGTTATATCTTGCACAACAAAAATAAAGAATTCAAAAAAAAAAAAAGCATACCCTGTGAAAAAACACCCTGGTTAACTACCGGAACTCCATATAGAGATTGCGGCCATTTGGGAGTTCAAATACATTAAGATTGGTAGAAAATAAGCTGCCGGCTGAAAGGGACATTTAAAAGGAAGTTCCAGTTTCCACACCACCATTTATGCACTACGTCAGCACTTTTCAAAATACTCCTGATGAAGTCTAAAGCAATTAGATGAAACGCATAGTGAGCTTTTTAAAAATAAAAAAATTACACTTTTTTTAAATATACTGCTGTTTTGTTTGCCTACGGTACCTGTGAAGACTCCTGTTACCTATATCATGAAGACCAGGACTCTGGGGACCATGGGATTATACTGATGGGCTTTTAACCTACGTATACTTTGTAAGTGTAACCATTAAAATATATATATTTTTTTTTTTACTTGATATCAGTGTTGCACGATGTTCCTTTCAATTCTTTTTAACATGAACCTTTTGGATAACGGAATAATACTGAATCTGGTGGAACCTGCATTCTATTGATGAGCCTGAATTTTTCTGTTACTCGGAGTGCAACCTTTAATTCTTGTTTTTATCTAAACTAAATTATCCTATGAGGTTGTTTTTTTTTCTCCATTTTGTTTTTAGTTATTTCCTGTTCTATGACTACGGTCAATGTAGTCAAGAGGCACTTTTCTATGAAGTTAAACATTCCTTAAACTCTTTAAAATAGTTTTTTATTTAAACCTCAAACAATGTATAAAAGTTAAGACATCAAAACATGTATAGGGTACTATTGATGTCTAATTGCCTTCTAGATGCATGTGGATCTTCTAGACAAAGTAATAAAACACAGCATGCATACAATTCAGATTAACCAAGAATTATCCCTTGCTAATGTATAAGGAAATGTCTGCACAATCAACAAATTCTGATGACCACTTTTTCTGCAAAAGGACATTGATCTATCTTGGCAATATATCCCTATCTGGCTCAAAATCTAAACTTGTAATAATCCCTGCCAAATATGCTTCGGTTTTCTTTTTACATTTTGTCTTCAACACATCTGGTGGCAGCAGAAGTTAAACAATTCTCTTCCAGAATGTTATGCAAGTGCAAATATCAACACTCAATGCTTCAGAAGTGTTAGTTCGTTATAATGTTCCTAATTTCTATGTATAGAACATACTGCCCAACATGTTGACATGACCACAGCAATGAAAAACTGTCATTTCTCACTACCCAGTTCATAAAGCAAGTACGAATGTCATCTGTTAGCGTACATATCAAATGGCTGGTGAATAGTCAGCTAGAATTTTTAACTCTTATCATAGTGCTGGGTAATGATATTGAAAAACAAAAAAAGGTAGCATTAAGTGGTTTTGCTGTAATTTCAAATGTTAGCGTTTCTCACTTTGCTGTTTATGCAAAAATACAAAAAAAAGTGTTTGAAGAACTTTCCAAATTTGCAACCATCTAGCAAAAAATACTTAACACAAGATCTCCAGAAGTTGCCACAGTCTCTAATATATTTTTTGCAAGAATTCATCCTACTTATGCTTCAAAATCTGCACAGACTCTGATACCATCTAAAGTAGATAATCCCACACTTTTCTTACTGCAAAGAACCAATTATTTTACCTTGTATTAAATCTCCTTTCTTCTAATCGAAATGACCTTGTGTTCATTGTATAGTCCTATTTATGAATACATTATTGTAGCGGAGCTCCCTGTCTGTCAGCTAGGTACATCTGCCAAGGATCACTTCCTAGCTGGAACCAGGGAAAAGTCAACGCTTCTGCACTAATCACCGTGGCTTGACTGGGGTCCTCCTCGACCTGCTTCTTCCTGGAACAGGGTAGTGAATATGAATATAGCTCTATTCTCCCAGTAACTAGACAACACACAGTTCTGGGAGTACAACTGACTTTATTGAACCGAACTCTGCCTTTTATGCACAGACCCCAGAATGGGGTAGCCATACAATGCAAGCAGTGCCCAGGTGTCTGTGTCTGGGAGATGATGGAGTCAAGGATCAGTAAGTTAAATATCTCCCAGATACAGAGAACAAAACATAGTTATTTTAATTATATAGCGCCAGCAACTTCCGTAACACTGTACAATGGCTAAAACATACAGTTGTCCAAATAGCGCTCAGATCCATGCAGTGTAGGGAAATCTCCACCGAGGTAAAGTTCTGACTGGCCGCACACGTGGTCCTATGCCCAAAAATATTGGAGAGATTAGTGCTTTGGCTGGTCAAACCGGCTCCTGCGGACGTAATACAGGGTGCTTCTCAGGGAGCAATTGTTCCTCACGGTCTCTGGCACCTTCCCTTCAATAAGTGCTCTCCTAGCAGGTCTGCACGAACACGAACAACCGCCAGGGAGCAAGCGTTCAGGTGACTTTGGGAGAGGGAAGGTACCAAACCAGGGGCACTAAGTTTAAGCCTCTTAGTGAGGCCTGGCAGGCTAACTCCCAAACAGGGTCTCTGGACCATAGTTGGTGGGCAGGAGGCCAACTTCCACACTCTTCCAGGAGTTGTAACTGCTGCTGGAGTCTTGCGTCAATGGTACACGCCTTCCACATACCTACTTCCAGAAGATGCGCTGGTTTTCCCACTGACTAGAAAGCCATCCCACCGCTGCCACCAGTTGTAGTAGAGCTCTCTGTATGCAGCGCTATTGCAACAGTCGCCATGGCTTGACTGGGATCCTCCTTGAAATTCTCCTTCCTGAAACAGGGTAGTACAAATAGCTTTATTCATCCAGTAACTGGATGACACACAGTTCTGGGAGTACAACTGACTTTATTGAGCCAAACTCTGCATTTTATGCACTGCATACAATACAATGCAAGCCCCACCCAGGTGTCTCTGTGTCTGGGAGATAATTGAGTCAAGGACTGGTAAGTTAATTATCTCCCAGATACAGAGAGCAAAACATAAAAATACACAAAAACGTAGTTAAAACATACAGGAGCCGCACATGTCCTATATCCCAAAATAGCTCTCATCTGAGTGCCCAAATTGTCCAAATAGAGCTCAGATCCATGCCGTGTAGGGGGATCTCCACCGGTATAAAGTTCTGACTGGCCGCACATGATCCTATGCCCAAAATAGTTCCAGAGCAATCCGTGCTTTGGCCAGTCAAATTTTGAGGCTCCTGCGGATTAAATACGGGGTGCTCCTCCTGGCTTTCAGGGAGCAATTGTTCCTCACAGTCTCAGACATTTTCCCTCCAAAAATAGCTCTCCTGGCAGGTTGGCAAGGGGATCAAAACACCGGAACAAAATAACCAGGAACCGCAAAGTCCTATAGCCGAAAAGGGTTCCATAGCGGTCGCGGCTAAGTACCGCTGAGGACTGTTTGCAGGTTAGTTCGTACAAACGACTGTCAGGGAGCGAGCGTTCAGGTGAATTCAGGAGAGGGAAGGTACCAAACCAGGGGCACCGAGGATAAGCAAGCATCTCTGTGAGGGCAGGGCAGGCTAACTCCAGAACGGGTCTCCGGTCCATAGTCGGTGGCCAGGAGGCCAGCTTCCACACTTCTCCAGGAGTTCGTGGCAAAGGAGTGTTTGCCACAATTACCAAACAATGGCTTGTATTGGCCTCAAATATATTTGTATACCTCTGAGGTGCCATTTTTTCTAAAGTAAACAGATTTAAATATGTTAACCTTTCTTCATAGTGTGGGGATATTTATGGGATAATAATAGTAAACAGTTGAGAATTGCCCACTATTTCAATTCTCAGATCCCAAAGATCGTTATCATGTAAGTGAAATGTATTCCATATAAATAAAATCACAATTTGTTATAAAAATAGATGCAATTTATTGTGACAATTTAAATAATAATAATATGTAACATGCGTGATAATAATCAATGAATATTTAGTATAACATGGGATGCAATACAATGGCAATACACATTCCAATGGTTAACACAGCCAATTGTCAAGACGATGATTTATGATGGGCTTCACAGAGACACTTTCTTTCACACAGCTTGCAGCATAAGGCCATAAAACTTAGCTAACAGTTAGAATAACCCTTTCAATGCTGGCTAGACCTCCTAGGTAATTAAGATCTATTCTCGTGTAATTTTAATAAAATAACATCTAAACCAGCTCATTAGTCATTTCCTGGAACCATCCAATAAGAGTAATCTACCATGTTCTGTAAGCAGAATTTTAACTTGCCTAAACAGATATTTTATCTTATTTTAGAGCAAATCAATACACCTGGATAAATATCACAATATGCTAACATGTGATAAATCACATAAATACCTAGTTATTCTAATTCCATCTGCAGAATGGAATGGTTATAATTATATACTTCTTAGTTAACTAAGATTTCTAAATATCGAAATCTGATCGTGATTTATCCAGTCATATATCATGCTATTAGAAAAATTTAAATTAATTTAGATTAATTAAATGAAACCAGTATAATTACCAGTTGAGTAGACATTCTCATCAGATGTTCTCAGGTAGCTAAGTGTCAAGGAATGTTTGTCATGGGTCTCTTTCTCGCCCTGACTCACTTGCTTCTTTCTGACTCCTTGTCTTTCTTCTCCCCTTGCTTACTCCTTTGCTTCCTCTTCTTCTCCCCTTTGTCTTAACTTTTAAAGGGAAAAATTCTCTGTTCGTCACTAGGTGATAGACCAATAGAAAACTAAAGGTGTGGTTACCTTTAGTCTCGTCCCACTAAACATTCCTATCCAGGAAAGAGTTAACTTTTCCTGGTGGCTATTTTGACTTCATTTAACTTATCTTTATGGTTATCTATAACTTAAGTTTTCTGTCAGTTCAAAGTGTTTCTTTGAGTTTTGTCCAGACTATGTGTCTGGCAAATTCTGCTATAATTTCTAATATGACAGTTATAACTAAATATGACCCCTAAATTACAATGGGACCTTATACAATATCGAAAGTAAAATTAAATTATTTAATCTTCTCTGTCACAAATGTCTGGGTTTAGAATTTATTCTATTCCATTAGCATTTAGACAGTCTGTCCATCCCCCGTTCTCATTTCTTATCACTTGGTTTGTATATACTATGCATTCCTTTAGCTCTGGCAAAGTGGTTAGTTTTACAGAAGGGATAGAAATCTTGTGTCTTTTGTTAGCTTGAAAATAACAAAATGGAGTCTACTCTGTTCAGAGTGACTCTGACAATATACATTTTAATTTCTATCATAGCACAAAATGTCTGCCGATATAAATATCCTGACAATAGCTAAAATCTTCCACTCGTCTTATTAATTTTGTAGACCGCTTCTGTATTTTTCTAATGCCAGAATATCTTTCATTAGAACAAGTGCCCAAAATGGCACGGCATATTCAATGTGCAGACTTACAATTGAGTTGCAAAGAGGTAAAATTATATTTATGTCCCAAGAATAATTGCCCCTTTTTATACTTAAAGGACCACTATAGGCACCCAGACCACTTCAGCTCATTGAAGTGGTCTGGGTGCCACGTCCCTCTAGTGTTAACCCTGCAGCTGAAAACATAGCAGTTTCAGAGAAACTGCTATGAGTACACTGAGGGTTAATACAGTGCGAAAATCACAGTGAGAAGACACTGGACTACCATAGGAAAGCATTGAGAAATGCTTTACTATGGGCGGTTTAAATGCGCACGCTGACATCGGCAGAGGGAGGAGAGTTCCCCAGTGCCGAGGGAGCCCGGTGCTGGAGAAAGGTAAGTGGCTGAAGGGGTTTTAACCCCTTCAGCCCAGCGGGAGTGGAACCCTGAGTTTGTTTTCCTGGCACTATAGTGCTCCTTTAATACCTTACAGACCATGTCAAATGCTGAATGACATTGTTACCAAGTTTGTTGTCTATACAGATTCGCAAATCCTTATGTGTTGTTTTCTTCAATTCACTATCATTTGCATGTGTATTCGACGTTGCATGTGTATTCTTCACCCTGAAAGTGCATAACTGTAGTGGAGCTGCTACGTGAGAGAGTTCATGTGATGCTGTCGGTTGTGCTTGTGTGTGAGTGGCATGATGTAACAAAAACAGTCATGAAACTGTAAACACAGACACTCTAAGTGACAAATATCTCATCCTAGCTAATTGAACAAGATGCTGTGTTACAGAGTGTTCTAGTTGTGAAGATCATAACTTATTTTTATATGAACATTCTTCCTGGTACAATAAATATTAATATTCTGCAACAATTGGCCAGATTGAAGTTAGTTTTGCTAGCAAATAAATCCTGTCAGAAACAGATATTTTTTTTTATTAATAAAAGAAATATATACAACCTTTGTCAAAACACAACATTAACTTTGCATTTATCTGCATTGTATTTTCTTAACTAGTTTTGTGTCAATGCCTATTTCAAGATCATTTATACTAGGCTGAATAAAACTGGTCCTTGAACAGAACCCTGAGGGACACCATTTACCACTTTTGTCCAGCCTAAAAGTGTACAATTAATGACAACTCTCTGTACTCTAAGCCAATGTTCTATCCAAGAATTGTTCAATACAAAGGAAAAGCAGTCCATGAAAGTCCAGCAAGAATGTTTGATTGGTATCGATGTTTCCCTCGATGGTCCGTCCATCTGCAAGGATCATCACTCCATCCAGGAAGAAGTGAATGGCAATACTGGGTGTGCTCTCGGATTCTTCAGATAGGGTTCAGCATGGTCTGTGTTTCACCCCATACTGTCCAATCTCTGGATAGATGCTGCAGACTGGGGACAGCCTGAAAAGGTGGGGGGAATTGGACTGGAATATATTCAAGATAGTTTGTGTGACCGATTCGGGTAGACCCCGCAGCCTCAATTTATTGCACCAAGAGTAATTACAGAGATCCTTCCATCGTTGATTCCAGTGTGAACAGTCTGTCATTCATGTTAGATGCATCTACAAAATCATTATGGGCCGTCATCATTCCCTCCACCCTCCTTTCCAGGTCCACGATGCTAGCCCCCAAGGCTTGAATTTCAGCTTTTTTTTTTTTTTTTTTTATAGCGTTTTTATTAGCGCCTTTATGCAGTTTTACAAATTTTCACATATTGACTGACAGCGCAACTGATGTATTATATAACATAGTAAATCACATTTCTTGTCTAAATAACTGTCCTTACATAGCTGATCCCGTGCCGCCTTGAGTCTTATTCTAGCGTATGTTCACTGCGGCCTCAACAATGCATCTTAGCTTGAAAATATGATCCGTAACCTTATTTAACTGATTTAACTGTTTACACCGTTTCTTTCTCAGGCCCAGTGTGTGTCCCTGCTCCCCTTCTACCTTCCCTAATATCTTATTGGTTCCCTTCAGGCCTCCCTCCATGGAATTTCAGCTTTTATGTTAACAGCACTTCTCCTTGGCCAAGTATGATTTGTCAACCTTCACTTGAGAGAGGATCCTTGTGGTGTCATCTGAGTATGATGCAATGCAGAGAGTAGAAAACCATTGAGGTTCATATTTTCTGATGGAGCTTCCTTTGTGAAGCCTTCATGGAGTGAAACCTCCTTTTATTTTTTATTTTTTAATTCTTTATTTTATTTGTGCATAGGTTTTACAGACAGGATGGCAATGCCACAACAGCTTTTGCTTGCCTCATAAACATCAAAAAAACTGGCATTTAAGGTCATAGCACATTTTTAGAAAAGAGAAGTGTCTTAAATCTTAGAAACTGCACACAGTATGGTTTGAAGTATAAACAGAAATACTTAAGGCAGTGTGGCATGTGAAATATCAAACAAAACGCTAGTGCAGATCAAAAGAACATATGCCATTGTTGCTAAAGATCCCTGAGCCCAACCAGATTTTTTGCTAGCCAGATGAGTATTGTAAAAATAAAGCAAAGCAAAATAAGCAGAGTTACAGTGAGTTAGGCATGAAGAGGCACTCTCAATCCCCACATAGAGACCACTTAGTCCCCTCCACCAGCAAGATTCTGTCCACTCCACTCACCACCCGGGTAGATCATAGATGCTGGAAGTTGTGCTACGGGGGAGCAATATACTGATTTCGGGTTTCGAGGTTGTGGAAGCACCCCTGGATGGGCTCTGTAGCTCCGGATGCCTGGTTGAACCCACTAAATGGGTCAAAAAACTGGGCCATAGCAGGAGCTGGTCTTACATGCGTCCAGATGACATGGCGGCCCGGCACAGCCCCCCCTTCCTTCCCCCTTGATTTGCTGGTCTGATGATGATTGTGGGATCATCCATCAGTACAATATGGGTATGTCATACTGGATTAGTTATCTCTCTGCTTGGTCTTCATTTCAAGGGACTTTTCTATCAATCTCTCCGGTACCCTAATGCAATCACTCTTTACGGCCTTCACATGCTGTCATCGGGAACATTTGCAAGGAGGGCTATACTCCTGTGAAGCTTACACCAACTCTTGTTAGTGTTTACTTTTTTGTGCAATAAAAAATCTTTTTTTTTTTTAATGGAAACCTCTATGGTATGCTGTGCTTAATTAGGGATCATTTAATACTTGGCTTATATCCAAGTGGATCACCATTACATCAACACTTTGGGATGTTTATTAGACATTTTATATATTGCTTTTGTTGCTTTAGCTCCTATTATCTAGCGCTTTGGTTTTAACAGCTTTGTTACAGTGTTTTCTGCTGTAGTTGTCACTCGTTGAACCGCTGAGCTTATATATAGAAATGTGTAATTCATTTTGTTCCGAATGTACATTTGGACGAATTTCATGCCATTCGGATGCTTACCAATATCCGAAGTTCAGAAGTGCCGAAGCTCTGAAGTGATTCTGATTTCTGAAAAGTGGCAAAACAGGAGAGAGGGAAGGAAGGAGAGAGGGAAGGAAAATTACGTAAATGACAGGAATCTTGACCAATAAGCTAATTTATTTTGTACAATGACGTCATACCCTGTACGCGTCACATCGCGGCTGCCAGCGGACCCTGAATGCCGCCTGGCATTGGATGTTTGTCCCATGCAGTCTCGCGCAGTCACTACTTTGCATGACTGCATCGGACAAAAATCCTAAGCCAATTGTAAACATGTGCAATTTGTTTTGTTCCAAATGTACATAGTTACATAGTTAGATAGCTGAAAAGAGACTTGCGTCCATCAAGTTCAGCCTTCCTCACACCTGTTTTTTGCTGTTGATCCAAAAGAAAAAAAAAGAAAAAAAAACAAAAAAAAAACACCCCAGTTTGAAGCACAATTTTGCAACAAGCTAGGACAAAAAATTCCTTATTGACCCCAGAATGGCAGTCAGATTTATCCTTGAATCAAGCAGTTATTACCCTACATTGAAAGATTATATCCTTGAATATTCTGTCTTTGCAAGTATGCATCTAGTAGCTGTTTGAACATCTGTATGGACTCTGATAAAACCACTTCTTCAGGCAGAGAATTCCACATCCTGATTGTTCTTACAGTAAAAAAACCTTTCCTTTGCCTTAGACGAAATCTTCTTTCTTCCAGTCTAAACGCATGGCCTTGTGTCCTATGTAAAGTCCGGTTTGTGAATAGATTTCCACACAATGGTTTGTATTGGCCCCGAATATATTTGTATAATGTTATCATATCCCCTCTCAGACGACGTTTTTCTAAACTAAATAGGTTTAAATTTGTTAACCTTTCTTCATAGCTGATATGTTCCATTCCTTTTATTAATTTTGTAGCCCGCCTCTGCACTTTTTCTAGTGCCATGATATCCTTCTTTAGAACAGGTGCCCAAAATTGCACAGCATATTCAATATGTGGTCTTACCAGTGATTTATAGAGAGGCAAAATGATATTCTCGTCCCGAGAATGAATGCCCTTTTTCATGCATGACAATACCTTACTGGCCTTGGCCACTGCTGATTGACATTGCACATTGTTGCATAGTTTGTTGTCTATAACAATTCCCAAGTCCTTTTCGTGTGTTGTTACCCCTAATTCGCTTCCATTAAGGGTATACGTTGCTTGTGTATTCTTTACGCCAAAGTGCATAACTTTGCATTTTTCAACATTAAATTTCATCTGCCATTTGAGTGCCCAGTCCTCCAGTCTATCTAAATCCTTCTGCAGCAAAGTAATATCTTGCTCACATTGTATTATTTTACAAAGTTTTGTGTCATCTGCAAACACTGAAACATGACTTTCAATGCTGTCTTCAAGATCATTTATAAAAATGTTAAATAGAAGGGGTCCCAGAACAGACCCCTGAGGGACACCACTTGCCACCTCTGTCCAGCTCGTATGAATTTCATGCCATTCGGACATTCAGATGCTTACAAATGTCCGAAGTTCCGAATTTCTGAAGTTCCGAAGTGCCTAATCAAATCGAAGGCCATTGGTCCGAATTGCTGAAGCAGACAAATTTTTTTACTTACCCGAATTTCCGAACCAAATTTTTTGCCCATGCATATTCCTACTTATATCCAATTTACTTTTGTGTTTTATTTGTTTTGTATTATTGTTTATTTTTTCTTTATACATTTTTTATAATTAATTCTAGTTTCAAAGGCTTTCAGTAAGAAATTCCCTACCATGGTGTCACAAACACACACTACTCCAAGAGTGTGCGTGATTTAGTTATGGTGGTGAAAGGGTTAAAGTTCACTATTTGTCTGCACTAGACCGGAAATAATGATAAAAATCCCACCCACACTTAATTATAATAATATAAATATTACTATTTTAATACTGCCTCCACTAAGACAATTTATAAATGGGGTGCCTTGGTCCCGCAGGTAAATTGGAATTGCAAAATACTCATTAAAGGGAAACTCCAGGCACCCAGACCACTTCTGCCCATTGGAGTGGTCTGGGTGCCAACTCCCACTACTCCTAACCCTGCAAGTGTAATTATTGCAGCTTTTTAAAAACTGCAATAATTACCTTGCAGAGTTAACTCCACCTCTAGTGGCTGTCTTCTAGACAGCCACTAGAGGTCACTTCCTGATTTATAGCAAGTATTTTCCTTGCCAGAGCGTCGCTGGACGTCCTCACGCTGTGTGAGGACCTCCAGCGTCGCTCATTTCCCCATAGGAAAGCATTGAAAATCTTTTTCAATGCTTTCCTATGGGGAGATGTAATGCGCATGCATGGCATTGCCGCGCATGCGCATTAGGTCTCCTCGGCCCGTGGGCGGGATCAGTCTCACCCACCGGCCGACAGAATCACAGGGAGGAGCGGCGCGGAGGAGGAGGCAGCAACGAGGGACATCGCCGCTGCCTCAGGTAAGTGACTGAAGGGGTTTTCACCCCTTCAGTAACTGGGGATTGGGGGGTGGGAGGGAGAGGGACCCTCCAGTGCCAGGAAAATGGATTGTTTTCCTGGCACTGGAGTTTCCCTTTAATTGGTCTCTTCAGGTAACGTGATTCTTTACCAGACAAAGGCAGAACTTAATGAAGGTATATTTATTATGAACAGAAATAGTAACAGTGCATACAAAAATATAGATGGCAATAAAATTAGTTACACCAACAACAGATAAAAACAAAAAGGATAAATTAACAGAAGTCCTAATTACTTCTATCTCCTCTTTTGTACTTGCCACAGAAATAATACTTGCATCTATGAATTTGTTACCGTTTTTCATATTATAGATATGTCACACTTCTTACTTGTGACCTAATATAGCGGATATCACAATCTTTTCCAAACGGCTTAAGTTGTGTAAATCATGTTAAGGCTTGATTAGAAGTTTGTGCTTCTCCCATTCTAAATATATATAAAAAAATTAAGGCTTAATTATTAATCAGTGGGTAAGTATTAATGTTTCTTTTTGATGTGATACTGGAACACAAGGGTTTTCTTGAAGGCCAATAGCCATTTATATAAAATGATCCTCTATCTAAGAGGGAATCTAGACATATGGCAAGTTAGAGAGTTAATTTATATTGAAGGACACTCAGAGGCAACTTGAGTGCATTTCACAACTTGCAGAAGCCTTGTTTGATTAAAAGAGCAATTCCTTTCACACCTTGCAGAAGCCTTGGTTTATCAAAAGGGCAATTAATGTTGTAAACCATCTGATCTCTATCACATTCCGATATAATGTACTTTTTATTTTTTTTATTTTACAAAAATGCAGATTTTAATAGAAATTGGTTACTTCCTGGTTGTTTAGCTAAGTGAATCTAAACTTAAGTGTAGTATAGTGTTTTTTCTTCCCTCTTTATGTTTCATAATTTAATTGGGAGCACCAGCAGTGCTGTACAATGAGTGTGATATGTACTTATATGTATTTGTATGTGTGTGCATTTAATAGACAAGTATTACGAGTAGAGAGAAAGATTTAAATACCCACATATCAATGGCCAACAGTAATACATTTTTACACATCATTCATTTGTAGGGTATGCAATTCAGTAACCAGATTAACCATTTTAGTTTATTGTCCACCTGCTTACACATTCCAAGCAATCTGGAAGGTTCCAATAGGTTCCACAGTTGGACACTTCATTCTTTTTCTGGTAGTTTCTAGGGCATTCCACTAGGTCAAACTAGTTAGTACATGTAACGGCTACCCAGGTAGTGAGAGGGTATCAGCCGTTGGAGACGTCCTTTTTCCTGCAAGCTGCTGTGTAAAAGTAAAGCTGGTATAATTCCATCCACGATATCCAGAGAGAGAGTCAGGTCCAGCTGTAAAAAGGAGCAGAATAATATTCCCAAATAATCCCCGAGGCTACGTTTTGAAGGGTCAAGAAGAACTGAGGACTGGAACACCCAGCCTGCTTTTTATTACAGTTACATGCAAAATGAACACACCCAGGGGGAGGTATAAAATCACCAATCATATACATGGTACAACCCCCATGTCCCCTCCCCTCAGATAACCATTTAACACAATTAACATGTACAAGATGGCCGCGAACACGTGCAAAGTCCCGAAATGGCGGCCACCTATACTTTACACAGTGGATCCGTGCAAACCCATACGAACTAAGGAAATTGAACGAACAGAGGATATAAACTGTAATTCCCTTGAATATTCTAACAGACACCAGGCACTTGTAAGGATCCATTACAGTACATTTGAAAACAAAGAAGCAAAGATAGAGCCAAATTTAAGGTACACTTAAAGGACCACTCTAGTGCCAGGAAAGCATACTCGTTTTCCTGGCACTAGAGTGCCCTGAGGGTGGGACCCCCTCCCGCCCGGCTCTGGAAAGGGGAAAGGGGTAAAAACTTACCTTTTTCCAGCGCTGGGCGGAGAGATCTCCTCCTGCTCTCCTCCTCCGATCCGCCTCTTCTCCTCCCCGTCGGCTGAATGCGCACGCGCGGCAAGAGCTGCGCGCGCATTCAGCCGGTCACATAGGAAAGCATTCACAATGCTTTCCTATGGACGCTGGCGTGCTCTCACTGTGAAAATCACAGTGAGAAGCACGCAAGCGCCTCTAGCGGCTGTCAATGAGACAGCCACTAGAGGACATAGGGGGAAGGCTTAACCCATTCATAAACATAGCAGTTTCTCTGAAACTGCTATGTTTATGAAAAAATGGGTTAACCCTAGAAGGACCTGGCACCCAGACCACTTCATTAAGCTGAAGTGGTCTGGGTGCCTAGAGTGGTCCTTTAAAGAATGCAGATGCAATCTGTATCAAGAGACCAATCGCAACATAAATGGTATACTGCTGCATGAACTGACAACCAGTGTTAGATCTAATTTCCACCTTACCATTTCTGTTATATTGTTGCAGTATCTGAGAGTTTTCACTATCTCTTTCAAACTTGATTAGAATACACCAGCCGATAAAAGCTATATTTTACAGTATCTTAGTACCTTGTGAGGTATTTATGGTGCATGACTGTCTTCTTAATTTGGGTGTTAGCAGGCTGATTATCAATAATGATTCTCTAGCCGGCACCCCCCTTCACGATATCGATCGGAGCTGTGTATACTGACTTTGAACTAAATGCCATTTTTTGCAAAGTACCTCCAAGACTAATAGTGACCTTCTTATATAACTAGAACTTTTATTAAGTTCCCCAGACTTTGGGCATTTGAATATATCAGCTGATATTTATTTTTCTAGCTATACTCCACACATACCAAGCCGCCTGTGGATCGTCTGTCAGTCCCGCGGAGACTGACATTCATTCCAACAGGTTACCAATATTTGCAATATTCTTGATTTCTTTATACTAAGCAATTAGAAAGACATTTATTATCAACAGATACATTATTGGATAATATCCTGGCTGACATTTGATACTACTATACTTTCCTGAAATCCCTACTAGCAGATTTCACACCTTAGTACCTTTTGACCATTTGTTTTGGCCATTTGGACTATTTGTTTTTACATCATTAGTATACTCGTTTTAGGGTAATACGTTTTAGTACCTACTTTAGGTTCACTTTTTGTACACTAGCACGTTTGGTTTTTCAGTATTATTTACTTATAATACAATTTTTTGTATTTTTATTTCAATCTATCAGTCAAGTGCTTTGTCTGACAGTTATTCTTTGTGTAGACCCAAACACTCACGCTTTAATCTTGAGAGTTGACTGTCTACACTACCTAGGTATACTACCTGTGTTCCTTTAGATAGTATATTTGCATAAATATAAGGAACTGTGTCCAGATTGTCAGAGGCTCTGGACATCCTCTCAGGAACTCTCCCACTCTGGTTCTTTGTGTATGAGTGGGTGGAGGCAAGATTGTCACCAGGAGTTAAATTGTACAGGAGTGACACCAGTGCCCATAGGGAACCTTATTGTCAACAGCCTGCAGTTAGTGTGAATGGACTGCTGTGAGCTGCATTGCTGGTAATGAACATTGCAAGTGAAAAAAACCTACATTGTTTGCATTATCTGTCCTGGGTATTTTCCTGAATAAAAGTTGCTCTCTAAAAAACAAAAAAAAAAAACGAGTGGGTGTGTTCCTGTGCCTGTATAACCTGGTAAAGTGGTTCAAGAGGTGAGGACTGGTGAATGTATAGAACCATTGTTTGTGAGTGCTTAGAGAAGGGGTGCAGAAATTACACACATACAAAAAAAATTAATAATGCACAACGCAGAGGGAGCTTATTCAGGGCAAAAGAAGAAAACAGAAGAATAAATATTAGCATTACTATTATAGTTATGACAACATCAAGATTAAGGAAACTGCCTGGAGCACCTGCCTTGCAAAGATTTTTTGAGGTCAAAAATCCAAGAAGCGATTACAGGGAACTCTAAGGATTCAAAACAAAAAATAGCTAATGCTGGTCAGCAGAGGGATGATTAGAAACTGAATCCCTGACCTCAGGGAGCCAAGGCATACCATTGGTCAAATGTAAAGCATCAACCAACACTGCTGTTCTTCCACAGCCATACAATGATCAGGTTGGAGTGGCATGGTGATGGAAGGTGACTGCAGACACTGCCATGGACGGATTACCCATTAGGCAGAGTAGGCACCTGCCCACATGCATCTGTTTTCGGCACTTATAATGTGTCTATTTCAGCTTAAATAGAATGGTGAGGAGATAAGTACCAGGAGCATGGCCACTGTCCTCTGTTGTTCAGTCACCCTTAAAGGTACAACTACAGCTTAATATAAATGTTCTGGTGAATATAGCCAGTCCCTGCAGGGATTTTAATGTAAACACTGTCTTTTTAGAGAAATGGCGGTGTTTATATTGCAGCCAGGGCTGGCGCGTCCATAAGGTGGCACAGACGGCCGCCTTAGGGCACCAGAGCAAGCGGGGCGCAAAAATCCGAATCCTCTACCTGTGGCTGGGTACTCGGAATTTTCACATTACCTGCTGTCTCCCTGCAGCTATAACACAGCAGGCAGGATCTCGTCCGGTCTCTCCTGATGATGTCAGGAGGAGGGGCGTGACTTCCTCTGCTCTTCTACAGACTCCCCAGCAATCCGTTGGGGAGTCTGGGAGAAGAGCAGTTGAAGTCACGCCTCCCCCTTCTGAAATCATCAGGAGAGGCCGGCTGACTCCCATGGCTGCAGGCTTCTCCTCCAGGCTCAGGTAAGACTCAGGGGTGGGGGGATTTTTTTTTACAGCCCCTGCCCACCACTTCTATATTCCCTATGTCCCCTCTCAAGCCCATGTTTCCCTTTCTATAGCCCCGGCCCCCTCTACAGCCTCTGTTCCTCTTTTTATATGCCCCGCGCTCTTTTTCAGCCCACCCCTTCTGTAGCCCCTGTGCCCCTTTTACAGCCCCTACCCACCCCTTCTGTAGCCCCTGTGCCCCTTTTACAGCCCCTACCCACCCCTTCTGTAGCCCCTGTGCCCCTTTTACAGCCCCTACCCACACCTTCTGTAGCCCCTGTGCCCTCCCTTCTACAGCTCCTGCCCATCCCTTCTATTGTCCCTGTGCCCCCACCACAGCCCATACCCCCGACTCTATAGCCCATACCCCCGCACTCTACAGCCCATGCTCCCACTCTACAGCCCATGCCCTCTCTCAGCCCCCTGTCAGCCCCTGTGTACCCTCCTCTACAGCCCCTGTGTACCTCCCCCTCTACAGCCCGTCTGTCCCCCCCTCTACAGCCCCTGTGTCCCCCCCCTCTACAGCCCCTGTGTCCCCCCCTCTACAGCTCCTGTGTGTCCCCCCTCTACAGCTCCTGTGTGTCCCCCCTCTACAGCCCCTGTGTGTCCCCCCTCTACAGCCCCTGTGTCCTGGGCTGCAAAGTGTATGTGTGGGGAGGGGGAGGGGGTTGTATTCTTCACACCGTAGTGTTCCTTTAAATGTAACTTCACTCTAGTCCTTAAAGGGACACTCCAGGCACCCAGACCACTTCAGCCCATTGGAGTGGTCTGGGTGCCAACTCCCACTACTCCTAACCCTGCAAGTGTAATTATTGCAGTTTTCTATAAACTGCGATAATTACCTTGCAGGGTTAACTCCACCTCTAGTGGCTGTCTACTAGACAGCCACTAGAGGTCACTTCCTCCTTCAAAGCACAGGAAACCTGTGCTAGAGCGTCGCTCATTTTCTCCATAGAAAAGCATTGAAATTATTTTTCAATGCTTTCCTATGGGGAGACGTAATGCGCATGCGCGGCATTGCCACGCATGCGCATTAGGTCTACTCGGCCGGTGGACGGGATCAGTCTCGCCCACCGGCCGACGCAATGCAGAGGAGGAGCGGCGCGGAGGAGGAGACAGCGGCGAGGGACATTGCCGCTGCCTCAGGTAAGTGACTGAAGGGGTTTTCACCCCTTTAGTAACTGGGGATTGGGGTGTGGGAGGGAGAGGGACCCTCCAGTGCCAGGAAAACGGATCGTTTTCCTGGCACTGGAGTTTCCCTTTAACTCAATAATCTCAATAATTATTAACTCAATAATCCTAGCAGGCCTTAAACTACAACTTCAACCCCTGTCAAGCTGTTAATCATCCTCTCATCACTTTATTGCATCAAAACACACTGCTTTGCCTTTCTGAATATATATTTAGTAAAATATTAAATTATGATGTGGGAACATTGAGAAACTGCCCTTCCATGAGGCAGGGTCAGTTTTACGAGGAAACAGCAACTTACTAAATTCATGCTGATATTATTAGTATTTAAAAGGCTTGCTTATAAATAACTGCTGAAAAAGCAAATATTATTATAGTTTGGTGGATACAGGAAGCCCAACAATCTTGGCTTACTTCAAGATGTGGGAGGTGAATGTGTACTTCCTGGAATAGCAAATCTACACTCCTCAAGCGTTCTGTACTCCACATGAGGCTCCATTGCCCAAGAGAGAGATAATATTCCTATCTACATTTTCAATCATCATTTTTTAAATAAGAAATGCAGGCTGAACATCTGGCAATCAGCTAGGAAAATGGGAGACTATATAACATTTCTCATTATCTCTCTCCAGCTGATTAGAACTGAGTGACATACACACACAAACTCACACTTAGAAACATAGAATGTGATGGCAAATAAGAACCATTTTGCCCATTTAGTCTGCCCAATTTTCTAAAAACGTTCATTGGTCCCTGGCCTTATCTTATAACTAGGATAGCCTTATGTCTATCCCACGCATGCTTAAACTCCCTCACTGTGTTAACCTTTACCACTTCAGCTGTAAAGCTATTCCATGCATCCAAACAGTAAAGTAATATTTTCTGATATTAATTTTAACCTATTCTGATGTCTAATTTAAGACTATGTCATCTTGTTGTGGTAGTTTTTCTTATTTTAAATATAGTCTCCTCCTTTACTGTGTTGATTCCCTTTATGTATTTTTTTTTTTTTTTTTTTTATAAATCTTTATTAGACAAAACATTTTTTGATTTTTTTAACATACAACAAATATGCAAGAATTAATACTTAGCAGCATAAATGCACATCTATCAAATAAATACATAGATCTTTTATATTTAACATGCGTAACACGTATTCACAAATAGTAGTCACGTATTCACTTATAATCCAGCATATCAATACTAACATACATAGGAAAACAACAATAGGACATCTTTCTCTATTTATACCGATGTCGATATGTCTCTTATAACTTAAATTGGGAGATAACCATCTATGGAGTAGTTATCCAAATAGTAAGCTGTATTTATCTAACCATTCACAATACCAATTGTTTTTCCTAGAAGTGAAAGTCGCATTTTTGATCATCTCATATTCCATTGATATTTGGTGCCTTACTTGTTCTATCAGTAGTCGTTTATTAAACGGCTTAGATATTTTCCAATTTCTCGCAATAATAATTTTAGCAGCGACTAAACAATGGATGGCAAAACAGATCTCTTTTTGAGAATCAAAAGGCAAATTCAGATGTAAAAGGGCCGAAGCGGCATTCTCCGGAATTCTATCTACGGACATAGATGCAAAAATATTGAAGGCCCAGGACCAAAGAACTTTAACAACTGGACATGACCACCAAATATGTATGTAGGTGCCTAAATGGCTGCCACATCTCCAACAGGTTGGCTCGGCAGAGTGATACATTTTGGCTAATCTAACAGGAGTATAATACCATCTGTAGAGAACTTTGAAGTGGCATTCTGACAGATTCAAACAATGGATATGTTTATTTACCCGAGTTAAAGAGGAGTTCCAGTCATCTAACGAAATTTGCAATTTCAAGTCTAGTTCCCACGTCTTGATCACTCTATAAGGGGACTCCTTAAGGGATTCCAACATTAATGAGGCAACGGACATGCTCTTTTTAATAGATTGAAACTTAAACATAACTTCCAGATTTTTAGCAAAAATAGAAGTCGATTTGAGCACGTTTTTGTGTATAAAATTTTTTATCCGCAAATAAGTGAAAATTTCTCTAGATGGAATATGAAAAATATCAATTAAGGTCTGAAATGACAAAATATTATCGCCTTGCATAATTTGTAATAACTTAATTTTATCTGCATTGGCCCAGTTCTTTAGAGAAAAATCTTTTATAAGGATTTGCAGTATATCTAGTGTACATGTCTTGGGTATCTTATTCATTAGGCCTAATTTTTTCTTAATTGTTATCCACTCTTCCAAAACTTGAAATAATATCGTGGAGTTCTTAAACGTATTGATTAAAGAATTGTTTGTGACTGTCCACATCGAAAATTGCAATGTGTCTGTTTGCACCATTTCAGACTCTAAAATATACCATGGTTCAAGGACCTGCACTGGGTCCTGAAGGAGATAGATATGTCTAATAATATTTGCATAATAACTGTAGGTAATACTAGGGTAATTTAATCCACCATTGGACAGTTTTTTAGTTAAGATCTTTTGAGCAATTCTGGGTTTTTTATTATTCCAAATAAAATTGTTGAAGCTGGATTGGATCATAGCCAACCAAGACCCCGGGACTTTGAGTGGCATCATAGAGAACATATATAGCCATTTAGGCAAAATATATGAATTAATAATAATTATTTTACCTTGCCAGGAGGTTTCTAAATTTTTCCATCTTTTAAGTTTGAGATTCATATTTCTCATGAAAAACATTGTATTCCTCTCCATTATGTCTGTCACATTGGCAGTTATAAATAGTCCCAGATAGTTTAATTCTGCATCTGTCCATATAAATTTATAGGAGTGGGTTAAGGTATTTACCAGATCATTGTTCAAATTCAAAAACATTACTGTGGTTTTAGTTACATTTAATTTAAAGTTCGACATATTGGAGTACCTTTTAATTTCAATCATTAGCACTTTTAAAGAGGACTCTGGAGATGTAAGAGTGAGTAACGCATCATCCGCGTATAGTGATATCTTGCTATCCATCATGTTCGTTTGGACACCTTGGATTAGGGGATTATTCCTAATATTAATTGCCAAAGGCTCTATAGACAGTATATACAGCAGGGGGGAAAGAGGACAACCTTGTCGTGTACCATTTTTGAGTGCAAACCACCCTGCTGTAATGTTTGGACCCACCGTTCTAGCAGTGGGGGAGGAATATAGGGCCATAATGGCGTCATGTATCCAGCCAGTGAACCCAAAAGCAATAAGAAGTTCGCTGAGGTAGCCCCACCCGACCCTGTCGAAAGCTTTTTCAGCATCTAATGACAGGGCCAGGAAGGGCTTCCTATTTCTATTAGCCCAGTCCAAAGTATCAATTATTCTCCTAATATTGTTGGACACTTGCCTACCCGGCACAAACCCTATCTGATCTGGATGGATCAGCGTCGCGACAATAGTCTTGATTCTATCAGCGATAATGGCCGCATAGATCTTCATGTCCACATTAATTAAGGCTATAGGTCTATAGTTACTAGGATTGTGGCTGGGTTTATCAGGTTTCAGTATCGGAATAATATTGGCCTGTAGTAATTCAGTTGGAAAAGATTTGTTTAAAGCTATTTGATTAAACATATCTGTTAAAGGATTAATTAATAGGGACTGCATTTGTTTATAATATATATTCGTGAAGCCGTCAGGGCCCGGAGTTTTGTTAGTAGGAAGTCTATTAATTTGAAAATTGACTTCATCAACCGAGATGATCCTATTTAAGGTTAGTAGATCCTGAGGTGTGACTTTTGGGATCTGGATATCGGCTAGGTAGTTTTGAATATCTTTTAGGTTGGGCGACAATTTAAGATTATACAGATCTTCATAGAATTGATTGAATCTGTCCCCTATTGCAGCAGGTGTCGAATAGATCTTTTGGCCATCAATCAGTTGTTCCACCCTGTTTTTTGCATAATGATTTAGAAGTCTTTTAGATAAGTTCTTATTGGCTCTATTACCAGTGTAGTAATTTTTTAGTCTTAGTTTATGGATATTTAATTGAATTTTTTGTTCCACTTTGAAATTAATTTGTTTTTGTAACACATTTAACTTAGTTTTTGTTTCTGCAGATGGGTTTTGTTTATTTAATTTAGATAGATTATAAAACTCAATATACAAATCGGTTAGGGTCTTCCCATTTTTAGACCTCATTATATGTGCTAATTTAATTAAATAGCCACGCATAACTGATTTGTGTGTACACCAATTGTTTGCCGGCGAAGTATCGGAGGGATTGTTTTCTAACCAAAAAAATTTTAATAATTGGGTTATTTCTTCCTTATTCTTCGGGTCATTTATAAGAGCGTCATTCAATCTCCAAGTATTGTAAACCCTTGGAGATTTATTACCAAAGTCTACTAAAATAAGGCTATGGTCGGACCATAGACTCTCTTTGATTTCAATTGAGTTGCATAAGGGTATCGCTTTAGCCTCTAATAAGCAAAAATCAATACGAGCGTATGAACCATGCACGCACGATTGATGGGAATAGTCTTTATCAGTTGGATGTAATAATCTCTAATATGTCGTGAAGGTTATATTGTTTACAGATATTATTTAGTTTCTTAGATTGTTTGACAGTTCTTTTATCAATTGTAGTAGCAGAGATATAAGTCTTATCCATTTTGGGGTCTCCCACACAATTAAAATCTCCCGCTATAATTAAATACCCCTTAGATACTTTGTCCACTCTATCCATTATTGATGCAAATTTTGTCATAGGGTCGACATTCGGTAAATAAACATTTACTAAGGTATAGGTCTTTTTATCCATTACGCATACAATAATTATATATCTGGCTTCTGGGTCTAATTCAATATATTCGATTACCAATTCAATATTACTATTGAAGACGACTGCAACTCCTCTTTTTTTCTTGTCTTTTAGAGAAGCATGGACAATATTGGTAAATTTATCCCCACCCCATCTTTGTTTAAGATCTTGCAACCAATGTGTTTCCTGTAAGAATGCCACTTGAATGTTATGTTCACTAAGGGTATCGTATAATCTACTCCTTTTTTTGTTCGTGTTTACACCTTGAACATTTAAAGATAATAATTTTAACATCTGTGACTATCAGAAAATTAATCGGGTATATTTATATTTAAACCCCCAGTCACCCCAGATAGGAGTACTATTATCCTTTTTTGCCATACATTTGTCAATGAATTCATGTGCTCTGAGCGCGGAAAAACACACACAAACATAAAAAGAAGAAAAACCAACAAAAAAACAAACTACAAAAAACTCTTTCACATTAAAATTGGATCGGAAAAGATCCAACATGGTCATCCAGCATACAGCTAGATTAGAGAGAAGGTGGTTCTTTCTACTCTATTTTAACCGTAGATTTCCGGTAGTATTAGAAATCAACGGCAACAATGTAGTATCACTACACCAAGAGGGGCGAGCCTACCAAAGGGCCCAGAAAAAACGCCTTGGAGAAAACCACTATACCCGATCGAAGAAAAGAGAAAAAAAAAAAAAAAAAAAAAAAAATTATAAATGGATAAATAAGATATATAATTATACATTTTCTATACATTCTATGATGCCTACATTTATCACTTACTTAGGATGTTCCTTTATGAACCATTCATGTAGATTATATATTAAACATTGCTAGGAACACCTGTCTATTGGCATTATAAATCCAAACCATAATTTCCCCCCAAAAAGAGAGAGAAAAAAAAACAAAAAAAAAAAACCCTTGCCCTTTTTTTCTCTATTCTCCTCTTACGGACATATATCGTCATATGTACAGAATTTAAACCAGATCCACTTTCTCAAGTTATTCTATTAATGAGACTATTGTATAGCATCTATTTTGTTGGTAATAAACAGAAAATGTCAGTTAGCCTCACGAGTCTGACAAATCATATCATCTATCAAAATATATATATGCACTGTATTTTTTTGTGTTATATCATTATTTCAGTGTGTGTCAAGTATACCCCTCCCTATTGGTCTACAGAAAATTGACCTACATAGTGTATGTATATGTAGTAACCACTTATGTAATATAAAACTATACAAGCAACTATTTCAAAAATTATCAATTAGTGTATGTATCCTATCCCAATTACAGAATATTATATCCCCATGTGGAGTTATATTTTATCAATGTGCCTCACTGAGGTCTTTCTTATTTCTCAATACTATATCTCTGTGTTGTATTAAGTTGTATCTTTATATCCGTGTATATCAATATATTTGTGTTACTCCCGAATTTGAATCAAACCTTACTGTGAAATAGTATCGTTCTAAATTAAATTAAAATATGATACAACAATTATTTACTTATACACACATGTTTGTCAAATTATTGTCAAATTATTTACCATCGCCTTAGTGTTAAAAACCCATAGTGCAGGCTATTATTTACAGTAGCCCTTTCAATAGGAGCCCTTTCCATAAACTCCTCACAAAGTGAAAAAATCTTTGCTACTTAACACTTGTAAGGTCAAAATTTATGTATTTAAATGTTTCTATCATATCCCCCCTGTCTCGTCTTTCCTCCAAGCTATACATGTTAAGATCCATTAACCTTTCCTGGTAAGTTTTATCCTGCAATCCATGAACCAGTTAAGTAGCCCTTCTCTGAACTCTCTCCAAAGCAGTGGCGTACATATGGGGGTCGCAGCTGCGACTGGGCATGTCACTCCAGTGGCACCATGTTAAGGGTCACCCGATGGGTATGGCTTTTCAGGGGGCCCGGTCAGTGCTGCGGCTCTTTAACAGCGCGACCGGGCCCCTTGTGTTAACATCACATGCTGGGAGGAAGTGACTGCCCATCACTCCTCCGAGCAATCACACAGAGCCCGCGCAGGAGGAAGCAGAGGAAGGAGTCAGAGTGGGAACTCTGGCTCCCATTGACCTGAGCCACCACTGGATCCCAGGGAAAGTCACCCTCCTGCACCTAAAAGGTAGGAAACAGGAGGGTGACTTAAACATTTTGTATATGTATGTATGTGTCTGTGTGTATGTGTCTGTATGTATGTTTGTTTGTATGTATGTGTCTCTGTATGTATGTGTGCTGTGTGCTGCTCCTTAATCTGTGTTATCTATGAATTTTGGTCACTACGGCAGCACCATTCCTGCAAAATGCATGTTCCAGGTGTGCCCATAATTCCTTCTATTTTGGTTTTCCAGTTCACATGAGGAAGATTAAAACAAACCATGATGATAAGTTCCCCCTTCATTGTCATTTTAGCTATTTCCTGTCACAGCACAGCCGTGGACCTGGCTGGGTTTGAACTCATTGCTCCAGCATCCCAGTCAGGTTCTCTGCCATGATATCTACCAGGGGGCTTCAGTTTCTGTTTGCATTTTTCTGCTTCCTGACCACCTTGCCCTGGATTAAGCAGCACTGATCAACCTGCAGCCCTTTTCCAATTAGGGTCAGCTGCACCTAATTAGCAGGCTGTAAAAGCCAGCCCTGCTTGAAACCTAGTATCTGGTCATTTTGCCTATTTGGTGTTTCCTGCTGGATCTTTGATTTGCTACTGACGGATTTCCTGGACTCTGACCTCTGTCTGATTTACAGACTTTGTTACTCCGCTGCCAGCCCTGACTTCTGCTTCTCGCCTGACCCTGCCTTTGGATTTTCCCTTAACCCCTTAAGGACCAAACTTCTGGAATAAAATGTAATCATGACATGTCACACATGTCAAGTGTCCTTAAGGGGTTAATCTGTACTGTTTTTTATTTTGCATGCTTCCTGTGCCATCTCCTGCAACTGGGCTCCAACTCCTGGTAAAGTGTTCCATAAGTCCCCTTGTGACTGTTACATTTCCCCAACTAGTAGATTATTTAACTCTTCTATTTGTCCTGGGGGCCTATAAATCACACCCACACAAGTTACTGTGTAATTACCAAATTCTAACGTAACCCAAACTGACTCTGTTCAACCCACTAACTTTTATTAGGTTAGATTGTATGCTATCCTTCACATAAAGGGCCACCCCTCCTATTTTCTTGACTTCTCTGTATTTTCTATCTAAAGAGTACCCTGTTATTGGCAGGGCTGTCTTTAACATTGATTGGACGCTGGGCAAGCATTTGCTTGGGCCCCCTGCCCTCTCCCCCCACCCCCCCCCCACACACACACTTCCACCTCCTGGCATGCATTCATGCCCTCCACCCTAACACAGTGGCAGAACTAATGTAGAGAAGGCCCTGGTGCAAGAATTTTTTTTGGGCCTCCCCTCTAGCGCAAGAATGGAGAAAAGAGAGATCCTCATCTGTTGTACAATTCCCATGATGCTATGCCAGCTGGGGATCTACCATTTGACCATTCTTGCAGGGCTGTATTTGTGAGTAGTGTTTTTACATTTGAATGTGAGCATGTTGTTGTATAGAGTATATGTGTGCATATAGGGTGTAGTATTGGTGTTAGAGTGAAGGGGTGTGTTTCTATATACTTTTTTAGTTTAAATTCAGGGGTGTGTTTGTATGTAATGTGTGTTTGCATGTTGTGTTTGTTGGGATGTATGACATACATTCACAGATATCCATATACATTAGCACACTGATACATGCACACATCTGGATACATGCACAGACTGGCGTATACACACACAGACACATACATACATACATACACACACACACACAGATTAAAAACACTGGCACATCCACACACATATATGTACACACACTAAGACACACACAGGAACACAGATACACATGCAGTGCTGTATTTGTGTGCAGTGTTAGCGTTGGAATGCAGTAGTGTATTTGTGTGCATTGTTGGTACTGGAATGATGGAATGTATGCATTGCCACGCGCACAGATGCACATTTACACAAACTGACACTCATATATACACAGGTACACATACAAACTGACACACAAGTACACTGGTATACATACACATAGATACACATAAACCCTGGCACAAAGGTACACATACACTGACACTCACATAGCCAGACGCACACAGAGCCAGATACACACACACAGTCAGATGCTTTAACGTCTAAACATTTGTTATGAAGGAACACAACTGCAGATTTCTTATAGTTTGAATATTTATTATAGAAAGTAAAAGGTATTGACTTTAATTCCAATTTACAGGTACTGTAGCTTTAATTAGTAAACGATAACTGAAGTCCACAATTACAGGCACTGTAGCTTTAAGTAGTAAACGATAACTGAAGTCCACAATTACAGGCACTGTAGCTTTAAGTAGTAAACAATAACTGAAGTCCACAATTATAGGCACTGTAGCTTTAAGTAGTAAACGATAACTGAAGTCCACAATTATAGGCACTGTAGCTTAAGTAGTAAACGATAACTGAAGTCCACAATTATAGGCACTGTAGCTTTAAGTAGTAAACGATAACTGAAGTCCACAATTATAGGCACTGTAGCTTTAAGTAGTAAACGATAACTGAAGTCCACAATTATAGGCACTGTAGCTTTAAGTAGTAAACGATAGTAATTAGCAGACACTGAATCAGAAAGAGTCTCTTAGTAGTGTTAATGAATTAGGTGATAAGAAGTTACAATAGCTGTTCCATAGGCTTTAACTGAAGCAAGACAGATGCAGCTAACTGATATAAAGTATGAGTTGAAGTTAGCTGTAACGGGTTTGTTTTATCGAAGGACTTTAGAGACAGGAAATAACAGCTTTGAGATGCAACGCTTATCACAGAGGTTTTACTTAGCTTCCGGCACATAGAACACTGGTTCCCGAGATCTCCTCAGAGGCGGTTATCCTGAATGGAGAGAGTTCAGCTTTAGTCGTGGATGAGGAGAGGTGAAGGGAACTTGAAGTCCTCCAGTCCGGTCCGGTAACAGAGGGCTTTCACAACGATGTTGTAGCCGGTTCGTGAGTACGGAACGTAGTTCAATAATCCAGCGTCGATCAGCTGGTGCGGTCGGATTAAATAAGGAGACCGTGTCATAAAGGGGTGTGGCTAGGCTCCGTGGAACCAGGAAGTAAGAGGATACCATAGTTAAGGCATGACAGTACCCCCTCCTTAATGAGCAACCTCTGGGTGCTATTGACTTGGTTTAGAAGGGTAACGCTTGTGAAATTTGGAAATCAATTTGTCAGCATGAACGACAGAGGAGTCTTCCCATGTATCTTCATCAATTCCATATCCTTTCCATCTGATGAGGTATTGTAAAGAGCCACGATGGATCCTTGAATCCAGTATACTTTGAATTTCGTATTCTTCTTCACCCTGGACCAATATGGGATCAGGAGAAGTAGTGACATTTCTTTGGAAAGGGTCAGGATGATGAGGCTTTAGTAAGGACACATGAAAAACAGGATGTAGCTTCAAAGTAGGTGGAAGTTTCAATTTAACAACATTACGGTTGATAACCGATATTATTGGAAAAGGACCAAGAAAAAGGGAACTTAACTTCTTTGATGGACGGTTTGTAGAGATGTTCTTTGAGGAAAGCCAGACAAGATCACCGATTTCATAAGAGGGTGAAGGTTGTCTTTTTGTATCAAAAAACTTCTTTTGATTGGAGGAGGCCAATTCTAGATTTTCATGCAATTTCTTGAATAAAGAGGACATATGAGAGATTTGATTCGAATCGGAGAGATTAGATGAAGAAACTGTCTGAGCAGGAAATGAGGAAGGATGAAATCCATAATTGGATAGAAATGGAGTCATTTTGCTGCTGGTATGAAAAGAGTTATTGTATGTGAATTCTGCCATGGGTAACCATGTTATCCAATCGTCTTGTAAGTGAGAGCAATAACATCGTAGATATTGCTCTAAGCATTGGTTGACTCTTTCAGTTTGTCCATCTGTTTGAGGATGATATGCAGATGATAGTTTACGTTGGATATGAAGAGTAGCACATAATGCATTCCAGAATTTGGAGGTAAATTGAGTTCCTCGATCTGAAATGATTTCGTCTGCCAGTCCATGAAGTTTAACTATGTTGTCAAGGAATATTTTTGAAAGTTCAGAGGATGAGGGTAACTTCTTTAAAGGAATAAAATGAGACATTTTCGTGAAGCGGTCTACTACCACTAAAATGGTGGTATGATGATGAGAAGGAGGTAGTTCCACCAAGAAGTCCATAGAAATGGATTGCCAAGGTCGTTCAGGAATCGGTAAATTCAATAATTGACCGAATGGTTGATGATGGACATGTTTGGATCTTTGGCATATAGAACAAGATTTGACATAAGATTCAATAGTTTGGTCTTGACGAGGCCACCAATAGTATCTTTTAGACAATTCAAGGGTCTTTTTTATACCTGGATGACCTGCCAGAGGAGAATCATGAATAAATTCGAGTACTTTAATTCTGAAAGAGGGAGGTACATAAATCCGGTCTTTAAAATAGTAGAGACCGTTTTTCTTGGATAATTTAATTGATTTAGGAAGTTCAAGAGCATCTTCACTGAGATCTTTAATGTCGTCAATAAGAGAAGATAAAATTCCAATGACTGAAGGCGGAGGAGGTTCAAATATAGTGTCTTTGTGGATCCTGGAAAGGGCATCTGCCTTTTTGTTTCTAGACCCAGGTCTAAAGACGATTTGGAAGTTGAACCGGGAAAAAAAGAGATTCCATCTTACTTGTCGAGCAGACAGTGTTTTATTGGAGTGAAGATATTCGAGATTTTTATGGTCAGTATATATGATTAAAGAGTTCTGAGCACCTTCAAGAAGGTGTCTCCAGGTTTCTAAAGCCACTTTGATACTTAATAATTCTTTTTCCCCTATAGGATAATTCTTTTCAGCAGGAGATAATGATCGTGAGAAGAAGGCGACAGGATGAAGAGGTTCCTGAGGAGTTTTATGTTGAGAAAGGACAGCTCCAATTGCAATTTCCGAAGCATCCGTTTCAAGGACATAAAGATATGAAGGATTTGGAAGTTGAAGAACAGGAGCTGTTGTAAACTTTCTCTTTAATTCATTGAAGGCAGTTTGAGCCTTCTCGTTCCAATTGAAGGGATGTTTTTTACTGTTAAGTTGATTGAGTGGGTGAGCTATCTCAGAGTAGTTTTTAATAAATTTTCTGTAGAAGTTGGCGAACCTTAGAAATCGCTGTAATTCTTTTACTGTAGAGGGAACAGGCCAGTTGATGATACAATCGACTTTTGAATTATCCATACTTATTGAATGAGGGGAAATAACATAACCTAAGAAGGTTATTTCTTAGATGTGAAAAATACATTTTTCGGGTTTAGCGAATAGTTTGTGAGTTCTGAGTCTGGATAACACCCATCTGACATGTTTTCTATGTTCATCAGGAGTGTTGGAGTATATGAGAATATCATATAAATGATGACACAGACGTCCAATAGGTCTCTAAAGATATCATTTATGAAATGTTGAAAAGTTGCAGGGGCGTTGCAGAGGCCAAAAGGCATCACCAGATATTCGAAGAGGCCATATCTTGTTCGGAAAGCAGTTTTCCATTCATCATTAGCCTTTATCCTGATGAGATTATATGCCCCGCGAAGGTCAAGCTTAGTGTAGATGGTAGCAGTTTTCAATCGTTCAACCAGTTCATTGATGAGGGGAAGAGGATAACGATTTTTAACTGTTATTTTGTTTAAGGCTCTGTAATCAATGATAGGACGTATAGTCTGGTCTTTGTTTCTCACAAAAAACATACTTGAGGCAGCAGGTGAACTAGAGGGTCTAATGAACCCTTTCCGTAGGTTTTCATCCAGATATTCTTTGAGAATTTGCAATTCAGCCTCAGAGAGAGGGTAGATGTGCCCAAAAGGTACTGGGGCACCAGGTATGAGGTCTATAGGACAATCGTAGGAACGATGAGGTGGGAGCGTTTCAGCTTCTTTTTTACTGAATACGTCTGAAAAGTCTGAATAACAAGAAGGTATAGTTGGTTCTTTAGAGATCTGAAGAATGGGAATTTGTTGTAAACATGTTTCTTTACAATAATGTGAGTTAAAGGTGAGAGAGAAGGGAGACCAAGAAATTTGAGGGTTGTGGTTCCTTAACCAGTTGATCCCTATTATAACGGAATAGAGAGGTGATGGAATAACATCAATTACTAGAAATTCAGTATGAATATGATTGGTGGTTACCTTTAGAGGGATGGTTTCATGAAGAATCGGTCCCGAGGAGATAAGGGAGCCGTCAATCACTTTAATAGGAACAGAAATGTTTTTTCGAACACAAGGAATTTTATTCTTTGTTACAAAGGTTGAATCGATGAATACTCCATTTGCACCAGAATCGATGATAGCTTCAGTCATAATTCTCACCTTATCCCACTGTAGTATGAGAGATATAGGAGTGAACTGAGTGGTTGGTGTAGAAGGGAGTGCACTGAAGATCGCAGAGGTATAGGCTTGCCTACCGGCCTTTGTCCGTTTCAATAAGGGACAATCTGGAACCAAATGATCTTGAGAAGCACAATACATGCATAGGTTTAATTGACGTCTTCGGTTCTTCTCTTCAGGAGTGAGAGGACTTCTTATTACCCCTATTTCCATAGGTTCACTTGGTAAGGAAGTCTTTTCAGGAGCTTTTGAGGGAGTGAAAGGTTTGCGGTCTTTAGAATGTAAGAGGGCTTTTTCGGCCTTTCTTTCTCTTAATCTTCTGTCAATGCTGATTGATAAGTGAATTAGAGCGTTCAAAGTAGTAGGGAGTTCTGTTCTAGATAGTTCATCTTTTACAGCTTCAGATAAACCAATTCGAAATTGGTTGCGCAATGTGATGTCATTCCATTGCGTTTCTACTGCCCATCTTTTAAATTCAGCAATGTAATCTTCAACGGGTCTATGTCTTTGCTGTAGAGTTCTGATTGTTAAATCAGCTGTTGCTTGTTTGTTAGGATCTTCATAGAGAAGAGACATGGCTTCAAAAAATTCATCCAGTGAGTCTAAGATGGGGTCATCGTTTTCCAGAAAGGAATGGGCCCATGCCATAGGTTCACCTCTTAGAAAGGAAATAACCGAACAAACCTTAGTTCTTTCTGTAGGATAAGATCTAGGTTTCAAAGCAATTAATAGTTTGCAAGAGTTGAGGAACTCCCTGTATTTAGAACGATCTCCAGAGAACTTTTCAGGGTTACATACAGCAGGATCGCTAGCCGAGTGCAGAATGGTATGAGGAGTATGAGTTTGTAAATCTCTGACATAAGTGAGAATTCTTTCGTTAGTAACTTGCAGGTCTTGCACACCTTGGGCCAGGGGCGTACCTAGAGCATTTGGCACCCGGGGCGGGTCCTGTTTTTGGCACCCCCCTGCCCCCCCCCCCAAATTTAAATATAAAAACAACCAATTTTTTTTATGTATTTAGCACTAAGCAGTGTTTGTGTGTTTGAATGTATGCATGTTTTTGTATGGAGTATATGTGAGTGAATGTAGCGGTGTGTTTGTATGTAGTGTTGGCGTTTGAATGCAAGCATGCATTTGTGTGTTGTGTGGTATTTGAATGCAGTGGTATGGTTATATATAATGGTGGGGTGTGTATGTAGTTTTGACGTTGAAATGCATGAGTGTATTTGTGTGTAGTGTTGGCGAGATTGTTAGATGTTTGCACATATACACATATACGGACATACACACATGCAGATACATATACACATTGACACACATGCAGACATCGTGACGACTCTAGGAACAATATATATGGGGGGGCACATAAGATACCACAGTCAAAACAGGAGGGGGAGGGGGAGCAGTAAAACTTCTCACTAGGGGATGGGGTAATATGCTGCCATTGGCTGTCTGATGCCAGCATGCTGTGTTCTGCATGCTGGCCTCTGACTACACATTTGCATATTATTCACATTAGCCACCCAGATTTCTTGTTGTGGGCTGGCTGACAACTCTTAATTTCAATCTTTGTTTAGCAGATAACTCCTATTTGCTATCCTTTGTGGGATTGCCATATTTAAGGACACCAAATAAGGTGCTATCTGCTAAACTGCACCCTCATTTAGTATCTTTAAATATGGAAATCTCACATACGGGCACCAATTCAGGGAATGATCTACTAAACAGATAAAGGATAAAAACATGCCCTTTTCTTATTTTCAGTTGTTTAGCAGATAAATCCCTTATTTGTTATCCTTATGTGGGATTGCAATATTTAAGGACAGGAAATAAGGGAGCTATCTACTAAACACATACGCAGAGATACACATAATCACAGATTTACACAAACACAATCACTGACCCACAATCACATACACACACACAAATATTACATACATACACACATTTAATCATTAAGAGGTCCACCCTGCCTCCCTACCTTGCTCTAGAAGGGCTGGAGTGGATCCTCAGTCCCTGGTGGTCAGTGGTTGCTGCTGGGATCTCTGTGCTCTTTCTGCACAGGTCCATCGCACGCCCTGTAATGATGCAGAGGCCGCGATGACATCATATCCTGGCTGCCGGCTCACTGCAGGGCGAAGACCGTCAGACACAGTCACTCACACACAGTTACAGGCAGACAGTCAAACACGCAGGCAATCACACAGGCAGACAGTCACACATACACATACAGATTCACAGACAGTCACACCCACAATCACAGGCAGACAGTCACACATACACACAACACAGTCACAGGCAGTCACTCACACACACACAGTCACAGACAGTCACACACGCACACACACACAGTCACAGACAGTCACTCACACACACACGCACACGCACGCACGCACACACAAAATCACAGGCAGACAGTCACACACAGTCACACAATCACAGTCAGACAGTCACACACACAGTGGCACACACACACACACAGTCACAGACAGTCACACACACAATCAGAGGCAGACAATCACACAGGCAGACAGTCACATATACACACAACATAATCACAGACAGTCACACACACACAATCAAAGACGGTCACAATTAGGGATCGACCGATATTGATTTTTTAGAGCCGATACCGATAAGCTGTGAACTTTCATGCCGATAGCCGATAACTTGCCGATATTCTGTACATTTACCATTTTGAAAAAATAAACTCTTTCTAACGGTAAATGCACAAAATATACATGCCACATGTAGTGGATGAAGTGTATTTAGACAGGGGAGCTGTGTGTGTAGTGGATGCAGTGTGTATTTGTGTAGTGTGTATATATAGTGTATGCAGAGTGTATAGTGAATGCAGTGAGTGTTTGTGTAGTGTGTGTGTATGTATATATATATATATATATAGTGAATGCAGAGTGTGTATAGTGAATGCAGAGTGTGTGTTTGTGTAGTTTGTGTATAGTGAATGCAGAGTGTGTGTTTGTGTAGTTTGTGTATAGTGAATGCAGAGTGTGTGTTTGTGTAGTGTGTGTATAGTGAATGCAGAGTGTGTGTTTGTGTAGTGTGTGTATAGTGAATGCAGTGTGTGTGTTTGTGTAGTTTGTGTATAGTGAATGCAGTGTGTGTAGTGTGGGTAAAGTGAATGCAGTGTGTGTATATAATGCAGTGTGTGTATGTAATACAGTGTGTGTTTGTATAGAGTGTGTTTGTGTAGTGTGTGTGTATGTAATGCAGTGTGTTTGTGTAGTGTGTATATATAATGCAGTGTGTGTGTTTGTGTAGTGTATGTATGTAATGCAGTGTATGTTTTTTGTACTGTGTATGTATGTAGTGTAGTGTGTATGTATGTAATGCAGTGTGTGTGTATGTATGTAATGCAGTTTGTGTGTGTGTAGTTTGTGTATGTAATGCAGTGTTTGTGTTTGTGTAGTGTGTATGTATGTAATGCAGTTTGTGTGTGTTTGTGTAGTGTGTATGTATGTAATGCAGTTTGTGTGTATTTGTGTAGTGTGTATGTATGTAATGCAGTGTGTGTTTGTGTAGTGTGTATGTGTGTGTTTGTGTAGTGTGTATGTATGTAATGCAGTGTGTGTGTGTGTGTTTGTGTAGTGTGTATGTATGTCATGCAGTGAGTGCGTGTGTGTGTGTGTAGTAATTTGTGTGAAATGGAGGGGGGGATTTTTTATGTTTATTATAATTTTTTTTAATATTTAAATTGTATTGTTTTTGTTTCTTTTAGTCCCGTCCCCCCCACCTGCTTCTTACCAGGGAGGGGGGGGATATAGTATTCCCTGGTGGTCCGGTGGCTTGTTAAGTACTGTGGGGCAGCTGACAGCAAGCGCTAACTTACCCTCCCAGCAGCTCCTCCAGCTCCCCAGTGTAAATCTCGCGTCCCTTAGTGCCACGCGGAGCGTTGCCATGGTAACCCGTGGCAACGCTCTGCAGCCGCGGGTCTCGCGAGATTTAGACATGGAGCTGCAGGAGCTGCTGGGAGGGTAAGTCAGTGCTTGCTGCCGGCCCCCCCAGAATCGCCGGGCTTGTAATGAGCCTGGCGGTCCTAGGAGGTATTATCGGCAATATCGGTAGCTATATTGGCCGATACCGATATTGCCGAAAATAACGAATATCGGCCGATTATAAAACCGATAATCGGTCGATCCCTAGTCACAATCACAGTTACACACTCACACACAGTCAAAGACAGTCACAATCACAGTTACACACAGCACACACAGTCAAAGACAGTCACAATCACAGTTGCACACACAGTCAAAGACAGTCACAATCACAGTTACACACAGCACACACAGTCAAAGACAGTCACAATCACAGTTACACATTCACACACAGTCAGACAGTCACAATCACAGTTACACACAGCACACACGGTCAAAGACAGTCACAATCACAGTTACACACAGCACACACAGTCAAAGACAGTCACAATCACAGTTACACACAGTCAAAGACCGTCACAATCACAGTTACACACAGCACACACGGTCAAAGACAGTCACAATCACAGTTACACACAGCACACACAGTCAAAGACAGTCACAATCACAGTTACACACAAAGACAGTCACAATCACAGTTACACACAGTTACACACAGTCAAAGACAGTCACAATCACAGTTACACACTCACACACAGTCAGACAGTCACAATCACAGTTACACACTCACACACAGTCAGACAGTCACAATCACAGTTACACACTCACACACAGTCAGACCGTCACAATCACAGTTACACACAGCACACACGGTCAAAGACAGTCACAATCACAGTTACACACAGCACACACGGTCAAAGACAGTCACAATCACAGTTACACACAGCACACACAGTCAAAGACAGTCACAATCACAGTTACACACAGCACACACAGTCAAAGACAGTCACAATCACAGTTACACACTCACACACAGTCAGACAGTCACAATCACAGTTACACACAGTTACACACAGTCAAAGACAGTCACAATCACAGTTACACACTCACACACAGTCAGACAGTCACAATCACAGTTACACACAGCACACACTCTCTCACTTACAGTAAGATTGGGATGGAGGAGGAGTGGATCCAGTCCCTCCTGTGCTGTAGTTGGGGAAGCAGGGACTCCTTCCTGCTTCCCCTCTCTCTGTGTGCAGCAGTATGAGACTGCATTTAGCTCCGCCCCCGCATCCGGCTTGGCTCCGCCCCCACGGCCGTTTTAGCTCCGCCCCCAAATCTCCGTGCAGGTTTCCTGCTTCCAGCCCCTGCGTGTGAGCTGTGTCGGCTGCCCGGCGCCCTGCTGCTACGGCACCCGGTGCAGCCACACAGCTCACAGAATAGCAAGCCTGGCCAGCCCTGGTGGCACCCCCCTGCCTGATGGCACCCGGGGCGGACCGCCCCCCCCGCCCCCCCCTTAGTACGCCACTGCCTTGGGCTAGTGTATCAACTCTTTGATTCAGCGTAGTTGTCGTAGAATCGAAATCTGTTGGATCCATTACAAGGGCTGGATTATTCTGTCACGTCTAAACATTTGTTATGAAGGAACACAACTGCAGATTTCTTATAGTTTGAATATTTATTATAGAAAGTAAAAGGTATTGACTTTAATTCCAATTTACAGGTACTGTAGCTTTAATTAGTAAACGATAACTGAAGTCCACAGTTACAGGCACTGTAGCTTTAAGTAGTAAACGATAACTGAAGTCCACAATTACAGGCACTGTAGCTTTAAGTAGTAAACGATAACTGAAGTCCACAATTATAGGCACTGTAGCTTTAAGTAGTAAACGATAACTGAAGTCCACAATTATAGGCACTGTAGCTTAAGTAGTAAACGATAACTGAAGTCCACAATTATAGGCACTGTAGCTTTAAGTAGTAAACGATAACTGAAGTCCACAATTATAGGCACTGTAGCTTTAAGTAGTAAACGATAACTGAAGTCCACAATTATAGGCACTGTAGCTTTAAGTAGTAAACGATAACTGAAGTCCACAATTACAGGCACTGTAGCTTTAAGTAGTAAACGGTAGTAATTAGCAGACACTGAATCAGAAAGAGTCTCTTAGTAGTGTTAATGAATTAGGTGATAAGAAGTTACAATAGCTGTTCCATAGGCTTTAACTGAAGCAAGACAGATGCAGCTAACTGATATAAAGTATGAGTTGAAGTTAGCTGTAACGGGTTTGTTTTATCGAAGGACTTTAGAGACAGGAAATAACAGCTTTGAGATGCAACGCTTATCACAGAGGTTTTACTTAGCTTCCGGCACATAGAACACTGGTTCCCGAGATCTCCTCAGAGGCGGTTATCCTGAATGGAGAGAGTTCAGCTTTACTCGTGGATGAGGAGAGGTGAAGGGAACTTGAAGTCCTCCAGTCCGGTCCGGTAACAGAGGGCTTTCACAACGATGTTGTAGCCGGTTCGTGAGTACGGAACGTAGTTCAATAATCCAGCGTCGATCAGCTGGTGCGGTCGGATTAAATAAGGAGGCCGTGTCATAAAGGGGTGTGGCTAGGCTCCGTGGAACCAGGAAGTAAGAGGATACCATAGTTAAGGCATGACAGATGCATACACACACACACACACACACAGTCAGATACATATACACATATAGTCAGATACATACACACACCCAGATACACTCATATACAGTAAGATACACACACATACAGTCAGATGCCCACACATTTATATCAATTTAAATCGTTTAGCCTGTCTCCTTACCTTTACAGAAGGGTGGCTTCCCTGGGGTTCAGTGGGAGCTGGATGCTTGAGGTTGATGGAAGTCTGGGTAACTTGGCTACCTCAGTCCCTCTCTTTCTCCTGTGTGTGCATCCTCCACCTCCATGTGTGTCTCCTCCTCCCAAGCAGCGCTCTGTTACTTGGGAGGATGTTACCTCACCTCATTTCCTCCCAGCAGGCAGGAAGACAGGGACTCGATCAGCAGCACTCTTAAAAGGCCAGGGGGCCCTGATTACTTCACCTGCTGGAGCCCACCAGGAAATTTGTCAGTATCCCGGTGGGCTGTTCAGTCCTGGTTGTGGGCAGGGGGCCCACGGGGCAGCTGCTTTGGGCCCCCCCAGGAGTTATTGGGCCCAGGGCAGCTGCCCCGTTTGCCCCTTGTTAAAGATGGCCCTGGTTATTGGTATGTCACAGTCATTTTTCTCATTATACCATGTCTCAGTAACAGCCATTAAATCTACATTATCAGTTGCCATTATTACCACAAATTCAATGATCTTATTTCCTAAACTGCGAGCATTTGTAGACATGACTCTAATCTTATAATGTTTTAACACACTTGCTACAGGCACCTTCAGTCCTTCTTTTGGGGTGCAATTGTATTGATGTTTTATCACACCTTTGCCCCTCCCTCCCCTCCTACTTTTTTTTTTTTTAAGATTCTTTATTTATGATGTTTTTTGTTTTATACAGTAAATTAGTTGGGATAGGGTTACAGAAGAAAAATAAGGGAGGGGTAGGGGAGGGAATAATACACAGTCGTATAGTAATATGTTACATTCTGGTTTTCTAGCCGTTTGAGTTATACAATTGCCCAACATATAAACATTGATCAGACAAGTCTGAGCTGTATCTTGTTCCACATAACCTTGGTGAGGAAGTAGACAGGAGTCCAGGGGAGGGGGAAAGGAAGAAAGAAGCAGAAGGAAGACCTGGTTTGCACCGGTTTGTGCATGCTTTCTGCTGCGGGCCCGTTTGGTGTGTATTGTCGAGGTAGGCCCAGTGGGGTCCTTTCCTATATCCCAGGTTTGATCATCCCGCTCCCCCCCCCTCGTTCCCCCCGTGATCACCGGTGAAGGTACTGTCGTTCGTCAGTTGCCTATTGCTATGGTGACCTTTCGGTTACGTCATGTGGCCAGATGTAGGCTATGGTCTCTGTCTTTCTTTGTAGCATGGTTTGGCGTGTGTTTAGGGCGTATGTATTTCGATAAGGAAACTAGCCAGTTCTTGTGTATCCTGTGCGTGGGTAAGGTTGCAGTGCCTTGGTAGGGGGATGGGTCATGAGATGGTTCCCCTGATAAGGGGGGCCACTCCGGTGAGCGGGTAAGGTAGTTTGCGACACGGAGTCCCAGCCTCGCGATTCCGGTGGGGTCAGGTAGTGGTTGGGTTTGAGGGGATCTTTATGTTGTATTTAGCGGGTTCTATCTGTGCATGTGCTGTAGGGGGTCCTTATCTGAGGGGTGTTAGTTCCCGTAATTAGTATATCTGGGTTTACCAGGGTATGGAGGTATCTCCCTCGATCCATGGGTCCCATATCTTATGAAAGCGCTTAGGCGTGTCGTGGAGTAGGGATGTGAGCTTATCCATTTGTATGTGGTCTTGTATTTTTTTTGTGATAGATGTCTGTGATGGTATTCTGTTTGTCGACCAAAGTTCCGCTATCGCTCGCCTAGTTGCTAAGGCGATACGGGCGCTGAGTTTGTTTTCTGATCTAGTGAGGTCTTCTAGGGGTTTTGAAAGTAGTAGTGCCCAAGGGTCTAATGGATATGGTTTGTGTAGGATTTTAGTCAATAGAGCAGTGACCTTGTGCCAAAGGGGTTTGATTTTGGGGCAAGTCCACCAGCAGTGGAGGAACGTCCCTTGTTCTCCGCACAATTTCCAGCAAGTGTTGGGTGTTTTGTGTATGATTGCTAGGCGTTGGGGTGTGAGGTACCAACGGAAAAGCATCTTATATGCTTGTTCCGTGTGTGTTACACAGATCGATATCGAAGCCGTAGCTTCCCATATGTCTGCCCAATCTGTGGAGTCCTCTGGGGGTCCCAGATCCTTCTCCCAGGCTGCTATGTACGGTAGTGTGACTTGAGTGGGGTGAGTTGCCAGGGTTGTGTATAAATCCGATATTTGTCCTCTTCTAGTTGGGCATTGTGTGCAGTCTTTTTCGAATCGGGAGAGTGTGGCTGTGCCTGCTTGTCGGATTATTGGAGTTGAGGCAAAGCTGCGTATTTGAATATATCTAAAGTGGTCAAACATTGTTAGTGTGTCGGCTTCCTTGATTTCTGAGTATTGTATCACTTTGTCATCTTGGTATAGGTGACCGAGTCTTACTATGTCTCTTTGATCGAAGCTGGCGAAATGGGCTGGCGTAAGACCTGGTGGGAATAGTTTGTTCCTCCAGATCGGGGTCATTGGGGAGAGGAATGAAGATAGCTCATATTTGTTCTGCAGTTTGTCCCATAAGTCTATAGAGTGAGTGATGGCTGGGGCGGTTGGGGGGGGTAGGGGTCGGTGTGGTTTAGGGACCCACATGTAGAGGGAAGGGTGGTCTCTTCCGAAGATAGTATGTTCAATATCTACCCATCTTTTAGTTTGTGGGGGAACGTGCCACTGTTGGATTTGGGTCAATTGTGCCGCTGCGTGATAGTGCGAGAAGTTTGGGAGCCCCAGTCCTCCCTGCTTTTTGGGGACATAGAGGGTGGTTCTGCTGACTCTGGGTTTGCGACCGTTCCATATGAACCTATCAACCGCCGTTTGTAAGGTCTTGAGGTCTGCTTTGTGGGGAGATATGGGCAGTGTTTGAAAGAGATATAGTAGTCGGGGGAGTAAGTTCATTTTCACGGACGCTATTCGGCCGAGCCATGAGACTCCCAGAGTCGCCCATTTTTGGAGGTCGGCGTGGGCTCTTCTCAGGAGCGGCTTGTAGTTTTTGTCGTATATGGTGGTTAGGTCGACTGGTAGCTGGTTTCCCAGGTACGTTATGTCCGAGGGGCATATTCGGAATGGGTATTTGTTTTTTAGGTCGATAAGTTGTGAGTCTGAGAGTTGTATTGGCAGAATTTCCGATTTCGCAATGTTCAATTTGTATCCTGCTACCATTGCGTATTCTTGTATAGTGGTCAACAGGGATTCTATGGATTGGTCTGGGTTGGTGAGTGTGAGGAGTATATCATCTGCATAGGCAGATACTGTGTATGGTTCCCCTCTAATGGTTACTCCCTCTATGCGAGGGTTGGTGCGGATGGCTTGGAGGAGGGGCTCCAGTGAGATCGCGAACATGAGGGGCGAAAGTGGGCAGCCCTGCCGTGTTCCGTTAGATATTGGGAATCTGGGTGGAGAGATGTTGGGAAGCAGTAAGGCTCCTTGAGGGGAGTGGTAAGTTGCCTGCAGGAATGCTATGAACGGGTTCGGGAAATTCATGTGTTCTAATGTGCGATATAGGAAAGGCCACAGGAGGCGGTCAAATGCCTTTTCGGCGTCTAGTGAGATTACGGTGGTGGGGATTTTACGGTGTTGGGTTAGCCATATAAGGTCGATGTTTCTACGTGTGTTGTCTAGTGCTTGCCTGTTGGGGATAAAGCCTACTTGGTCAGGGTGTATTAATTTGTCTAAGTATGGGTTAAGTCTGTTGGCCATCATTTTGCTCATAATTTTGAGGTCCACGTTGAGTAGGGAGATTGGTCTGTAGTGTTCGGGTTCGGTGAGATCCTTATTAGGTTTGGGGAGTAAGCAAATGTTTGCTGTCGTCATGTCAGTCGGAAGGTGTTCTCCTCTCAGGGTAGCGTTAAATACCGCGCAGAGGTGTTTAAGGAGTAAGGGGCTAAACTCTTTATAATAAAGAGCAGTGTAGCCGTCTGGTCCTGGGCTTTTGTTGGGCTTACAGGCCCCGAGAGCTGTTGCCATTTCTTCTACTGTTGCTTCTGCTGCTAAGGCTTGTTTGGCCGCCTCGGTTAGGGTGGGTAATGTAATGCGTTGGAGGTAGTTGTCTAGTTGTTCCCGGTATGTCGTGGTCTCTTGGTCAAGGTGTGGGGAATGGTTGTACAGGGATTTGAAGTAGTGTTGGAATGTGTCGCCTATCTGTTCGGGTAGTTCGCTAATAGTGCCCGTCTTTGTGCGTATAGATGAGATTTTTTTGGCCTCTATGCGTTTTTTGAGCCGTCGGGCCAGCATGGTGTCGGCTTTGTTGCCAGTTTCATAGTATTTCTGCTTTAGCCACATCATTGCTTTGGTCGTGTCTGTGTGCGTGAGTCGCTTGAGAAGGTCTCTGGTGGCGGTGAGGTCGCGCAGTGTTCGTGGCTGTGGGTCGCGTTTGTGGCTTGTTTCAAGTTTTCGCAGCTTGGTTAATGTTTCCGTTAGTTGTTGTATTTTTTTCTTTTTGTGGGCAGTGGCTAGGCTAATGAGGGTTCCTCTGATCACTGGTTTGTGAGCAGCCCACAGTGTTATTGGGGAAGCTACCGAGTGCGTGTTAGTGTCGAAATATTCTTTAATAGTTTGGGCAATTGAGAGCCTAATTTGGGTATCGTGAAGGAGTAGTGGGTTCAGCCTCCACGACCAAGGTCGCTTTAGGTCCGGTATGCGAATGGTAAGTGTTATGTCGGCGTGATCCGACCATGAGATGGTCCCTATGGATGTATGAGATACCTGAGATGTCAAGTTCGGTGATATGAGGAAGTGGTCTATGCGTGAATACGTGGTATGCGGGTGCGAGTAGAAGGTATAGTCGCGGGTGGACGGGTGTTGTGCCCTCCATATGTCGACTAAGTCTTGTGTAGCTAGAAATTGTGCGAAATATGTGTCATTCCTGGGTGGTTGCGTTGCTTCCCGTGTTGACCTGTCAATGGCGGGGATATGCGTGGCGTTGCAGTCTCCACCTACTATAAGGCGTTTACCTGTGTAAGCCTGTAGATGCGACGCGTATTGTTGCCAAAATGTGTTGTGTGGGATGGTCGGGGCGTATACCGAACTTATGGCATAAGAGTTTACGCCTATTTTCCCTTCTATTGTAACATATCGCCCTTGCGGATCAATGGTACTCTTGATGTCTGTTAGGGGGCATGTGGATTTGAGGAGGATAGCGACACCTTTCGTCTTAGTATCTGGGGAGTGGGCCATGTAGCTCTGCTTGTAGTATCGGTTGGTGAGGGGGAACGATCTTGTGGTTGTGAAGTGCGTTTCCTGTAGGAGTAGGATATCTATGTGTTGTCTGTGTGCCCATCGTAGTAAGCCGTGTCTTTTGGCTGGTGTGTTGAGGCCCTTGGCGTTAATGGAAACGCATTTTAAAGACATGGGCATTGTGGTGGCCGCTGCCCCGAGTTGGGTTTAATGCCTGCCTTGGTGCGTGGTGTGTTAATGGGTAGTGGGTAAGGTGGTAGGTAGCTCAGGGAGCGGGCTGGGGCTCCGTGCCGCGGCTTTGGAAAGGGGGGGCAGGAGGGGAGGGGGCAAGGGAAGTGAGGTTCAACAATAACAATAACGGCCCGAGGGGCCAAGCTACTGGTCTTACTCGTTGCCAGCAGGTGGTGGGGTGGTTCGCCTAACCGCTCCTTGAGGTGCGGAGGTGGAGGTATGTAGTGTGGTGGTCTATAGTGGCGGATAGCCAGAATCGCAGTCTGGCCCTTTGATCAAGTCTATGCAATGCCTGTGCGGAGTGTCGTCCGATTATACCATGTGTTATGTCCTGGTGCCCGCGGTACCGCCCTCCCCCCCCCCCCCCCCAGAGGAGGAGGGGGGCCGGAGAGAGGCCCCGCGCGCCCCGTGCCCAAAAGGTGTATGGTCATAGTGCGTACTATACCCAGAGTCAGTTGTCCTTGGAGGGGTATGGAGTATACCAGGGGGGTGATGTGTCCTGTTGTGGCTGTCTCCCATTGTGTCGGTCGCTATAGCTGGTCGGGGGGCCCAGGGATCTGTGCTTTATTTATGGATTTGTATACCTGTTCAAGATACATGGAAAGAGAAAGAAAGATAAACATACATGCAACGGCATATAACAGAAGATTTTCCGGGTCTTAATGGTAGTAAAACATTATTAAAACATTACTTTGTGTATTTCAATTACTGTATTACACCTTTCACCATTGTAGTCCTGTTGCACATACAATCTCATAGTGATTACATTCTCTTTATAATCGCTTTTCTGATGAAGTACATTGTCTATCACCTGGGCATATCCAGTAACTTCTTTCTGTCAAGCTAAGAGCTGCTAGCTAGCTAGTCATTGTCATATCTTGTGCAGCCCTTATTCTATGGTGTTTTGTTGTTCCGTAACATGTTCCCATATGTTTGTCACATTTAAGTGTTCCTCATTGTGATAGGTGTTTCTCTTGTTTCCCCCCCTCCCTTTTTATTATTTTTTTTTGTATTTTTATTTATTATTATTTTTTTTTTTTTGTGTTTGTTTATTAATAGCAATAATTGGTTATGTGCAATATAACTATTTATCCATATGTTAAATTTTTGTATAGATATTATCCCTCCCCCCTTTTTTTTTTTCCCCTCATAACAATATTCGGTTACGTGCAATGTAATTATTTACTCATATGTTTCGTTTTTATATAGGTATTCTTTCCTTCTTTTTTTTTTTTTTTTGTTATTATTATTTTAATTTTTTTTTTTTCTGTTTTTTTTTTTTTGTTTGTTTTTTTTTTTTTTTTTTTTTTGTTCTATTATTAATATTATAACAATATTTGGTTGTGTGTAATTCCCATTGCTTTGGGGTTGTGAAGGGTGTGGAAGGTGTGCGGTGTTAATGTGTGCTCATGCTATGAAATTATGGGTACATGCAGTCCAGTAATGCAAGCCTAGAAAAGTACATGTGCTGATAGTGCTGTGTGGTATATCTTATCTGCCATGTTGACGGTGGTTATGTAGCAGGTCATCGGAATGTCTTTTCTGGGAGAGTCTTGGGGGGTCTTGCGTCGGGGTCCTGGGGTATAGGAACGGGTGCAGTCCATGGTATGTTGTCGGAGATACGGTGCTTTCGTCGTGTGGCATCCTTTTGTCGACCTGTGGTGGTTAGGCCTGATTGTCTCCAGCGGGTGAGAGGCGTCGTTGATGGTTGGCTTCTTCTCTTCGGGTAGGCGGTGTTCGGGCCGCGCTGGGCCCCGCTCCGTTGTTGGCATCCAGGGGGGGTAGTCCCAGTCGCTCCGCAAAGCTGTTCACGTCTGCTATGTCGTGTAGGGTGTAGGTTTGGTCGTTTTTGCGCACTGTAAGTTTAAAGGGATGCCCCCATGCATACCGCATCCGACGTCGCGTGAGTTCCAGGGTAAGTGGTCGCAGTTCTCTGCGCTTCCTCAGGGTACTGGGAGCCAGATCTTGGAAAAATTGCACCTGGTGGCCTTCTATCTGAAGGGGTTTGTCCCGTGCGGCTCTCATTATGGCCTCTTTAATGTGGTAGTAATGGAGCCGCACTATCACATCTCGCGGCCGGCTCATTCCGGGCGTGGGGGCCCGCAGTGCCCTGTGGGCTCGATCTAAGAGGAGCTCGGCTGGGGGTGCTTCTGGGAGCAGGCTGCAGAAGGTCTCTCTTATGGTGGATGCGAGGGATTCCATGTCTACCGTCTCGGGTAGGCCTCTTATTCTTATATTATTTCTCCTCGACCTGTTGTTGAGGTCTTCTTGGGCATCCTCCAGTTGTTTCACCTGGTCTCTGAGGCCTTTTATGGCCTGCTCTTGTGCGTCTGCTCTGGAGGTAGCGCCCTCCATTTTGTCTTCTAAGGAGTTGGTGCGTTGCACGAGGTCTGTGAGGCCTGCCCGTAACGGCGCCAGGTGCTTGGTGAATTCCGCAGCCATGTTTAGTTTGATGTCGTGTAGGAGACTACGAAGGTCGTCTTTTGTGATGGGGTTGGTGTTTTGGTGACTTATGTCACTCGCAGCAGAGTCGGAGTCATATTCTCTTTGCTCTTCGGCTCTTTGCTCGTCCTCCGGCTTGCGGCTACGGAAGATTGGAGCCACGGCCGTCCCTTGTTTAGACTTGCGTCCGCCGCCCATCCTCTCGGTGGTACCGCTGTTTGATGGTACTGATACAGGTTTTTGGGGCGATTTTGGGTCAGGATTGCAGCTGATATTAGCTTAAGATGGGCCAGATTTTGCGGAGCTCTAGCAAGTTGCCGCCATTCGCACCGGAAGTCAGGCGCCGCCCCCCCCTCCCCTCCTACTTTAAATAATTCCTGGCAAAAGTCTGAACTGGTCACTGAGAACATTTGGTCTATTTTGAGAAAGATGAAAAACTTATTTTTTGTAGAGTTCATTAATATTCCAAGTAAAGCTAACATGAGAAACAAAGCCAAATCCTTCCTCCCGACACCATTCACCAAGCCACCAGTTAAATTCCCTAATACGCATCAGCCGATCAGTCTAAATGTTATACACAGACAGAACTTCAAAGAATGACAGTGTGTACACAACCTGCCGTAAATCATTGTCAAAAACATCCTTTACCTCTAAAACCTAATTGCAAGCCAAGTCATTTGCAAGCCAAGTCGCCACAACAACTTTAGCTTAATGAAGCAGTTTTGGTAAATAGATCATGCCCCTGCAGTCTCACTGCTCAATTATCTGCCATTAAGAGTTCAGCTACTTTATTTATACAGCCCTAGTCACACCTCCCTGCATGTGACTTGCACAGGCTTCCTAAACACATCCTGTAAAGAGTCATCTAATCTTTACATTTCCTTTTTTGTAAATTCTGTTAAATTTTGAATTTCTCATCTCTCGCTCTGTTAATAGCTTGCTTGACCCTGCAAGTGCCTTCTGAATGCAATACAGAGCAGGAGACAAAAACTTTTAAAGTAAGTTACATCATTAAAAATGAAACCAATTTTTTTTTCCTGCAGGCTGTGTCAGTCACAGGGAAGGTGTGACTAGGGTTGTATAAACAGAAATAAAAGTGATTTAACTCCTATGTAGCAGAGACTTGAGCAGTGAAACTGATCTATTCACAAAAACTGCTTAATTAAGTTAAAGTTGTTTTGGTGACAATAGTGTCCCTTTAATGCCAGTATAGATGAACTGAAAGCATAGCTGAAAATGTTTGCAGTTTGGCTATTTTGACCCTAAATTTTAAATCCATTTTGAATTCTCACTTTACATTTGCCTCTCGTACACCATGTCCGTATGGAAATGCTACACATAGTACTAGACTTTTAGAAATCAATTATATTCACATTATATTCACACAAAAAATAAGTAAAAAGTTTGTTTTGGTATCCAATTTTTTTTTTTTTTTTTTTTTTAATATTGCAAAGTCAACTCACCACATATATCTGAGATCTGTTTGCTTGATGATGTGTGGTGTCCCAGAATTGCTGCAGGAAGTCTTTGATGCATGTCCTTTAATCTCCCACAACTGTACTATGGGCTGGAGGAGCTCTTGGTGAGCAGTGCCAGAACACACACAGAGCACCAGCAGGATTCTCGATTCTGTATTACTGTCTCCTGTTATCTTTGTTAGGTGAGCCTCTGCATATCAGAGATGAATACCAAGGTTCCGATTACAAAACGTCTGCATTTTTAGGTGCAAAGTAGAGAAAAATGAACACGTGTTATATAAGACTTCCTAAAGGGAAATAAATTAAGAAATGAAATCAAATAAACTTATCACCATTAAAATTAATGTATTTACTCAGTGGTGGATTGAATTTGGAATGATTCTACCAGTTTCTATATGTAAGTACACAGTCTCTATGGCACTAAGTGTGTTTAAATGAACACTCTAATTATCATAGCCCCTACAGTCTGCTGTAGTGGTTATGGTGTCTGGTGTGCCCAATATAAGCAGTCAAACTCTTAAAGAATGATTTGACAACGTACCTGTTGTCTGATGGATGCCTACTGCCACCTGCAAGGACCATCCGTTTTCTCCACTGAGTTAAGCCCTGCAGGTTAGAGCCGCCTCATTGGCTGAAAGCGTCAGTTAAGCATTCTCAGCCAGTTAGCGCCTCCCTGCACTGCCAGGCTCAGCTCAGTGCCGGATCATCCGGTGGCAGACATTAATGTCAGGTCTCTTAAATGGTTTGACTACTTACACTGGGGGCACCAGGGCACTCCTGGCACCATAACCACTATAGTGTTCTGTAGTGGCTATGTTGCTTGAAGTGTTTACTAACTCTTCAAAGTACTGTGCTATTGGGTGCTCCACTACCCCTGACAACACATTGGCAATTACCCCTGCATGGGCTTCCTCGGGGACCATAGTAAAACATATACAATAATACAGGATTAAAAACATGAGAAACAAAGCCAAATCCTTCCTTAACATTTGTTAAATTCTGTATTATTATACTTATTTTCTGTGTTCCCTGAGGAAGCCCATCCATGGGATAAGCGCGTTTCGCCCTTTTTTTTATGATGTCTGTAACGATTAGTGAGTGACATAGTTGGAAGAAGGGTGAGGGGAGGTAAGTGTGACAGGATTAGGGGGTTAATGTGACAGGGTGAATGTGGCATGGATGGAGGCAGGGCCAGCCTTAGGGGTGCGCGAGCTGTGCGGCCGCACAGGGTGCCGTGGAGCAGGGGGTGCCCTGTGGTCGACACAGCTCACACATGGATGGCTACCCTGGTGGAGGATTACATTATTCTCCACCCGGGATTAGAAAAAAAACCTCCCCGCATTGCGGCGGGGGCGGGGCTTACCTTGCGGTGGGGGCGGAGCTAAGTTGATGGCGGGGCTTAGCTAAAAGTGCCGGCTGCATGGGAAGCAGGAAGGAGTCCCTGCTTCCCCAACAACCAGACCCCAGGAGCTGCACTGCCTTCACTCCTCCCAGACCATAAAGGACAGAGGTAACCATGTATGACTGTCTGTTTGTGAGTGTGTGTGTGTGTGTGTGTGTGTGTGTGAGTATGTGCAACTATGTGTGTGTGAGTACCTGTGTGTGTGGCTGTCTGCCTGTGTGTGTGTGTTTCAGTGGCTGTCTGCCTGTGTGTGTGTGTGTGTGTGGCTGTGTGCCTGTGTGTGTGTGTGTGACTGTCTGCCTGTGTGTATGGCTGTCTGCCTGTGTGTGTGTGTGTGTGTGTGTGTGTGTGAATGTGTGACTGTGTGTGTGTGTGTGTGTGTGTGTGTGTGTGTGTGAATGTGTGACTGTCTGTATGTGTGACTGTGTGTATGTGTGGCTGTGTGCCTCTGTGCGTGTGAGTACCTGTGTGTGGTTGTCTGCCTCTGTGTGTATGTGTTTGACTATCTGCCTGTGTGACTGTCTGCCTCTGTGTGTGTGTGGCTGTCTGCATGTAACTGTGTGTGTGTGGCTGTCTGCATGTAACTGTGTGTGTGTGTGTGTGTGTGAGAGAGAGAGAGAGACTGTATGTGTGGCTGTGTGTATGTGACTGTCTGTACTGTGTGTTTGTCATTGTCTGCCTGTAACTGTGTGTGTATATGTGTGTTACTGTCTGATTGTAATTGTGTGTGCGTGTGACTATCTGCCTGTAACTGTGTGTGTGACTGTATGTAACTGTGTGAGTGTGTTTATCTGCCTGTAACTGTTAATGTGTGTAACTGCCTGTAACTGTGTTTCTGCCTGATCCTGTGTATTTGACAGTGTATATGTATAACTGTGTGCATCTGACTGTGGGACTGTGTGCATGTGACTCTGCAGTCTGACACATCTGGCATGCACTTCTATTGGCTGCAGACCATAAGTAGCTGTCTTCCTAGCTCCGGCCAATTAGAGCACTGCCGCAGATTACTACAGGACACTGCAAGTCCCTGAGCTTGCGAGACAGTTACGCATGGTCTGCACCCAGTGGAGGGGCAGACCAGTTTCAGATCAGCATGCCCCTCTCCCAACTAGGTAACAACAGGAAAGGAGGAATTTGTTTTTGAATCATTATTTATCGAATACACTAAAAAGAATAAGGGCCTAAGGCCGGCCCTGGTTGGAGGGTCAGTATAACAGGATTGGGGTGAGTGTGGCATGGTTGGAGGAGTGAGTGTAACAGGCCAAGGGGAGGTAAATGTGACAGGATTAAGGGGGGTTAGTTGACAGGGTGAGTGTGGCAAAGTGAGGGGGTGAGAGTGACAGGATAAGAGGTGCTAATGTGACAGTCAGTGTGGTAGGGTCAGGGGATGAGTGTGACACAGTTGGATATGGGAGTGTACCAGGACGAGGGTAGGTGAGCGTGACAGTGTGACAGAATTGGGTGGGGGGGAGGTTTTTTTGACATGGCAGAGAGAGAGAGAGAGTTTATTTGGGCATGGCAATGTGGCATGGCAGAGAGAGAATGTGTATAACAGGATTGGAGGGCTTAATGTGACATGGTGAGTGTGATAGGGTGAAGGCGGATAAGTGTGATAGTGTGAGAAAAGGTGACAGGATTAGGGGAGTTTATGTGATACGGTGAGTGTTGGAGGGGAGGGGAGGGAGGCATTGTTGGAGGGGGTGAGTGTGACAGGATCAGGAGGCATTAATGTTAAGGTGGCTGGGTGAAGGAGAGTTACAGTGTGTGTGGGGGAGACTGTGAGTGTGTGTGTAGAGAGGTGGGTGAGAGTGTGTATGGAGGAGGGGTGACCTAGTGTGGAGGAGGGTGACATAGTGTGCAGGGGTGATATAGAGTGTAGGAGGGAGGGGTGATATAGTGTGGAGCAGGGGGGGTTATATAGTGTGATATGGAGTGTAGGAGGGGATTGTGATATAATGTGGAAGGGGTTTTCTTATCAGAAATACCTTTAAAAAAAAAAATTCCTAATCTATTCCCTGGTGGTCCGGTGGGCTGCTTTCCCTCGTGGTCCGGTGGTCTGTTTATCCAGTCTGCACCTCTGCACCCAGCGGATTGAGGGAAGGGCCTGGCACCCGGCATCATATACCGAGGACCCGACATGTTAGTCTGCCCTAAGGTGATTTAGGCTGCTTTGAGGCCTTAGGCAGCTGCCTAAATCGCCTATTTAAAGATCTGTCTCTGCTGGGCTGCAAATATAGTCATTGTGGGCCGCACGTTTGACATGCTTGTGTTAAAGGGATACTGTAACAATACATATAAAATATAATGCTACAGTGTTACCCCAGCTGCTTAGATTCAGGGGCTCCCTGTAAAAAAAAAAAAAAAGAAACGATAAACTAATTTTGGCAGCATTTCAATCGCACTGTGACTGCCATTCTGTTTTCGTCTGAGATCCTCTAGATTAAGTGTCTGTCTAGTTGAAAAGCATACGGACTAAAAATGTAAATATTGCCATTTCTCTGAAACAGCATTGATTACATTTATTAGACTACAGTTACTGCCTCTAAGTACCATGACCACTACAAGCTGTAATTGTTTTGGTGCTTATATTGTCCCTTTAATAACAAAAAGGACATTAGCCCTGGAAACTTTTGGAGCTGACGTAGGACCGTGCAGATGGTCATGTTGATGGGAATGCTAAAGGGTTAGCACCTCTCCTTACTACTGCTTAAATGGGATTATTCTCTGTAGTTGCACATTATTCTCTATAGCTCCAAATTATGGCATGCTATTCCATTGTGAAGTAAATGTGATAAGGGGATACTCCAGACCCCTAAAGCTTTAGCGGTTAACTGGAGGCCCTCCTTATCCAATTCATGAAAGTACCTATTGCAAGAGGAATAAACACAATTACGAACTGGTTTAAGAACACACCCCTAACCTTCAAGCTGACAGCCAGCAGGGCTTTCTGATTCACGCCTCTTGAATATTTGTTCAAGCACAAATGAGAACTTCTATAGAGAAGCATTCTATATGGCGATTGCTGTGATCACTGCATTTGATTGGCACCTTCATGGTAAGTGCTATGCATGCACCTTTTTGGCCATAGTGGAAGAAAGACTGTCATCTCAGTCTCCCAGTGGCAGAGTGGACCGAGAGGCCAGTGGAGAAAAAGGGTACATTCATTTTATTTTTAGTGTGAGGGGTAAGGGCTGGAATCTAGAGAGGAAAAGTTTTTTGGTTTTTTTTTGTAAATCTTTATTTTGGTGTGCAACAGAAGATTAACATACAGGCTTGCATTGCCACGACAGCATCAACAAGCTTAATGTAGACAAACATTTGCATTCAGTGCCATGACATGAGAAACAATTGCACTTTTTTATGTGTTAAAGAGACATGCTTCATTATATGCTGTAATATAAATCTTGAAATTTTACAGGCTAGAGAAGTGAAGCACAGGTTAGGTAGGCAAGTATTTTAAGTAAGATAGTCAGCAAAGTGAACATGTCAAGATATAAACAGGCATAACAGAACATTTTATTCTACCCTGTGTGCTGGATGATACACATATATATAGTGGCTTAAACATTCATCTAGACCAATTTCTTTTAGTTTGGAGACTATCCTGTTGACTGTTTGAAGACTATCAAATGCCTTGGCAAAAACCAAGTAGATCACATCCACTGCAACACCCTGATCTATACCTCTACTTACTTATATGTAGAATGCAATAAGGTTAATTTGACATGACCTATGTTTCATAAAAACCATGCTGATTATTGTTAGTAACAGAGTTCTTTCCAATGAGATCCTGAATATTATCCCTTAATAGCCCTTCAAATATTTTCCCAGTTACAGAGTTTAAGCTCACAGGTCTATAATTTCCAGGCAATGATTTTGAACCCTTCTAAACCCCTTAGTGACCAGATCATTTTTCAATTTTCTTACTGTTAAGGACCAGGGCTCTTTTTACATTTCTGCAGTGTTTGTGTTTAGCTGTAATTTTCCTCTTACTCATTTACTGTACCCACACATATTATATACCGTTTTCTTGCCATTAAATCGTCTTTCTAAAGATACCATTATTTTCATTATATCCTATAATTTACTATAAAATAAATTATAAAATATGAGGAACAAATAAAAAAAAAAAACACTTTTTCTAACTTTGACCCCCAAAATATGTTATGTATATACAACCATCAAAAAACACCCATGCTAAATAGTTTCTAAATTTTGTCCTGAGTTTAGAAATACCCAATGTTAACATGTTCTTAGCTTTTTTGCAAGTTATAGGGCTATAAGTACAAGTAGCACTGTGCTATTTCCAAACCATTTTTTTTTTCAAAATTAACGCAAGTTACATTGTAACACTGTCTGATATCTGTCAGGGATCCCTGAATAACCCTTCACATGTATATATTTTTTTACAAGAAGACAACCTAAGGTATTAAACTTAGGTGATTTTGACTCTTTTCATGCAACCATTTTAGCACCAATCTATGCCAAATAAAAAAATAATAATTGGTGATTTTTTTTGACACACATAGCAATTTAAGAATACATGTACTGAGAATTTTAAGGGTTACTGCCAAAGAACACCCCAATATGTGTTCAGCAACATCTCCTGAGTACAGTGATACCACCCATGTACAGGTGCGTCTCGTTCTCTGGGGGCTAAAATACCTTATTTGGAGGGTGTGCATTCCTGTTTTCCAACTTGGAATTTTCACAGCTGGTCATCATGCACCCATGTCCCATTTGGGACATTTTTGAAGCCGGACAATGTAATTTACCCCCATCAAAACATATATTTTTGAAAAGTACATGCCCTAGGGTATTTCAAATGGTGGTATTTTATTACTTTCCATGCACTAATTCTACCACCAGTCTTTGTCAAACTTTTGGGTAGTCATTTTTGGTGTTATTTTTCACACACATTCTACTTAAGGCATGGATTCTCGGCTCCTGTTAGGTGTTACTGCCAGGGAACACCCCAATATGTATTCAGCAACATCTCCTGAGTACAGTGATACCACCCATGTACAGGTGTGTCGGGTTCTCTGGTGGCTAAAATACCTTATTTGGAGGGTGCGCATTCCAGTTTTGCAACTTGGAATTTTCACAGCTGGTCATCATGCACCCATGTCCCATTTGGGAAATTTTTGATGCCGGCCAATGTAATTTACCCCTATCAAACCATATATTTTTGAAACGTAGACACCCTAGGGTATTTTAACACTTTCCATGCACTAATTCTACCACCAGTCTTTGTCAAACTTTTGGGTAGTCATTTTTATGTGTTATTTTTCACACACATTCTATTTTAGGCATGGATTCTCAGCTCCTGTTAGGTGTTACTGCCAAAGAACACCCCAATATTTGTTCAGCAACATCTCATGAGTACAGTGACACCACCTATGCATAGGTGTGTTGGGTTGTTCGGGGGACGCATTGCCAAACTTCTGACATGTGTTTTTCAAATTTGACATATCTTCTTTGCCTACCTATATTTATTTTCTTGCCATGAGTGTGCATATATTTGAAAAGTTGACACCCGATGTATTGTATATGGAGTGCTTTGATGCAATCGTTTTAGCCAAAAAAATTGGAGAAATTGTGTGGTGGTCATAGGCGTGCACACAGGGTGTGCCGGGTGTGCCTGGGCACACCCTAATCCCCGCGGCCCGCACTATGTGCCTCCCTCCTCCCTCATAGACCCACAGACATGGAGGAAGGCAGAAGAGGACCCAGCAACGCTCGAGGTCATGGCAACGCTCAGATCTCGCGAGAGTTCACTCACCACTGGACCACCAGGGATGGCAGCAGCAAGGCCCTCCCTAGAAAAAGATAACAAGGGAGAGGGTATATTAACTAAATGCCCCCCCCCCCCACCCCCACACAATGCACACAAACAGCACCCACACACATACATCAGCCTTATACACACACACACACACACACACAAACACACTAACAGCACCCTCACACATACATCACCCTTACACACACAAACTAACAGCACCCTCACACTAACAGCACCCTTACATACACAGCACCATTACACATACACACATGCACACTAACATCACCCACACACATACAGCACCCTTGCACACAGCGCCCTCACACACACACAGCGCCCTTACGCACACAGAGCCTTCACACACACAGTGCCTGCACACACACACAGCGCTCACACACACACAGCGCCCTCACACACACACACAGCGCCCACACACACAGCACCCTCACACACACACAGCAGTATATATTTGTGTATGTGTATGTGTGTGTGTGTGTGTATATATATATATATATATATACACGGCGTGTGTGTTTGTGCTTTAGGGTGCACACCCTTATACAATAGGCTGCGCACGCCTATGGTGGTGGTAATTTTTTAATTTTCATTTTTACACACCCATTGCTTTTTGACTGTGATTTAGGAGAGCCTGATGTTGGTTATTGCAAGCAAACACTCCAGGTTGTATTCTGCAATGCCTCCTGAGTACACCCATGCCCCCCATGCATAGATTTGCCAGGATTTGGGGAAGGTTCAGTTACAATTGTAATGACTTGTAATTTGAGTTGAAATTGAGAGTATTTCTTCTGATAAGCCTATCTTTAGTTTGGGGCTTATCATGCACCCCAGTATTATTTATTGCCACGAAAGTGTATATATTTGAAACACAGATCTCTCTCCCTCTCACTAAAACACAAGTGAAGAGAGGGATGGAGATCCATACTGATCAGAGTCAATATACTAATATTGACCTGATCAGACAAATGGGGATCATAGTTAGAATAAATATTATTCTAGGGGCAAGCTCTGATTGGATGACCCTAGCCTGCCTCTATGATGAGGCAGGCTAGGGACACCCCTATAAGCCCCATGATGCACTGCCTTTAGAAAGGCAGCACCATCTTGGGATCCACATGGCAGGGGGGGGAGGGGCTTAATTAATAGGTTTATTTATTAAAAAAAATTCTCATTATTTTTCACCCCTCGAGGCACTCAGCACAGGCAGAGCATCGGAAGCCTGCCCGATGGCTTCTGATGCCCCGCTTTGCTGCTGGGTGCCACATAGAGCAACCCAGAAGTGATCGCTCCGGGGTGCCCGGCAGTAAGAAGAGGCATTTCATGATGCCTCAACATTAAGGCATCGCTGCAATACCATTAGAGTGGCTGAAAGCGATCATGATCACTTCCAGCGCTCAAATTTGCAGCGGACATATCAGGTCCCTAAGGGCCTTAAGGACTGTTTTTTGTCGGACGTACCTGATACGTCCGTGGTCAGGAAGGGGTTAAATATAGTAACGACTTCTGCCTTTTTCCAATCCTCCGGTACAATACCTGAAACAAAAGAATCTTGAAAGATTAAATACAGAGGTTCACTTATTTTCCCACTTAGCTCCTTAAGTACTCGTGGGTGAAAACCATTAGGCCCCCGAGCTTTCTTTACATTAATTTTATTTAAAGGGATTCTCTAGTGCCATGAAAGCAAGCCCATTTTCCTGGCACTGTAGAATTCTGGAGTGCCCCTCTCCCGCCCCCCAACTGAATCAGGCTCCACCCATGCTCCTCCTTGGCAGACTTCCACTGAAGAGACCTAATGCGCATGCGCAGCAATGGCCGTGCGCAAGCATTAGATCTCCCCATAGAAAAGCATTATTCAATGCTTTCCTATGGGGATTCAAGCGACGCTGTAGGTCCTCATGCATAGTGTAAGGACGTCCAGCATCGTTTAGATAACCAAAAGTCGTCTAAGAAGCAGGAAGTCACTCTAGTGGCTGAGGAGGACTTAACCCTGCAAGGTAATTATTGCAGTTTATAAAAACTGCAATAATTACACTTGCAGAGTTATGGGTGATGGGAGTGGGCACCCAGACCACTTCAATGGTCTGAAATGGTCTGAGTGCTTACAGTGTCCCTTTAACTGCTATAGCACCTTGTTTTGAGTCATCCAATCACAAGTTATATGCAAGTTTTTTGCAGCAATAAATTGCATATCTCTTGCCATAGGATCCTCATTAATACATACTAAAGAAAAATTGTTATTTAAAATGTCTGCCTTGTCCTGTATCAGACAGGTCCCTCAAATTGCAATCCATAAAATTACTTAAAGGGACTCTCCAATGCCAGGAAAACATATCCGTTTTAGGCTGCTGCAGTGCCCCTCTCTCTCCCACCCCCCATCCAATGTTGCTGAAGGGGCTAAAACCCCTTCAATGACTTACCTGAATCCCACGCCGATGTCCCTCTGTGCTGGGTCAGGCTCTGCCCACGCTTCTCACCCACCAACGTCAGCCGGCGGGGGAGACCTAATGAGCATGCGCGGCTATGTCCACGCGCACATTAGACCTCACCATAGAAAAGCATTATTCAATGCTTTTCTATGGGGAATCCAAACAAAGCTGGAGGTCCTCATGCATAGCGTGAGGACATCCACCGTCGTTTAAAACACTTTTTGTGTTTTAAGAAACTAAGACTTAACCCTGCAAGGTAATTATTGCAGTTTATAAAAACTGCAATAATTACATTTGCACGGTTAAGGATGGTGGGAGTTGGCAGCCAGACCACTCCAATGGGCAGAAGTGGTTAGGGTGTCTGGACTAAAAATATTACATAAATATGCACGTATAATTTAAATATATACATATTTAAATATTTGAGGTCTACGTGTATATTAGTGAAATTATTTATGTAATTATGTATATGGATATATTTATATGTTGTATTATTTTTATTTATTTATATATACATAAATATATATACTTTCATTCTAAGTGTTTTTTGATATGAATATATATATTAATATCAAAACACAGTTAGAATAAATATATATAACATTTATTTTTATTTACTTATTATTTATATTTTATATATATATATATATACACAATATATAGTTATTATATATATTACATATGTGTGTAATTTAAATCTAAGTGTATTTTTATATTAATATATATTTATTTACATATATAGATACATATATTAATATATATAAAAATATTAATATAAAAATACACTTAGTGGTCATGTGACCACTCGGTCAGAGCAATTTGCCAAGAGGGGACTGTCTGGGCTCTCAGGCAGTCCCCCCAGAATGGTAGCAACACCAATCTGGTCAGTGGCGTGGACAGTGGGGACGTTCTTTGCTGCCAGACGTCGTTTAGACCCGGCTCCTTAAGGACGGCATAGAACGCCCGCCATCCTTAAGGGGTTAATATTCACATTCTGTCTTAAAAACTGGTATATGTTGTGTATGGGTACACCACAGGCAACCCAACCACTTAATCTCAATGAAGTGGTTTTAGTGCCATGTTCCTGTCATTTTAACCCTGCAGTGCAAAACATTGCAGTTCTGCGGGGACAGCAAGGTTTACATTGTAGGGATTAAATATCTCTGGTGGCTGTTACTCTGGCAGCCACTAGAGGAGATTCTGCTGAAATAGCCGAGTCAGACTCTGCTATTTCAATCAGATGGTCCAATCTGACTGGCGCAGTGCTGCCCTTTGCCGCACATTTTTACAAGCCTCCCAATGCTTTCATATGGGAAATCATCAGTCTTGATGATCTCAGCCATGGAGTGGGATGGCTGCATGGAGACTTTCACTGCGAGTGGGAAAATGTAACTAAAACTGCTTTTTCTACAGGTGGAGGCTGGCAACTAAACTGCCAACCGGGCGCTATAGCATTTGTAATTATTATTATTTATAACATGCCAACAAATGGGAATGGGAAAACATGCTTGTATTCCCAACATTATAGTGCTTCTTATTACAGCAGCACACAGCAAAATGCCAATAAATAAAGCTGCGTGTCTATATATCTATATGGTTTGTATACAATAATGAATTTATTTTAGATTTCTAATATAATATCCTAATCCATCTATAAGTGAAATGGATCAGTTTATGCATTTCCTGCCTTCTTCAAAGACAGATGCTTGACTCTTCTGGTAGCGAAGGGGTTGCTGTGAGTATTTAGAAACTGTATTCCATCTGGGTTTAATAAAGTAAGGGGAACTGAGTGCTGAGATGTGGCAGTGTTCCCTCCCACAATGAAGATTGTCCAAGCATTCCAAAGCTCTGAGTTGGAACTAGAGCAGGAGAACTGAACTGTTGCAGCACAGTCCAGCACAAGACGTTTTTAACAGTCATTAAGAGAACCATATTCTGCAATAAAAAAAAAACTTTGGAAACTGTCTCTGCGAACACCAAAGATGGCTGGGATTGTAGCCTGCGTCTTCCTTTCTTGTGTCACCCTAATCAATGCCCAGGCTCAGACCGCTTTCCTGGAGTACATACAAGGAAGGATGGGAGTTTTGGAGGTAAGAGGAACAAAGTTGCAAGGATCTGTCACGATCCTGGCAATAAATAAACTAGTAGCAATCCCTGGTTTCTGGGAAATTGTAATATGTAGTAATGACGGTATGTCTGATTCTAAAAAAAAATGGTATCTGCTACGTTCACCCCTATAATACGAAATTGTGCAATGAGAGTGTTAACCATGGAGCTGCATCCTCTGATTATAATATAGAAAGTGGAAAATTCATAAACTATTGGCTGACAAATTTGCATTAGAATGGGGGAGATTCATAAAAATTATCTGTTTTGTGAGGGGTTCCAATTTATTAATGTATGTTAAATATAGGTTTGCCTTTATACTTGCTTTGTATATTCTGATGGCTTTAAATATCCCGTTCTGATAGCCCATTCAATGCTGTGTGTGTGTGTGTGTGTGTGTGTGTGTGTGTGTGTGTGTGTGTCGGTCTGTTTGTCTGTCTTTCTACCTATCTTTTTAGCCTCCCTTATTTTGCCAATTATATAGCACGTAGACGGCATAAAATATGGCACCTATTATAATTCAGAGGTTTATTACAAAGTTGCTTTAAAAAAGGAAAAACACAATAAAACATATCTTATTTCACACACGGAGAAAGACACCTCACTGCAGACGAATCTTCCCCTGTTGAAGTTGTCAATCTTGATGACATTTGTCCAGTCTGATGTTTCTCATAGAGAAGCATTGTGGACACATGGTAATTGTGTGCCAGTCATTGTGATCTCCAAATCTAGTGATTCTCTCCAGCCATCCAGTGATCGTCAGATTGAACTGGCACTTTTATGATGCAGTGAGGTCTGCTGACTCCATGTGAATTTACGTTAAAGGGCACCAAAACCTCGACAACTCAGTATTGGAAATGAGTGCTGGGGGCCGGTTAGTCAGCACTTTCCGCAATGCCCCTCACGAAAAAAAAAAATCACAATCAGGTGTAGCTTACTAGTTTTTTTAATTAACCCAACCTCAACCGAACTGTTTGTGACGGTGTCTGGTCACCTATAATTATACACGACACATGGATACCAAGTCGCTTTGCAAATTTATTTTGCTCCTGAAACTCACCTTCATTATTTTATACATTAACATTATTGTCCTCAATTATTAATGTGCTGTGCTGTTCCTTCATCCATCAAACTCTATATGCCTAACTTTAAGTATTTCCATTCTGCTCATTTGTTGTGCTTCTCCTGGATCCTTCAAAGATTTATTTTAGTTTATAAACCATGTCCTTTCTATCACCTGCTTTATCATTCTTTCCTGTTGCCCCATTGGTGCTTTGTTCCTTTTCCTCTATTCATCCCTCTCTGTACATGCAATGAGAGGTCTGTTTGGAGTACTGGTCCGTGGGAGGAGAAGAGTGGAGCAGTCATTCTTCAAAAGTTGTTCTATAATGGCTTCTCAACAACCAGCACAGAGGCCTGAGAGAAGAATGCGTCACATTGTCTTCATCAATGACCAGTGCAATGAGTTTGAACATACAAAAAGATTTAAAAGATGTCTACACATTATATGGGTGACTGCATTTGAAAGCAGTCGCCTAATAAGAGGGTAATAAAGAAAGAAAAAAGGTCAGAAGGGAGTCAAACAGCCTCCCCTGGTGTCCATGATAATTTGCCTACATTTAGTACTTTAGACCATTTTTTTAACAGAACACTTTCATTGATTTCCTACTTTTTATTTTATTTTTATTCCTCAAGTTAAGTGCCTGCCAGACAGATAAACTTTTAAAAAGTAGTCCAACCAAAGTTGACTGTATGGTAACCCTAACTTTAAGGAACACTATAATGTCAGAAATACAAAACAGTATTCACTATAGTGTCTATAGTGTCCCTCTGCCCCCAGATGGCCACGGTGAATAAACGGTTAAAAAAAAAAAAAAAAACCTCCTCCAAAGTCGGCAATGGGGGGAACCTAAAGCGCATGAATCAATGCTTTGAAGACGCTAGACATCCTTATGCAAAGTGTGAGGATGTCCAGCATCATTTCACGGAAACACCAGGAGGAGCCTCTAGTGGCTCTCTGCTAGTCAGCCACTAGAGGGAGTCTTAACCCTGCAATGTAAACATTGCAGTTTCTCTAGATATAGGTGTCGTCACTAGTTTATATGTCACTTTCAGGATCTCACATAGAGCACTGCATCCTGTTCTGGAAACACGGCTGTAAGAAACACAATAATGTTAGAGCCTGGTTATAATTAGGAGATGTGCCTTTAAGACAGAGCAGAGATGGGGAAACTGCATGGCTTGGGGGTAACATTAAAACATTACTTTTATTTTTACAGAAAAGCTACTGTATATAAAACAGATTTCCATTACTACTGGAAGGGGCAAAATATCACAAAGATAAGCTGGTCTGTTTGTACTTTTTAGACTTTAGGGCATTGGCAGAATAGATGAATGGATGCAGCGACTGGTTTCTACTTACAAATCTATGTTGTATAAGACATTAGTACGCAAGGAACACGGTCTTAATATAAAACAACTTCTAGGCCTCAAGACAAAGTTATTCGAACATTCTCCACTCAGAAACATTGCACAGCACATTCACACAATGTTTATTGCATCAGTCCAGTAAGAGAATGTTGCCATCTAGCATAGCAAAATAGGAACATTTTAACCTCACAGCTCATGCGGTTGAGCTTAAAGTACAGTGTCATTAAACCATTATGATGTGTTGGCATTTAGTTAGTAAAATATACATCTGCCTCCCAAATGACTTGCAAACGTGCAGTTTGCATGCTATTATACTTTTGGGTTGTTTTCAGCACAAAAACAATAGAATACACATTTTACCCGTTCAGTTCTTTTTACACTTGCTGGCATTATTCATAAAGTCACTGTCTAACTGATATGGGTGCTGGTGCCGTGGACAGGATCAGAGAGGTGCCTTTTTTAAGGGTCCACCATGCTGCTGTTGCTGCTGGTTAGATGCTGTTGCTACTACTGGGTCGGCATTTGGCAGCTGTAGGTTCCCCAAGAGTGGATTCCACGGTAGCCACAACTCTGTGCAATTGCTGAACTTGTCGGGTAAGCCCCTCCACTTGGGTCTCGTTGACTTGCAACCTATCTTCCCATGTTCTCTGTCTCTTCTCTTCCCCCTTGATCTACTGGGTTACAACGCCCAGCTCATTTTGGGGTTCTTGGAGATCTGTTTTCCATACTTTACACAGGTCCAGGAGCAGCCTATTGATATCCCTTTTTGTTGAGGGTGTAGAGTCTTCATCAGACTCTGTCTCTTGGCCATCTTCACTGTGGTGGAAAAAAGCAGGAGACTCCACTTCCGAGTTCTCCATTGTGTCGTGCTGCGGGGTCTCTCATGGTGTAGGCTTCTCAAAGGAGATTAAGGATACACCTCCTATAAGGAGGGGTGTGTGTAACAATAAAAGGTGCTAAAACGTGAATAAAATAGGAGCAGCTCTATACACTAATGTGGAAATATTCTCTTATCCACAAAGGAGAGTCTAATGTCAACTTTTGACTTTCAGGTACCCCAAATCTCTTGATCTTGCAGCCCCATGTTGTCATCTGGTGTGGGCAGTAAAATAAGTTTCTCTGTGGAGTGTTTTAGGTGGGATAAAACTTTTTTTTTTTTATGGTGCTGGTATGGAACTCCACAGGAACATGTCTGTTAAGTCTCATAGTCAGCCATGCCACCACATAAGTATTTTTTTAGTTTACCCTATACATGTAGCTTAACATATCAGCATTTGCCTAGTTCAATTCATTTAATTTGTATTGGGGGTATGAGTGTTCCTTTACATAGCATATTATTGAAGTGGTACACCACAAATAACGAGTTTTGTGACACAGGGGTCCCAAATAAAGACTGTTGCTCTTAATCAGAATTTTAGAGGTACACAAACAGTTTTAACTCGGGATTATACTATAAATAAACAATTTCAGTTCTCAAAACCACAGTATGTAGATTTCTTTCCATTAGCCTGCAGATCTCTTGCCCTTAAAGGGACACTCAAAGCACCAAATACAACTAGATTTTTGAAATTGCGTTTGTGTATAGATCATGCCAGTGCAGTCTCACGGCTCATTTATCTGACGTTTAGTAGTTAAAGGGACAATATAGGCACCCAGACCACTCCATCTCATAGAAGTAATCTGTGTGCATTGCCCCTGTCCACTTATGCCTGCAATTGTACTTATTAAAACAAAAACAAAGGATTAGCGCTGTCAAACCAAATAAAAAGAAAAGGCAGCACATCTACACCTGAAGGGATGGGGCTTCCTCACAAACCCCAATAGGAGAGGGATACTAAAATGAATACAATTTGTTATCACAATAAAAAATATTCTCAGTAAAGATTAATGCTAAAGAATAAAAAAACAATAAGTAACTAAAAAAAGTAAGCATTTAAATGTCCAAAGTAATGTGCAACTTGCAAGGAAACAGACATATCCTGTGGGAAAGTATCTTCTTCTTGGAAGAACCAGAGGGTCATATAGTGCTAGAAATACAATTTGTATTCCTAGCACTATACTTAGTTTCCCTTTAAATAATTTTGTCTATGCAGCTGTAGCTACACCTCCCTGCATGTAATGTGCACAGCCTTCTTAAACACTTCCCGTAAAGAGAGATCTCATTTTTATACTTCCTATATTGTAAAGCGTATTTAATTTAGATTTTTTTTGTCTCCTGGTCTGATAATAGCCTGCAGGATCCTCATGTGTATCATAAAAGTTAAATTAAGAGAGCAAGTGATTTTAAAAAAACTCTAAAGTAAACACACTGTGCTGTAAGATCTGATAAAACATGTGACCATTCTTTTTGTATGTTGGCTGTGTGCCGAAAGCATGGGAAGGTGTAACTAGGGCTGCTTAAACAGAAAGAAAGTGGTTTGACTACAAAATGGCAGATAATTGTGCAAGGAGACTGTGGGGTATGATCTATACAACAAAAATAAACTAAAGTTATTTTGGTGCTTAGAGTATCCCTTTAATCCCTTCAGTCTCAAATTATTTTACCCTCCGCATTTTGGGTATTGTAACTTCGATCCATTCTACAAGTCTCTTACCTTCCCATAAATGTTTTTTTTATCAGCACCACTCTCAATTGCCTACTCTTCAGGCAGAGGAGGTTGACACGTGCAAAGTCTCTGTCTTCCAGACCAATATGATATATCACATTATATACCCATCACTGTAAATAATTACAGCATGCAAGTCATATATATATATATATATATATATATATATATAGAAAAGGTATAGATTGGGCACTCACCCTTAAATGGCTGTAGCTGATTCTTGCCTTCGGTGCTACCTGCGTCCAAAATATATAATCAAAGAATAAACGGAGCACTCAGAAAGGACTTCTTTTTCTGTGCTTTAATGTGGCAAACGATTACATCAAATCTTCAAATCGACGTTTCGACCCCTTAGGGTCTTTTTCAAGATCAAACAGTGTGTGAAATGACAGAGTTTAAATACAAAATACTAATTAACAACTCACCAATCTCGTGTGTGCGACTACCCGGACCCGGAAGTGTTCCACCACCTCACGTGACTCATGGGACGTGCGTCCGTGCGTGCGTCATGGTTGCTAAGAGATGGAGTGTAAACTCTGTGAAAGTTACAACGTGGTTGTAGCGGATTGGTACCGGGCTGTCCCACGACATGTATGAGAATAAGTGTATTTGGTCATATGGCTGGTTTAATGTGTATGTACATGTATAGAAAGCATGGTATCCGGGTATAATGACAGTTAAATGTATGTAAAGAATTGTATTCCTCTAGTTGTTCGGTAGAATCATTCAAATAAAACAAGGGAATGAAACTACCGAACAACCAGACCACCCAGGAATGAGTGTGCCTCCAATTACCGTTTGCAACAATGTTGCAAACAGGTAATTGGCAATCAGTGCAGTGTGGTCTTTGTCCTCTGGGTGGCCGCCATTCGGGAAACAAACACGTGGCGGCGGCCATCTTAAACTACCGAACAGCGGTGTTTTGCCGTCGAGTGTCTGGAACTAAAATCGGACACTTGACTAGGCAAACACCGCTGAGACCTCCATACTTCCAGAAATTCGTATGGAAACTACCGAATGACCCGCCGTTCGGTAGAAAGAGCCCCATAAACAAGGGAATTCATTCAAACCCTCTCCAGGCTCTATAACACAGGCAATTCGCCTGTTTTCATTCCCTTGTTTGTGACCGACCGCAGGGCCAAAATGCATGGAACTGTTTTCGGATACTTTACCCATGCGGTCGGTCAAATCTTTGGAACCCCATATCTCACGAACCATTCATCCGAATGGGCTAATTTTTAAGTATGTTGGTCCCCCAGAATAGAGCTATCTGGGGATGTTGGATTTGTGGATGTACCCCAAGTATTTAGGGTACATCCAAAACTCGGGGAAAACTGTGTACACAATAAGGGGATTATGATGCTAGAGGAGGGGAGGAGATCTGTGGGAGGTTACTACTTAGAGATTGGATAATGTCTTAAGTGATAGAACCTCCTCCCTTGCATGGGAGAGGGCTTTATAAGGAACTGTGGAATAAAGCTTGTCAGTCTACTCCTGAAACTGTGTGTCGTCCAGTTATTGGGATTGCGATGGGGATACTGCTGTATTACTTTACCTGCTGGAAACCTTGCCTATGGACTTAACATCACCTTGTTCCTGAGCCTCACTGGAATCTCTAGTGGAGAATAGCTGTGCAAGATCGGCTCTCCGCTACATTGGTTGGCAGCGCTGGGATCCAAACTCACAGAGGAACAAGCGTAAATGGAGTACGGATGGAGATTGATTTTTCTGCGCTAAAACGCTCCACGCTAAAGGACCTCCTAGAGGCAAGGGGTATACAAGCCAGCAATAAAGAAGAAAGCAGTACTTGTTACAGAACTCATGGCAGAGTACAGAATGGAGGGCGATTCAGTTCCGGCACAGAGGGAGCCGGGAGGAACACCACAAGGATTGGAATTCCAGAGGCAGGTTCAGTTCAGGCTATCCTTTTATGGGGAAAACCCCCCAACAGAAATTGTTACCAGGACAATGGCCGAGGTACAAGAATTCATCCTAAGGACACAGGCACCAGAACAAAGCTCTGCAATTAATGTGCCACAGGAAGGTAAGCCTAAAATACCATACCAGGCTTTTAAAACATATGTGGAGGCAGAGGAGGATATAGACGCTTTCCTGCAAGACTTTGAAAGACTGTGTGCACTGCATAAAATTAACGCAGAGGACTGGGTACCTATTTTGGCCGGAAGGTTAACCGGGAGGGCAGCAGAGGCATATCGGACTGTACCTAATGACGAAATAAGGAATTACAGTAAAGTGAAAGAAATTATACTCGCCAGGTATGCTATAACACCCGAGGCATACCGGCGGAGGTTCCGGGATCTAAAGAAAACAGAGAAGGACTCGCACGCAGAGTGGGCATGCCGATTACAGGGGGCAGCGCTCGGGTGGGTGCAAGCTAGCAAGGCACGTTCTATGGAGGATGTAATACATATGTTGCTGATGGAGCAGTTCTATGAGGGAGTAACCAATGAGGTCCAGGAATGGGTAAGGGACAGAAACCCTACTTCCCTTACCGAGGCGGCTAGGAAAGCGGATGACTACCTGGATGCACGCAGGTCACAAAAACCTGCAGCTCCAAAAGCAACCTTTAAAACATTCGGGGGAAACAACTACACCCCAGCTCCACCGAGACCGCTACCACCACCTCCACCACCCGCTGCACAGCCCCGGTTCCGACAACCCACCGCTGGCCCCTGTCATCACTGCCAGAAGTGGGGACATTATAAAAGGGAATGCCCACAGCTACGGGACCGTTCCACCTGGATTCGTCCAGGCCCACCTCCACCCAGGGCGGCCGCAGCCCACCACTACCAGGACCTAGTCACCACCCCATATGGTTCCGCAGTCCCCATTACTACTGTGGAACAATGGGAGGTACTGCACGAGGCAGATCCGGTCCAGGCCAATGTGGATAATCTACGGCACCATCGACAGACGGTATATCTGAATGGTACAGCAGTCCGGGGATTACGAGATTCGGGAGCCACCATCACTTTGGTACAGAGCCACCTGATTTCAGATCAGGCAAAACTGAACAAAACTGTTGCCGTCCGGGTAGCTGGGGGAGCAGTGTACCGGCTACCTACAGCAAGGGTACATTTACATTGGGGAGCGGGGGCAGGGGAAGTGGAGGTGGGGTTGATGCCACATTTACCGGCGGAGGTTTTATTGGGGAACGATCTGGGGAGGCTCACTTCTGCTTTTGAGCCCCAGTCACCCACCACAGGAGAGGTCAACCCTGTAGTCACCCGACAACAGGCCCGCACCCAGGACCACAACACACTGCCGGAGGTCCAGGTAAGCAACCCTACCCCCCCTCTAGAATGTGTCCCCTGGGCTCCACCTAATGAATTTGTAGCTGAAGTCGCAACAGACCCCACGCTTCAGGTGTATAGGGACAAGGTTGGCACGGGTTCCCCCGGGGCGGAGGGAGAGAAGTTTATCTGGGATAAACAACTTTTATACAGGGAAACAACCAAACAGATTACGGGGTTAGACCCGATAGCGAGGAGACAATTAGTGGTACCACAGCGGTACCGGGCTGAATTACTCCGGATAGCGCATGATATTCCGCTATCCGGACATCTAGGGGTTAGTCGCACCAGGTACAGACTAACCCAGAGTTTCTTCTGGCCAGGGATTAGCCAGGAAGTACGCAGATATTGCACGACTTGCGATACCTGCCAGAGAGTGGGAAAAAGGGGGGATCGCAGGAAGGCTAAACTTCACCCCTTACCCATAATAGAGGAACCTTTTAGCCGAATAGCGGTGGATCTGATAGGCCCCCTCAATAAAGTTAGCCCGTCAGGAAAACGGTATATTTTAACGGTCGTAGATTATGCCACCAGGTATCCAGAAGCAGTGGCTCTGACCAACATCCACGCTGAGACGGTCGCGGATGCCCTCATGCGGATATTCTCCCGGATGGGATTACCCAGGGAGATTATCTCGGATCAGGGTACCCAGTTTACCGCAGAATTCACCCAACACCTCTGGAGGATCTGTGGCATTAAGCCTATTATCAGCGCCCCTTACCACCCCCAGACGAACGGGCTCTGCGAACGATTCAATGGTACCTTGAAGCAGATGCTCCGAACCTTCGCAGAGACCCACAAGGACTGGGAACGATTCCTGCCGCACCTCCTATTTGCATACCGGGAGGTGCCGCAGGAATCCACAGGGTTCTCCCCGTTTGAATTATTGTTTGGAAGGAGGGTCCGAGGCCCATTGGATCTTATTAGAGAGCATTGGGAGGGAGACCGGAGCACAGATGGCACTCCCATCCTACCATATGTGTTGGCCTTTCGGGACCGCCTAGAAGCGTTGACCAAGACGGTACGGGAAAACCTTCAGGAGGCCCAGACCCGCCAGCGTACATGGTATGATCGGGGAGCCAGGGACCGTAGCTTTCAGGTCGGGCAGAAGGTACTAATTTTAAAACCTGTCCGACATGATAAGTTACAGGCCGCCTGGCAGGGCCCATATAAGGTGGTGGAGCAAAGATGCGATACCACCTATATTATCGGCCCCTGCACAGGGACTGGGGGGCGACGCATGCTCCATGTGAACATGCTGAAGCCCTACCACGAGCGTACTGAGGAGGTAACCGCCATCTGTGCCCCTAACACGGAAGAGTTTGACAGCTTACCCCTCCCCGATTTGCTGGGGGATGGGCAGCTGTCCGGAGATTTAGGGGAGGTTACGCTGGGAGATCGGCTGAGCCCACAGGAGCGGATCGAGGTACAGCAACTATTGGAAGAGAAACGCGACACGTTCTCTAATGTACCTGGATACACGCCTCTGGCAACTCACCGGGTCGAGACCCCAGGGCAACTACCCATGCGCCAGACGCCATACCGCATTCCAGAAGCGGTACGGGCAAACATGCGTAAGGAGATCGACGAAATGCTCCAACTGGGGGTGATTGAACCCTCAGACAGTCCTTGGGCATCTCCTGTAGTCCTCGTACCAAAGCGAGACGGTACGACCCGCTTCTGCGTGGACTATAGGAGATTGAACGAGAAGACTGTATCTGACGCCTATCCGATGCCCCGGATAGACGAGTTACTGGACAGAATGGCCAGGGGCCAATACCTCACCACTATTGACTTGTGTAAAGGGTATTGGCAAATCCCCCTGGCCCCAGACGCCATCCCGAAGTCGGCCTTTGTCACCCCATTTGGCTTGTACCAGTTTAAGGTCATGCCATTTGGGATGAAAAACGCCCCAGCCACCTTCCAAAGGATGGTGGATCGACTCCTAGATGGATTCCAGGACTATACATGTGCCTACCTGGACGATATTGCTATTTTTAGCAATACGTGGCAGGAACACTTAGCTCACATCGGAGCTGTACTAGATAGGATAAGGGAAGCAGGTCTGACCTTGAAGCCGGCCAAGTGTAGTATCGGCATGGCTGAGGTACAATACCTGGGACATAGAGTAGGGTGCGGTAAACAAAAACCCGAACCCGCCAAAGTAGAGGCTGTAGCCCAGTGGCCCACCCCTAGGACTAAGACCCAGGTTTTAGCGTTTCTAGGGACAGCAGGGTATTACCGGAAGTTTGTTCCCAATTATAGCGCCCTGGCCAAACCCCTCACTGACCTGACCCGTAAGAACCTTCCCCGCCAAGTAAACTGGACCCCGGAGTGTGAGCAGGCATTCCAACAATTGAAAAATGCACTGATAAATGCCCCTGTCTTGGCAGCTCCCAATCCAACTAAACGTTTTCTTGTTCACACAGACGCTTCTATGTTTGGATTGGGGGCAGTACTGAGTCAAGTCGGGGCCGATGGCGGGGAACATCCAGTGGCTTACATCAGTCGCAAACTGTTACCTCGAGAAGTAAGCTACGCCGCCATCGAAAAGGAATGCCTGGCTGTGGTGTGGGCCCTAAAGAAGCTACAACCCTATTTATATGGACAGCCCTTTTCCTTGCTCACGGATCACAACCCGTTAGTCTGGCTGAACCGGGTGGCTGGAGACAACGCCAGGCTGCTGCGCTGGAGTTTGGCGCTACAGCCTTTTGACTTTAATATCCAGTACCGGCCGGGTAAGCAGAATGGAAATGCTGACGGGTTGTCAAGACAAACTGACTTAGAGAAATGATCCGTGAGCCCCCGGACATCCCCAAGCCGATCCGTGTTGGATCAGACTGTGTATGCCGGCTTGTGGGCAAGGGGGAGCAGTGTAGCGGATTGGTACCGGGCTGTCCCACGACATGTATGAGAATAAGTGTATTTGGTCATATGGCTGGTTTAATGTGTATGTACATGTATAGAAAGCATGGTATCCGGGTATAATGACAGTTAAATGTATGTAAAGAATTGTATTCCTCTAGTTGTTCGGTAGAATCATTCAAATAAAACAAGGGAATGAAACTACCGAACAACCAGACCACCCAGGAATGAGTGTGCCTCCAATTACCGTTTGCAACAATGTTGCAAACAGGTAATTGGCAATCAGTGCAGTGTGGTCTTTGTCCTCTGGGTGGCCGCCATTCGGGAAACAAACACGTGGCGGCGGCCATCTTAAACTACCGAACAGCGGTGTTTTGCCGTCGAGTGTCTGGAACTAAAATCGGACACTTGACTAGGCAAACACCGCTGAGACCTCCATACTTCCAGAAATTCGTATGGAAACTACCGAATGACCCGCCGTTCGGTAGAAAGAGCCCCATAAACAAGGGAATTCATTCAAACCCTCTCCAGGCTCTATAACACAGGCAATTCGCCTGTTTTCATTCCCTTGTTTGTGACCGACCGCAGGGCCAAAATGCATGGAACTGTTTTCGGATACTTTACCCATGCGGTCGGTCAAATCTTTGGAACCCCATATCTCACGAACCATTCATCCGAATGGGCTAATTTTTAAGTATGTTGGTCCCCCAGAATAGAGCTATCTGGGGATGTTGGATTTGTGGATGTACCCCAAGTATTTAGGGTACATCCAAAACTCGGGGAAAACTGTGTACACAATAAGGGGATTATGATGCTAGAGGAGGGGAGGAGATCTGTGGGAGGTTACTACTTAGAGATTGGATAATGTCTTAAGTGATAGAACCTCCTCCCTTGCATGGGAGAGGGCTTTATAAGGAACTGTGGAATAAAGCTTGTCAGTCTACTCCTGAAACTGTGTGTCGTCCAGTTATTGGGATTGCGATGGGGATACTGCTGTATTACTTTACCTGCTGGAAACCTTGCCTATGGACTTAACATCACCTTGTTCCTGAGCCTCACTGGAATCTCTAGTGGAGAATAGCTGTGCAAGATCGGCTCTCCGCTACAGTGGTTGCTAAGTAATGGAGTGTAAACTCCGTGTGTGGATAGTGTACATACCAGAGAACCCGTGCATAAAGACATATGGCTCAAAGGAGTTAAGAGATCCCTAAGAGAGATCATAAGGTGATGATTAAAAACAAATAAATATGGAAACATATTCAAACTGAGGATTTCTGGTATGTTGAAAAATGTCACAATGAGACGAATGCCGAAAAAGGTAAATAGTCTAACTGTGAAAAAAGTGAGTTGTGTGAATAAGTGAAAACGTGACAAAAAAAACCAAAATATAAGCAATCAGTTCGGCAAAGGTCTCAAGAACATACCACAAAAGCGGGTAGTGATAGATAAAATTAATTTGGAGCATAAATATATCAAGTAATATTTTAAAGAAAAAATGTAAATTATACAATATTATCTAATAAGTAATAATGGTCGTAAATGTCGCTGATCACAAGATTAAATATCCATATCTGGAGAGTAGGGCTGATGACTAGCTACTGGGAATAATTCACAGAAACATGGTGAATGAAATATATTCGTTTAGTCCCTTTGGTGTAACAGTGTCTAGGCGGTGTATCCAGTAAGTTTCACGTTGGAGTAATAGTTTAGATCTATCTCCTCCTCTGGGACTGGGTGGCACATGATCAATGGCCATAAATTTAAGTGTAGGAAGTCTATGGTTCAGTTGGAGAAAATGTTTGGCGACAGGTTTGTCGGATTTTTGGTCCCTAAATGCTGTGGTGATGGTAGATCTATGACCTCGGATCCTTTCTCGGAGAGTTAGGTCCGTTTTTCCAACATAGGACAGACCACACGGACAAGTGATTAAATATATTACATGATCAGTCATGCATGTAATATAGTGGGTGATGGGAATTCGAATACCACTATGTGGGTGGACAAATGAACTGCCTGTGTTCATGTGACTGCAAGTGACGCATCCACTGCAACGGTAGCAGCCTTTCTTGATAGGTCCTGTGGGTTTCTGGTAACATAGGATGGGATCGCTTTTGACTAATAGGTCTCTCAGGTTCTTATTTCTTTTTAGGCTGATATTAGGTTTTTGAGAGAAAATGGATGGTAGATTCTTATCAGAACCTAAGATGCCCCAATACTTGTGCATGGCTCTTTGAATTTGTGGGGTACCGGTGTGAAGAGTTAGTGGTAAATACATCTTGGTTGCAGTTGGCTTTTTTCTGGCAGTCTCCATGGGTTCTCTTGTCATGTGTCTGTTGGCTTTATCCAATGCTCTTTCGAGGACTTCACGGCTATAGCCTCTAGCCAGGAATCTCGCGGTCATCTCTTGCAATTGGTTTGCTTGATTCCTGGGATCACTGTTGTATCTCAACACACGCATGTACTGGGATACTGGAAGTGACTGGAATATCAGCTCTGGAGAATCGGCATCCGATGCGGATAATCAAGACGAAAGTACCACACAGGACAAACGTCCTTTTTTAGAGACTGGTACTCGACCGCACAAATCCCCAGGAACATTAAACACTCAGTTCCGTGGAGGAAAAAGAACCCAATCACCAGGAGGGGACAGAAGGGACACTCGAAGCACAGGACTAAAGGGAAAACCACCGTTGAGGAAGAGATGAAGCTTGTATTTAATTTATCATCAAATAATTTAACAGAACACCACTTATCAGTACTTTCAAAAGGACTGACTTTTTTACCTGTCTCCAAACCAGCTCCTTTACAAGTTGACATCGAATTTTACAAAATCCAACGTAATTTGATAAACTATGAGAGATGGAAAGACAGTCCTACGATATCAGACACCACCACAACCACCCAACAACCATTCAAAGTGAAGTACAAAGGCGATGTAAAAACCTCTAACACATCCATCAGGACATTTATTCAATCAGTGAAGAACGAATCCGAACAAGCACTCAAGAACCCCATTGACAATCGACAGAACTTAACTAGCTCTGAAAAGAGGGCTCTTCAAGACCTAACATCAGACCCTAATATCATTATCCGCCCCGCGGACAAAGGGGGAGCCATTGTAGTGATGTCCTATGCCAAATACAAAGATGAGATATACAATCAACTCTCCGACACAACCACTTACCAGAAATTAACCTTTAACCCTGTGAAGAAATTCCAAAATAAAATTCAAATCACCATCAACACTGGAGTTCAGATGGGTTTCATTAATTCAAATTTGGCCAAATTTCTATACGTTGAACATCCCAAACATCCTGTTCTATACACCCTACCAAAAATTCACAAAGACCCACTTAATCCGCCAGGAAGACCGATAGTTTCGGCTCGAGATAGCCTACTAGAACCTATCGGTAAATACATCGACCACCATATCAAAACCTCAGTCACGGATCTTCCAACCTGCCTACGAGACACCAGTGAGTTCCTGAACAACATCAAAAAAGTAACCTCAGTGGAAGCACAACACCTACTGGTTACATTAGATGTTAAACATTTATATACAATAATACCTCATACAGAAGGTGTTCAGGCACTACGACAGATTCTCTCTAAGTCTTCCAAATATAATGGTCCACCTATCGAATTCCTCATGGAGCTTTTACATATAGCTCTTACTTGTAATTATTTTAAGTTCGAAGACCATTTCTACCTACAATTGATGGGTACTTCAATGGGAGCAGCAATGGCACCTTCATATGCCAATGCCTACATGTTCCTCTTCGAAACCCAACATATTCTGGAGAAATTCCATCAACAGATACTTGTATATCATCGCTTTGTAGACGACATTTTTTTGATTTGGACGGGAACTACTAGCAATCTGGAACAAATGATTAATGAAATCAACTCCTCAGAACTTCCGGTGAAATTGACACTCACAGTGAATACCCAGATCATTCAATTCTTGGACGTCTCTGTATATAAAGACAGAGAGACAGGCCAGTTGGGCTATACTCTCTACCGCAAGGAGACCGCGAGGAATACTCTACTCCACTTCAACAGCTATCACCCACATAAGCTGAAAGAGTCACTTCCAGTATCCCAGTACATGCGTGTGTTGAGATACAACAGTGATCCCAGGAATCAAGCAAACCAATTGCAAGAGATGACCGCGAGATTCCTGGCTAGAGGCTATAGCCGTGAAGTCCTCGAAAGAGCATTGGATAAAGCCAACAGACACATGACAAGAGAACCCATGGAGACTGCCAGAAAAAAGCCAACTGCAACCAAGATGTATTTACCACTAACTCTTCACACCGGTACCCCACAAATTCAAAGAGCCATGCACAAGTATTGGGGCATCTTAGGTTCTGATAAGAATCTACCATCAATTTTCTCTCAAAAACCTAATATCAGCCTAAAAAGAAATAAGAACCTGAGAGACCTATTAGTCAAAAGCGATCCCATCCTATGTTACCAGAAACCCACAGGACCTATCAAGAAAGGCTGCTACCGTTGCAGTGGATGTGTCACTTGCAGTCACATGAACACAGGCAGTTCATTTGTCCACCCACATAGTGGTATTCGAATTCCCATCACCCACTATATTACATGCATGACTGATCATGTAATATATTTAATCACTTGTCCGTGTGGTCTGTCCTACGTTGGAAAAACGGACCTAACTCTCCGAGAAAGGATCCGAGGTCATAGATCAGTGATGGCGAACCTATGGCACGCGTGCCACAGGTGGCACGCCGAGCCCTCTCTGTGGGCACGCGGCCACAGGTCCGCCATCACTGCAGAATAGGCGCCTGCCTGCCCGAAACGGCAGGCGCCTATTCTGCTTCCGGGTCGGGAGGCAGGGGGAGGGATCTGTGTAGCAGCTCCCCCTGTCCTCCCGCGCGATGCTGTGTGGAGCGTTGCCGAGCGTTACCATGGCAACGCTCCACACAGCATCACGCGGGAGGACAGGGGGAGCTGCTACACAGATCCCTCCCCCTGCAGTACTTACCACCACCGGACCACCAGGGATGGCTGTGCCCCCCCCACACTTCATTGAAGGTAAGAAGGAGGGGGTGGGATACTAACACACCACCCCTACCCCCCCAGAAGTACCCTTACCCCCCCTGCAGCACCACCCCTACCCACCACAGCACCCTACCCACCACAGCACCACCCCTACTCCCCACAGCACCACCCTACCCCCCCAGCAGCACCCTACCCCCCCCAGCACCACCCCTACCCACCACAGCACCCTACCCACCACAGCACCACCCCTACAGCACCACCCCTACCCCCCAGCAGCACCACCCCTACCCCCCATTAGCACCACCCCACCCCCCAGCAGCACCCTACCCCCCCAGCAGCACCCTACCCCCCCATCACCACCCCTACCCACCACAGCCTCACCCCTACCCCCACAGCACCACCCCTACCCACCACAGCACCCTACCCACCCCCCCAGCAGCACCCTACCCCCCCAGCACCACCCCTACCCCCCACAGCACCACCCCTACCCCCCCAGCACCACCCCACACCCCCAACAGCACCCTACCCCCCCCAGCACCACCCCACCCCCCCAGCACCACCCCAGCACCACCCTACCCCCCAGCACCATCCTACCCCCCCAGCAGCACCCCACCCCCCCAGCACCACCCCACTCCCCCAGCAGCACCCCACCCCCCCAGCAGCACCCCACCCCCCCAGCAGCACCCTACCCCCCAGCACCACCCCACCCCCCCAGCACCACCCTACCCCCCCAGCACCACCCTACCCCCCAGCACCACCCCACCCCACCCCCCCAGCAGCACCCCTACCCCCCCAGAAGTACCCCTACCCCCCCAGAAGTACCCCTACCCCCCAGCAGTACCCCTACTCCCCCACAACAGTACCCCTACTCCCCCACACACAGTACCCCTACTCCCCCACACACAGTACCCCTACCCCCCCACACAGTACCCCTACCCCCCACACAGTACCCCTTACCCTCCCCCACACAGTACCCCTTACCACCCACAGCACAGCACCCCTCTCACACCCATACAGCACCCCTCTCACACACATACAGCACCCCCCCCCCACACACACACATCACCCCCCCCCCACACACACACACACACAGCACCCCCCCCACACACACACACACAGCACCACCCCAAACACACACACAGCACCCCCCCAAACACACACACAGCACCCCCCCAAACACACACACAGCACCCCCCCCAAACACCCAGCACCCCCCCAAACACCCAGCACCCCCCCAAACACCCAGCACCCCCCAAACACCCAGCACTCCCCCAAACACCCAGCACTCCCCCCACACACACCCAGCACTCCCCCCACACACACCCAGCACTCCCCCACACATACACAGCACCCCCCCACACACACACAGCACCCCCCCACACACACACAGCACCCCCCCCCACACACACAGCACCCCCCCACACACACACAGCACCCCCCCCCCAAACACACACAGCACCCCCCCCAAACACACACAGCACCCCCCCAAACACACACAGCACCCCCCCCACACACACACAGCACCCCTCATTTACACATACAACACGCACCCCCCCCCCCCACACACACACGCAATTGCCGTGTTGGCACTTTAAGGAAAAAAAAGTTGGCATGTATTGCGCTTTGGGCACTCGGGCTCAAAAAGGTTCGCCATCACTGTCATAGATCTACCATCACCACAGCATTTAGGGACCAAAAATCCGACAAACCTGTCGCCAAACATTTTCTCCAACTGAACCATAGACTTCCTACACTTAAATTTATGGCCATTGATCATGTGCCACCAAGTCCCAGAGGAGGAGATAGATCTAAACTATTACTCCAACGTGAAACTTACTGGATACACCGCCTAGACACTGTTACACCAAAGGGACTAAACGAATATATTTCATTCACCATGTTTCTGTGAATTATTCCCAGTAGCTAGTCATCAGCCCTACTCTCCAGATATGGATATTTAATCTTGTGATCAGCGACATTTACGACCATTATTACTTATTAGATAATATTGTATAATGTACATTTTTTCTTTAAAATATTACTTGATATATTTATGCTCTATATTAATTTTATCTATCACTACCCGCTTTTGTGGTATGTTCTTGAGACCTTTGCCGAACTGATTGCTTATATTTTGGTTTTTTTGTCACGTTTTCACTTATTCACACAACTCACTTTTTTCACAGTTAGACTATTTACCTTTTTCGGCATTCGTCTCATTGTGACATTTTTCAACATACCAGAAATCCTCCGTTTGAATATGTTTCCATATTCATTTGTTTTTAATCATCACCTTATGATCTCTCTTAGGGATCTCTTAACTCCTTTGAGCCATATGTCTTTATGCACGGGTTCTCCGGTATGTACACTATCCACACACGGAGTTTACACTCTATTACTTAGCAACCACGTTGTAACTTTCACGGAGTTTACACTCCATCTCTTAGCAACCATGACGCATCCCATGAGTCACGTGAGGTGGTGGAACACTTCCGGGTCCGGGTAGTCGCACACACGAGATTGGTGAGTTGTTAATTAGTATTTTGTATTTAAACTCTGTCATTTCACACACTGTTTGATCTTGAAAAAGACCCTAAGGGGTCGAAACGTCGATTTGAAGATTTGATGTAATCGTTTGCCACATTAAAGCACAGAAAAAGAAGTCCTTCTTTGATTATATATATATATGTGTGTGCTTGGGGCATGAAAAGCCTTATGTTAGAGGTAGTTATGTAATTTCCTCATGGTAGACATACATAGATATGACAAAAGTCGATTGTGGTATGCCGGAACCGATGGTGCTGTAGGCCTGCAATAAAAGAGGTCCCACCCAATATAAAGATATGAGAAAAGGGAGTGGTGGGGAGGGCAAATCGCCAGATCTGAAACGGTAGTGAGGAGAGGTCTGGCATCCCTTAATAAGGGAACACAAGCCCCTCCCACAACTACAGGCCCAAATCTACATGTATATATATATATATATATATATATATATTTCAAGTAGAGATTGTAGCCGCATTAGTCCAGTGATGCACTTGTAAAAAATAGATGGAATTTGTATCTTGTAATACCTTTTTAATTGGATTAACATAATTTTGTAATGACAAACTCTCAGGAGTACCTCCCTTTCTCAAGTCTAAAGCTTTTCTTAGCAAAGACGACACATAGAATTCAAAATTGAGTTGTGATACAGGGGTTAAATTGACATGAGTGCAGATAAGACACAGGTTTGATGGAAAATAGATACCATTCTCACAGAGGGTCGTAAATATCCTGGGGTTGTTTTCTCTCTCCCCCCTCACTCTGTGATCTTCATACAATATATTTACGACCCTTTGCATGCTTACTGGAAATAAGCATATGAGTGTCACTCAAAATAGATATTCAAGATCAGTATTCCTCTGTGCTTAATATATATGAATTCATACATACACAGCCAGCCACCTTTTACATGTACTACATGCTCATACCATAACATGCAAGGTACGTACTTGAGAGTGTGGGTGTTTGTCCGTGAGTGTCCATGAACATGTAGATCGCTCACAACACTGTGTTCTATATCTGATTGCATATACTGCTTACAGGACAGAATTTCTCAATGGCACGACCAGAGCTCTCGATACAGCTCAGAACTTCGAGAATTCAAGAACCAGGTGCTGAAATTGCTGGAGAATATAGAAAAAGAGCGTGATGGTCTGAGGAACGAGATGGAGAATACAAATATCCGTGTGGATCGGTTGGAGAGAGAGGTAGACTACATAGAGACCCAAAACCCAGCACCTTCATGCGTGGAGGTTGATGAAAAATTGACCGAGCTCCACATTGAGAAAAAGAAGAAGAATGAAAAATATGCAAAACTGATAGGTAACTTGTTTGTTTTACTTGTTACTTTTCTTGCTTCAAGCTGCATCACTAGTACAACAACCACATCTCACTTTTTTACTGCTTACTGGAGCCCTCCAAGCACCATAAGCAGTACAGCCCTCTTGTGGTTATGGTGCTAGCAGTGCAGTGGCACCCTCACAGAGTAAGTAGTCAAATCATTTAATACTGATTCAGAAAGCTCTGCACTGAGATAAACCTGGCAGTGCAGGATATTGCTCATTGGTTGAGATCTGTTAGCTGACAGTCTCAGCAAAAAAAACAGTCCTGCATTGCAGGGTTTAAAAGGACACTATAGGCACCCAGACCACTTCAGCTCATTGAAGTGGTCTGGTTGCATAGTCACAGGTCCCTTAACCCTGCAAAGGTAATTATTGCAGTTTTTAATAAAGTGCAAAATGTACCTGTCAAGGTTTACTCCACCTCTGGTAGACAGCCACGCAAGGGACTTCTGGGTCAGTAGGCAACTTTTGGTCGTCTAACTGATGCTGGGCATCCTCACGCTATGCATGGGGACATCCAGCATCACCCAAAATTGTATAATGCTTTCCTATTCGGAAGTACTAATACGAGCGCAGCCATTGCTGCGCCTGCACATTAGATCCCCCCGCCTGCTGACGTCGGCAAGGGAGGAGTGGAGGCAGAGCCCGAGCCAGCGCGGAGGGGCATCGGGGCTGGACTCAGGTAAGTGACAGGAGTGTTTTGTTACTCTCTCTGCCTCACAATAGGGGGCCTTGATGGAGATGGGAACTATAGGGGGCTATAGTGCCAGGAAATCCACTTTGTTTGTTTTCCTTGCACTAGGAGGAAAAGGGTGGATCCGAAGTAACTTGTTGGTTGTGCTTGGAGTGTTCCTTTAAACTGATAGAAAAATAAATTCTGATTGCTGTATAAAATGTTTTGCTGCCATTATACAAATTTATTTAGAGAGACACTCAAAGCATTTTATATATGTGTAGGGTTGGTTAAAGTTACTTATTCTAGGTGGGAAATATTGTTCATTTTTTAATATATTTTTTGCTCAATAGGTCCAGTCTTTCTGCCCTTTTCTTCCGACCTGACTTACTTCACCTTGCTGTGCCAGGAATACGTGGTGCACAGCAAAGGTTTCACTGGCTTGTAGTTAAAGGCAATTTAAGTAGTTAGCATTCTATCATAGAAAACTGACAACTGTGCTACAATTTCCATAAATCTCTGAGATAACCATAAAGTACTTCTGTGCAGGGATATGCGAGACAGGCTCTTTACTTTGCTTTAAAAAAATATTGGAGGAATGTGTCAATTTCTGCCTATCTCTTTAGTAACTCATTTAGGCATTTCGAAATTGTATCTCTCTATGGAAAACAACATGATGGAGATGTCCAACCACAATCATTCCACCCATATTCTACCCATATTAGAAAAAACACCAGACTCCCACAAAGGTGTTGGATGTTTTAGCACAAAGCCAGTTTAATACAATAACAATACAACATTACAATCCTTTGTTGGCAGGGCCAGCGCAAGGATTTATTCATCCGAGGCAAAGAAAAAAAATCCAGTATGTTCCCCATGTGTTTTTACCTTTAGTCTCAGTCTATTCCAATTTTCTTGCTATTTCTTTACTTGTCTCTTTCCCTTCTTCATTAGTCTTATTTCATGCTAGCTAACTGTACATGGGGGATGCAATTTGTGTTTGCTGCCATGGGTGTGGAGCTGCTAGTGGTTTTGTTGTGTGTGGTGAGTGGAGGTAGGCTGTATGTGTTTATGTGCATAGAAGCTACTTATATTGTGTGTGGAGAGGCTGCATATGTTGTTTGTGGGTGCTGTATGTGTTTTATGTGGGGGCTATGTGTGGGGGTGCTGCTTGTGGAGTTGCTGTATATGCTGTGTGTGGTAGGCTGTCTGTGTTGTCTTTGTGGGAAGCTGCCTGTTTTCTGTATTGTGTTTTTGGCTGTGTGTGTTGTGTGAGAATTTCGTTTTTGGCTGTGTGTTGTGTGTAAAGGCTCCATGTGAGGTTGCTGTGTATGTGAGGTTAGGCTATGTGTGCGGTGTCTATATGTCTTGAATGTGAGGAGTGACTGTTTGCTCTGCAATGTTTGAGGAGGCTGCATGTGTGTTGTGTCGGTGAGTTGATTGCTTGCGTGGGGGTTGACTTGTGTATGTGATGTGAGTTGTGTGTGTGGGGAGGCTGTGTTTGTTGTTTTCAATCTCCCCACATATTACAATATTAGTTTAAAAAAAAAAAATTGCACCCATTCTTGTTAACTTTGTAAGGAGTGGATCCGTGAACCCTGGTGGTCATGTGGAAGCAGTGATCCTTCTTCTTGTAGTTTGGTTGGCATTGCTTGTGATCTGCACCTCCTGTGGGTGCAGATCACTGTATACAATTCGTGTCATGGGAGAGCACTTATAGTGATATGCACTCACTGAAGGTCGAGGAGCCAAGTGCAATGATATTGCTAATATGTGACAAATGTGTCATTAACCTATTATGTTCCATATGGACATTGCAGTGTATGTGTATATTTCTCTAAGGTAGTTAAAAGAAGACATTACAGTGCACATATGTATTTGTTGTGTTATTGATACTGCCATGTCACTTTGTAGTTAAAGTGCTTATTTGTTCTTTAATTGGTATAATTCACAAGGAATTGTTGATGTTGCTTTCAAATGTCATCAAATCAGACGGTATGGTGTTTGTTCTACTCATGCCTAAACATTTATAAATATTTTGGAATATTGGTTAATTGTTAGAAAACTATTTCTTTTTAGGTGTTGAATTTGCAAAGTGTCTGTTAAATAATAGGTAATTTATCAAGATTGTTATCACCGAAAATTGAGTGTGCAATATAATGTATAGGGCTGTTTTTCACTGATTTCATATTGGTAAAAGTATTATCAACTAGTGGGATTGTGATTAATACACAGAAGTTCTCTGTGTCACTGAGCTTGTCACACAAACATTAGACACACACACACACACACACACAAGCTCACTACAGACAAGCTCACTGACACACACAAGCTCACTACAGACAAGCTCACTGACACACAAGCTCACTCTAGACAAACTCACTGACACACACACTCACTATCATTCATGGGTTGCTGGGTGAATATACATATACCAAATACTTGTAACTGGCAGTGGGGACTCCAAGTGCAATGTGAGGTTTTTATGAAGCTCTTCCTGTGTGAAAGGTCACCAGGCTGATGTTGGGGGGCAGAGCTCTAGTTCAAAACATAAACTGTTCCAGATGTGAATTGCATATGCGTTTATGTTGTATAAAGGTCATGGGGTTAGTTAGTGGAACCTACTTTTCATGTTACAATAGGTTGCCCAACGGCTGGTACTCCAGGAAGTTTGGAAATCGATGAGATGCTGGACCATCCTCCTAACATCCGGAAATCATGTAAGTAGGTTCCATTAATTCAGGGCTAGGCAACTGTGTCCCACATGCTGATAATTGTCTAGAGTTAACATGAGACATCATGGTAATGAGATTTAAAGTCCAACTTGAGTTGGTGGAGCACATTTGTCTGTCCCTGCGTTTACCCTTATATATCTATTAAATATGAACCCAATGCTAAATGTTAAATTGTGTCTCCAAATACAGTAGATTTGAAGGATATACATCATACTATTTATTGTTTTATGGCTTAGTGGGGAAAAAGACATATTATGTATAAATTGTACACTGTCCTTAGTTTAAAAAAAGTCAATGTGTTTTGAAGCATGATCTGGAATCTCACTTATCACTAACTTTATGAATAAACCCTGCACTGAAAGATCTAAGTGATCATTAAAGGTTTCTATAACATGTGTAGGCAACCTTCAGTTAGGGTATCTGTTATAGGATTGCGTAATTGTTGGCCCTCTCTTGTAGACAAACTAAGAAAATAACATAGACATCAAACAAATAATTTTAAGAAAGCAAATATAAATCTATTGTCTTGCTATTTCTGTTTTATTGTTTTCTAGACTGCAGTGACACTATATCACAAGTTAATGCTATGAAAATACTGAAACGTTTCGGAACAACTGCCGGTCTTTGGACGAAGGACCCTATTGGGAATTCAGAAAAGATCTATGTTTTCGATGGAGCTGGTAATGACACGTTGTATATTTTCAACCGCATGAAAGAATTCACCTTGTCCTCTTCCACACGGAAGGCAAGTAAAATCAAACTACCATTCCCTTGGATTGGCACTGGACATGTAGTTTACGGTGGCAACCTGTTCTACATCCGACAAGGTGATGAATTTCAACTTATCAAGTTCAATTTGGTCAACAAAACTGTGGTTGACAGTGCCGTGCTCCCAATAGAAGAACAAGTGCCAGTATATGGTCTATCTAAATTTAATTATATAGATATAGTTGCAGACGAAGAAGGGCTTTGGGCTATATATGCAACAAAGGAGAATGAGAAGAACATCTGTTTAGCCAAACTGGATCCAAACAATCTCGGGATTGAGCAAATGTGGGATACTCCCTGTCCAATAGAAAATGCTGAAAGTGCTTTTGTGGTCTGTGGCTCACTATATGTTGTGTACAATACCAAGCTCCCAAGTCGTTCTCGCATTCAATGTGTCTTTGATGTTAGCGGCACCATATCCAGTGAAAATGTCCCCGTTGTTTACTTTCCGAAGAGGTATGGAGCCCATTCAAGCATGAAATATAACCCTAAAGAAAAACAAATCTATGCCTGGGATGATGGTTATCAAATCTTATACAAGTTAAGCATGAAACCCAAAGAAGACCTGTATTAGATGGAGTTGGAGTTAAGAATACTATTTTTTTAATTTTATTTTTGTCATTGATCCGCTTCCATTTATTTGAGAATGTTAAAGCATTCTATCCTTTAGTATTGGGTAACACACATAGCTTTATGTATTTGATATTGAAAAACTAGTGGATGACCAAAAATGGTATTAATTATATATAAAGCCACTGGTTTGTGTGTGTGCTACCCTTTACGCATAAATACAACATGAAAAAAGGATTGAGAACTCCGCGAAAGATGTATATAGCTATATAAAAAGCCCCAGATAGTTAACGCCGTGATTTAATAAAGAAAAGTGCATTGGAATATGCACAGAATGTTGTAACAGGATATCACAGCATAACCGTTGTAAAACCCATCAAGTGTTGCTCAAGAAGTGAGTTATTCAGATGAAATGCAGACTCTGTAACCTTAATTATGCCCATCATCAATTTGAGGGACATGCTCATCTATTTACGAAAGCTACATGGCCCATCCCTTAAAATACAAATATTGCAATTCTGATCTAATACAAACATTTTCACGTGAATCAGTTTTTAAAAATAAAAAAACGGCAAGTTTAACGGATTAATATTTTTTCCCAAACATCTCCATGTATCAAAACATACTTAGAAGTCACACATGTAGGAAATTTAGTTACTATATGATGTTCCTAAAATAATTATTCTAGAATGTGTTGTACCATTTGTAACAGGCTTTTTTGTTGCTTAAAATGGATGAGTGTCCATGTGGTATATTTTAGATAAGGACACTCATGCAAACTTATCCTAGACTTGTAACCATATATAAAAGAGTGGAACCCACCCAGAATACGTGAAATATTGTATAAAACAGAATAACCTGTATAGGCAGATATTCCGGTATGTGTTCTGTATAAATAAATCAAAAGGCTAACATAGCGTAAAAAATATAATAAATATTAGGTTTCAATATATGTGATATAGGTACACTCACAAACGAATGAGAAAATCGAGCCTTTCACCCACTCAGGGGTACTTTGACGAAAATGAGAGGTAGTCTTCCAACCAGATATGTAAATAAAGAATAAAAATATAGTGAAGCACGTATGTAAAAAAGTCTAACAAATTTATCGGTCGCACTTACACTTCAGTAGTAAAAAAGAGGCATGTCTCCAAATAATTATGGACCTCCTGATGTCTGGAAATCCAAAGTTCCGTGATAGGAGTCTTGGAGCAGTAATGCAATAGTTACAATACATAAAATAAACAATATGAAATAAAAGTCCACAGGGAATAAAATCCAACGCGTTTCGTCCGTTATAAAATGCTGGACTTCTTCAGGGATTCAGGGACCCTGAAGAAGTCCAGCATTTTATAACGGACGAAACGCGTTGGATTTTATTCCCTGTGGACTTTTATTTCATATTGTTTATTTTATGTATTGTAACTATTGCATTACTGCTCCAAGACTCCTATCACGGAACTTTGGATTTCCAGACATCAGGAGGTCCATAATTATTTGGAGACATGCCTCTTTTTTACTACTGAAGTGTAAGTGCGACCAATAAATTTGTTATACTTTTTTACATACGTGCTTCACTATATTTTTATTCTTTATTTACATATCTGGTTGGAAGACTACCTCTCATTTTCGTCAAAGTACCCCTGAGTGGGTGAAAGGCTCGATTTTCTCATTCGTTTGTGAGTGTACCTATATCACATATATTGAAACCTAATATTTATTATATTTTTTACGCTATGTTAGCCTTTTGATTTATTTATACAGAACACATACCGGAATATCTGCCTATACAGGTTATTCTGTTTTATACAATATTTCACGTATTCTGGGTGGGTTCCACTCTTTTATATATGGTTATATTTACTTAGGTGGCTGTGGAGTACACCTGGGACCACTTCCAGTAATACGTTTCCTCACCTTTAGTGTATATACTTTCTTTTATCCTAGACTTGCACTGATACATGTTCAGTAAGATATAATGCTAAAGAGTGGAGCAGCATGTTATGTCAAGTGGCTATTTAGATAATAAGCCCTTGATGTGGAATTTGTGCATGATAATACTTAGTATCCAGTAGATGTTTTTTCAATGTTGTATTCAGCACATGAAAAAATATATAAAAAGCTTTTATGTCCTGAGGAAGCCGGTGGAACCGGCGAAACGCGTAGACATCACTAAGGGGGCGGAGACTGCAGCGGCTTGGAGAACCACGCTGATTCCCAGCGCTTGAAGCAGACTAATTGTGTCTACAACACTCCAGGAAGCCAGAGTCTCCAGCTACCTCATTTATATAAGCCGGGCAGTTAGTAGCGGTGTATGCCGTGCCAAACTCACAACTCTTTTCTGTAAGAGTCGGTTATTCTAGTATATATTGTATGATTTTAGACTTTGTGAAACTTAGGTTGTGATTAAATCTTTGTCATTTTATGATTGTTTGACTTCATCTGCACAATCTATATATTTCCTTAACCCTTGGTTTGGGTAAAACTGTGGGAATATTATAACATAGTTACATAGTTACACAGCTGAAAAGAGACTTGCGTCCATCAAGTTCAGCCTTCCTCACATATGTGTTTTGCTGTTGATCCAAAAGAAGGCAAAAAAAAAAACAGTTTGAAGCACAATTTTGCAACAAGCCAGGAAAAAAAATCCTTCTTGGCCCCAGAATGGCAGTCAGATTTATCCTTGGATCAAGCAGTTATTACCCTACATTGAAAGATTATATCCTTGAATATTCTGATTTTGCAAGTATGCATCTAGTAGCTGTTTGAACATCTGTATGGGCTCTGATAAAACCACTTCTTCAGGCAGAGAATTCCACCTCCTGATTGTTCTTACAGTAAAAAAAAACCTTTCCTTTGCCTTAGACGAAATCTTCTTTCTTAGAAGAGTTTTTTTTCAGTTTACACTATTAAGTGTTTTTTTATATATTTTTTTATGTGCTGAATACAACATTGGGAAACCATCTAATGTATACTAAGTGTTATCTTGCACAAATTCCATATCGAGGGCTTATTATCTAAATAGCCACTTCACATAACATACTGCTCCACTCTTTAGCATTATTTCTTAATGTATTTGTTATTTGTGTGTTTAAGGGTACATCACATCGCAGTGAGAAACAACCATACCAACTCTAAGCAGTATTTTATTTTATTTAAAAAAAAAAAAAATCTACTTTTTCAAAAAACGCTCCAAAATTATTTTGTTCAAGTGTACTGATCAACTTTTTCTTTTATAGTCAGTTCATTCAGTGAATTAGTAGTTAGAAGAACGTGGAGTGGTGGGTAAAAGAGTGGTTCTATGCTCTATACATAACATTACTGGGATAACATTTCAACTATACTGTCCCCTTAATAAAATTAGTTGCATTAATGTCATAGCTAATCAGGCTTGCAGTGTCTGTACTGTACAGTGTGTATTTGTGCAGAATTTTAATATGTACTCCAATTGTGTAAATTGTATCGGAAGGTGCTGGGAGGGTTGCGTTCCTTAGGACAGTCACTTTCTTGACTCAAGAAACATCAAAATGATATATTTGCTTTTCCTTATCATTCCTTTTTAGAGATTGTTTCCTATCTTCTATATACCTATTCAATATTACCTACCCCCATCTTCCTTCAAATGTCTTTTTATTGAGTGAACTCATACACGGTTATTCACAAAAGTGTAACTTGCCACGTATTCAAAGTAAATTTCACATTTTAGCGACGCTGGGTTCATAGCTGACTTGAACAAAAACATCTATTTGACTGTTTTGGCTTTAAATTTGAAACTAGCTTTGAATTAGTGACAATTTAAGTAATTCTGTGCTAATGTTTATGACAAGGTTTTTTTTTTTATATAACATTTTATGATTATGTTTAATTTGTTGTTAATAACAATATCCATTGCAAAAATTCTTATCGACATCTTAATATCAGTGATGAGTGTTTTTTTGCTTTTTAAATCTAATGTTCTGACAGCTTTAGGTGATCCACTCTCTGCTAGCACTGCACCTAATAATTTCTATTATATTATAATAGAATTTACCTCTATTATGCCAATACAAGCTGTGAAAGGCAGGTCTGTGTGTGTATATAGAAGTTCTGCTGCTAAATTATATCTTTGCAGTTATTCATCGATTGTCTGTGTTATCACCCTAAATTTAATGAATTGCTTTTATTATACAGTGTTTGTGAAAATTACCGCTGGCTGGCTTATGATGGACTATAAATAAACTGTTTAACTCACATATAAAATTGAGCTGTGTTCTCATTATTATTATTAACCTCTTTTCAACATTGGTCAAAACAGCATACATATAGATTTAATTAAAAACATTCGACTAATATGCACTATACATTCTTCCCAACAAAGTCTGACTAAAATTAGTAACACACAAGAAAAGGGTCATCTTTTTAGAATAGTTGGCTTTATTTAGTAGGGGTAAAGGGAATGACAATGGAATGTGCAATTCTCTTTTTCAATTGTTGTGGGAATTATAGAAAAACGACAAGAGATTTGCACATCTGAGGCCAAAAAATACAAATTGGGAACATCCCACAACTCGACTGTTTATGTGTTTGGCATTTGCAGTCTATAATTTACAATTGTCTTGTCGATTCTCCAAAATCCCTGGTGTATGGAATAAACCCACTATATAGTAAAAAAAAAAAATAATAGACATTTATTTAGAATCTTTTTTTCTTTGTCATGTAAATTTTAGTATTTTGTTTGAGATATACTATTAAAAATAAATATATTACACTAGTGTGTTGCTTTATTTCTCTTTTATTGTGTCCTTTCATTAATAGAGCTAATTATCTACTACAAAACAAACATCCCTCATGTAACGGTGTGCAGAAGTTTATATTTAGATTGCTTCCAATTATTATACATTTTAATTAGAGATCACTTCAATTGAGCCATTGTTTTTGCCTTTGTACAAATCACAGTCATGATAAGCAAACATTGGTAGGTTCAGTACAAGTTAAAAAAAACTGCCAACAAGTTCTTGTAAGGAACACTCTAGCACAGGCATAGGCAACCTTCGGCTCTGCAGATGTTTTGGACTACACCTCCCATGATGCTTTGCCAGCATTATGTGTGTAAGAGCATTATGGGGGATGTAGTCCACAACATCTGGAGAGCCGAAGGTTGCCTATCCCTGCTCTAGCACTAGGAATACAAACATGTAAATGTTTAACGGACTTGAATTTAACATACCTCCTTTTTCGTGTGCCATGTTGTTGTCTATCTTAACATTATTGAAACACTGAAGTTGTTACAACCGCAAGTGCTCACATGTTTAGCATCGTTACATGTAGCTCCGCAATTATAAGTGCATTACTGTCTATTAACAAATCAATTTGTAGGTTTTTTTATAGACAAACTGCCACTGCATGTGCCCACCAGACCTTCACTGGTGTCACAACCTCAATTAACAAAGTTGGTCAGTCAGGAGGACCTGATGAAAGAGCTGGTGAGTAGAAACATTAAATATATGAGATCTTAGAACAATCTCACCATTATTAAAAAAAACAATAATGACTGTTCATGGTGGCTAGATTTAAGATCCTAAAATTCCATTCATGTATCTAAAATCCCTTTTTTTTTAGTTCATGTGTGCTACAGATGGAAGGAGCCATCTAACTGTTCAATTAGGAAAAAATGTTAGCCTTTAAAGCATTTCTCACATGTGGTTTTAGTCAGACTGATAGTTAACCTATTGCTTTCTCAGCTAACTTGCACTTCGCAAGTTGGACTCCATAATTTCCCAACCATGATTCCCGGGGAAGAGAAGTCCTTTCTTTGACAGATTCTACCTATCTCTTTGGCAATGTCTTTCTTTTCTACATTCTTTATTTGTCCCCAACTCCTTACAGACTTAGATTGCTGAAGGTTCTCTCGCTAATATGTAGATATATCACATCCTGTCAACTTGAGGTTTTGTGTTAATAAAAAAGATAACATAAATATTACAATGATTGTACATCAATTTGAAAGGCAGTCATTTTGAGTAGAACCCGCATGTTCTCTGTCTAACTTCATGAGACAGCTCCACAAAATATTCAGGTTTTGTCTGTATTAGGTGCTCTGTAAGTTAGTCAGTAGCTGTAATCAAGTCACTTATGAAATTCCGGTTTTCCCTTTATTTTCTGTTGAGTTGTATCATATATTCTAGTCTTTACTTGAGTTCACAAAGAAAGCAGGCTTTGGTATATAACTGCAAATTAAATACTGTACACAGGAAGCAGACGTGTTTACATATACATATAAAGCATTGCTCTCTTATTTGCTTGTATGTCGGCAAAAGCAATAAGGTAAAGCCTCATTTGTCCCAGAACTGAATTTAATTACATATATTTTTTTGTTGAAATTAGACGAATGCCAAATACCTTTTCTGTGTTCTGGAAAAAACTATCAAATTAAAAATAACTAAAATATTCATACTTTCCATTTTACCAGAACAGCAAAATGAAACCGAATTAGGCAACTGTAGTGATTTATAATACACATTTTTATTTTTATACTGAAGGACTGGTACTACAGTATGTAGACAGGTAGTCATTTTTATCCAATCTGCAGTAATTACTTTTTACTAATCTATGGGAATTAAATTTACACATTTTCCAAGATTATTATATTGAAAGCCTGCAATAAACAAATTACTTGTCTTTATTCACATGGCACCATCAAAATACTGACTAAAGATAAGTAGGTATACGCTATACCTGGGATCAGTCTGATATGGCTTGGAATGGATTCTCTCTGTAAGGGCACAAGTGAGCAAAAAAATATTTTGAGACCTAAGCGGGGATTTATCGAAAGGCAAGCTATCTAGTTCCTCTAAGCTATTGCCCGTTCTCAGAGTTCTCATATTCACTGTTTTTGATCAACTATAAAATTTTTTCCATCAAAACAAATGTGTATACAAATGTTTCTCATTCAATCACAAACTAGGAACCTCATTTATATAGGTCTGAAATATGCTTGCTAAAATATACACATTTTGCGTGTTCAGTACAGCTCAATACATTCTTGCTAACTCATTGAAAAGACTGTCAATGCCAGGTGCCTTGTGGATGTCACAAAGAGGCGTTGATTGTGATGCAGAGCACTCTTATGCTCATTATATTTCTATGCCCTAAAACCCTAAGTCATTCAATACCACACCAGTATGCATTAAATTCATGACGCTGATCACACACATTTTGCCATTATTATTGACACAGCCCTATAGTAACAAACCTGGGCTATTGAAGAGCACTTTGACAACTCCTCCTTGCCCTACCGTGGTCTTTGTTACCAGAGAGTGCTTTTTTGTGACTCTGTGTATCTTCTTGTTTCGATTTGGCTTTGTTTATCAACTATTCTGATCTCTGGAATCCTAGACCTTGGCTCTGGTTCTCATTTATTTGTATCTCTGTATTCCCTGACCATCCCTGTGGATTCCACCAACTACACCTACTTGATTTTTTATAGTGTGTGTTTGGGAGTTAATAGGGCCTGCCGCGCATGAGGGAGAAAATTGGTGTAGTTTGTTAATGCAGATTTTTTTTTACATTTTTTACTTGGCCAAGAAGACCCAGGCCAAGGGCAGTAATTTGGAGGAGCAATATGATGCCGTGCCTTTAAAAAAAATACATTCTGGGGCAGAATCAACAGCCAACCAGTTTGGAGGGGTATAGTTGAAAAGCCAATCAGCGTGGAGGGAAATAGATGTCCAATAGATATCCATACTTTACTTAGTTTTCAGGTTTGTGTTAGGATTTACACATATTTAGGATCACAGGAGCATTTAGGGTAGGATACTATGAGTCTTCTGTACCATTACGATTAGGGTTCTAATAGTAATATTCTGGAGTGGACCAAGTGTCCCCATCCAAGCACCTACCCATTGGTGTCGGATAGGGGCTCCATGTAATTATACAATGCTGGATTTTAACCATCTGGCGGAGTTCAATCCAGCTGAAATCTGGACCCAATTCAGACTCATTCGAATCATTGTATGCAAATTCTGGACATTGTAAAACAGCATGAACATGTCCACATTTTGCATTCCCAATGGCAGCTGGATGGTTTTGCCCAGTTCACTCCCCAAAATTAGCATCCTCCCGCCTTCCCCCTTCTCCCCCTTCCCCCCCAAGGTGGCTAGGGGTCACCTTATTCATTTCCGCTACATACCCCCTTAACCAAATGTATGTTGGGGGGGGGGGGTACATTAAAACTAATAACCGTAATAAAAAATACAATTATATTTAACATATGATGTCTTCTTCAACGCTCTCTCCTGTATCATACCCCCGACAATGACCCTACCAAAATAAACATTAACATAACCAATAATATTTACACGTAACTCAACGGCCTACCAAGAGGCCCCACCTCCATTTGTCTAACTGCAGGGGTGTACCCAGACACCCCTACACCCCTTGGTTCGTAGCCACCAATGGGCTCGAACCTACCTCCATACTTTTAACTTCCGGCCCACTTTCGCCTAGACCTTGGCCTACCAATTTCTTAACCCACCAAACTTCCAGTTTAACCAAGACCTTTTCCCGCCGCTGTGACCAAACGGGAACAACTTCCAACACATAGGGTGGGTGGGAGGGACAATTTACAGGTAAGAAAGGCTCAAATTAGAATGAACTTACCCTAAAATGGCCGCTATTTAACATCCCCTCTAATCCACGCCCCCCTAGCACAATCCCTAGGACAGCCCCTTGACCTAAACTTCACCTGCCTACTCCTGGCTCTGTCAAGGCCCACTTCTCCCTGCGTTGCTCCGTGGTTTCATACAAGGTTATTCTAGTGAAAGACTCTTATCATTTTCCTATTTTTTTTTCTTATCTGAGATGTGTATGTTTAATTTCATATGCCCATTTAATCACTGAGTAATGTATTCATTCCACCCTACTTCTCTCACATATTAGACCATTTTTCTCTCCATGGACTAATTGCTGCTAGATAAACACTGGCATTTCCCCAGCTCTCATTACCTCTATTCTGTGTATCATGACCTAGATTCAAATGTCAAAGCAGCCCACCCAACATATTTAACCATTGGTCCTCATGATAATATCCAATGGTCATATTTCTGAATTCCTTTTTTTTATATATTAAAGTAACGTTGACAATTCTAGAGAGACCACTATTATTTTATTGCTTTATTAAAGGACACTCCAAACATCATAATGATGCTAGGTATGCCCTCCGTCATTGTAGTAATCCAACTGTATTGGATTGGTTGACTTTTTATCTGGGATCCACCACGCAGCACTCCCCACCAGGGAGCCAGAAGCTACTAAGCAGGACCTTTTGTGAGCTAGCGTCACCTGATCACTCTCAACCAATGAATTAAGCTCTACACTGTTTTCTGTCGGAAGTAGTAGAGACAAGGAGTGTTGCCAAGCAGACCCAGGGTAAACTTTATATATGTCTACAACTTGATTAATTTACTACATTTTTTTTATTTTACACATGGATGTTGGAGTATTTGATAATCTTTTGTCAATTTTTGTCAATTCTCTTGCAAAATGCATATATTATACTTTACATTCTTTTTCACATAAGTGATACTGACTGTTAAGCTACAGGAACTAACCAGTTAACTCAGAGGTTTTAGCCTCAGGAATGAAGACTTTAAGTAAACATAAAACTAATTGTAATGCTGTGTCATTGTTTTTTCACTTTCTTTGGATTGTTCCCAGATCTCATTGAAAACACATGTTGCACTGGAAGTATATCCAGATAAACTTTATCTTGCATAACAGAGTTGGAAAGCTAATCATCCCAAGCGGTTCTGCGTCATGTCCTAAGACTGATTTTGGGAATGGTCATTTTTTTTTTTTTTAATTTACAAAGCAGTAACCTATCCTAAATAATAAATGGGATTGATTGATTTTCTGTAAATGAGCATGAAAAGTCTTGTAATCCAATCATAGGCTGCAGGTTGGCTGTTTCATATAATAAAGCAGTGGTTCATAGCCATGTCCTCAAGATACACTTACACTTCTGGATTTGTAAATACCATCCCCGACCCCTCTCTGAACAGAATTGGAAACTGCCTACGTTCTAGACCAGCGGTTCCCAAAGTGTGGGTCGCGACCCACTGGTGGGTCGCAGGGCGATTCCCAGTGGGTCGCGCTGACCCACACATCCAGGGCAGCCGGGTACTCAGAAAGGCAGACTGATTAGTCGGGCTCTCGGTCCGTGACCGCGGGCCCGACAACAGGAGGGAGCCTGGCGGTTTGCCCTGTATGCCGCCGGGCTCCCTCGAGTCAGTCTGCCCAGCAGCTCCGGTCTGCAGCTCCGCCGGGTGCAGAGCTGCAGACCGTGTGATAGAAGTCTCGTGAGCTCCCAGAGCGTTCTCATGGTAACACTCTGGGAGCTCGCGAGACTTTTATTACACGGTGAGCTGCAGACCGGAAAGGAACCCCCCACTGGACCACCAGGGAATTCAGTGAAGGTAGGACACAGCCCCCTGACACCCCCCCCAAGTAACCCCTTCACTCCCTGCCCTCCCTAAGTAACCCCTTCACTCCCTGCCCTCCCCCAAGTAACCCCTTCACTCCCTGCCCTCCCCCAAGTAACCCCTTCACTCCCTGCCCTCCCCAAGTAACCCCTTCACTCCCTGCCCTCCCCATGTAACCCCTTCACTCCCTGCCCTCCCCATGTAACCCCTTCACTCCCTGCCCTCCCCAAGTAACCCCTTCACTCCCTGTCCTACCCCATTTAACCCCTTCACCCCTGCCCTCCCCCATTTAACCTCTTCACTCCCTGCCGTCCCCATTGTAACCCCTTCACTCCCTGCCCTCCCCCCATGTAACCCCTTCACTCCCTGCCCTCCCCCCATGTAACCCCTTCACTCCCTGCCCTCGCCCCATGTAACCCCTTCACTCCCTGCCCTCCCCATGTAACCCCTTCTCTCCCTGCCCTCCCCACACTAACCCCTTCACTCCCTGCCCTCCCCAATGTAACCCCTTCACTCCCTGCCCTCCCCCATGTAACCCCTTCACTCCCTGCCCTCCCCACACTAACCCCTTCACTCCCTGCCCCCTCCCCACACTGTGTAATCCCTTCACTCCCAGCCCTCCCAATGTAACCCCTTCACTCCCTGCCCTCCCCACACGGTAACCCCTTCACCCCCTGCCCTCCCCACACGGTAACCCCTTCACTCCCTGCCCTCCCCACACGGTAACCCCTTCACTCCCTGCCCTCCCCACACGGTAACCCCTTCACTCCCTGCCCTCCCCACACGGTAACCCCTTCACTCCCTGCCCCCTCCCCACACGGTAACCCCTTCACTCCCTGCCCCCTCCCCACACTGTAACCCATTCACTCCCGCCCACCCCCCACTGTAGCCTTTTCTCCCCCTGCCCCCCACACTGTAGCCTTTTCTCCCCCTGCCCCCCACACTGTAGCCTTTTCTCCCCCTGCCCCCCACACTGTAGCCTTTTCTCCCCCTGCCCCCACACTGTAACCCTTTACCCCCCTGCCTGCCGACCCCTTCTCCCCCTGCCTGCCCACCCCTTCTCCTCTTGCCTGCCCACCCCTTCTCCCCCTGCCCACCCACTGTAACCCTTTCTCACTTTGCCCTCACACTGTTACCAGCACACACACTCCCTCCCTCACCTCTCCCACACACTGTCACCCTCACATCCTGTCTCTGCGTGTATGTGTATCTGTGTGTCCTTTTGTGTCAGTGTGTGTATATTTGTGTGTCTGTGTGTATCTGTGTACATGATTGTCTGTTTATCTATGTGTGGGAAACTAGGTGTCATTTTGTGTATTGCTGTCAGGGTGTGTATTTGTGTGTGTGTATATGTGTATACACTTCACACATACTACATACAAAAAAACATGATTACATTAAAACACACATTGTGTATATGTATATTTTATAAACACAATACACACACTGCATCCACTACACACGTACTGCAAACGCAAACATTACATACAAACACACACCGGCATTAAAACACAAATTATCTACAAACACCCCTTCATTCAAACACCAACACTCAAAAAGCACACCTGCATTTCAAGTCCGACACTACATACAAACACCCATGCATTCAGACGCAAACATTACAAACAAGTATACCACTACATTCCAATGGCAACAGTACATACAAATACACCCATACATGCACACATATACTTAATACAAAAACATGCTTACATTCAAACGCTCAAACACTGCTCACAAATATAACCCTGCAATGATAAGAAAATGGTAGATCCCCATCTGGTATAGCATTATTGAAATTCTCCGACAGATGGGGATCTACCTTTTGGCCACACTTGCACTAGAGGGGGGCCCAGAAAACATATTTGCACCAGGGCACTCTCTACATTAGTTCCACCACTGGGATAATCAATGTGAGGTGCCTGGATGAAAGAGCAGGACACAGCACTTCTGATTCTGAGTCTGTGAGTAAGCAGTTGTATGTCTCTAAAACTGATTGCCATGATGTGCAACGTTTCTGCCTCTAAAGCTGCCATGATATCCCAGAATTATGCCTCTAAAACTGCCATGTTATGCTAATTTTATGCATCTAAAACTGATTGCCATGGTGTGCCAATTTTATGCTTTTAAAACGGATTGCCATGGTGTGCCAATTTTATGCATCTGACTGTTTGCCATGGTATGCCAATTGTATGCCTCTGAAGCGGATTGCCATGATGTGCCAAGTTTATGCATCTAAAAGTGATTACCGTAATATGCCAAGTTTATGCATCTAAAGCTTATTGCCATGCTGTGCCAAGTTTATGTATTTAAAGCTGCCATGATGTTCCAATTTTATGCCTCTAAAACTGATTGCCACGACGTTCTGAATTTATGCCTCTAAAGCTGGTTGCCATGGTGTGCCAATTGCAAGCCTCTAAAACTGATTGCTATGGTGTGCCAATTGTATGCACCTAAAGTTGCCATGATGTGCCAAGTTTATACATCTACAACTGATTGCCATGATGTACCAATTTTATGCATCTAAAGCTGATTGCCATGGTATGCCAATTGTATGCATCTAAAACGGATTGCTATAGTGTGCCAATTTTATGCATATAAAGCTGACATAATGTTCCAATTGTATGCCTGTAAAGCTGATTGCCACGGTGTGTCAATTGTATGCATCTAAAGCGGATAGTGTGCCAATTGTATGCCTCTAAAGCGGTTTGCCATGGTGTGCCAGTTTTATGCCTCTAAAAGTAATTGTCATGGTGTGCCAATTGTGTGCATCTAAAGCGGATTGCTATGGCGTTCACTTTTTAAAATATGCATTAAAAGCAAGTGGGTCTCGAAAAATTACCGTTTTGAAAAGTGGGTCTCGGCCCATAAAAGTTTGGGAAGCCCTGTTCTAGACTGTGCGCTAAGGACTGGGTTGGGAACCACTATTCTAGAGACTTCCAGATGTCACGGTGGTTTCACTATGGTGATCAATCCAATTGTAATATTCAAAAGAAGATAATGCAGATATTTTAAAAGCTAACAAAATGACAATAAACCACCAGGTAATAGTTATCTATAGATTGATCAATATTGTCATCTACTACCTGTGATCTCTTCTGATTACTTGAGGATGGTGTTTCCTATATTCAACTTGTAATTTATTATTAAATGTCTTATTAGGCATAAAAAGTGTAACTCCTTTTTGCACCTACAGTGATGATGGTAAATATGTTCACTCATTCGTAATGTAGAGGTGACTATAGCCTGTTCCTTCAGTCTTAGCACTTCAAATGTTCCTTTTTCAGAGAAAAGGCAGTGTTTACATTACTGCCAAGTAACAACTCTCGGTGCAGTCACTCAGAGGGCCTCTAGTGCTTCATATCTTAGAGCTGCACTGTGTGCAGTCCACACCTTCAGTGTCTCCATGTTCTGCATGGAGACGCTGAACACTCCTCATAGAGATGCCTTGATTCATCGCTATGGGGAAATACTAATTGGCACAGTGCTCCATTTTGCTGTGCCTGAGCAATAGCCTCCAAATGTTTTGCTGTGAGAAAACAATGGCTAGGCTGAAATCATCAAGATGGAGGCAGGGCCAGCTGCAACAAGACTGGTGTGCCGATGGAGGAAAGGTAACTAAAATACCTAATATATACAGTCTGAGAGGGGGGCCAAGAAGCTAAATATCTATCCCAGCACTATAGGGTTGGGAAAACGTGTTATTCCTAACCTTATACTGTTCCTTTAAGTTTCTTTTTTCTGTTTAATAAACTACAGATACTGGTGTGGATCATGTTATAGGTTTCACAATCTTATGGATGCCAAAAGCCTGTCATTGAGTTAATTACAGATATGATAAACATCCTGAGGACAGTCTGTTTTGTACATACAGATCCTACATCTTTATAAACTGCTGTAAATTAGTGAAGTAGCTGCAGCACTTGGAATGTGTTGTATATATTTCCCAGATTACTAATAACATGGTGTAAAGTCATTATTTTATTAATGACACAAAGGAAAGTATTATGCTATAGGGTCAGGAACCCAAACATGTATTCCTGACCCTACAATGTTAAAACCACCATTTAGGTGGCTTGCCCCCCATTAATTTGCATAAAAGGTAATAAAACTTACCTTATTTCCAGCGCCGCGCAGGTCCGCCAGCACTGGTCCTGCCCCGATCCGCCTCTTTGCTGACATCATCAGAATTTATGATTTCAGCCAATCCAATGCTTTCCCATATAGAGAGTAGTGGCATGGAAGCGGGATGGGAGTTAGGACAAACACAGGCTTGGCCAGTCAGCTCCTCCTCATAGAGATGCATTGACTCAATGCACCTCTATGAGAAAAATTCATGGTCTTCATGCAGAGCGTGAAGAGGCTGAATGGCAGTGCTGCCCATTGTGCAGCACTGCCCAAGAAAAGCATCTCTAGTGGCCATCTGAGGAGTGGTCAGTGGAGGTATCCCAAGGCTGTAATGTTAATACTGCCTTTTCTCTGAAAAGACAGTGTTTACTGCAAAAAAACCTGAAGGGGATGATTATACTCACTAGAACAACCACATTAAGCTGTAGTTGTTCTGGTGACTATAGTGTCCCTTTAACTCTTTCTTTATTTCATTCAGCAGAAAAGAGATATGAGAGAAAATCATATGGACATTACATACACAAACTACATAGAATCAATCATAGTTTAGAAAGGTCCATAAAAGGTGTGATTCTAACTAACTCCTCCTCTTACTCGCAAGCAAAATCCAAAGACCAAGTAACCGAAGCTGGAACCAAATGAATCAGCCAATTAAAACTAGAACAAGGACAGTGAATTCAAGCTAGAAAAAAAAAAAGAAATATGGTAATATCTTAGGACCATAACCATCTAAATAACAATTTAATCATGATCAGCAAAAAGAATGCAATCAATTGATCATAAATATGATATATAACATGTCAGCGAATAAACATATCAACACATCAACTACTTACCGTGAAAACAGAAAGGTAAAATCATCTAAGATTATAAGTAAAAAAGGAAGGGTGGGTGGGAGTAATGTACCAAAAAAAATAGGTTGGGGTAGGGTTAGGGTTGGGATTAGGGTTAGGGGTAGGGTTAGATTCCTGTCATCATTACCTTAATTTTCCCTCCCTCTTCTGTTTTGCCACTTTTCAGAAAGCACTTCGGCAATTCAGTTTGGAACTTCCGAAATTCAGCACTTTGGCAATTGGGCAATTCGGCACTTCCGAAATTCAACACTTCGGCAATTCTGAAATTCAGCACTTCGGCAATTCGGACGTCCGAATTGCCGAAATTCGGCCAAATTTTAATTCGGACCGAAATGAATTGCACATGTCTAATAATTTTATAACATGACAGGAGGCTTCGTATTTGCTTAAGTCTCTCTTTACTAGAACTCCTCAGCAGCACAGAAAACAACCAATCAGAAAAAAGTTAGGTACTATAAAACTCCCCTCCTCATGCATCATTTCCTCTTTCTTTGCTGCTCTGCAGACAGTACAGGTCAGAGTACCACTGCCTCCTGCTATTAGTTGGTGGCTTTGGGATATCTTCTAATTTATTTTGGATGTATTTGGGTATCATAGCATATTTATTTATTTAGTTGTTTATACTGTACTTATTTTTGGTATCATAGTGTCAGGGTACCTGTGGTCTCTACCTCCAAAAGAGGTAGAGACTTAGCTGTTCCACCATCCAGACGGTCTGATGACTCCCTTCCCCGCGGTCTATCCGGTCATGCAAGGCCGGCCGCGAGGGAGTGACTGCCTTTTACACCATCTAGGCAGGAAGTCATCATCAGGACACTCCCCCGGATCGACCTGTCAGTCAATTGCTGCAGGACCAATCAGGACGTCTCGGAGGTGTGGTTACTGCTCTGAACAGGGTATTTAACAGAGCTTCTTTCATTAGCTCATTGCCCTGTCGTGGTTCTAGCTTGTTCTAGTCACTCAGTGCTTGTGTATTCTATTATCCCTTTTGGTTTTGACCCGGCTTGTTTACCTTACTCTGCTTATCTCTGTTACCCTTGATTCGGCTTGTCTCTCGCTTACCTGTCTTCTGTTACCCTCGACCTCGGCTTGTCTTTGACCATTCTATACTATACTACTTACGTTAGTCCGGCCATTCTAAGGTCCGGTATACGTATCTGGCTACTGTTTGTACTCTGCGTGTTGGATCCCTGTCCCGATCCTGACATTACGACAGGGCCAATGGATCCTGCAAGTACAAACAGTCAGCTGGCTTCTCCTGATCCTAGGTTTGAAGCCATGGATCACAGAATGGATCAGATGGCGCTTGTGCTACAGGCTCTATTATCTCATGCCAATAACCCACCAGAGGAGATACGTAATACCCCTGTTTCTCCTGTCAGTTTAGGTCTAGAGGTAGCCACAATGGGTGCTTCTTCTCGCATTACCCCCCCAGTACGCTATGGTGGGGCTCCTGAGAAGTGTCGTGGTTTTTTAAACCAAATTAGTATCCACTTTGAATTGCAACCCCGCTCTTATCCTACAGATAGGGCAAAGGTAGGATTTATTATCACCCTACTTATTGAGAAAGCTCTGAGATGGGCTAACCCACTATGGGAGAACGATAACCCATTAGTGTATAACTATAACGCATTTGTAGCTGCTTTTAGAAGAACATTTGATCCTCCAGGTAGAAAGGTTAATGCAGCCAGATTACTGTTGCGACTGAGACAGGAGAACCGAACACTGGTGGATTATGCACTAGAGTTCAGGTCTCTGGCGTCAGAAGTCAAGTGGAATGAGCAGGCGTATATGGATGTATTTTTGAATGGCCTATCTGAAGTAATCCTTGATGAGGTTGCTACCAGAGAACTCCCTGAGAATTTAGAAAATTTAATTTCGTTCATCTCTCGTATAGATGAACGTTTAAGAGAGAGACAGAACACTCGAGAGAGGAACCGGAGACCTTCTTTTAGGTTAGCCCCCGCTTTTCCAAGTCCTGACTCCACGGTATCTTTGCTTCCTGAACCTATGCAGATAGGTTATACCCGCCTATCTGAGGAGGAAAGACAGTACAGGAGAAGAGAGGGTTTGTGTATGTATTGTGGAGCCAAGGGTCATTTACTCTCGAACTGTCCTAACCGTCCGGGAAACGCTCGCACCTAAGTCTCTCTAGAGGACAAGCCTTGGGTGTTTCTATTTTGTCCTCTACTCCTAATTATAAAGATCACAGGCTTCTGCTACCAGTTTCCTTAACTTGGGAGAAGGAAGTAGTAAGGGCTATGGCATTGATAGATTCCGGTGCTGCTGAGAATTTTATCGACCAAGCCTTTGCTATTAAGAACAATTTCCCATCCCAGCTAAGGGAGACACCCTTGGCCGTTGAGGCCATAGATGGTAGACCACTACTAGACCCTGTTATCTTTCGTGAAACCATACCCATTAGTTTAAATGTTGGTATCCTACACGTGGAGAATTTATCTCTTTTGCTCATTTCATCCCCTTCCGTTCCCATAGTTCTGGGGTACCCATGGTTGAAGAAACATAACCCTATTATCGATTGGGAGTTAGGGGAGATACTCTCGTGGGGCCAGGGTTGCCAGGATAGGTGTTTATGCAAGGTTTCTCCATTAGCTAATGTTAACATACCTGAGACTCCTATTCAGTCCACAGAAAGACAGATACCAGACCTTTACCTAGACTTAAAGGCAGTATTTGACAAGAAGAATGCCGATTCTTTGCCGCCACACAGGCCATTTGATTGTAAAATTAAGCTTCTACCTGGGACTATGCCTCCGAGGGGCCATGTATATCCTTTGTCTGTTCAGGAAAACTTGGTTCTAGAGGAGTATATTCGGGAGAATTTAGAAAAGGGATTCATTAGGAGGTCTTCTTCCCCGGCCGGGGCTGGGTTCTTTTTCGTTAAGAAAAAGGATGGCACGCTGAGACCTTGTATCGATTACCGAGGCTTGAATAAAATAACTGTCAGAAATGCCTATCCTATTCCACTTATTACCAAGTTATTTGATCGTCTTAAGGGCTCCAAAATCTTCACCAAGTTAGATCTCAGAGGGGCATATAATTTGGTGAGAGTCCAGCAGGGACACGAGTGGATGACGGCGTTCAATACTCGGTACGGTCACTATGAATACACAGTTATGCCGTTTGGACTTTGCAATGCTCCTGCAGTATTTCAGGATCTGATTAATGAGGTACTTAGGGAGTTTCAACATGATTGTGTCATTGTCTACCTAGACGACATACTGATACACTCTAGGGAGATTGAAACTCACCATAGACAGGTCAGAGCGGTATTACAGAAACTTCTGCAACATGGTCTATACTGTAAATTGGAAAAATGCAGCTTTGATCAGTCTCAGATAGATTTTCTTGGTTACGTGATTTCTGGGGAAGGGTTTAAGATGGACCCTGACAAACTCCAGTCTATTTTAGATTGGCCATTACCTAAGGGACTCAAGGCTATTCAGAGGTTTATTGGTTTCTCCAATTATTATAGGCGCTTCATTAAGGGTTACTCGTCTATTATTGCGCCCATTACCAATATGACCAAACAGGGGGCAGAGACTAAGACGTGGTCTCCTGAAGCTCTCGCTGCTTTCAAGAGGCTCAAAGAACTTTTTGCTTCTGCTCCAATATTAGTCCATCCTGATACGACTTTGCCGTTTCTACTCGAGGTCGATGCCTCTGAGACAGGAGTAGGTGCGGTTCTGTCACAAAGATTAGCGGTAGATAAACCATTACACCCGTGTGGTTTTTTTTCCAGGAAACTTTCTGGGGCTGAGAGCAGATATGACATCGGAGACAGGGAACTGTTAGCAGTCATTAAAGCCTTAAAGGAGTGGAGACATTTGTTGGAGGGGACCCTACACCCTATTACGATTTTGACAGACCACAAAAACTTGTCATATATTGGGGAGGCTAAGCGCTTATCCTCTAGACAAGCTCGTTGGTCCTTATTCCTGACTCACTTCAATTATGTACTGACTTACAGACCTGGTTCTAAAAACTCTAAAGCCGATGCATTATCTCGCCAATATGAACCTTCTACTGTACCTGAACCAGTTCTTTCTTATATAGTTCCGAAGTGCAATATCATTGCTAATACGAATCTCAGGATTCATTCTCCATTACTGGCCGAGATCATTAAGTTGCAACATCTCGCACCTAAACAGACCCCTGCGGGTCGTCATTTCGTTCCTCCTGCTTTTCAACTGGAACTTTTACAGTGTTTACATAATAGCAAGATGGCGGGACATCCTGATATTCGCAAAACTTACGCCTTGATCTCTAAGGACTTCTGGTGGTCTACTTTACGGAGGGATGTTGAGGAGTTCATCGCTGCATGTGAAGTTTGTACTAAAACCAAACAACCCCATACGCTTCCATGTGGACTCCTGCAACCCTTGGAGGTTCCAGAGAAACCATGGTCCTGTTTGGCCATGGACTTTATTGTCGATCTACCTATCTCTAAAAGACAGACTGTTATCCTCACCGTGGTTGACAGGTTTACTAGGATGGCACACTTCATTCCCCTGCCTAAACTTCCGTCTTCTCCCGAATTGGCAGAGATATTCGCCAAGGAGATTTTTCGCCTACATGGGATACCCTCTCAAATTGTATCGGACAGAGGCTCCCAATTTGTTTCCCGCTTTTGGAGGTCCTTCTGCTCTCAACTTGGTATTAAATTAAACTTTTCTTCTGCCTATCATCCTCAGTCGAACGGAGCTGCTGAACGTACCAACCAGAAAATTGAACAATATTTACGATGCTTTGTTTCTGAACACCAGGATGATTGGGTCGGTTTGATTCCTTGGGCGGAGTTTGCACACAACAATCTCGTTTGCGATTCTACTCATTCAAGCCCCTTCTTCATGAATTATGGTTTTCATCCGTCTATTCTTCCTTCGGATTCTCCTTCCCAGGGGGTGCCGTCGGTTGATGTTCATGTTGCCAATTTGAGGAAGTTGTGGGATCAAACTCGACAAATCCTTGTGCACAACTCTATGTTGGTCAAGAAACATGCTGATAAACGTAGAAGGGCGGCTCCGGTCTTTGTTCCAGGTGATAGGGTATGGCTGAGCACGAGGAACATCCGTTTAAAAGTGCCCTCCATGAAGTTCGCTCCTCGTTATATTGGACCCTACAGGGTGCTGACCCGTATTAATCCGGTTGCGTATCGTTTAGCTCTTCCTAATACCTTACGCATTCCGAACTCGTTTCACGTTTCATTGCTGAAACCACTCATATGTAACAGATTTTCCTCCACAATAGCCCCTCCTCGCTCCGTTCAGGTGGAGGGTCAGGAGGAGTATGAGGTCAACTCTATTATTGATTCTCGAATCTCCCGGGGGAGAGTACAATATCTGGTTGATTGGAAGGGATATGGTCCTGAGGAGAGGAGTTGGGTACCTCAGGAGGATGTTCATGCTCCCCGTCTCCGCAGGGCGTATCACTCTCGCTTCCCATCTCGTCCCGGTTCATTCCGCCCGGTGGGCGTATCTGAGAGGGGGGGTACTGTCAGGGTACCTGTGGTCTCTACCTCCAAAAGAGGTAGAGACTTAGCTGTTCCACCATCCAGACGGTCTGATGACTCCCTTCCCCGCGGTCTATCCGGTCATGCAAGGCCGGCCGCGAGTGAGTGACTGCCTTTTACACCATCTAGGCAGGAAGTCATCATCAGGACACTCCCCCGGATCGACCTGTCAGTCAATTGCTGCAGGACCAATCAGGACGTCTCGGAGGTGTGGTTACTGCTCTGAACAGGGTATTTAACAGAGCTTCTTTCATTAGCTCATTGCCCTGTCGTGGTTCTAGCTTGTTCTAGTCACTCAGTGCTTGTGTATTCTATTATCCCTTTTGGTTTTGACCCGGCTTGTTTACCTTACTCTGCTTATCTCTGTTACCCTTGATTCGGCTTGTTTCTCGCTTACCTGTCTTCTGTTACCCTCGACCTCGGCTTGTCTTTGACCATTCTATACTATACTACTTACGTTAGTCCGGCCATTCTAAGGTCCGGTATACGTATCTGGCTACTGTTTGTACTCTGCGTGTTGGATCCCTGTCCCGATCCTGACACATAGGTATTTTAACTTCTAGATATATTTACTTATAGGTTTAATAGATTGTGTTTAGTTACATGTTTAGTAGATTTACTTCTTTCTGCTATGTATGCTATGGTCCTGTGTTTATTTATTTAATTCTTACTGTTATTGGGGATACCTTCCCCTTTTAGGTGGTGGTTTTAGGGGAGTTCTTGGGGATTTCTTCTTCTGCCATACTCCTCCTCCCCTCGCTGCCCACTCTCCTTGTCCCACCTTTGCTTCGCCGGCTACATGCGTTTGATCGGGGTTCAGGAGACTGGCCTCTGGCTGCCTCCTGATTTCCCCGACTCCTTTGTGACTCCTCCGGCAACCAAGGTACTCGCGGTCGGACGCGAGTACCCGGCGGCCGCTCTGCTCCCACGTGGCCTCCCGGCGCACTCACCACGTGGCCTCAGGCCGCGATCTACTCCTTCTAAGTGCCGCGGGTGGCCGACCGGGTGGAGGAGGGTGCACTTTCTTGCGGCCCCCCCTCCGTCCATGGTGGTCGGATCTAGGCTCATGTTGCCCTACTGGGATTCCCGGCGGAATTCTACAGGTTGGACACAATTTTCTTCAGATGTGTCTAGTTTTATATCAGTATATCTCTTAGAGTTTTGAGTTTTCTGAGGTTTTTTTCTGGCATGTTTATCAAGATTGCGGTGTATTTTATTGGCACATGTACCTAAGATTTCTGTGAGTGGGCTGGCAGCGTGGATCGCAGAGTGCTGTGCCCTTTTCTGACAATGTATATCACATTAGGCTGTGTGCCTTGCTGACAGTGTATATCACATTAGGCTGTGTGCCTTGCTGACAGTGTATATCACATTAGGCTGTGTGCCTTGCTGACAGTGTATATCACATTAAGCTATGTGCCTGGCTGACAGTGTATATCACATTAGGCTATGTGCCTGGCTGACAGTGTATATCACATTAGGCTATGTGCCTGGCTGACAGTGTATATCACATTAGGCTGTGTGCCTTGCTGACAGTGTATATCACATTAGGCTATGTGCCTTGCTGACAGTGTATATCTCATTAGGCTGTGTGCCTTGCTGACAGTGTATGTCACATTGTGCTGTACGCTTTGCTGACAGTGTATATCACTTTGTACTGTGCGCTTTGCCGACAGTGTGTATCACATATGCTGTGCGCTTGCTGACAGTGTATATCACTTTGTGCTGTGCGCTTTGCCGACAGTGTGTATCACATATGCTGTGCGCTTGCTGACAGTGTATATCACTTTGTGCTTTTCACTCTGCGGACAGTGTATATCACAGTATGCTGTGACTCTTGCTGACAGTGTATATCTCAGTATACTGTGACCCTTGCTGACAGTCTATATCACAGTATGCTGTCCCCCTTGCTGACAGTGTATATCGCAGATTGCTGTGTGTTTGCTGTCAGTGTATATCACAGTTTTGCTGCGCGTTTAACTGACAGTGTATATCACGGTTTACGGTGAGCTTCAGGTATATATGGACTCAGTGTACAGGCTCTGTACAGGGTGTATACAGTGCCAGTTAACGCTAGGTTTTCCTGTGCTTCCCAGTATTTATTTTTTCTGTCCAGCTAGGAGGTCTCTGATGAGACTACTCTGGTATCACTTACAGACCTGGCTCTGACTCAGACTGGTAAGGGTGACCAGTCTACGCTGATACTATACAGTTTTATCAGACTCCCGGGGGAATTCGTTGGGTTGGCTATCGTTAGCCATAACCCTGGAAGTGTCCATGGTTACTATACCCTTCAGGTGGTATGATGATGGTAAACTATAATAATGATAAGAAATTTCCCTCAGATCTGTGTGACAATGGGCATACCAATTCACAGTTTAAGGTGAGTATTGCTCAGTGTAGCGCAGCCCTCCCTCTTACTCAGCCAGACACTGAACTGGATACAGAGGCATGTTGGAGGACACATTCTCATAGGGAGAACCGGTCACGGATATAGACTCTATGTTTGGATATTTGCGGGTACAGCCCGCTCTGGCTATCTGCCGGACGCTATCACGATACTTGATCACATTAGTAGAGAGCGCGGCTCTCTCCTACACTCGACAATCCACAGTGCTGGCCTTTTTGTTCATCGCACAGGTTTGTACTTGTGCGAGACATCGGTGGCTACATGGAGGGGCGTCCCTCCTGCATTCAATTGGATCTGACGTCCGTGCTAATGATTTCGTTATAGAGGACTGCCTGGTCATGCAGGATATACATATTTAGGCTGGATCCCTCTATTCTATCTCCTGTAGTGGATCTACTGGATCGCTGGGACACACATGAGACATTCTCGCAGAGGTATACCGGGGGGAGACCCCCACTTATCTACACACACTCCTGGTGATGAGACGGCTAACGGATGGGCCTCAGGTATTGCGTAAGTGCGGGTTTTTGGCATATTCTGCACCATATAATACAGAGATTGTTTTCTGTTTTGGATATCCAGGCCATTACGAGCAAACTGCGCAGACAGTTTCTCCCATGTCAAGATGTCGGGAGATACGGAGGCCTTCATGGAGCAAACGGGCACTGCCTTACTCGGGTAACAAGATTAAGGGAGGCCTATTACCCGGTCTGAAGGTAAACCCGTACGTATGGGTCACATGGTAAGTCAGGAATCCCCGGTTTGTTTTGAGTTCCCCGGTCATTACGATCTTGGGATAACTTGGCAGGACTGCCCCATCTCCTCGGTACGCATACCTGGTGTACAGGATTCGGAGATGGTGGGTCCTCCGTCTATACTCTATTTAACCCTCACGGGAGCCGTTTTGTTTTTTGGATTTGCGCCAACCTACTTTCAACTACAGTTAAGGAGACCTACGAGACCTTATGGGGGTACCTGGTGTAGCCCGAATCCTACACAGACGTCTTTCGCGCTTAGACGAGGACATATCTGGATGGAAATCGGCACTCATTTCCCATCCCTTTGACTATTTCTGGGATTCGCTGTTCCCAGGATAGTCGACCACCGTTCCTCGTCACGTGTTCAATTCGGAACCCTGAATGGACGTCCTTTTGGAGTCTTTCCCCTACCGCATCCGAGGATTACACAGTCCACTTGGAATAGTGGAATAATTTAGGATACGGCTAGTTTGACCACACTCTGGCGTGCATTAGAAATGTATTCTCGGATGAGACATCTCACCGGGTAGGCCAGGAGGGACTGAAAGTTCCTACTTGGTTATATTGCGATTTGGTGGTGGACTTAGGCGCATCCCTTGAGATTGAAGATCTACCTGCATGGCCGCGTTGACGGGTGACCCTGGCACGATCGGTGGAGCAACCTTGCACATCAAGAGTTGAGACATGGTGGCAGTGTCTTATCGCGGCCCTAAGTCCGCATACGATTTTTGCCATTTTTTAACTGCAGGGAAATAGCTAATAGGGCAGCTTGTCAGCTCCTGGACCAGCTGGTAGGCAACAAGTTGCGTCCCCACGTACAATGGATCTGTCAACAGACGATGTTTTTTCAATTTTGGGATACTTCATCAGCTGGCGTCTCCATCGATCGGTGTATTGTCATCTATCGCAGTTGGAAAGTCCATTTAGGATTGCTCGGGTAGCTCTGGGAATAGGTACCAGCGAAACAAACAGCATTGGATTTGTTGACTGAGCGTTAAAACAGCAAATACGAAGCCTCCTGTCATGTTATAAAATTGTAGATTATGCTAGCTTTAGTGTACCTATAATCTTAATTTTATTAATGACAGGAGGCGAGTATTTCCCACCCATTCTTTTCCCACCCTTGTTTTATTTTAAAAAAATTGGATTAATCAGGTACGTATGCAACTCTGTTTGTTGTCTCTGCTACCTGTCGCCTGTTCTTATATCTATGTTTATTTTCATAAGTAGGGTTGGGATATCTACGTTTTAAGGTAATTTTGGTTGTTACATTGGGTGCACACATGTTTATTCACTTACCTTTTCATTGGATAATCAACCTGTTTGGTTCTGTTTTTTTCTCTCGTTTCAGTTTACAGTCCATCAACACTATCTGGTTTAGCAGTTCTTCTCGGATGGTGGACATCGTTGTATTCATCGTATCTAGGACTTCGTTTCTCCCCATTATGTTTTCTGTTCTGTTTTTGTCGCAGCTTGAAAGAGGAAATGATGCATGAGGAGGGGAGTTTTATAGTACCTAACTTTTTTTCTGATTGGTTGTTTTCTGTGCTGCTGTGGAGTTCTAGTAAAGAGAGACTTAAGCAAATACTCGCCTCCTGTCATTAATAAAATTAAGATTATAGGTACACTAAAGCTAGCATAATCTACAATTATGTCCTCAACAATATGGGCCATTACACACCTTGGCTTGACAATATCCCAAAAGCGCAGTTCCAAAGGATTAGGAGGAACTATACGGATAAAGAAAAATTTGAAGAACAAGCCCAGTTGTTGATGGATAAATTTACCCAGAAAAAATACCCAAAACAACTTCTAGAGAAAGCATATGAAAAGTTACTAAATTTATATCCAACAAAACTATTAGAGGAATCTAAATCCCTAACCGAAATTAATACAAATAAAGAAAAATCACTACCTTTAGTCTTGATTTTTACCATGTCTGATTTTTACCATGATTTTAAGAAAATTAGGTCAATAGTAAAAAAAAAACATTGGCATGTTCTGAAAAAGGATCATGAGCGATCTAAAATTATTCCTGAAAAACCCTTCATCACCTTTAGAGGAGCACCAAATTTTAAACGTATTTTAACTTTTAACCACCCTAAAAAAAATCCCAAGAACATTTTTAGATGATAAAAAAGGGTTTTATTGCCTTTAAAGCCTGAGCACCCTTCCTGTCAGTTTATTCAACCTGTCTATAGTTATTAGTTATCTACTGACCTATCAAATGCATGTTTATTCCTTGTTTCGTTGTTATAATAGAAAAGAAAAGGTATATACTATATACTATGATTAAGCATACTTACACACATCTTGTTAACACGACATATCTTACTATCGACTCATCACCAACTGACATTCCCTGTACCAGCAAGTTTATTACTCAAAAATGAAAAAAATGCTTTGTTAAACTTGTTTACCCTTATTATAAAATGTGCAGTATTTACTAAGCGCCATGAAAATTTACAAAATGTATTCATATCAAATGCTTGCTTCTGCTGTCGTGGCAAACCAGGCATGTCTGTATTACCCTGCATGCTATACATAAAGAATACATTTTTTTTAAAAATATTTTTAAAAAGGGTTTTATTCCTCTAATAAATGTGCAGGGTGCAAATGTGTTTAAAATGTGTCTCTAAAAGGTATAAATAAATTTAAAACAAAATTTAGTGACAAATAATTTTTTATAAAAGATTTTATCACATGTTTTAGTAAAATTTTTATTTATCTTTTAATATATTCATGTGGACTTCAATATGTAGAATAAGAGAATATATGAACATGTGAATAATATTGTTAAGGGATATGAACAACACAGTGTCTCTGCAAATTTTTTAAAATACCATAATAAAGACCCAAGAGGAATTTTTAGGAATTAAAATAGTAATAAAATCATGGCGTGGGGTTAATGATATTATAGATATTGGTAAGGAAGAGATGAAATGGGTATATAGGCTAAATACTTTAGAACTGAAAGGATTAAATATAGAATTAGATTTTTAAAACATTTCATGAATTTTTATAGGGTTTCCAATTATTTTATTGATACTAGACTTTTGAGTACGTTGAGTATTTACATTTTCTCTTTCTCTCCTTATAGTAGGTTATCTTTTTAATATTTTTTATATTTTTTTTATATAATTGTTATGTTTATCTTATAATTATGTAGTTTGTTAAGGAATAAAATTGTGTAATATGCTTCATATATTTATGTTTTAATTGTAATGTATGTGTATATATATATGTTTAATAAAGCTTTGTCGTGCATGCGTATTAGGTCTCCCCCGCCGGCGGCCGCGCATGCGCAATAGGTCTCTCCCACCGAATGACGTCAGCGGGGAAGAAGCGTGGGCGGACCCTGAAACTGCGCCGAGGTACATCGGCGTAAGTCACTGAAAGGGTTAGGAGTGGAGTGAGAGGGGACCTGCAGTGCCAGGAAAACGGTTTGTTTTCCTGGCACTGGAGAGTCCCTTTAAACCAGGTTTTGTGTTAAAGACAAAGCACACCTATATAGATTTCGTATATTTAGGGTGGGAATAAATACTCTGTGTCATTAATAAAATCATGACTTTTAGGGATGTGCATGGGCAAAAAAATTCAGTTTGGTTCGGCACTTCGACAATTCAGGAATTCAGCATTTCGGGACTTCCACACTTCAGTTCGGTTCAGCACATCCGAAATTCGGGACTTCGGCAATTCGGGACTTCGGCTATTCAGGACTTTGGAATTCTCTAACCCTAACCCCTACCTCTACACCTAACCCTAACCCCAACCCTAACCATACCCCTAACCCAAGCAAAGTGTCTGAGAGCTGTGTAGTATGCATATGAATTTTATTTTGATTGCTTTGATCTTGTTCTCTGGTAAGCATATAAACTGTTGCACTGAATTTACCCAGAAACCCAGGAACTCTATGTTCTGGGATGGTTACAGTATGGACTTTTCACAGTTCACGAGGAAACCAAGATGAATGCTCCAAGACAGGTGTACATAAAGCTGAGAGGGCAAATGAGAGACAATGAGGAGGTCGTCCAAGTTAACAATTACAGAAACACCCTGTATCCTGAGGAAGGATACCACTGGTTTCATAACTTTGGTGAAATACCAAGGAGCTGATAATAGACCAAATGGTCTATTAAGCTAAACTTAAGGGACAGACACAGGATGCTTGCCTAGGATGCTTGCCTTTGAACGACTTCTCAATGAGATGTAATACAGCTCATTGAGAAGTCTTTGTTTGGACAGTTTCAAACATGCATGGCTGGTCTGCACAGCTATTTAATGAGAAGCCTCCCCCAAAACACATGCAAAAAGATTAACACCTATGTTTTCTTTGGTGACAGATCTTCTAAATTGTTAATCATTTTTTCTTGAGTGTTTTTTTGTTGATTTTTTTTAAATAGCAAGACCTTGTTGGAACTATAGAAACAAATCAATAAATTATGTTTAAGTGCCCTTCCCAAGTGTACACTGTATAAAGTTACAAATTCAAGTTGCAAATAATTGAAATGAGGAGACATTGTGACCCTGTTAACTATATGCTGCCACTCCTGTTGTATTTCAGTAACAAGCCATAAGATGATTAAAGAGTTAGGAAAATAATCACTTTGACCCTTCAAACATATCTCTTGTATTAGTTTACTTTGATCATAAGAAGAGATTGCACCTTTAACAGACTCTTGGTTCAGATTACTAGATACTAAGTTCATACAAGGGACAGAATTGGGAGGACAAGTGTTGCTATAAAGCAAGAAAAGAGGTTGAGTTTCTGTCTTGTGAGATAGAAGAGATCTGCAGAGACAGACAATGAGAAATAACATCTTGGCTAGAGGCAACAAAAGAAACGAGGCAAAGAAAAGTGGTTTAACTCAAAACAGTAAACCACGAAAAACAAAACTACACTTTTGGAAATGATGGATAAAAACATTTTCAAAAAACACAAGAATAAATAGAGCTAGTTTTATTTGTGTTAATTTTTAAAAAGTTGTAAGAAATGACAAAACGGAAAATTCTGTCATTACAAAGTGAGACAAGTAACATACACCACATTGCAACAATAGTTTAGTATTGTATGAAATTACAAGACAGAGACACGTCGAGGTGTCCTTTGTCAAAGATCTCAGGGAATAAATATTTGCAAATCGATGGTGAGGTGTTACAGACTTTCATGAGGGGTTTTTATTCACTTCCAAGCATACAATATTGCTTCACAAATTAGCTTGTTGTCTTGCAAGGTCGAAAGTATTGAATAGAATCATAGTGTTGGCTCTTTCTACGTTGTAAGCTTGTTTAAGCAAGGAATTCTTCATGTTCTGTGTCTGTAAACATTGTTTTTGTCCGTCAATTACATGTTGTTAAATATCCCCATTGTATAATAATGATGTTGATAATATCCCCATTGTATAATAATGACATATTAGCGCTCTATACGTGTTAATAATAATAATGTCAATAATAGTAATAATAATGTATGTGCATATTAACATGGAAATATTTACTCATAGAATGCAACGGCCGACATGTCGAAGATAACTCTATGGGAAGCGCACAAGAGCGTGATCAGAGGACACCTCATACGACTCGCGTCACGCAAAAAACTAGACAACCTCAAAGCAATCACAGACCTAACGACCCAAATTGCGACAATCGAGACCCTTCACAAACGTAGTCAATTAGCTGCCCACTATCGGGAACTCCTGTCTCTGCGCAGAAACCTCATGGAACTCATAGACTGCAAATACCACAGAGCTCTACAGCGCTCAAAGGCCTTCTATTACATACATGCTAATAAAAGCGGTAGAATGTTAGCACACATGATACGGGGGCAGCAAATGCGAGCCCAGTTACCAGCACTTTGAACCTCGGGAGGATGCCTCACACAATTCCCGGATGAAATAGCAGAAGAATTCCGCACATACTACGCGACACTGTATAACATCCACGCGGATCGAACTGCCGGGAATCAGGAAGTGGACACCAGAGCAACGGAACACTACCTACAGGGATTCCAACCGGAGGTGCTCACGAGAGAAGAGGCGGAAGCACTTGAAGTACCGATATCTGCAGAGGAAGTCAGATTGGCGATTAGGGTGTCGAAGAATGGCAAAGCACCCGGCCCTGACGGATTCCCGGCTGGATACTATAAGAAATTCGGAGACATCCTAATTCCCCGATTGACCGCTGCACTAAACCAACTGCAGAAGGGAGACAGGCTCCACGCAGAAACAATGGCCACCACCATCACAGTCATACCCAAGCCGGGTAAGAACCCAGAATGCTGCAGCAACTACCGACCCATCTCGCTTCTTAACACGGACATCAAACTATTCTCTAAAATTATAGCTAATAGACTACGACCCTACCTCCCGAGGCTGATTCATCCAGAAATATTTACTCATATAAGCCTCTTTAATTGAACTCTGCAACCTTAAGGTACAGAATGAAATTCAGAAGATTCTGCACTGGATTTCTTACACCTTTGACACTAGATTATTACTTTATTATATTAATGCTACCATTAGTTACATGTAGTTATTAATACTCTGGCTGATAGAATATGATTGGAAGAATTCTAAATTGTGTACCACAAATGTTCATTGTGCCCTCCAACTCCCCCCGCCTGCTTGCCACTCCTAGCTGTAAATTCCTTGAAATAACTGTGTATCTCTACTCCTCCTTAGGCCCAATCCCCAAACCATCTCTGCAACAGGCCTTTTCAATTTTACTCTTCTAATGTACCTTGGTTTCATGTTGTCTAAACGCTGATAAAATTTTGTAATAAATCAGAATGGCAGTGCAGTAGACTCGGCGGAAAACTGAGAATGTGTCAAAATGTACCCGCTTACCTTTTGTTAAGTGTAGATTCTCTTTGTAATGAGCAAAAACATACTTGTGATCTGAGTGGGGACTAACCGAATGGAAAGCTGCTGAGTATTTGCCAATTCTCAGTGTTGAAGCATACTCCTAGGTGATCACCAGATCTTACTGCCATGGACTTAAAGTATAGTTTTATCCAGACCATACAAAGCCCTCAAGTTCTTGGAGATGTTCTTGAGAGACCATGAGAAGTCAATTCAGAAAATGTTCATTATACAGAACAAAGGTTTTAAAGTAAGCAATAAGGGGCAGTCTAGGGGGAGTATAATTAATTACCAATCAAATATTGACAAATGGGGAGCAGAACGTAGCTTTCCTGCAGAGCAGAAATGCTGAACCTGAGCTCCTGTGAATTTGACCGATTTTGGGGTAATAACCTTGGTTAATCAGCAGCCACATTATCAGAAGAGCTGCATCCCCGTGATCACTCTGATATCTTAAGTGTGAATATACATTTCCGGGGGCCCAAACTTCAGTACTGCAGCCTACAGGGGACGGAGCTGTAGAGAGGCAGCCGAGCTCCTCGTTCACTGACTCTATCACTGGTCCTACTGCACAGCTACCCCACTCTGGACTGACAGGAGTTATCCCGGTCCTCACTCGACACCAGAAGTTTTCTCCTCTATCTGTACCCTGAGTTCTGTGCCCCAAGCTGGTGGTGCCTCTCCCATACGGAGCACTTAAAATGTCGGCTGACCTTACACCTTACACCAAACATGCAAACCTGAGCCTACCACAAAGGCCGTATTGTGACCACATTGAATCTACATAGCAGCACTTGGATGAAGTATCAAGGGGGGGTAGGAGATGCAGTGGGAGCAGGGGGGGTAGGAGATGCAGTGGGAGCAGGGGGGGTAGGAGATGCAGTGGGAGCAAGGGGGGTTAGGGGATGCAGTGGGAGCAGGGTGGGGGTAGGGGATGCAGTGATGTGGTGGAATCTCGGTAAAAATAAATTTAGTAGGCCGAGATTACCACGTGGCATGTGTACGTGCATATGCTGACGTATCGATCAGTTGGTTGCACGAGGCAAGATACGATCAGTAGTGTACGGAGCATGTGCAAGAATACAGGATGTAGTATTCCCCTCCTCCATTGTGCTGGACAGGCCATGCGGTCAAGCAGGAAGTTAATTCTTATTTGTATTGATTGGTCAAGAGAATGTGCGGGTGGAGCTTAATATGGGAGGAGTTATGTGCCTATATAAGGAGCCTGCACTATTGTCCGGGGCTCAGAACTTGCTGTATTTTGGTGACGTTAGTCCCTCTGAGTCCCGATTGGTGATCCAATAAAGAATCTCTTCCTTCCTGAAGAAACCTGTGTCCATCTCTCTGTGCTTTGCTTCCGTCAGTTTCTCCGGTATCATTTGGTGCATTGGCCGGGAAGCTCATCGTTCAACGGTAGCTGAGAGGCAGAGGCGTGAGACGGTCTATCTTTGCCCACGTTCTCTACGGCTGCACCCCTGAACTTCTGCGTGGACCTCCCTTCGTCTCGGCGCCACTGGTCTGTTGTCCAGGAGATCATCGGCCTCTACGTAAGAAGTGCTGGGGTGTCCCCGTCGATGAGTGTGAACTCAGGTTCAGGAACGAGGAGGTAAGACAACTGCTGTTTTAGACGGCAGACCCACTAGGGGTATACCGATTGTGCGGTAGGCCCATAAGGGGTTATTTGTGTATGGAATCTGCCCCCTCTGTCGGAGGGAAGGAGCGAAGGCGCACCGCTCAATCGAACGCTCTTTAGTCAGACCTTTTGATTTGGTTAGTCAGGCGGGGTCCTGTGTAAATAGCCCTAGCCGGACACCGGTGTCTTGTCTAGACTAGCATTCTAGGGTGTATATTACGTTCGCTAGGTCGGAGGGACCGGGAGACTAAGCGGCGCCTGTGTAAATTCGGTTCGCTAGCTCTCAACCTATCTTGGCTAAGTGGGAAGGCGTGTAAATTTGGAACCCACTAGATTTTTGATAGTAATCGACTAAGAGGCGCCTGTGTAAATTCGGTCCTCTAGCTCGCTATATGTGGTGCTTGGGCAGTGTGGCTAACCAAAACGGGTGTACATAGTTTTAGGTAGTCCATTCAAGGTACTGGCCAATAGTTTAGTTGGGAATTGTAAATGTGTTAAAGATTGTTTAGTAAAGTGTATATCTTGTTAGATAGCGCGAGCTCAGCCGTCTAGCGAGAGTGTTAATAGTGTGTTGCTGTATCATAGTGCACGGTACCATAACCCTGTATATTTACTGACACTGTATATAAGTACTAATCATTGTCGTCTATTGCATGTTTAACACCATAACCACTAATAATTGTATTGTGACCTTAAATTGTGCTTTGACCTATGCTAACCGTACTGTAACCGCTATTTGAAAAAGACGATGTTACTGGGGTGTGTTATAGACGGGTAATTCGTATATAGAGAATTATAGCGTGGGTGACTGTATAGTTTCGCCAAAGGGCATAATATTGATTATTTAGTGACTGGTGTAACAGCTGTGTGTGCACGGGAATTCCCTGAGTGTTTATTGTGTTATTGTGTACGTTTCACTTGGTAACCGTACCACGTGGTGCTGTTGCCAGAGGAAACGGGTGTGATTGTTGAATAGTACGCGTGCATTATATTCGTTGTCAACGACGTTCCATTGATAAGTATCCCGCAGAAGGCTAAGAAGAACATCCAATCTTATCTGGATAAGTTCATACGGTATGGTATCCTAAAATTCTGTACTTCCCCCTGGAACACCCCATTGCTGCCTGTTCAAAAGCCCGGTACAGATGAGTATCAACCTGTGCAGGACTTGAGAGCAGTCAATGATGCGGTTGTTAGTATACATCCAGTTGTGCCCAATCCATATAACCTGCTTGCTTTAATTCCGGGCGGGGCTACTTACTTTACAGTCCTAGACCTCAAAGATGCCTTCTTTTGCCTCCGAATTGCCGCAGAAAGTCAATGTATCTTCGCTTTCCAATGGGAAAACGCTGTAACGGGCTCAAAACGCCAAATGACAAGACTGCCCCAAGGGTTTAAAAATTCACCTACCCTATTTGGTTCAGCTCTAAGTCAGGATCTACTGGATTTCGAGTCCATCCCAGGAGAGTGTGTATTGTTACAATATGTAGATGACTTGTTGATAGCAGCAGTTACAAAGGAAATATGTCAGCAAGCAACGCACGATCTACTACACATTCTCTGGAAGGCAGGATACAAGGTGTCTAGAAAGAAGGCTCAGTTGTGTTTGCCAACTGTCAAATATCTGGGATTCCATATCTCTGAAGGTCAAAGAATTATGGGGCCAGAGAGAAAAGAAGCCGTGTGCCAAATACCGATACCCAAGAATAGAAGACAAGTGCGAGAATTCTTGGGGGCAGCAGGCTTCTGTAGGATATGGATTCCCAGCTATGCGATACTGGCAAAACCTCTGTATGCAGCTATCAAAGGTACAGAGCACGACCCCTTCTTATGGACTCAAGAACAGCAAACGGCATTTGAAGATGTGAAGAAGGCTTTGATGAGTGCCCCAGCATTAGGTCTACCTGATCACACACGACCATTCTACCTGTACGTACATGAGCAAAGAAGAATGGCTGTGGGAGTATTGACACAGTACTTGGGATCATGGCAAAGACCTGTTGCCTACATGTCTAAGCAACTGGATGCAGTGGCCAGCGGACTTCCACCTTGTCTAAGAGCCGTAGCTGCAGCCGCCCTGCTAGTAGCTGAAGCCGATAAACTCACTCTGGGTCAAGAACTTTATGTACGAGTCCCACATGCAGTACAGACGTTGTTGGATTACAAAGGAAATCATTGGTTCAGTAATAGCCGTATGACCAAGTATCAAGCAATGTTGTGTGAAAACCCAAGAGTGCATTTAGAGACTGTAAACACCTTAAATCCAGCTACCCTTTTGCCACAACCTACTGAAAGTCAACATGATTGTTTGGAAGTAATGGATGAAGTATTTTCAAGTAGACCAGATCTTCGTGATTTTCCCATCCAGAACCCCGATGTTCAATATTATACCGACGGCAGTAGTTATGTGAAAGAAGGGATCCGCTATGCAGGATATGCAGTAACAACAATAGACAAGGTGATAGAAGCTCGGCCACTGGCGAAAGGAACATCAGCACAAAAGGCAGAATTGATAGCACTGACACGAGCGTTACAATTGGCTGAAGGTTTAAGAGTGAACATCTACACGGACTCCAAATATGCGTTTTTAACCACTCATGCCCACGGAGCTTTGTATAAAGAAAGAGGACTATTGAATTCAGAAGGCAAAGAAATCAAGTACGCAGCTGAAATCCTACAACTATTGGAAGCAGTGTGGGAGCCGAGGGAAGTCGGTATCATACATTGTCGAGCGCATCTGAGAGGAGATGGTGATGTAACCAAAGGAAATCGGATGGCAGATAGTGCAGCTAAGCGTGCCGCTGAATCGGGAAGACAGGAATATGTGGGGCATATAGCTGCCCTTATACCTACTCCACTGTCTCAATGGACTCCAGTTTATACAGCTCAAGAAGAGGAGTGGTTAAAGACTGAACCTGGAAAGTATTTGGAGAACAAATGGTATCAGTTAGAAGATGGAAGAATAGTCATTCCAGCATCACTAGCGGTAGAAATTGTCCAAAACTATCACAACGGGACACATTCTGGGAGAGACAGCACAGAAGAATCTCTCAGAAAACATTTCTACATACCAAGATTGTCCAACTTGACTCAGGCCATTGTACGAAGATGTGTAACGTGTGCTAAAAATAATGCAAGACAAGGACCAGTAAAGCCACCAGGAGTCCAGTTTATGGGGGGACTCCCCATGTCCGATCTACAAATTGACTATACAGTGATGCCTAAATCGGGTGGACATCGTTACCTATTGGTAATTGTGTGCACCTATTCAGGCTGGGTAGAAGCATGTCCTACTCGTACATAGAAAGCAGGAGAAGTTGTGAGATTCCTGCTACGAGAAATAATACCCTGATATGGACTACCCTGCTCTATAGGATCGGACAATGGTCCAGCTTTTGTTCATCAGTGCCTACAACAACTGACTCATATGCTTGGTATAAAGTGGAGGCTTCATACGGCATATAGACCCCAGAGTTCTGGTAAGGTAGAGAGAATGAATAGAACTATTAAGAATCAGTTGGCTAAAATGTGTCAGGAAACCCAACTTAAATGGAACGTTCTCTTACCCATAGCTCTATTGCGAATCCGCAGTACCCCTACCAGAAGGATGGGCCTCTCTCCTTTTGAAATCATGTATGGGCGACCACCTCCCGTACTTGGTAACTTAAGGGGGGATTTGAGTCAGTTGGGAGAAGGAATTACCCGGCAGCAGGTTGTAGAGTTGGGTAAGACTATGGAGGAGGTACAGAAATGGGTACAAGATAGATTACCTGTGAATATTTATCCCCCAGTTCATAGTTACCACCCAGGAGACCAAGTGTGGATTAAAGAGTGGAATAATGTACCGTTAGGGCCCAAGGAGAGGAGTGGAGAGGTCCTTATGTTGTTCTTTTGTCTACCCCTACAGCGATAAAAGTAGCCGAAGTGACTCCGTGGATACATCACTCCAGGGTTAAACCAGCAGCAGTCGATTCTTGGCAAGTTACAGCAGATCCAGAGAATCCCTGCAAGATCCGGTTAAAACGCACGACTCAGTCGGAGTGACGAGGAACTTTGTGGATTACAAAATTTTATTGTTTCAGAGATTTGGTGCGTGAGTGAGAGGGCCATAATAAAGCCTGTCCGCCCACCGACGTATAGTATATAAGCCAGGGAAAGTCTCGAAGGGACTCCTGTGAAGACGAGCAGAACTCCATTCCCTGCAGCCCTTACATCCTGGAAGCTAAGGTGCCTTCGCACGGACGAAGACTGAGGATGACGACGAAAGATGTGTTCTTGATAATGTTTATTTATGTGTATTTTTATATTCAGGAAGGTAGAGGTACCGACACTCCTAGCTGTGAGGTATGCATTAAGACTACAAGAACAGGTAACCATATTTCCCAAACCCTAATTTGGCATTCACAATACGAGTGTAAAGGAGATGTATCAAGATGTAGATACCTTAATATAGAATATAGTGTGTGCCATTTAGGAGTAGGAGAACCTAAGTGCTTCAGTCCGGAGTATCAACCTCGTACAATTTGGTTGACTCTCAGGAATGGAGATCCTCAGGGGACCCTAATTAACAAGACAGTATTAGAATCCGTACATTCTTCGGGTGTTCTGCTATTTGATGCGTGTAAGGCAATATCAAGTGGTAGAAAGCCGTGGAATGTATGTGGGGATCTTAGATGGGAGAGGACGTATGGGTCTAATGATAAATATATTTGTGCCAGTAGTAAAAATAAATATGTGAGTCCTAGATGCCCAAATAGAGATTATAACTTTTGCCCATATTGGTCTTGTGTGGGGTGGGCAACTTGGGGACAGACAGTAGACAAGGACATGATAGTGACTAAGTTGCCTACCAGCCCATATTGTAAGTCTATGGAATGCAATCCAGTCCATATACTTATAAATAACCCCGACAAGTTCTTAGACAAGTATGGTAATTTATTTGGGTTTCAAATATATGGGACGGGTTTAGATCCTGGGACAGTATTGTTTATAGGGATAGAGACTGATACGGTATCCTCCCAAACTCATCAAGTATACCATTCCTTTTATGAAGAGATGAGTATAGATAATAAGATCCCCCATAATGCTAAAAACCTGTTCATTGATTTAGCCGAAAGTATTGCCGGTAGTCTTAATGTTACCAACTGCTACGTGTGTGGAGGTACTAACATGGGAGACCAATGGCCTTGGGAAGCAAAGGAGGTAATGTCCGGTTCTGAGGCAGTTGACCAATTAATATCTACACAAGCCGATTATCATATGAGTGTTAGAGGTAAATCTGAGTGGAGATTAAAGACCTCCATCATAGGTTATGTTTGCATAGCAAGGAAAGGAATGATGTATAATACTTCTGTAGGAGAATTAACTTGTCTAGGGCAAAAAGCTTATGATGATGATACAAAGAATACAACTTGGTGGTCGGCTTCAAATGTCTCAGAACCATCTAACCCGTTTGCTAGATACGCCAATTTAAAGGATGTGTGGTTTGATCTATCCATCACATCTACCTGGAGAGCCCCAGCAAATTTGTACTGGATCTGTGGTAAGAAAGCCTATTCGGAGTTGCCACAGGACTGGGAAGGGGCATGTGTGTTGGGTATGCTCAAACCATCCTTCTTCTTGTTACCTATTGAAACAGGTGAGACTTTAGGTGTTAAAGTGTATGATGTGAATCATAGGAAGAAAAGGGGACCCATAGAAATAGGCGCCTGGGAAGATAATGAATGGCCTCCCCAGCGTATTATAGATTATTATGGGCCAGCCACGTGGGCAGAAGATGGTACCTTTGGTTATAGAACCCCTATTTATATGCTCAACCGTATTATACGATTACAGGCGGTGGTTGAGATCATTACTAACGAGACATCACAAGCGCTCAATCTTCTAGCGAAGCATAATACCAGGATGAGGACAGCAGTCTACCAAAATAGATTAGCCTTGGATTACCTTTTGGCAGTAGAAGGAGGTGTATGTGGGAAGTTTAACCTGAGCAATTGCTGTCTTCAAATAGATGACGAAGGGCAAGCAATAGCTGAGCTTACTAGCCATATGGTTAAACTAGCGCATGTGCCTACTCAGGTATGGAAAGGGTATAATCCAAGTAGTTGGTTTGGTAGCTGGTATGAGTGGTTTGGAGGGCTTAAGGCAGTGGTAGGTGGAGTCCTACTGATTTTAATGTTGTGTCTACTCCTGCCGTGTCTTATACCCTTAGTAGTTAGGTCTGTGCAAAGCCTGATAGAAAATATAGCAGAGAGGAAGGCTGCTGCACAGATAATGGCAATTTATAAATATGAGGCTCTAGATCAGGGAGAACCAATGCAGGAAGATGAGTGTTGAAGATTCACATCATAAGATAAGTCTGGTCTGGTTCAAGGTAACTTGCGGTGTATGCAAACTAAGGTTAAGTGATGCCTCAAGTAATTGTGAAATATCAAGAGGCATCAAAGGGGGGAATGTGGTGGAATCTCGGTAAAAATAAATTTAGTAGGCCGAGATTACCACGTGGCATGTGTACGTGCATATGCTGACGTATCGATCAGTTGGTTGCACGAGGCAAGATACGATCAGTAGTGTACGGAGCATGTGCAAGAATACAGGATGTAGTATTCCCCTCCTCCATTGTGCTGGACAGGCCATGCGGTCAAGCAGGAAGTTAATTCTTATTTGTATTGATTGGTCAAGATAATGTGCGGGTGGAGCTTAATATGGGAGGAGTTATGTGCCTATATAAGGAGCCTGCACTATTGTCCGGGGCTCAGAACTTGCTGTATTTTGGTGACGTTAGTCCCTCTGAGTCCCGATCGGTGATCCAATAAAGAATCTCTTCCTTCCTGAAGAAACCTGTGTCCATCTCTCTGTGCTTTGCTTCCGTCAGTTTCTCCTGTATCAGTGAGAGCAAGGGGGGCTAGGGGATGCAGTGGGAGCCAGGGGGGGTAGGGGATGCAGTGGGAGCAGGGGGGGTAGGGGATGCAGTGGGAGCAGGGGGGGTAGGGGATGCAGTGGGAGCAAGGGGGGGTAGGAGATGCAGTGGGAGCAGGGGGGGTATGGGATGCAGTGGGAGCAAGGGGGGGTAGGGGATGCAGTGGGAGCAAGGGGGGGTAGGGGATGCAGTGGGAGCAGGGTGGGGGTAGGGGATGCAGTGGGAGCAAGGGGGGGTAGGGGATGCAGTGGGAGCCAGGGGGGGTAGGGGATGCAGTGGGAGCAGGGGGGGTAGGGGATGCAGTGGGAGCAAGGGGGGTAGGGGCTCCCAAAACCCTCCCAAACCTTACCTCTCTGGTGGTCCTCTTCTGACATGCTGCCTGTAAGTCTGCTCAGGGCAGCTCCGCATAGCTCACTGTGACTGGTGATGTCACTTCCTGCAAAACAAGCAGCACGGAGCTGCCCTGAGCAGTGTTACAGGCAGCTCAGTGAGGCTGTGTTCTGAGACAGGCACACTGAGGGGCCGCCTAGTGGGGTCTTTGGGAGGGCCCTATAGCTGCCCCTCAGTGTGCCCTGCACGGAGGAGATGATTAGTAACAGCAGGGGCCCACGGACGGCTGTGCGGGCCCCTTGCTGAGTGCAAGCTGGCTGGGGAGATTGTTTAACTCCCCAGCTCAGCCATTACTTACTGCAGCAGTATGTGGGGCTCGGGGCCCCCCAGGACCGCCGGGCCCATGACAACTGTTATGGTTGTCATGCCCTGATGGCGGCCCTGGTCACGGTGAACAGCATTTGTTTGTTATGTGTGTACAGAATTGGCCATTCACTACCTTACATACCCCTCCTTATGCTGCTAACAGGTAATCAACTTTCCTAATCTGTTCCTGTTCGTTAGGATGCTGGCATAGTAGGCAATGAATGCCCAGAAGAGAACTGCAACTGTAGAACAAGTCCTGCTGAGAAATAAGCACATGTACAGACAAGTAAGCATATGTACAGACGCCATTTTGAATAATGTCTTTAGAGATTGGGTAATTCACAAGCTCCTTTCTGGAAAATCTTGATTTTATTAAGACACGGGGGCTCCTATTATGCTGCACTCTTTCTTTATTTCCCTCAGCAGCAAAGAAAACACTTTATAAACATAACCAATAATAACATTAACAGTCTCAGGTGTATTCTTCCTAGTAACAGGAACAGCCAATCAGGTTCCACTTCTCCAGCATAATAGGCTCTGTCAACCAATCCTGTTCCTCTTTCTTTGCTGCTCCCTCAGTTAAGTATATCTGATCCCTCAGGCTCCTTAACTGTGGGATTATTATTATTATTATTATTATAATTATTACTCTTTGATAACTTTAATTTATTAATTGATTCATTTATTACTGTATTGCTGATTCATTTGATATGTTATGTGTTTTTCATGGTTTTCTTCCTTTTTCTGCTATATGATTTTCTTTGCCTTTAAATTTCCCCGGTCCAGCCTGTCCCCCAGAGCCTAATTTGCAAGCGGGCTCGGGGACGTCGGCTGGAGCCGCACCCGGCGCTTCGCGCCCTTTTTTCCTTACTTGCGCTGTGAACGGCCGCCACCCACAGAGCTCTCAGAGCTCAAACGCCGGCTCCCTGCTCGCGGCGCTTGAATGTGTACACGTTCTAAGTAATTACACATTCGCCGTGAGCACAGCTTACCGGCTAATCGTCTGTTCTTTCCTCACTGCCGATCGCGGTGGGCAGTTTTTCTTGCCTTCCCGCGCTCGCACGCAGCTCCACCCCCAACGTCCGGACCTCGGAGTTGGGTTAAAGCTGCAGTGTCGGTCGGACGGCTCCTTCCTCCCTCCTTAGCATTTCTGATTCCTATCACACTTTACTGCTGTTTTCTGGCTGTTTTATGTGAGTAATTTCTTTGCTTGTTCTTAAAGCTATATTGCCCTTTTCTCCTCTGGGTTAATCAACCCATTTTAGGTTTTCAGCTCAATAAAATTATTATTAGTGCCAGTGTCATACGCAGCATGCCTGGTGATAAAGATATACCCACCCCTTCTGGGTCTCTTATCACCAAACCAGGGAGTGTTAAAACACCCACAGGGGTATCTGAATTTGGAGCGGCTAGCCCCGCTGATTTTGCTCCCACTGCTGATATGCAGTCTCTGATTGACGACACTATGTCTCATGTTATGACTAAAGCCCTCACATCGGCCATGGGACTGATGTCTGAATCTTTCTCGCAGACTCTTACACATGTTTTGCTTGAGGCACAGAAATTGGCTCAGCCGACCGTTACCCAGGCTTTGCCTGTAGTAACCCCTTCACAACCTCACACTGGCCGCAAGGCCATTGCAAAAACCAAACACTCTTCAATCTCACAGATGGACAGCTACAAACCTGCCACAGATGGCGCGTCTAATATACCACCGCGCAAAAGAGCCACTAGCCGGGCAAAATCGGCTAGGTTATGGAAACGAGCAAAAGCCCAACTAGACTTTGAGTCGGATCTCAGCGAGATTGAAGAGGAAACCTGTATGGATACAGAGGATCCATCAGATCCCGAATCAGATGATATGGTCGAAGACCATGGCCCCAGTGAGCATAATACGCCTCCATCTGAATCGTATGACATGGAGCTTAAGGTCCCAGACGATGCAAACAAATTAGTTGACCCCTATGGGGAACCTCTGTTCGACCTCGATGACCTGCGTCATCCAAGGTCAGCAGACTGGTCCCCTTCGGCCCATGTGGCCAAATACGTTGCATCAAGAACTCGCAAGCTTTTAAATAAGGTAACACGCAATAAGCTGCGGGCAGAATGCCCACGCCCTACTGTCCCAGACGAGGCCTGCAGAACACCTGCAGTAGACCCAAAAATCGTTCAATTCCTGGGCAAGACTGGCTGGAAGCCTAATAAGGGCCTTGATTTCTCCCTGCGCAACTGCCAGGATAAGTTATTGGATATATTGGGCCCAGCAACCAAAATTTTTGATATGGTCGAAAACGACCAAGACTTAGATCGTATCGCCATAAGTGGTTGGATACAAAGGGTGATGCCAACTGTGCGATGGCCACAGAGCGTCGCAAAGCGATCTTATTAAAGATAGAGCCCAAATTGGTGAACATGGCTATAACCGAGCCCGTGGTCTCCTGTTCGGGGACAATTTTGTCAAGGAGCTTGGCTCCTTTGTACATACTTTTACTGCCCTAGACAAGGCGCAATCGAACATGCGCAGAGTTTTCCACCCTAAGGTTTTTGGTGGGGCCGGAAGAGCCAGGAGCCGTCTGTCCGGCCGTGTTAACAGGGGTTCATTCCGACAGAATCGAGGCTCCTACACTGGACAAACCTCCTTCACGGAGCACCGCAACACCCCGGCCTTCTTCCCTCAATGTGGGCGGCCATGGGTTGCTCGTGGAGCTCGTGGAGCTCCTGGAGCACCCTCCCAGGCAGACGACCTTATGGTAAGTCCTCTCATACTTCCTTCTTCCCTATGGGCAGTGGGGGGCAGACTCCAACATTTTTTCCATGCATGGTCACACATCTCATCAGATGCCTGGGTATTGAACACGGTAAGAGGGTATACCTTAGAGTTCCTGTCCCTCCCAGTACAAATCTCCCCGCCACGGGGAATGCTGTTTTCCCAACAAGACGCCTCCCTTGTATCCAAGGAGGTCTTGGAATTGGCACACAAACGGGCCATCTTAGAGATCCCTATGACTACCCCAGGCTATGTAAGCAACCTATTCTTAGTTGCAAAGAAAGGCGGCGGCGGCCGCCCAGTGATCAACTTGAAACAACTCAACACTTTTGTTGCCTACAACCATTTCAAAATGGAAGGCATACACTGCCTCCGAGATCTCCTCCAACCGTCAGACTGGATGGTCAAGTTAGACCTACAGGACGCCTACCTCACAATACCAATCGCACGTCAGCACCAAGATTTCCTACAATTCATATGGCAAGGAAGGAAATGGAGATTCGCCTGTCTCCCATTCGGACTATCCTCAGCCCCATGGTGTTTCACCATGAAGCCCGTGGTGGCTCTACTTCGAAGTCAAGGGGTTCGTCTCAGAAATTGACCACCATAAAGAAGGAGATCAGACGCACTCTGACGATCCCCCTGATCTCCCTAAAACAATTGTCGAGAGTGATTGGCCTCTTGGCGGCCTCCATACAGGCCATCTTCCCGGGCCCTCTACACTATCGAGCGCTACAGCGCCTGCAAGCCTCCCATTTGAGAGACGGGTCTTCATACACGGACATGATCTCTCTGGACACAGAGGCAAAAACAGAACTCAGATGGTGGCTCTCCCATATGGAAGCCTGGAATGGCCGAGCCTTTTTCGGCACGGCACCAGACATAATAATAGAATCCGATGCGAGCTTACACGGTTGGGGTGCACGCTGTGGCAATGTCTCTACAGGTGGCAGATGGTCAGAAGTGGAATCAACGCTTCACATCAATTGCCTAGAACTCCTAGCCGGTTCTTTTGCAATCCGCAGTTTCTCAAGGACTCAAGCCCGATGTGCCATCCTTTTGAAAATGGACAATATATCGGCAGTCCGTTATATAAATCACTTGGGCGGCACAAAATCCAAGGTTCTGGTGAATTTGGCACGAGACTTTTGGCAGTTTTGCCTGGCACAGGGCATTTCGGTCACAGCGGAGTACATCCCGGGCCTCTGCAATACAACGGCGGATTGGTACTCAAGGCACCTCAGGGATTCCAGCAACTGGCACTTGGATCCCAGGGTCTTCCAAGACATCCAATCCCTATGGGGCCCTCTGGACAAGGACTTGCTCGCCTCCCGTTTGAACAAACAACTCCCCAGATTTTTCAGTTGGAAACCGGACCCAGAAGCACTGGCAACAGATGCCTTTACTCAAGACTGGTCCTACAAAAGGAACTACGCATTTCCTCCTTTTGCATTGATTCCCCGCTGCCTACTACATCTACGGCAACAGACGAGAACGACAGTGCTCGTGGCACCATTATGGCCGTCTCAACCATGGTTTCCTTCCCTGTTGGAGATGGCGATAGACATACCCCGCACTCTCCCACGCTTCGACTATCTTCTTCGAGACCCGGACGGGTCCCCTCACCCCCTGATTCAACAAGAGTTACTACATCTCACGGCATGGCTGGTTTCCGGGAGCCCTACTCAATCGAAGGAATTTCGGAACCAACTCTTCAACTTCTCGAGAGTGCATGGGCACCCGGCACGAGACAAGCTTATAAATCTGCTTGGAGCAAATGGCATGATTGGAGCATGGAACGGAACTTGGATCCCATATCGGCTCCTCTGACTTCGATCCTGCAGTTCTTAACCTCATTATTTGAAAGCGGCAAAGCATACCGCACGGTGAACCTCTACAGATCGGCCATTTCTGCCGCACACCAAGGCATCCATGGCACACCTATAGGACGCCACCCACTGGTATGCCGACTCATACGCGGCATCAGAGTCACACGACCCCCGCTGCCACGCTATTCAGTGCTATGGGACGTCTCCATTATCCTCCTTTTCCTTGAATCTTGGTCGGATTACGCAACACTATCTCTGAAACAACTGTCGGCAAAACTGGTCATGCTCCTATGTCTCATATCCTGCAAAAGGGTCTCGGACGTTAGGGCTTTAGATATCACCGCACGTTCCTACACTCCAGAAGGGGTCACTTTCGATATATCAAGGAGAACAAAAAGCTCAACAAAGAGAGTGACATACCCAGCCTTTCCTGACAAACCTCTCTTATGCCCGGTTAAATGCCTACAAACCTACGAAATGCACACCATGACGTTGCGGGACCCAACTCAGCATGAACTCTTCATCTCTTTCCAAAGACCACACCTACCGGTGTCTACCCCGACCCTGGTTCGCTGGGTCAAATGGATCATGGCAACGGCAGGAATAGACACCTCCATATTTTCACCTCACTCCATACGAGGAGCAATGGCTTCCAAGGCCTCTTCGATGGGTTGTCGCCTAGAAGACATTTTGAAAGCAGCCGACTGGTCCTCAGAATCTACCTTCCGTGATTTTTACTTCAAACCAATACACCACTTCGCAGGAACGGTAGTTTCTCAGCTTTAAACCAGCATAATAGGAGCCTCCGTGTCTTAATAAAATTCAAGGATTTTACCATTACCATGACGTAAAGTCATGATTTTATTAATGACACGGAGGCGAGTAGTTGGGTAAGTTGACCTACGGTAAGTCATTTTAACAGACTATTAAATTACAGTTATACTTGGAACCAGGTAAGTCTTAGCTATGATAATCATTTGCCTATACGGTCACCAAAAATGTATAAGTTAAACAACAATATTCCCTTTGACAAACACTGACCAAACACTATCTCGAATACCTATGAATATGCGTACACCCAGTTTTATGCTAAGGTATTACCATATTTTTCCTCTTTTTTTTTTTTTTTACTTATTTAATATTTTATTCTTTTTCTTATTATATAGAACATATACAACATAATATGCATTACCATTTTCTCATATTGCAATTACGTGATAAAATTTTCAAGTGTATACATATCTAACATACAAAACATTAACTATATATTTACAAAAATAAACAAAAATAAACAAAAAGTCCAGACTGAGGGCTCTCTTGAGTCAGATTAGATTTTAATTTAGTAATTTTACATTCCTATTATAGCATCTAGCTATCTTTATATCAAATGTAAGCAGGGTTTATCTATAGACTAATTTTCCTGTATGATACCTAGCCAGTTTTTCAAAGTACTTGGTTCTTTAACTATCCCTATCTCCATTTTCAACTGATAGATTAATTGTGATTTTACTTCCTCCCATATTGGGATTTCTCTGGCTTTCCATTTCCTAGCAATTAATATTTTAGCTGCTAACAGTGTATGGATTATCAAGACAACATATTGATCCAAATTCTGAGACATATATAATTGTAACAAAAATAACTGTGGTTTCTTGTCGACCTTAATTCCTGTCCATGATTCAATATTCATAGTTACCATATCCCAAAATCTTTTTATCTCACCACATTCCCACCATATATGTTGCATTCCTGCCTTATGTTTCCCGCATCGCCAGCATTTATCCGATGCATCCGGGTACATTTTAGCAAGTTTATCTGGCGTTAAATACCATCTATTCATGATTTTGTATTGGAGTTCCACTAGGTTCAGACAGTGTAAATTTTTTATGGTCAAATTCAATGCTTTCATCCAGTCATCGTAACTTATGTTATTGTCTATTTCCTTCTCCCATTTTGATATCACTAGACCAATAATTTCTTCCGGGTCAGTTTCGATTAAATTAAAACACTTTGAGGCTAACTTTTTAATAATAGTATGGTCTTTTAATAGTTGTTCCAGAATTAAATGTTTCGCTGAATAATTTTTTAATAAGTGCTCTTTAAGATACCCCTTTATTCTCATATAGGTAAATATCTCTTTAGCTTGTAGCTTATATTCGTCTGTTAAAGTATTAAAATCTTTTATCTTACCATTATCTATTATATTGTTGATTTTGTTAACCCCTGCATTGATCCAGCTCTGGATGTTTAGATCCATTATATTTTTTTGCAGCTGTCTAAAATCAATGCTAGTAAGCAGTTTGTCTTGTAAGTCTAGATCTTTTCTTAATTTATACCATATGGGGATTAAATTGTTTAGGATCAAGCCCTTATCATAATTACCCTGTCTAAGGTTTTTTCTATGATCTGTCTTCCAGAAAAGAGAATATATATCCTCCTTTATTTCATCGTTAAGTAGACTCTGTTCCATTTTAAACCAGATTTGTTCTTTTGCTAAATCGGATTGGGTTATTATTGCTTGTGCTATGTTACAAACTCTCCAAGTATGATTTAATTGTGGGATTCCCAGTCCACCCGATTTTATCTTTAACTTTGAATGGTTTCTACTTAATCTAGGACGTTTTTGACCCCAAATAAATTTATTAATAATTGATTGTGCTAAAGATAGCCAGCTTTCTGAACAGTAAAGGGGTAGCATGCGGAAGAGATACACCCACTTTGGGTATATATAGAATTTTATAATATTTATTCTCCCCCACCATGATACTTCAATTCCCTTCCAATTATTCAGGGTTTTTGCTGTATCTTTCATTAGCCTTAAAAAATTTTGTTCCATCATATTATTCGGTTCATTAGTAATTTCTATGCCCAAAACTTCCATGTTTTTTTTTCCACAATTAAATCCGAATTTGTCAAATAACTTTTGCTTAATATTTAACGTGAGATTGAATGAAAGTGCTGTAGACTTGCTTAAGTTTAATTTATATCCTGAATAGAATGAATATTCCTCTATAGAATCCATGACCTTTTCCATGGATTTCACGGGGTTTCTCAGAGTAAGTACCACATCGTCTGCATACATTGTAAGCTTTAATGATTCCTTCTCTAGTTCTATTCCTTTTATAGAGTCATCAGCTCTGATTTTGTGTGCTAATGGTTCAAGACTAATCAGGTATAATAATGGGGACAGGGGACAACCCTGTCTTGTTCCATTTGTTAACTGGAACCATTCGGAAGAAAATCCGCTTCCCACTACCCTAGCCGTTGGAGTTGTATATAAAGCCATGATAGCCCTGGTGATATTACCTTGAATTCCAAAGCCAGATAGGGCTTTCTCCAGAAACTCCCACCTTACCCTGTCAAAGGCCTTTTCGGCATCTAATGACAGGGCAAGGAGGGGGATCTTGTGTCTGGTTGCCAAATCTGCCACATCTATCAATCTCCTAATATTAGAAGTTGGGGCTCTACTGGATATAAACCCCACCTGGTCTTGATGAATAATACTTGTTATTACATTAGATAACCTGTCTGCTAGAACAGAAGAGTAGATTTTAATATCGCTGTTAAGTAATGAAATAGGTCTATAATTTATTACTAATTCCAAATTTTTCCCAGGCTTTGGAATTGGAACTATGTGGGCTTTTAACAGTTCGCTGGGGATATTTCCGTATGACATAAAGTCATTAAATAGTTTGGTAAGAGGTTCTGTTATATTACCCCTAAAGGTTCTATAAAAGCAGTTACTAAACCCGTCAGGTCCTGGTGCTTTTTTTGATTTTAATTTTTTAATTGCAGATTCTACTTCATTTTGTAAGACAGGTTCATTTAATACTTCCAGTTGAGCCTCTGTTATACACGGGAGTTTGAGTTCTGTAAAGAATTTGGAAATATCATCAGTACTGTTTCCCCCGGGTAGATTATATAGTTCTGCGTAATATTTTTGAAATGCGTTACCGATCTTCTCTGGCGACAGGACTACTTCTTCTCCGTTTATTTTTAATTTAGAAATAATTTTTTAAATTTTTTCCTTTTTTAATCTATTTGTTAGTAGTTTATCCGCTTTATTCCCTTTATAGTACCAGTTTCTTCTTAAACGTTCTAACGCAAGGTTGGATTTGTTTATCAATATATTATTAATACTCTCTTTTATTTTTTTTAATTCTTTACTTATTTCAAACGATATTTTTTTTTATTCTGTTTTTCCAATCTATCATGATCTATATAAAGTTGTGCCAAGTTTTGTAAGTTTCTTTTTTTTTCCTCTGTGCCCATTTTTATAAAGCTTCCCCTGATTGTACATTTAAACGCACACCAGAGCGTAGATAAGGAGATCTCAGAATTATTATTTTCTCTGAAATAATCTTCTATAGCCTTTTGTATTGTGTCCACATTTTGTTTTGTTTTTAACAAGTATTCATTCAATCTCCAGTTAGATCTAGTTTTAACAAATTCTTCTTTGATTTCTAAAATTAGAGCATTATGATCTGACCATGGGATATTAGTGATCAGAATTTTCTTGACCCTTCTAGCAATATTTATTTCTGTCAATATGTAATCTATTCTTGAATATACCTGATGCGGGAAGGAAAAACAAGTATAATCCCTTTCCATAGGATGCCATATGCGCCAAATATCCATAAGGCCTGCCTTTTTAATTACCGTATATACTCGAGTATAAGCCGACCCGAATATAAGCCGAGGCCCCTAATTTTACCCCAAAAAACTGGGAAAACATATTGACTCGAGTATAAGACTAGGGTGGGAAATGCAGCAGCTACTGGTAAATCTCTAAATAAAATTAGATCCTAAAAAAATTATATTAATTGAATATTTATTTGCAGTGTGTGTATGAATGCAGTGTGTGTGTGTATGAGTGCAGTGTGTATATATGAGTGCAGTGTGTATGAATGCAGTGTGTGTGTATGAGTGTGGTGTGTGTGTATGAATGCAGTGTGTATGAATGCAGTGTGTGTGTATGAGTGTGGTGTGTGTGTATGAGTGCAGTGTGTGTGTGTGTGTATGAATGCAGTGTATGAATGCAGTGTGTGTATATGAGTGCAGTGTGAGTGCAGTGTGTGTGTGTGAGTGCAGTGTGTGTGTATGAGTGCAGTGTGAGTGCAGTGTGTGTGTGTGAGTGCAGTGTGTGTGTATGAGTGCAGTGTGTGTGTAAGAGTGCAGTGCTGTGTGTGTGTGTGTGATGCAGTGTGTGTGTATGAGTGCAGTGTGCTTGTGTGTGTGATGCTGTGTGCAGAGCCTTGGTGGGGGTGGGCATTTTTATTATTTTTTTTATTATTTTAATACTAATTTTTTTTTGTTATATAATTTTTTTTAATTATTATTATTATTTTTTATTATTTTTTTAAATATTTTTTCATTATTATTATTAATAATAATATTTGTATTATTATTTTCGTCCCCCCTCCCTGCTTGCTAGCTGGCCAGGGAGGGGGGCTCCTTCCCTGGTGGTCCAGTGTCATTGGTAGTTCAGTGGGGGGAGAGGGGGGCTGGCAGAGCTGTAACTTACCTTTCCTGCAGCTCCTGTCAGCTCTCTCCTCCTCCGCGCCGTCCGTGCAGCTCCCTCTTTAAGCTCACACTGTAAGTCTCGCGAGAGCCGCGGCTCTCGCGAGACTTACAGTGGGAGCTGACCGAGGTGCTGAACGGACGGCGCGGAGGAGGAGAGAGCTGACAGGAGCTGCAGGAAAGGTAAGTTACAGCTCTGCCAGCCCCCCTCTCCCCCAGTCTGTATTATGGCAATGCAAATTGCCATAATACAGACTATGACTCGAGTATAAGCCGAGTTCCGGTTTTTCAGCACAAAAAATGTGCTGAAAAACTCGGCTTATACTCGAGTATATACGGTACCTCGTTAAATTTTTGGGAGGATTGTTCTAACTGTCTCTTGTTCTCATTTTTTTTTAATTTATTTCTGTCCATATCAGGGTCTAGTATACAGTTGAAGTCTCCCATATATATTATTTTCCCTTGTTTAATTCTTTCGACTTTATTCACCAGTTTATTTAAAAACCTTATGGGAGCTTTATTGGGGGCATATAGATTTACAATTGTGTATCTCTGATTGTTTATCTCTCCAATTATTATGAGAGTCCTTCCTTCGTCATCTGAAACTTGGTGAATTAACTTAAAATCTATCTTCGCAGAAATTATAATTGCTACTCCTCTTTTCTTGTTCTTGGGCATAGAGGATCTAAAAATATGTGGGAACTCTTTTGAGCTAAACCTATCTTTGTCATTTTTTAGCCAGTGTGACTCTTGTATTCCACATATATGTATTGACTCCTTCCTAATAAAATCAGTGAGGATAACTCTTTTCTGCGGTGTATTTAACCCCCTTACATTCAGAGATGCTATTCTAAGCATAACTTAATTCTATCTGACCCCTTTCCCCTCAGTCTGGACAACCAAAAAATAACATAACATACAAGACATTGCACCCCTACATTTAACATTAAAATAAATGGTTCCTTTCCCATAGGAGCCATAAATATCCCTGCGTTCCTTCCCCCTGTATGTCAGGAGGGAAGAAATTTACAGATTAACCACCCTATATGGTTAGGTGATGGGATATACTAACAATTCTATCAAATGTGTAAGAAATCTGCGAGTTACCCTGAGTTCAAGCGGGGATAATAATATGAATGAGAGAAAAAAAAAAAAAAAAAATTTGCTTTACATTCTTTACCTAGATTCCTTCTCTCTCCTCTGTCTTTGCCCCTGTATTATTTATCTTTAGTGCTCATGTCCAATATTATTTACTTAAAGTGTGATAAACTCTCTCTATTTATTATTTATTTAATTTCCCTATCCTTCTCCCTTACTATTTATACTAATAATATCTATTTTTTCAGTGCTCAAGTGCTCCCCTCCCTTGAATTTTACTTCTTTTTACCTGGAACTACTATCATTTATTTGTGTGATATTCAAAAGTATCTTATATTCCTTCACTTCTAACCCCCTTTGTCTTACTCATCCTCTTCCTCTCTATTTCCTTTCTTTCTATATATTCTTTTATATTTATGTGAATTACTTAACCATATGATTTTCTGTTTCTCTAATTGTGTTTATCTCAATTCAATTCACCTCGTGTTAATTTCTATAGAGAAAATTATATTAGCTACCCTACTTTCCTAATTTTCTTATTCTTTGTTTCAAAACGCGTCTTTGTATAGACTGCTTGTCAATGTTACCAACCATAATCTCTCTTCAAGGGAAAACGATAAAGGGGGAAAGACACACAAAAAAAAAACAAAAACCTTATAGGGCTACTTAGAGTTACCTCTTCCCGACCCCATTCATGGGGAGGGGGAGGGGGAAGTCTAATGTAGACCCATACATCTATTATTTAAAGGTTTCCTGAATCCATTTTTGCAAACTCTGAACTTCTCTAAACATTTCCACTTTTTCTCCATACGTGAATCTTAATCCAACTGGGAACAACCAAATATACTTAATTCCCATTTCTCTCAATTTAACAGTGCAAGATGTGAAATTTTTTCTAGCCATTCTGGTACTTCTAGATAGGTCGTTAAATATTTTGATGGATTCATATTTAGAGTCCTGTAGGGACTTGGATCTCATTGCCCTCATAATTTCTTGTTTAAGTCTATATGAGTTTAAAGCTGCAATGACGTCTCTTGGATGCTGGGCTGGAATATTGCTTGGGTTTGGGATTCTATGTATTCTTTCCGTGCATAATTGGCTATTATTCTGCTGGACCCCCAAAAATTTACAAAACTCTTTTAGGAATTCGTCAAGTCCTCCTGAAGTCACTTCTTCTTGGATTCCTCTTATTCTGATGTTGTTTCTCCTTGCTCTATCTTCGTTATCCGAAATCTTGGCTTCCATTAACGCCATTTTTTTTTTTCCATCTGTATAATTCTTTCTTCATTTAAACCTTGTTGTAATTTTATATGATCCATTTTGTCTTCCATTAGATTTATTCTGCCCATTATTTTGGCTATCTCTGTTTTAAAATCCCCCATCATTAGGTGTATCTCTTTCTTTATATTTTCTAGTTGCGCTTGTAAGCATTCATTCAAGAGATCTTTTCCAATCAGGCCAGCGTCTTTACTTAGGGAGTCCGACATTTCATGCTCGGGGTTTGTTTGTATTATAGATTGCATTATGGGTTGGGCTGCTCCATTTATACTATTTCTTCTTTCTGCCTTCTCCTTATCTTGGGGTGAGAAATAGTTTGAGAGTCTTTTTTCATTTCTTTGGTCGAGTTTTTTTTCTCTTTTGTTTCCCAGCTTAAGTTCACTTTTTTTGTTTGCCATTATTGCACTTTCTTGTATGGAATTAATAAGAGCAGGATAATATGTATCAAAAAGTATGTATCAAAAAAAAAAAAAAAAAAAAAAGAAAAGTTTTTTATTTGATTGTTCCGTCTTTCTTTCGCTTGATTGTGTCCAATATCTTGAATTCAAGGACTAGGGTCTCACGGCGTTCCACGGCTTTCAATTGTTCTCTGGCGTGTTCTCTGGCGTTTTATTCTTAAGCTCCAGTTATCTTAACATTCGTTCTTAACATCTTAACATTCAACAAGTGAACATTAGAGCATTTAGAGCATTTAGAAAGAAAAAATATTATTTTATCCAATTAACCCACAGATCTCCAGATAGCTCCAGGCCATTTACAAAATAGTAATTTTCCCTCTTGAATGTCTATTTTGAACGTGTACAATGGGACTTAACGATATTCCATACTATTCCATATATTCTACGTTATTCCATTTTTTTTTTAATCCATCTTAGCTATTTTATGGATAAAATAGCTAAGACTCTCCTGTGCTATCTGGATACTGTCACTCATCCACTCATCCGTCGCCAGCTACAGCCAACTGCCGCCATAGACCCTCGGCCTCAGGTACCTCGCGGCTTCCTTATCTTTTTCGCGGCTTTTCCCCTCACCTTCCGCGGGACGTGACCGGCGTGCGTCGTCACGTCATCGCCCCTCCCCAACTGCAGCAGGCTTTCGGATATTTTTCCTCTTTTACAGCCTAATCTACCCCACATCGAATGGGAAAACCCCTTCCTGTACAGTTCAATGTTTGGTTGGATAATTTTACTTCTTCGGGACTGCAAATAAAGAGGAACAGGATTGGTTGACAGAGCCTATTATGCTGGAGAAGTGGAACCTGATTGGCTGTTCCTGTTACTAGGAAGAATACACCTGAGACTGTTAATGTTATTATTGGTTATGTTTATAAAGTTTTTTTTTTTGCTGCTGAGGGAAATAAAGAAAGAGTGCAGCATAAAACTCGCCTCCGTGTCATTAATAAAATCATGACTTTATGTCATGGTAATAGTAAAATCCTTGAATTTTCCATCATTGGCAGGTGGTCAGGGATTATTATGACCATGAAAACACTGACTTGCTGTTGATTTTGGAAAGGTAACTTGAGTTCTTGTCCCTTCTCGACTGTCCTTCTACTCTGGTCTTTCATCTATATTATCAGCAACTTTATCATCTTCAATGCGGACTGCTTTTACTTGGGTGTGATTAATTCACATCTTGCTATTAATTCACATCTTGCTCTCTTTTAACTTGACATCATTACGAGTCATGAGCAGACTTTGCAGAGAAACAGTCCACTGTGGATAAGCTTTTCGCTGTTCAAGGTTTTAAACATTGTAGCTGCTGATTCTGAGCCCCCACTGAGTGCTGCGCTTTGCAGGTTATCACAGCCACTTCCTTGGGTAGAAACACTGCATTTAGCTTTTCCTTCACTTGACGCCCAGTCTGAATCGTTTGCTCCTGTTGCAGCAAGGAATCCTCTTTCTTTCTAGAATGCCCCAAAGCGTGCAGAACTCCGAATATATATTTGAGTCTGTGTAGATATTCATCCTTTTTGATGTAATTCTTGAGTTAGTTCAACCAACTCTGTTCCATGCACCGACAAGCTGGGAGATATTGACTGTGCTTCAAGGATTTCATATGAATGCATGACTCAAAGTTGTACACAAATCAAATGTGAGATTAGAATTTCCAGGGAGCAGAGCTTCATCATACTGTTCTAGTCTATCAGGGGTTCAAATCTGTCTGCTCCTCCATTCACCAGTTGACATACTCTGTGGTTAGCAGACTGAGACTGTCCACAGGTAGCATCTGACATCTTAATAACTGCGGCTGTCGGTGCTCTTACACATTGTGGCCACTGAAGCTGCTTTGAGAGGCAAGATTACGGATATTCAAGACCGTCAGTCCCTTTCTGCCAGAAGCTATATGAGCCTCTTGGGGTCCCTGACGTCCACGATAGGGCTGGTAAGAGGCGCCCATTGGGAAATTTGACCTATCCAGATGGGGTTTCTACGGCAGTTCAACAAGCACAATCCAAACTGGGATCAAAAAATTGTTCTTATGAAGTATGCAAAGAATCAGCTGAAGAAGTGGAAGAACAAGAAGAATCTGAGTCAGGGGTTTCCGTTGGAGGAACCGAACTGGTTAATAGTTACTACGAACGCAAGCTTACAAGGATGGGGAGCTCATCTGGGGTCTCTTTGGAAACAGGGAAGGTGGTCCACACGGAGAGAAAAATGCATTCAAACTTAAAAGAGTTGAGAACTATTCTCAAGGCCCTTCAAGGGTTCCTTCCCTTAATACAAGATGCTTGGATTATGATTCAGACAGACAACAGGGCAGTGGCGTCATACGTGAACCATCAAGGTGGTACTCGGAGCAAGCTTCTGTTGAGGGAACTAACTCCTCTTATGTCTCTGGCACAGAATCATCTTCAGGGATTAAAGGCAGTATATCTACCAGGTCCTCAAAATATTTTGGCAGATTACCTGAGCAGATCAAGTATTCTGCCAGGAGAATGAAAGCTACATGCAGAAGTATTCCAAGCAATTACTCTTCGGTGGGGCATACCACAGATCGACTTAATGGCTACGAACAGGAACACTCAGGTACCGAAGTACTTCTCTCTTCTTCCAGACCATCGGGCAATGGGTCAGGATGCCTTGTCTCAAATATGGGATTTCGATCTGGGATATGTGTTTCCTCCCTTACCGATAATTCATTGCTTACTAAAGAAAATTTGGATGGAGAATCAAGTGATAATAGCTATCATCCCGTTCTGGCCAAGGAGGCCCTGGTTCCCTCTCCTGTGCAAAATGTCCTTGGAGGAACACTGGCAGCTCCCAATCAGGAACGATCTGCTAAGCCAGGGTCATGTCTACCATCCCAACTCTGTACATCTGAGATTGGGGGCTTAGCTTTTGAAAGGGAACGTCTCCTGCAAACAGGATTGTCTGAGGCAGTAACGAGCACGCTTCTTCTGTCTAGGTAGAAATCTACGTCCAAGTGTTATCACCGTATGGGAGTCATTTAAGTTCTGGAATCTTGACAAAGGTCTAGACTTCTTGAAACCTGATCAGAACCAGATTTTAGAGTTCTTACAGGCTGGATTGGATAAGGGTTTAAGTCTGAGTACCTTGAAGGTGCAGTGTTCGGCACTACCGGCCCTCTGTAACTACTCTTGGGCTTCAAATCCCCTGATTGCCAGGTTCTTTAAGGCTACCATTCGCATAAGACCTCCTTTGCGCAACTATGCTCCTCCTTGGGATCTTCCTCTGGTCTTGGATGCCTTGTCCGAAATTCCTTTTCTCCTCTAGAGAACTTGGATTTCTCTTCTCTCATGTTTTTGTTGGCTGTCATGTCAGCCAGAAGAATCTCGGAGGTGAGAGCTCTCTCCTGTGCAGAGGACTATATTCAGGTTTTCCACGACAGAGTGGTTTTACGTCCGAAGTTGGAATTCCTTCCTAAAGTTGTCTCAAAATTTCACTTACACCAGGAGATAATTCTACCTTCCTTTTTTCCTGAACCTTCCTCGGAGCTGGAGGTGAAGCTTTATAATCTGGATATTAGGGAATACTTGATCAGGTATTTGTCTGTTTGGTACATTTCGTAAGATGGATCAATTGTTCATTATTCCTTAAGGCTCCAGGAAAGGTGAAGCTGCTTCCACTTCTACACTACGTAGATGGATTTCCAACATCATCACTAAAGCTTACTCTCTGAAAGGTGTTTCTCCTCCGAAACGGATTAAGTCTCATTCGACTAGGTCTTTGGCTACTTCATGGGCTAATTGGGCAGAGGTGTCCCCTGATGACATATGCAAGGCCAGGAAGTATTACTTTACTGAGAGGGTAGTGGATGCATGGAATAGCCTTCTAGCTGAAATGTTAGAGGTTAACACAGTAAAGGAGTTTAAGCATGCGTGGGATAGGCATAAGGCTATCCTAACTATAAGATAAGGCCAGAGACTAATGAAAGTATTTAGAAAATTGGGCAGACTAGATGGGCCAAATGGTTCTTATCTGCTGTCACATTCTATGTTTCTATGTTTCTAAGGCAGCAACGTGGTCTTCTCCTATGACCTTCATAAAACATTATAGGCTGGATGTAGCGTCTTCTTCTACTAAGTTTGGCAGAAGCGTGTTGGCTTCTGTTAGCTCGGCAAAATAAAATTAAATGTTATTGCCGTTAAAATGTGTGGATTATTTTTCCCTACCCTTCTTGCTAGTTTGCTTGGGTATTACCCATAAGTGATGCTGCCATGATTAGCCAGGAATACCGAGATTTTGTTTCATACTTACCAGTAAATTTATTTTCCTGGCTATTTCTCATGGCAACATCAGGTTCCCGCCCTGGGTTTTGTCTGAGCTTTTCAATTGGACTGAGGTATGGAGGGAGGAGGAACCCTTTATACCTACAGCCTCGTTAATTGTTTAATTGTTTTCTGTCCTGATCCGGCTGAGGGTGGAGCTAACCCATAAGTGATGCTGCCATGAGAAATAGCCAGGAAAATAAATTTACTGGTAAGTATGAAACAAAATTTCGGTATTTTTTACAGAATTTATTATGCATGTCCATTCTAAAGCTCCCTGAGAATGCTTTACACCACCTTAATATCGAACCATTACAACAGAAGGAGAAGGTTATTTATATTCATTTCATGATAGCGGCTAAATTAAGTATAGCACGCAACTGGAAGAGTTCTTCTTTATTTTCCTTGGACAGACTGATATTCCAAGTTAAGTTTCAACTTGGTATGGAAGCTCAGTTGGATAGGGCTTAAGGAAGAGATCTAAAGAAGGTACATAATGCCTTCTGGCTGGAGAAATTGAAAGGAGAGGGTTAGGCAGAACCTGAGTGAACAGCTATGCAGGAGTTAATCACTGTTTAAGGGATTCTCCTGTATATAGTTTAAAAACGACCACGGAACAATTGAGTATAATGAATGGGCTTTCACAGTAATTCCGCCGGCATGGGAATTGGTATGTGGTTCGCTGGGTAATTGTCACGACTAGTAATGTGGTCCAGCACGCAGAATCTATGTAAACATATACATAAGTCAGAAAAGGAAAAATAACAGGACAGAGCGTAAACCGGACCTTAGAATGGCCGGACTAATACGCTAGAGACAGAGAATGGTCAAAGGGAAAGCCGAGGTCAAGGAAGCCAGAAAATACTCAATACCGATAAGACAAGCCAAGTCAGGGAAACCAGAGATCAGAATAACCAGGGAAACGCCAAGGATCAGGATACCAGGAAATCAGAAACACGAAACTAGCACTTTCAGGAAACCAGGAAACTGAAACCACGACATGGCAAAGTACTAGGGTGAATTAGGGGTTTAAATACCCCTCTCTAAGCTATGATTGGTCAGAGGGCGACCTCTGACCCCAGAACGTACGTGTGCGTTGACGTCGTGACGTCACGCACACGTTAGTATAATTCTCGGGGGCGGGGCTATCCATAGACGCGACCACGTGGTCGGCGCCATATTGGATTCGGGCGTGATGCCCGGAAGAACTACACGCGCGGTTCCCGACTCGCCGACGAGCAGGTAAGCTCGTGTAGTCGGAGCGGTCGTGCCGGTCGGGCACGACCGTGAGGCTCGGCGGGCCGGTGACCGCAACAGTACCCCCCACTCGAAGACCGCGCACCGAGCGGGAAGGACCCGGCTTAAGAGGAAAGCGGTTGTGAAATGACCGGATAAGACGGGGCGCATGGACCCGGTCAGCAGGAACCCAACAACGTTCCTCGGGACCATAACCCTTCCAGTCAACGAGATAGGACAAGACACCTCTGGATAATTTGGAGTCCATGATAGAACGGACTTCGTATTCCTCTTGATCACCCACTACCAAGGGCGGAGGAGGAGTGGATACCCTTGTGTAGCGATTGCAAGTAAGGGGCTTGAGCAGAGACACATGGAAAGTATTCGCTATTCTCATATGAGCCGGTAGTGCCAAAGTATAGGTCACTGGATTAATACGTTGGGTAACTCGAAAGGGACCAATGTACCGAGGGGCAAATTTCATGGACGGGACCTTAAGCTTGATATGTCTTGTGGAGAGCCACACCCTGTCACCTGGAATATAGACAGGATTAGCGCCCCGTTTCTTGTCAGCTTGGACCTTCGCTCGTAATGAGGCTTTTTGCAGAGCTGAATGGACGGAATCCCAAGTATCATGAATCGAATCTAAACGGGTGTTCAAAGCGGGGATTTCTGTGTCTGAGAATGCAGAAGGAAAAACAGTGGGGTGATAACCCTGATTAACAAAGAATGGACTGTGATTAGAAGATTCATGAGTGGCGTTGTTTCTGGCGAACTCAGCCATGGGTAAGAGCTCGTACCAGTTAGATTGATTGGCATTTATAAAGCAACGTAAATAGGCTTCTAAAGACTGATTCGCCCTCTCTGCTGCTCCATTTGTTTGAGGGTGATATGCTGACGAAAAGGAGAGTTCGATGCCCAATTGTTTGCAAAAGGAACGCCAAAACCTAGAAACTGTAACGAGTATATACCCCTACACGCAGGATCCAGCCCTAACAGATGACAGTACAGAGGAGAGATACGTCTACCGGACCTTAGAGTGGCCGGACTCGACATAATAGGATAAGACAGAGTCAGGAACGATCCGAGGTCAAGGGCACAAAGAGACAGCGTAAACGAAAACTAGCCGGGGACTGGTACACAGGAATCAGCAAGCCGGCAAACAGTACAGAATAGGATAAAGCGAAAACGAAGTCAGAATACAAAGCCAAGGTCAAATACGGAGAAACACAACTGAACACAACAAGCACTAAAGGGAACTGTAGCAGAAACCACGATAGGGCAAGGAACTAAGGGAAAAGGGTAAGTATAAGTAGCCTTCAAACTAATGTGATTGGCTCCTGTCACTTCCACTCCCCCAACAGGTAAGTGTATGGGGTGATTGGCATGACAGGAGCCAATGGGAGCCTTTTTGCAATTTAGGCTCCCACTGTCTCTTTAAGAGTGCGCCCGAGATTCGCGGCGCGCTCTTAGCTGCAGGCGGGACACGTGACCGCTTCTCGCGGTCACTGCCCGCCTTCCTGTCAGAACAGTCGGACGAGCTGCGCGCGGCTCGTGCAGCCGCAGGACCGCGCGCGGCTTGAAGAGAGGACCGCGTCCGGCCCCCGGATAAGGTAAGTACCGCTACAGTACCCCCCCCTGAGGACACGCCCTCCGGGCGGGCAGGACCAGGCCTGGCAGGAAAACGCGAATGGAAAGAACGTACAAGGCGGGGAGCATGAACAGCGTCCGCAGAAATCCAACTGCGCTCCTCAGGCCCATAACCCTTCCAATGTACCAAGTACTGAAGCCGACCCCTAAGAAAACGAGAGTCAATAACAGCAGATACTTCGAACTCCTCATGACCCTCCACAGAGACAGGAGGGGGAGGGGGAGTATGCCGGGTATAGCGGTTGTGTACGTAAGGCTTCAACAAAGAGGTGTGAAATACATTGGGTATACGCAGATTCTTAGGCAGACCCAAGGCATAAGAAACGGGATTAACCTTATGTATAATGCGATAAGGACCAATGAAGCGGGGAGCCAATTTCATAGAAGGCACCCGGAGGCGAATATTCCGTGTGGAAAGCAAAACCCTGTCCCCCACAACATAGGAAGGAGCCGCTCTGCGATCCTTGTCAGCCTGAGCCTTCTGGCGGGCAGCAGAGTCCACCAAAGAACGCTGAACCTGCTCCCAAGTATTACGCAAACCAGCCAAATGCTCATCCAGAACTGGCATGCCCTGAGAGGAGAATGCAGCCGGAAGAACAACGGGATGCTGGCCATAGACAACGTAAAAAGGGCTTTTGCCGGAAGAATCATGAGTGGCATTATTCCGAGCAAATTCAGCCCAAGGAAGCAGGTCAGACCAATTGTCCTGATGGTGAGACACAAAACAACGGAGGTACTGCTCTAGAGACTGGTTGGCACGTTCAGCAGCTCCATTAGACTGGGGATGGTAAGCGGAAGAAAATGAGAGGGAAATACCCATCTCCGAACAAAAGGCTTTCCAGAACCTGGAAATAAATTGGCTACCCCTATCGGATACAATAGATAAGGGAATACCATGTAATCGAAACACTTCTCTAGCGAAGATAAGAGCCAATTCCTTGGAAGTGGGCAACTTGCGAAGAGACACAAAGTGAGCCATTTTGGAAAACCGATCTACTATCATTAGGATGACTGTGTTACCATTCGAAGGGGGTAATTCAACAATAAAATCCATTGATAGATTAGACCAAGGTCTCTCGGGAACGGGCAACGGATGCAACAGCCCACAAGGAACTCTACGAGAGGTTTTCATACATGCACAAGTAGTACAAGCACTTATATAGTCAGTAACATCCTTACGTAAGGTATCCCACCAGAAATACCGAGAAACGGCTGACACTGTTTTGGAAATACCAGGATGTCCAGCAGTCTTAGTATCGTGATAAAGTGACAGAATATCCCGTCTCTCGGGAATGTCAACGAACAATTTATCATTAGGCCTCTCGCTGGGTGCCATGCCTTGTTTCGCTTGTATGGCCTGCAAGAGGGACGAGGAAATAGACAATATAGTAGTTGCTATTATCCTGTCTGGGGGAATGACAGGAGTGACATCAATCTCCTGTTTGTCAATAGTCTCGAATTGTCTGGACAGAGCGTCCGCTTTAGTGTTCCGGTCACCTGGCCTATAGGTGATTATATAATTAAAATGAGACAAGAACAGAGACCACCTAGCCTGCCTTGAAGACAATCTTTTAGCTTCGCTAAGGTAGGATAGGTTCTTATGATCTGTAAATATGAGAATAGGATCCTTAGTTCCTTCTAGCAAATGTCTCCATTCTTTGAGTGCTAAAATGATAGCAAGGAGTTCGCGATTACCCACATCATAATTCCTCTCTGCCTTGGACATTTGTTTAGAAAAGAAGCCACAAGGATGCAATGGCTTGTCAGGAGACTCTCTTTGGGATAAGACAGCACCTACCCCTATATCGGAAGCATCAACCTCAAGTATATATGGCAATGAGGGGACAGGATGCTGTAAAATAGGGGCAGAGGCGAACGTAGTCTTAAGAAAGTCAAAAGCCTGAAGTGCCTCAGTAGACCAGACACGTGTATTGCCATCCTTTTTAGTCATACGAGTTATAGGCGCTACTATAGACGAAAAACCTTTGATAAAACGTCTATAATAATTAGAGAACCCCAGAAAACGCTGGATGGCTTTCAGACCTTGCGGCAGAGGCCATTCTATGACTGCAGCGAGCTTCTGGGGATCCATCCGAAAACCCTCGGCGGAAATCAAATACCCTAAAAACTGGACCTCGGACTGGTCGAATAGACATTTTTCTAATTTGCAATAAAGACCATTAGCAAGAAGGGTCTTCAGAACTGTTGTAACATGTCTGTGATGAGCGTGAATGTCTGTAGAATATATTAAAATGTCATCCAAGTACACAATAACAAATGAGTGAATAAAATCCCTTAAGACATCATTAATAAATTCTTGGAACACAGCTGGGGCATTGCAAAGCCCAAATGGCATGACGGTATACTCATAATGACCTGACCGAGTGTTAAAGGCTGTCTTCCATTCGTGGTCCTTTTTAATACGTATCAAATTGTATGCTCCTCTAAGATCTAATTTGGTGAATACCGTAGCATGTTTGAGCCTGTCAAACAATTCTGTTATTAGAGGTATAGGGTAAGCATTTTTGATGGTGATCTTGTTAAGACCTCTATAATCAATGCAAGGTCTTAAATCACCTTCTTTCTTTGATACAAAGAAGAACCCCGCTCCAGCCGGAGAAGAGGATCTTCTAATAAATCCCTTGTCTAATGACTCTTTAATGTACTCCTCCATGACACGGTTTTCTTGAACCGATAGGGGGTACACCCTGCCCTTAGGAGGTATAGTACCAGGCAACAAATCAATAGCACAATCGTAGGGTCTGTGAGGCGGTAATTTGTCAGCCTCTCTTTTATCAAAGACAGTCTTTAAAGTTAAATACTGAGAGGGTATAGTCGTAGATAAAGGAGGAACAGTAGGAACGTTAATAGAATTCACAGGCGTGACTTCAATAGTACATGACTCATGGCAGGCTTCACTCCATGATTTTATCTGCCCTGTCTCCCAGTCAAAAATGGGATTGTGGGCACGTAACCATGGATACCCTAACACCAACTGTGAAGAGGGAGAGGTGATGACCTGGAACCGAATGGTTTCATAGTGTAGAACCCCTGTGTACATGTGTAGCGGTGCAGTCTCGTGAGTAACAACAGGAGATATCAATGGTCTACCATCTATGGCCTCAACGGCCAAGGGTATCTCCTTCTCTCTGATGGGAATATTGTTTCTCTTTACAAAACCAGAGTCTATAAAGTTCTCGGCTGCCCCAGAATCAACCAGGGCGTCTATGTTTTCAACTATACAACTCTCTCCCATATGTAAAGAAACAGGGAGAAGCAGTCGGTTAGGAGGCAATGTAGGAGACTTAGAAATCACACCCAAGGCCAGTCCCCTATAAGGTCTTAGGTGCGAGAGTTTTCCGGGAGCAGAGGACACTCCTTTACCATATGGTCTCTCTTACCACAATATAGGCAGAGTCCCTCCCTTCTCCTATGTAATTTCTCAGTATCTGAGAGTTTGGCAACCCCTAATTGCATAGGTTCCTCTTCAGGTACTTTAACACTCTCCGGTATATTAACTCTGGGTTGAATAGGTGTAACAAAACGTCTATTCCTGTTCTTAGTATAGAGCCTGTCACGAATCCTATTATCTATATCGATGAGGTAGTCAATAAGGTCCTCTAAGGCAATAGGAAGCTCCTTAGCTGCTACCTCATCCAATATAGAGTCTGATAAACCTTCCATGAAGGCCGTAGTTAACCCATTATTGGTCCAATCGACCTGTGAGGCAAGGGTACGAAACTGTATAGCGTAATCAGCCACAGACCTAGAACCCTGTTTAACCCTCATTAATGCTCTAGCGGCATTCTTAGACCTTTTCATAGTATCAAAAGTTCTGCGAAAAGCTGTTAGGAAACTGTGAAAGTTATGCACCATAGGTCCATTAGCCTCCCAAATAGGGTTTGCCCATTCAAGTGCTTTGTCGGTAAGTTGGTGCATAAAGAACCCAACTTTAGACCTCTCTGTGGGAAATGAACGTGGGTACATTTCAAAATGAAACTCTATTTGGTTAATGAACCCTCTGCATGTCTTAGAATCCCCTCCATACCTAGGAGGAGGCGTTAAATGTGCTGTAGCGTTAGGCATAGTCGATACTTCAGGAAGCAGGGGTGCAGGAGGGTTAGGTGCGGTTGCTGGAATGGTTCTAGCTAAGAGCGTCTGGAGAGCCTGAGCTATTTGATCCATACGGTGATCCTGCTCTACAAATCTAGCCTCATGGGTCGCCATCTGTTGAGCTAAATCTGCGGGGTCCATGGCCCTATCGTAATGTAACGAGTATATACCCCTACACGCAGGATCCAGCCCTAACAGATGACAGTACAGAGGAGAGATACGTCTACCGGACCTTAGAGTGGCCGGACTCGACGTAATAGGATAAGACAGAGTCAGGAACGATCCGAGGTCAAGGGCACAAAGAGACAGCGTAAACGAAAACTAGCCGGGGACTGGTACACAGGAATCAGCAAGCCGGCAAACAGTACAGAATAGGATAAAGCGAAAACGAAGTCAGAATACAAAGCCAAGGTCAAATACGGAGAAACACAACTGAACACAACAAGCACTAAAGGGAACTGTAGCAGAAACCACGATAGGGCAAGGAACTAAGGGAAAAGGGTAAGTATAAGTAGCCTTCAAACTAATGTGATTGGCTCCTGTCACTTCCACTCCCCCAACAGGTAAGTGTATGGGGTGATTGGCATGACAGGAGCCAATGGGAGCCTTTTTGCAATTTAGGCTCCCACTGTCTCTTTAAGAGCGCGCCCGAGATTCGCGGCGCGCTCTTAGCTGCAGGCGGGACACGTGACCGCTTCTCGCGGTCACTGCCCGCCTTCCTGTCAGAACAGTCGGACGAGCCGCGCGCGGCTCGTGCAGCCGCAGGACCGCGCGCGGCTTGAAGAGAGGACCGCGTCCGGCCCCCGGATAAGGTAAGTACCGCTACAGAAACAAACTGGGTACCTCTGTCAGATACTATGCTTTTGGGTACACCGTGCAACCGAAAGATCTCTCTCAAGAATATTTGAACTAGATCTTGAGCAGATGGTAATTTTTTAAGTGGGACGAAATGTGCCATCTTCGTGAATCTATCAATGACCATAAGGACTGTATTAAACCCGTTTGAACTGGGTAGATCCACAATGAAATCCATGGCCAAGTGGGTCCATGGAGCACTAGGTATGGGCAGTGGTTGTAATAGTCCAGGAGGTGACCTGGGAGGAACTTTAGAAACAGCACATATTTGACATGCCCCAACATAATCTTTGACATCGTTTCTAAGAGCAGGCCACCAAAATCTCCTGGAGATGGCAGAGAGAGTTTTATGGACTCCAGGATGGCCCGCTGTGAGGCTGTCATGGAACAAATCTAGTACCTTCTTTTGAAACTGAGGTGACACATACAGTTTGTCCGGAGGTTTTCCCACAGGTGCCTGAGTTTGATCTGCTATTATGGCACAGAAGAGTGGAGAAGACACTTCGGAAACTGTAGTGGCAATGAGGCATTCAGGAGGTACAATAGGATATATCACCTGTTCCGGAACTTCATCTGTCTCAAACTGCCGAGAAAGTGCATCTGCCTTGGTGTTTTTAGTACCAGGTCTGTATGTAATTACGAAATTGAATCGGGAGAGGAACAATGACCACCTAGCCTGACGAGAGGACAGTCTCTTAGCGTCCCCAATATAAGCCAAATTCTTATGATCAGTAAAGATCAAAAGTGGCTCTTTGGAACCTTCCAAGAGATGCCTCCATTCCTTAAGGGCAAGTACAATGGCCAAAAGTTCCCTATTCCCTATGTCGTAATTCCTCTCTGCAGGTGTGAGTTTGCGAGAGTAAAATCCACAGGGATGTAAAGGCGTATCAGGACTCTCTCTTTGAGACAGAATGGCTCCAACTCCTGTCTCTGATGCATCCACCTCTAGGATAAATGGTTTGGATGGATCAGGATGGGTCAGGACAGGTGCTGAGGAAAATAAAGATTTTAATCGTTCAAATGCCTCTCTTGCTTCTTTGGGCCAAGATATACAATTTGCTCCTTTTTTTTTTGTTAAATTGGTTATAGGGGAAATCACGGAGGAAAATCCCCTTATGAATTTGCGGTAGTAATTCGCAAAACCTATAAAGCGTTGAGTAGCTTTAAGGCCCTTGGGTAATGGCCACTGTAAGACTGCCTCCAGTTTACGAGGATCCATCTGGAAACCAGACGGAGATATAACGTATCCAAGGAATTGTATCTCCGTTTGGTCAAACTGGCATTTCTCCAGTTTACAGTAAAGGCCGTTCTGTAACAGGGTTTTCAGTACAATTCTCACATGTTCGTGATGTGTCTCTAGGTCTGGGGAATAGATGAGAATGTCGTCCAAATACACTAGAACGAACATGTGAAGGTACTCTCTTAGGACATCGTTGATAAAATCCTGGAATACCGCTGGAGCGTTACATAATCCAAACGGCATAACCAGGTATTCGTAATGTCCCATTCTGGTGTTAAATGCGGTCTTCCATTCGTGACCGTCCTTAATTCTGACTAGATTGTAGGCACTTCGGAGATCGAGCTTGGTAAAGACTCGAGCTCCCTTTAATCTGTCGAATAGCTCTGATATAAGGGGAATAGGGTAGGCATTTTTTATGGTAATCCTATTCAAACCCCTATAATCAATACAAGGGCGTAGGTCTCCTTCTTTTTTAGAGACAAAGAAGAATCCAGCCCCGGCTGGTGAGGAGGACCTACGGATATGACCCTTTCTGAGAGCATCCTTAATATATTCCTCCAAACAAAGATTTTCCTGGGGGGACAAGGCATAGACTCCTCCCTTGGGAGGCATAGTCCCTGGTAATAAGTTTATAGTACAGTCATAAGGTCTATGAGGAGGTAACCCTTCTGACTGGACCTTGTTAAATACCTCTTTCAAATCCATATACTGCTGAGGAATTTGTGTGGTCAAGGGAGGTGTAACAGGAACATTAATGGTGCCAATAGGTTGTGGGATTTGCTTAAAGCAAACACCTTTGCATCTCTCACCCCAACTCACAATCTCTCCTTCAATCCAATCTAAACGTGGATTGTGTTTCAGGAGCCAAGGGAAACCGAGTATTATCGGAACTGTAGGTGAAGATATGATTTGAAAGGTAATTTCTTCAGAGTGGAGAATACCCACTGAAACAGTGATTGGCAGAGTTTCGTGTGTGATGAAAGGCTGGGTAAGAGGCCTTCCATCAATGGCCTCGACTGCTATAGGTTTCTCTTTATGTCTTAAGGGCAGGAGATGTTTAGCAGAGAACTCTTTGTCTAGGAAATTCTCCGCTGCCCCAGAGTCAATCATAGCCTCACACTGAACAGTAGTGTTCTCGAAAGATAAGGTTACTTTGACCAGGAAACGGTTCTTAGTCAATTTAGGGGACATATACATCACACCTAAGGTCGGTCCCCGTACGTGCCTTAGGTGTGCAAGTTTTCCGGCCGAACCGGGCATGACGATCTTAGATGTCCCTTCTTGCCACAATACATACATAACCCCTCGTTACGTCTGTGTTGTCTCTCTGCCTCAGTGAGTTTAGCACTACCCAATTGCATGGGTTCAGGTTCTGGAAGAGGCGTTTGGCTACTCACCACTGGGTTAGAGAAACGAGGAGCTATGGACAAATTAGAACGTCTGTTACGTTGTTTGTTTTTCTCTCTCTCTCTGAGCCGGTTATCAATGTTTATCATGTAGGCAATAAACTCATTAAGACTAACCGGAAGGTCTCTAGCTGCAGTTTCATCTTGTATATTCTCAGCTAAACCTTCAGAGAAAGCAGCCACCAGACCGCTATTGGTCCAATCAACCTCAGACGCTAATGTCCTGAACTCTATTGCATAATCGGCTACAGAACGATTGCCTTGCCTGATTCTCATAAGGGCTTTGGCAGCGTTCTTCTCCCTGCCTTTAGGTTCAAATGTAGCCTTAAAGGCCGTAAGAAAGGTACTGTAATCACGGGCTATTGCGTCACCACTTTCCCATAAGGGGTTAGCCCAAGTCAAGGCTTTTCCAGTTAATTGGTTCATCAGATAGCCTATTTTAGATCTATCTGTTGGGAATGAACCTGGGGAGGCCTCAAAGTGGTATTCTATTTGGTTTAAAAAACCTCTAAATTCCTTAGAATCACCTCCATAACGAGGGGGCGGTGACAAAGTTATGGACGGTGGTTTATGTGGTACGGGAACCACTACAGGTGGCGGAACCACAGGTGGTACAGGAGGGACCTCTAAATAGGCAGTCCTCTGGAGCAAGGTCTGAAATGCCTGAGCAAATTGGTCTAACCTGTGGTCCATATCCTCCACCCTATTTTCACAGGCGATCATATGTTTGCATAGTTCTGCAGGATCCATGGCCATGTCGTAATGTCACGACTAGTAATGTGGTCCAGCACGCAGAATCTATGTAAACATATACATAAGTCAGAAAAGGAAAAATAACAGGACAGAGCGTAAACCGGACCTTAGAATGGCCGGACTAATACGCTAGAGACAGAGAATGGTCAAAGGGAAAGCCGAGGTCAAGGAAGCCAGAAAATACTCAATACCGATAAGACAAGCCAAGTCAGGGAAACCAGAGATCAGAATAACCAGGGAAACGCCAAGGATCAGGATACCAGGAAATCAGAAACACGAAACTAGCACTTTCAGGAAACCAGGAAACTGAAACCACGACATGGCAAAGTACTAGGGTGAATTAGGGGTTTAAATACCCCTCTCTAAGCTATGATTGGTCAGAGGGCGACCTCTGACCCCAGAACGTACGTGTGCGTTGACGTCGTGACGTCACGCACACGTTAGTATAATTCTCGGGGGCGGGGCTATCCATAGACGCGACCACGTGGTCGGCGCCATATTGGATTCGGGCGTGATGCCCGGAAGAACTACACGCGCGGTTCCCGACTCGCCGACGAGCAGGTAAGCTCGTGTAGTCGGAGCGGTCGTGCCGGTCGGGCACGACCGTGAGGCTCGGCGGGCCGGTGACCGCAACAGTAATATGTTGTATTTGCAAGAGGAGACTTAGTGTACTGCGTGTAATTTTATAGGTTCCAAACTTGAATTACTCCTCTAGGTCCATATAAATTCTTCCTCTCACTTGCCCATAAAAATAGAACAAATAGACATAGGATTTTATTGCAAGCCACGGAGGCTTATTTTGCATAGCCCTTTCTTTACTGTCCACCAATAGCAGCAAAGAATACAAACAGTAAGAAAACAAACAGTGACATATGCCACTCCCAGTCCAAGTCCCACTATAATAGTAAGCACCTCCCCTAGATCTTCCTATTTCTTTACTGCTCCACTACTTGTCTTTTGTCTTCCTCTGTATTTCCCTTGGCTCACTATTGAATTTTTTTTCCAGGCTCTCCCACGTCCCAGGACCGTTTGGCGCCATTCAGCTCCATTTAACACTTTTTGGGGTCAGCATTCGGCGGTTCATGGCCTTGTATTTCACGAGTTGGGCCACATTTGCAGGTTTGCCTTACTGGACGAGTTCGGTGCGTGAACGCTATTTGTTCGCATACCGAATTCACCCGTTCTGTCGTTTTTGTTCTTGTTTGTGATTTTTTTCCTCCACAATTCTCGCAAGTTTGTGGACTGTGTTCCTTTCGGTTTCCTCTCCTCCCTCTCCCTGGCCCCTTTCTCTTGCTGCCTCGTGTCTCTGCTGCTGGTCATCATTGTTTCCAAGCTTGGGCAGCCATGACCTGCAATGCATGGGTTCTCAACACAGTTCGGGGTTTCCACATAGAACTGCTTGGGGTGCCTTGCCACATCCCAACCCCTCGACCGATCTGTTTTTCCCTCCGGGATCGCAGGTTGATCGACAAGGAATTGCCGGCCCTCCTCGTCAAGGAAGCAATAGATCTGGCTCCGCTGCACCCCTCTGTGGTCATCAGCAATATTTTTCTCGTAAGAAGAAAGGTGGCCAGATGCGCCCTGTCGTTAATTTTCACCCACTGAATTCCATGGTACACTACCGCCAATCCTAAGGGATTTGCTCCTACACATGGTGTAATGTTTTATACTTTTCAATTTGTCCAACAATATTAAAAAAAAGACTACTTACCCCTTTAAGAAGTTTTCTCAGCTTTACAGGAAAAGAAAAGCACCATAGGTAATCCAAATTATAATAAAGTAAATAAGGATTTTATTTGTAATCCAAAGGAATGAGATTAAATCTCCCTAAAAATGAATCGACTGAAATAGGGTTAATTTTGGAGAAGTTTAATTTAACAGTCCAGGTCTGGCAACAATATATCAAGTAAGGAAGATGATAGAGTTATAGCAAGACAGTCCAGTATCAGCAACAATGTATCAATTCAAATAACATTATGGGAGATCTCTTAGAAGTGAAGTGTGTAAGTCCAGGGTCAGCACCAGTATAGCAATCAGTAAATATAATGGAAATCCAAGGTTCAATCCAGGTTCAGCAAGATTTCAAATAACTCTTTTAAGGAAGATCCGTGAGAATTATAATAAATCAGTCCGAGTTCAGCAAAATGAATTCAATCATAAACTTTAGGGGAGATCCGTGAGAGCAGTCATTATTCAGTCCGGGTTCAGCAATAGGAATCCAATCATCTACTTTAGGGGAGATCCATGAGAATAGTGATTAGTCAGTCCGAGTTTAGCAACAGGGAGTCGTTAGTCGGAAGCGAATCAAGGGAGATTAAACCGCTCTGAAGTATAAACACATTAATTGTGCACGGAGGCACTGATGGTTTTTTTTTGTTTTGTCTTTAATTCTTTATTTTTGGTGCGCAGCGAATTATACAGAAGCCTGCCTTGTCACAACAACAAGGACGGGTACAATCGTAATAATACATCGTAACATTCATCATACTGTGAACGAGGCTTGCAAGAGACTGTGACATCATTGAGGACATTACGCACTTTTTTTTTTAATATATGTAGTAGGGTTGTAGCCCCGATTTTGGAGTCGGTGCATACTAGAATATTTAGGGTATGTGATGGAATCCTCTATCAGGTTGATTTGAGGCAGTATGTATGGGCTAGCTAGAGTGGGTGGATGCGGGGTTTTAACATTCTGGATGCTTGTTAGTAACGAGTGAGTGACGTGAGGGTGGTTGTAGAGTGTTGGTTTGTAGCTTCTTAGCTCATGAGGGTCGGGTGTGAGGCAGTCGTTTGGGTAGCTAAATTGATGGAGTAGGTGGTGTCAGGAGGACTATTTGGTTCCCCAAAGAGGTAAGTGCCCCTTACACCTCTGGTGGGTGTGCCTAATGTGTATGTACATTCGAGACAGGGCTTAAACTGCTCCCAGTAAGGCCTGGCCATGTAAAGAATGAGTACCAAAAGGGTAACATGTTAGTATTTTGGCAACAGAGAGAACTAAAGCAAAAAGTACAAATACAGGACATAGATGAACTGTTGCAGGTTGCTTCCAAACGTGGAGCGGTGTCTTCTCCCTGATCAGTCAGGTGGCTGGTGTGAGTCTTGGTGTGCTTCTTGGCACAAATGGTATTGCTGCTTCTGGGTCCCAGGCTTGGGTGAGAGGTGTAGTAGATGTGGTCAGTGTGGCGTCTGTAAGACCCAGAGCCTGGAGCAGCGCCTCTGCTTCAGATTCCGCTGAGAGCTTGTGAACAGTGCCGTTATGGGATACAAGAAGAGATCTCGGCGTCCCCCATCGGTATGTTACTCCTGCTGAGCGTAGGTGGCTAGTGAGGGTTGCCAATGATTTACGCCATTGTAGCGTGGCCTTGGTAAGGTCCTGGTAGAATGTTAGATGCGAGTCCTCAAACAACAATGGAGTCTTGCCCTTCACTGCCGCCATGATGCAGCTTTTGTCTTGGGGTGACAAGCACCGAACAATTACATCGCCCGTGATTGGGGTCGAGGTCTTGGTGATCGTAGGTAGGCGGTACAGTCCAGCCATGGTGAACTTTTTGTATAGGACCACAGGTAATAGAGTGGCAATGAGTCTCCTCATATGGTGAGGTAATTCCTCCGTTGTGATCGTGGGGGGTACCCCTCTGATTTTAACATTGTTGCGGCGGTGTCTGTCTTCCAGCGCGGTTATTTGTAGCGCCATGTTGTGCTGTGCATTTTGGAGTTGGTGCATTGCGCTTTGCATTACCGTTAGTTCACCGCGTATTTTTCCCATGTCCCCTTCAGCAGAAGTCATCCTCTCACTGATCTGTCTTATGCTTGATTTTAGGGTAGCCATGTCTGCAGTGAGGAGCCTCTGTATTTCTAGCAGTATATTCTGCATGTTATGGAGGTCCTGCTTTGTGGCAGGGCCTGTCCCCCCAGGGATGTCTGTGGAGGTAGTCTGTGCTTCCCCTTGTGTTGCTGGTGGCAGGTTGGGGTTAGGCTTGGCATATTTGGAGTTGTTGGGAGGTTTGGACCTTCAGGGCTGTCTGTGGTCGCCATTTTGGTCGGTACTTGCCTCATGAAAGTGCCGATGTCCCGCTGCTTTGCGTTGTTGCCAGGGTGTGGCTTCTGAGATCTGCGTCCCATTGCTGGCGGTAGGTGTGTGTGTGCTGGGATGCGGCAGTCAGGCGTGTTAGCAGCACTGTACAGGCTCCGGTTGCAGAGGAGCCCCTCGAGGTACGCGGGCGCCTGTGAGTAGTAGGCCCCAGACCTGCGTTTCGACTTCCCCTGCTTTGGGGAGTATAGGAAAGGCATCAACGGATGCTGCAGGTGGTCTCCAGTCCATTCCGGCAGGTTTTGGAGCCGGCTGGGTCTGGTAAGCAGAGGGTTTATGCTGGATTTTAGTGCCCGGTCAGAAGCTGTCAGAAATGGCGTCTCTCCTGTTTTGCGATTAGGCTCCGCCCCCGAGGCACTGATGTTAGACGTTTAAATAACATAACGTTACACATGTCAGTGTATCTTAAAGAGACAGTTACTCACATAAAATAAAGAGTGAAAAAATCCTGATACATGGATTGGTTGGTGAAGCTGGATTTGAAGGACGTGTATCTAACGGTTCTGGTGAGTGAGATGTCAAGGGATCTCCTTAGTTTCCGTTGGAGGAATTGCGTATGGCACCTTACCTGTCCTTCTTTTGTTCTCTCTTCGGCGCCTTGGTGCTTCACCAAGCTCCTGTGTCCGGTGTTGGTCTGGCTACGCAGTCGAGGTGTGCCCCTTATCATGTACATGGAAGACATTCTGCTCATTGCCCAGGATCATTATAACATCTGCAGTGGACCGTAGATGTACTGGTCCAGCTGAGTTTCCTCATAAATTGGGAGAAGTCCTGTCTGACCCTGTCTATGGGCATGGAGTTTTTGTATTTTTTGGCAGATTCATAAGAGGACTCATTGAGCGATTTGACGACGGGAGGTTGTTGGTCGGAGAACAAATTCTGGCTTCACATCAATGCCCTGGAACTCCTGGCAGGATCCTTTGTGATTCGGAGATATGCGAAGGGGACTGCCCATGCCAGCATTTTTCTTCATATGGACAATGAATCGGTGGTGCAATATGTTAACCACATGTACGTTACTCATTTTGGGGTTCTGGCTCATTTGGAGATAAATTTGTGGGTGTTTTTCCTGGCGTGGAATTTGGTGGTCCAGGTGGAATCTACCGGCCTGCACAACATCCGGGCAGGCTGGAGTCAATACTATCGATCCAACAGCAGTGATTGGAGATTAGATGTCAGGGTGTTTTTTGCTCATTTGGGACCCTTTTGATATCGACCTATTCGGAAATTCGGCACTTCGGCAATTCGAATTTTGGACCTTCATAAGTATCCGAATGTCCAAATTTCACGAAATTTATCCGAATGTACATTAGGAACAAAACAAATTGCACATGTCTACAAACCACTAATCATTGAAAGAAGGGAAAATGCAATGGCAAATATACATTTACAGCTAATACAAAGATAAGCTTTATTCACCAGATACCTATGGGTGGGAAATAATTCCACTACTCTTAAGGGTATACCAGGAAATAGCTACTTCCCTAAATAAGTCCCAATGACTACCATGGTGGACCAAGTGCAGAAGGTACACATACACACCTATATAGTGGTATATTAAGAAGTAAAGCAAAATAAAACTATATTAACCTACAAGTACACCTGGGTGGGTAATAACACCACTTTTCTTTGTTGTATATGGTGGAATAGCTACTTTCTGTACTACCTACAGATACCTATGGGAGGAAAATAATTCCACTACTCTTAAAGGTATACTAGAAAAGATACCTAATACAGGGCCTCTGGCTACCTCGGTGCACCATAAAACAGAAGGTACACCTACATACCAGAGAGAAACAGGTAAAACAAAATCCCTAAAAAACATAAGAGGACAGGGACAAATAGCAAAAGTAAAATATAAGTTATAGCTAATGCAAAAGTAAGCCCACTATTGTTAAAGGTGTTCAGGGGAATAGCTACCTAAAACAGGTTCCTATAGCTACCTTATTATCATTAGGAAGACATCATTTCTGGAAAAAAAAAGCTAATAAATAGTAAATCTTCCACTCATTTCCCCAAAGTACAATATACCCTAAGCATTGGTGACCCCTAGTGGTCTACTTAAAATACAGCTGAAAAATAAAGCATTACTATAAACATATGAGATTTTCAGGGGAACTTACCCTGGAACACACATTAGTTATAAACCATATACAATCCAAGTACTCTGTATAAAATGAAGGCCACCTGAAATGTAGATAGATTATCTTACAGGTAAAAACAGTACAATAAATTTTGTTCATTGAGGCCCAATGTATAAATCTAGAAAGCCTGTCTTCTTAATAGTTTCTTGTTTCTATCTCCTCCTCTTGGCAGTGGGGGTACATGATCTATCCTCGCAAATCTAACGGAGGATACCGAATGTCTCTGTTCCAAAAAATGTCTTGCACAGGGACTACCGATGTCCCTATAGATAAAGCAGCCTTGATAGTAAAATCACCAGTTAACCATTGGTATACTCGGAGTTCAGAGTATTCAGCATTTACTTTGTCCAATTTTTGTCTTTTGAATCATATCAAGTGTCTATGAATTTTTCAAATCTTCAGATAGTTTGTGGATTAGTTTATTACAGTTAGGGGTAGTGGAAGTTCTATTTTATGACGTGCGATTTTAAACGCTCGACCAACCTCTTATAACCAGCATTATATTCATTGAGCAACGTCTCAGAATCCCTATCCACGTCCTGCAAACCTTGGGGTTATTCCTACCGATGGTAGGGATAGCTTTGATTCAGAATCCTCGTGGTATCTTTTTAATTCTGTAGTAATCCGACAAACATTTCTCATAATATCCCTCGTGTTAGTGGACGCTGGAAAGTCAGTGTCTATATATGGCCACAAAATCCCAGCTGCTTCCACCTCAGTAAATTGTACAGGTTTGACATGGTCCAGATATGCTCCAGTCCTTTCAAGAAAATCCTCCATCATAGAAATAAAACAAAACAAAAAAAAGAAAAGAAAGTTTGCAGAAAATTAATTTAGGGATAGGCGCTCAAGCATAGAAGTTAGATAGGTTCCCGGTAATAAACCCAAATTGGTCTTGGCCCCACATTCCGGTCCTGTCCTTGCCTTAGTGCGCTTTTTTTTATTCTTATTTTTATTTTATTTTTTGCTGTGCATGAAAATTTATACAGACAGACCCGTGTACCCCAATGGCAATCCAAGGGTTTAGAGATTTGCAATACAGTTGAAGTAGTAGATTTTAAATGCACAATTTTATGGTTTTATAAACGTAGCTCAACATGAGAGGATTAAACATGCAATCAATAATCAAGCTTTTCTATGTTGTGAAGAATGTGTTATAACATTGCTAACAGGCGCATATATAATTTATTACATTAACATAGCGGTGTAATAAAGAGGAGTGTACTCTTGCTTAGCTAAGTGTGCTAATTTCGCCTAGCTCAGGGAGACAAGGCTGGTTAATGATGCGGGTTAGAGTCAACTATGGCTGCATGTACGTGGTGGCGTGGCAGCAGTCCAAGAGGTGCTAGCTTTGCAATCTAGTGAGGGAGAGTTTATCTGAAGGTCTTGCAGGCGTTTGGTTGCATTGAAAGTAATAATTAATAGTTATTCTCTAGGCTGAACGCATATAACGTTAACTGAGAAAAGGGCACAGGGACAATTTCTACGTTATATGCCTGATGTGACTGGGCTAGTAGCGCTATGGGTAGAGTGATGCCTAGGGTAAATTCTGCGTGGTTAGTGCGCTTTTTTGAGTATATAATATTCCCAGAGAAATGCACTCAGAGGACTTGTAATCTTGTGCAATAATAATTCCCTGGACTTCTCTCATATGTTTAGTTTGATTAAATGCTTTATTTTGAAGCTGTTTTTCAAGTAGGCCCCTAGGGTCAAGAGCCAAAATCACATGCCATTAAGCAAAGCATACTACAAGTATAAAACGAAATTGTAAAATGATCTGAAAAATTGTATAAATGTATAATTATTTTGTATTGATTATTAAATATTGCAACGAGTTTATAGCATAAAAAACAGATATGACGAACATGACCGGGAAGAAAAGAGTATACATGTATGAACTAACACGGTAACCATATTCATGGTCAAAAGAGACAAACCTCAACAAACAGATTTCTGCGGGGAGATGAGTGGGGAGGAGTAGAAAATGCCCATTTGAAATTAGAAAAAAGATTGAGACACAAATTATGCATCTATTCGACAGGGGTCAAAGTCCCAAATCACAATTTCTCAATGCATTCCAGCCAACCTTTGAATTCAGCATATGAGGACTTAGATATGCCCATTTTCATTTTAATTAGGAAAATGAGCTGTTCTGGAACTGTGTGCCAGGTAGGGGCTAAAAACGTCTTCCAGCTTCTGGCGATCTTGGCAGCCAAAATGTGAATAATAAAAGTTGACGATGTACCAAACATTTTTGTATATTTAATTGTAATAAAAAGAGGCTAGTGTGAAATTCAATTGTTTTTGAGAGAACAGATTGGATTTTATTATGTATCATGTTCCAAAATAATTAAATAGGAGGACAATCCCACCATATATGCAAAAAATCTCCACTTTGGGATAAGCATCTCCAGCATCGATCTAAGGCTTTTGAGCAAATCCTAGACAATCTTCTTGGAACTAGGTACCATTTGTTTAACAGTTTGTAGTGAATTTCAGTCAAATTTAAAACTCTGGAGTTTTTTTATGGACCCAAGTTAGAGATTCTGTCCATTCCTCACAGCTAATCTGAATTTTTCAATCTTGCTCCCACTTTTTTTACAGGTAGGATAAGTTTGTCAGGGTCACCCTTAATCACACCCAAGCAGCCTGCCACCAAGTTATTCATTTTCATGTTCTTAATCAATTTCTGAAGTTTAGTCTGTTTGGTAGATCTTTCTGTGTCTAGGTGCTCTTGGAGGTAACCTTTTATTCTGATATAATTGAAAATCTCTCTATTATGTAGACTGAAATCCTCCTTTAATGAAGTAAAATCCTTAACCCTATAGTTCTCAAGCAATTTCTCAATTTTGTTAAAACCAGCATATATCCAGCCAAAGAGATTTAAGTCTTCAACTTTATACATAATTTGTTTAATAGGTAGGCATAGAAGAATTTTATTGTGGAGATGCCATAAAGTTTTTATTTTTTCCCATGTGTGCATGAGGTTGTTAAAAACCAAACTTCTAGATGAAATCTCTGTGCGATATTGCTTCATTTTTTTTCCTTTGTCTGCCAAAATATTGGCCCCAGTTCTTGACTGACACCACCCAATTTGGTCATACACATTTCAATCTTATACCATACTTCATCCTTAGCGTTATTAAATTGGGTGTAAATAATATGGGTTAACGTACATGCTTTTCAGAAGTCTTTTAGCTGAGGTACCCCTAACCCGCCTTCGATTACTTTCAGTGCTAAACGACTTGCACTAATACGGGGGTGTTTACCTAGCAAAATAATTTGTTAAAAGAGGACTGAGATAAATCAAGCCAGCTGTCTGGACAATACATGGGAATCATACGGAAAAGATAAATCCATTTCGGAAGGATGATAAAACTTAATAATGTTTTTTCTTCCCCACCAGGAGACTCATAGATTTCCATCCTTTTAGTTTTCATTAGTATATCTTAACAGAGACAAAAATGTAACCTCCAATATGTTAGCTGGGTCACTCGTAATCTCCACACCCAAATATTTAAATGATGTGCTGGAGCAATCTAAATCAAAAAGGTCAGATAGTACCTTCCTAGTGTTGCAAGATAAATTCACCAGCAAAGCAACATATATATTTAAATGTAATTCATACCCAGTGAGTATTGAAAACTCATTAATAATCATCATAAATCTATCCATAGAAGAAATCGGCTCACATAACATCATGACAACATCGTCATCATACATCGTAACTTTAATGTCTTCTGTCAGCACCGGGAAACCTTTAATCTGATTGTCTGCCCTAATTGCCACAGCTAGAGGTTCAATTATCATTAAGTAAAGTATAGACAAGAGTGGGCAGCCCTGCCTAGTTCCATTCTTCAGGGAAAACCACTCCGATGAGAAATCAGCGCCTAATACTCGAAAAGTGTATAATGCCATAATAGAATTAACTATACTCCCACAGAGCCCAAATGCATCAAGGACCTGGGCCATGTAATCGCACCTGACTCTGTCGAATGCCTTTTCGGCATCCAATGACAGAGTCAGGAGGGAAACCCCCTCTCTCTGCGCCATGTCCAATATGTCGATAATTTTTCTGACATTATGGATGGAAGATCTACTCTTAATAAAACCGGTCTGGTCTTTAAAGATAATTGAAGGTATAATGTTATTTAGTCTAGCTGCAAAAATAGCAGCATACAATTTCAAATCTACATTTAGAAGGAAGATAAGAATATAATTTCCAATAATTTCAGAGTTCTGTATAAGAAGAGGTATAATATGGGCTTTTAACATTTCCCTCTGTATATCTCCTGTTAAACGGATCTGATTAAGTACCTTAGTAAGGATCCCGTTAATATTGTTTGCTAATGACGAATAAAAAAAAAATACTAAAGCTGCCTGGTTCGGGTGATTTATCTGCTTGGAGATTTCTTATGGCTGTATTAACTTCATTTAGAGTAATATCTTCATTAAAGGATCACTATAGTTTTCATCCTTATGACCCCCCCCCCCCCCCCCTCAGGGTCCCCCTCCCTTGGCGCTGATGGGGATAAAACACCTTTAGTCACTTACCTTTATCCAGAGCTGGGCTCCCTCGGCGCTGGTGAACTCTCCTTCCCCCACCAACGTCAGCTCCCAAGTGGAGCGGAATGCGCGGCAAGAGCTGCGTGAGCATTCAAACAGTCCATTGGAAAGCATTTCTCAATGCTTTCCTATGGACGTTCTGCACGCTGGATGTGAATTTCAGGATGACAGCCGCTAGAGGTTGGATTAACCCTGCAATGTAAACATAGCAGTTTCCCTTACATCTGAAGGGTTAAAACCTGGGGGACCTGGCACCCAGACCACTTCATTGAGCTGAAGTGGTCTGGGTGACTATAGTGTCTCTTTAAGTTTGGACAATTGCTCTGCAGAAATTTTAGGTAACTTATGTTCATGTAAAAATTGTGAGAAATTAACAGAGGACTGTCTCTCTGGTGAGTTATACAAGGCCATGTAATCCTTAAATGTAATCCTTAAAGGCTTCGCCAATTATTTCAGGAATTAGGAGAGTGTCACTACCATAAATAATCTTAGAAACTATTTTCATTGCTCTATCATATTTTAATCTATTGGAGAGTAGTTTACCAGCCTTGTTCACTTTATAATACCATGTTCTCTTAAGGCATTCAAGAGTATAATTTGCTTTCCGAATTAAAATATTATTAATCTGGTTCCTAATGGCCAACAATCTGTCGCACTTTTACTTTGAGGGACTACTCCTGTTTTCCCTCTCCAAACAGTCTAAGTTTATATATGATTCAGAGAAATTTATTTTTCTTGACTATCCAGTTTGATTACATGACCTCTAATAGTACATTTAAAGGCACACCATATCATTGGCAATGGTATGTCTGGGGAAACATTTTCTATATAAAAAAAAAAATCTGTAGCTTCCTTAATTAGATCCAAACTCAGTTTACTTTTCAAAATGTGTTATCCTACACCCAGGGCCGGTGCTAGGATTTATGACTACACAGGCGAAGATGCATTTTGACGCCCTCGCACCCACAAAAAAAAATGCATCTTCACCTCTGTGTCTCGTAGCCCCCCTTTTTAATTTTACCCCCATTAGTGTTGCATATCCACTCTCGTACCCCTCTGGTCCCTTTGTGCCTTACACCCCCTTTAGTGTGTCTCATACAACCCCTCTTATGTATTTCTTACTTCCCCATCAGCCCCTTTCTGTCTCTTTCTTCCCCCCAGCCCCTATCTATCACACTTTTTCTCCCATATAGACATAGACATAGATACAGGCAAAAACACATACATTCCCAAATACACAAACATACAGACACACAACCATATAAGCACACAGACATAATTATTCAGGCACACAGTCATAAAGATATACAGACACACAGTCATAAAAGGCACACAATCAAACAAACACAGTCATACAATCTACACATACAGGTACATTGTCGTACAAACACAGACATACATTCATACAGACACAGGCACACACAAAAATACAGATACAGACATAAAGAAACAGAGATTGGCATATAGAGACATACATACACAGTGATACAGAGACATACATACGCAGACAGTCATAAAGAGACATACAGACAAGGCATACAGAGACATACATACACAGACAAACAAAGAACCCTGCCCACTGATACCGTGTAAATGCTCCGGCCATCCACAGTGGTAGATGCTCCGTGTCAGGCAGACATCGCTGGATCCACCAGTAAAGTCTTCAAAAGGAATAAACGCAGGCAACACTCCAATAGTAAGGATGGTATATTTATTGATAGGTGAACCACCCCATAGAAAGTGTGACGTTTTAGTCTCAGCAGAGCCTTAATCATGCAATAAGGCTCTGCTCAGCCGAAACGTTGCACTTTCTTTAGGGTGGTTCACCTATCAATAAATATACCATTATTACTATTGGAGTGTTGCCTGCGTTTATTCCTTTTGAATACATACACAGATCGTCATACAGACATATACAGACTGTATGTCTCTGTATGACGGTCTGTGTATGTACACAGGATGGCTAAAAGATAGATCCCCATCTGTCGTGCAACTTCAACAATGCTTTGAAAGCTGGGGCTCTACCGATTCCCCATGCTTGCAGGATTGTATTTAGCACGGAGCAGTATTTGTGTGTTTGACTGTAAACATGTGTTTGTATAGAGTATGTTTGTGTGAATGTAGGAGTGAGTTTGTATGTAGTGTTTGCGTTTGAATGCAAGCATGCATTTACGTGTAGTGTTGGTTTTTGAATGCAGGTGTGTGTTTATATATAATTTTGGTGTCTGATACAAAGGTGTGCTTGTATGTAGTGTTGAAATTTGAATGCAGGGGTGTGTTTGTATGTAGTGTTGAAGTTTGCATGCAGGTGTTTATTTGTGTGTAGTGTTGGTGTTTGAATGTTGAGATGTATGCACATATACACATACACTGCCACACACGCACACACTGTGATACACATACACGAAGATACACACACTGACACACATGCAGATACACATATACACAAACTGATACACATTCAGATAGACAGACACACATATACAGATACACACAAACACTGACAGACATACAGATAAACACACACTGACACACATACACAATGATAGACATACAGATACACACAGACACACTGACAGACATACACAAACACACACACCGACACACTAACAGACATACACACAAACACAGACACACACTGACAGACATATAGATACACACAGACACACTGACAGACATACACACACGGACACTGATAGACAGAAACACACACAGACACACACACACAAGACACTGACAAACAGAAACACACAAAGACACACTGACAGTCATACAGGCACACTGACACACACACCCACTGACAGACATACACACACAGATACACACACACATGCTGATCAAAATATACACTTTTCTAGCCATACACAGGAGGATGGCTTACCTGAGTGCTGCCTGAGGTAGTTGGGAGTTGCAGCTAGTCCTGCCCAGCCCCCCTCCTCTCTGCCTTCTGCTCTCTGCAGTCTTCTTGGGAGGAAGTCCTCCCATGCTAATTAGAAGGGGGTCGGCGGTAGCTCCGCCCCTGCTGGGCGCCAGCCGCGCTGTGTGCTACAGAGGGAGCAGGGATATGACGTCTCATATCCCCGCCCCCTCCACACAGCCGCGGCACTGCAGTTGGCGCTCGGCCACGCTACAAGAAGTGACCAGCAGGTGAGGGGGCTGTGCGCTTCCCTCCTGCCAGTCACCCGGACATTTGTGCCCCCGGGCCGGTGCGCCCTAAGGCAGCCGCCTGGGCCGCCTTATAGACGCGCCGGCCCTGCCTACACCTTGATGGTCTTCTTCAACAATTTAAAATTCGACTGTAAAATAATTTTTAGGAAAACTTGTCATATCCATGCCAACATCACACTGGCTGAAAGATCTGCATTAAAATATCTAACCTCTGACCTTTCAATTACAATCAGAGCGGGGGGCATAGTCATTATGAACTAGGACTCGCATTGTACAAAGATTTTGTCACAACTGTCCAATAGAGAAACGTATGAAATGTGCAAGAGAGACCAGAGTTTGAGGTTTGGCCTAATACAGGATATCCTGAAAAGAGGATATGAAGCAGGCAATATCACAGAGAAATGGTTTAAATGAATTTAAATTTGAGGACATCTACTATGTACAGAAGACAGACACTTCCGTGTATGTAAACGCCTACATGTACATTGATAAAAAGAAATGTAAAAAAAACCCCGTACATTCTGACAGTATCAACACCACCTTCTTGGTTACTTTTGCTTTATCGATGATGTGTTTCTGGTATGGACAGGGGGTGCAGCATCTCTTGAACATATGTTCAGGGACTGAATAGTCTCCCAAGTCCTATGAGTTGTACATATCGTTACAGTCCACTTAAAATAGAGCGTGGCGGAACATCTGGCACCCCGACTGGGTACCTGTGCCAATGCTGCTTCCTAGTGCTCATGAGTACTCCAAGCACTCCACCAGACACCATCAGCACTGTAGACCTTTAACCACCGCAGCTTCCAGTGGATAGACTTCTCCTACTCCAGAGCGTATAGTAGAATAGCTCTTATAAGAGCTAGTAATATAGCCTTCTCCAACAGACATGAGATAATGTGGGGGTGAACTGGAACTGATTTAATGGGAACCACATGCGGCCTTTTTGCAACTCCCCATGCAAGGGGGTTTCCTTAATCACATTCCAGAGGCATCCCCCACTGGACCTGAGTAGAGACTAGTTACAAGCAAACATTCCACACACCCCTCCCCTGTGCCTGAGAGATAATTAGCTGAGCACACAAACATATAATTAAATTCTCTCTCAGGTACAAAAACATACAATTTAAGAAACCCCAAAAGTACACCCAAAACACACGAACACCCCACAAAAGTCAAATCCCCTGATAGCCCCCCGATCTGGGTGACAAACATAAAAAAATCACCCAGATTGGTTGTGGGGTTCGGGATTTCATGGAAATCAATTATTTGACCAACCGTGCTCATGGTCCTATGCCCAAAACAGTTCCAAGGAATCAGGGCTAATGGTTTTCTCTTTTTGGGAGCACAAAAGTACATAAAACACCAAACAGAATACTTAAATAACTTGTGGAGCCTGTTCCCATTGTTCGTGGGAATGTTTCCTCCGAAAAGTGCCTTTCTAAGTGGGGAGAACTGAACGCTGGCGATGATGGAAGTCCAGCGGTGTTCGGGAGTTTCTGTGTAAGATATTAGTTCCATGAGATTCATGCCCAAGCACCGCTGCCTGTGTTCGCAGGAACAAGTTGGTCGCCACCTCATGGTCGTTCATACGAAATGCGGCCACCCAGACGAACACTTCGAACACTGCGGTGGAAATTGCTACAAAGTTTCAATTGGGCTTAACAAGCTCCCGGGTGGTCTCTGGTTCTTGCGGCTGTTTGGTTCCCGATCCATATAATCCCAATTACATGAACAGAGCCCTTTTTAAGTATATTAGCCAAGGTCTATTGCAGGAGGCTGGCAAGCAGGCTCCTCCAGGAGCCCATGGCAAGGTTCTGCTCGCCACATCGGATTTCCGGACCTGTTGATTTTTGTAAATGTTAAAAGACTGGTTATACAATAGCCGCAGGGCCAGATTAACATAGGGGCTGATGAAGCTGCACCTCCAGGCCCATTACAATTAAAAATTTATATAAAATGGGGGGGAATATATATATATATTTTTTTTTACTCTTTATATGCTCTTGCTTAAAGGACCACTCCACACTTGAAAAAAACCCATACCAAACAAACAGTTTAGTAGATATACCCCCAATGAATACATGCATGTATTCATTAGGAGTATATTCTAAAAGATCACAAAAGCTCCCGTTCTTATGATAGTAAGTCCTTCCCTTTTTCACCAGAAGAGACTTTCAGTCTCTTCACAGGAAAATAACCAGAGGCTTCTCATAGAGAAGCCTCTGCCTTGATCCCCACGTGCCAACTAGTGCGCCCACAAACGGTTAAAGCTGAGGAGCTAGTCTGAGGTCTGTTAGGGAGAGGGAGGGAGGCACTTATGTAGTGCATGGCTGCCACTTCCGATAGTAGGAAGGAATCCTGCCCAGCGTTTTTTTTTTTGTTTTTTGTTTTTAATTCTTTATTTTGGTTGTGCAGGTGGTTACATGGTGTCAACAAACGCCACAACAGCGTATAACAAAAGCAATACATGGTAGACAGTGGCATGAGAATTTGCACATTTTTCTGTGTTTTTTTATCCAGCGTAACTAAACATTTATAATATCTAAGTTAAAGTAGAGGAGGCAAATAACAATAAAAACAGTCGAGTTTTGGAGCTTAACAATGCTAAATTGGTCGTCTTAATGCAGCTAGCGCTTTATATAAGGTTACATACCATCTGAAACATTTCAGTAGTTTCTAATAGAGCTGCTATATGTTTACAAGTTAGGTTTGTAACGTGGCTTGTGTTGCCGTATATTGTGGCATGGTTTGTTAGCAGGATTATGTGAAGCATAAACTATTATCTACTAACATGCCGGGCTAAACAATGCCATGAGGCCGGAGACACTAAAGAAAAATATATACTGTCGTTAGCTAGCTTTAGTCGCATTAGGTATGCACTAGGTGTGCCATTGAACTGACAGCTATGAAACAGACATATAATGATTTGCATGATGAAGGTGCTTATAAGTGTGACATGCTAGATTTAGATCAACTGAGAAAACAACATAAACAGCGACCACGAGGTTCCAGGAAAGTGCTTGTCAGCCTGAAAATTGTGGGCTAGGTTGTGGTCCGAAAAATGCAAGAAGCGACATAATACACTGGTAGTTTTGCACTACATACGGGCAACACATTGCAGAATTTAAGAAGAATGGGATGCCTGTACATAAAGACTGTCTAGGCCCTATTATACAGTGGGCCACCGTATGCAATAGTTAGGCAAACATAAAAGTAACATTGGTTAAATGCGGGCTAGGCAGAGAAAACATAAAGTAGAAACATAACTTAGTAAGACATACGGTGCACAGTTACTCTGGACTCGTGTGCCACGAAAGCAAAGTCAGGCTAGTGCATTTACTTAAGACAGGCATGGCGATTTGCACAAAATTATGAGTGTGTGGGACTAGCGTGTAAGTGTGGGAGCTGTTAGGCTCTGTCATTGAGTGTGGCATAGGTATATGTAAAATCGTGTGTGTTATTAAGCATATAGACAGTTTAATCTATATTTTGGAAACCGTTGATTGTAAGATAATAAGCAAAGAAATACTTATTTAGCTCTGCTCTGCTGACCGGAGTGGTGGCAGGGAGAGAGGCTACTACAAACCTTCACCCTACGCCACTGGTGTGCTGGAGCAGGTAGTCCATGCAGTGACTTGTCATATTGCCTTTAATCCGGTCATCCGGGATGGGGACCTGAGGTGAGGCCGGATGTTGTGGGCTTTCGGACCTCTGTACTGCCAAATGGTGATGATGGGAGTTGCTGTCCCGGGAGTCCGTGAGTATAGTCATGTGCCTACTTTCAGCCCCTGTCTGCCGTGATGAGCGGGTCTGCTGCTTACTTGGCGGAGAGCACGGGAATGTTGACCGAGAGACGGTCCGGGGTGTGCCGGTCTGCTGGTTCGGAGACTTGGCTGGCAACAGTCGGCTTGGGTGCTGGAGCTGGCGCCTTGATAGGGCTTTTTCCCACTTGTGTTTGCGTGGAGGGGGATTCCCGCCTAATTGGCGTCATGTTCCCGGGCAGATCCATGCTGCCACCTCCTTTATCGCCCTCGTGTAGGCCGGTCTCTGGGTGTATAGCGTGGTCCACAGGCTGGCACAAATCCTGTCATAGAACACCCCTATGTGCTGGGGTGGCATGTGGAGTGTGCGGTTCCTGTTAGACTGTGCCTGTGCCGCCATCTTGATCGGGGCCTGGCTGTTTCGCCTCGTTTTAGTCGTTGTCTCTCGTGCTGGTTGTGTTGTGGGGGTGATCGTCCCCATCGAGGACCGGAATGACCCCCGCCGGTCCAGAGGGGGGGGGTTGAAGGTGAGCACTGTGTGGGTATCACCTGCGAGGTTACCATCCGGGAGAGCGGCCGCCTCTCCCTGGCTCGATCGCGGTTAGGCCTCAGGCTGGAATTGTGGGGACCCGATGGGTTGCGGGTGTGTGTTTGACACCAAAACGTTTCCCTGGGTCTCCCCCACTCAGTAGGCACCTTCCCAGTGGTGAGTGAGCGATGAATCGGGGTATATCCCCCGTTTTAGTCGTCGGTGTGCAGGAGCACTCGTGGAGCACGTCCACCCTGCTAGGAAGTTAAGCTCCGCCCCCAGTTTATCCTGCCCAGCGTTTTGATTGACAGTTCCCTAGTTTGTTTGTTTTTTAAATAATTTATTTATTATTTTTTATATTATATAATACATACAGAATAAATACAAAAAAAAGAAAGAAAAACACATATAATTTCCACATTAGATCACAATGAAGTATATAAATTAAATTTCATATCGTATGTATCAGCAGCAATATTAAACAGCTCTCCAAAATTATACTTCATTTCTACCATCATCGTTATGGGTGGAAGTGACGAGAGTCAAAAGTCTCCCACTTCCATCACAGCATAAATAAACAAATACATATAAGCTAACAAACATATAACAAAATTGACCAGCCTATCATTATCATTCATATTTTGCCACTCAATTCACATTAGGTTAGATTAGATTCCCACTCTTCTAGAGATTCCTAATTGATATCACAATATACTTTCCAATATTGGATTCTCAAACCTTTATCCAGTTATCCCAGATCTCATATTGGCGGATATTAATACTTAAATTGGAGGCTATTCCCCTTTCCATTTTACATTGAGTAATAATAGTTGCCTTAATTTGCGGCCATGGGTCAATTGTTGTCTTCTTCCAATTTTTTGCAATAGACATCTTAAAGGCCATCAAAGCCTGAATCAACAGGCCTTTCTTGTCTTTAGTTAATCGAAAATGTAAGTGTAGAAGCAAATTGTCTTAGGGTCCAGATATGCGTGGTATCCAACAATCTATTTATGTGCCCTAAAAATTGAGCCCATGCTTCCTTAATTGGTGCACAATCCCACCATATGTGTAGTTAATTTGCCCCCTCATTTCCACATCTCCAACATCTAGATGTCTCTGCCTTTGAGAATTTCTGAATCTTATTAGGAGTTATATGCCATCTATTAAGTATTTGAAAGTGTGCTTCCCTAATATTTAGACAGTGGATCGTGGAATAGACTGATTGAAGAGCCCTATACCATTCCTTTATATCAAATTGTATTAATAAATCTCTTTCCCATTTACTTTTAGCTATAGGATGAACAGGTCCTTTTATAATTTTCATAATCTCAACACATCTAGTTAATATTTTAGTATTTTTCTCTGAGTCTATCAAATCATTTAATTTAGATAATGATAAAGACCTTGTAATACTACCGAGGGAACTTTGCAAAAAACTTTTAATCCTAATATAATTAAACGCTTGTGAGTATGAAATACCATCTTCGTATCTCAGCGAAGGGGATGATCTTCCTATCTACTAGTAAGTCTGCTAATTTTTTATTATTTTTTTTTAATTCTTTATTTTTGTTTGTGCAAGATTTGTACAATTTGGCTTGCTACGCCACAACAGCTGTAGGGAGCCTTTCAATAGCAAAACATTACATGGCATGAGAATAAACTGTGCACATTTTTAAAGGTTAAAGGTAAAGAGATTTTCTTAGATCACACGTTAAACAGATTAACATTTCTATATGAATAAACTTATTCGTGTGTGTTGATGCTAGCAGGATCATTTCTCCAAAATATGAATGCCTCGTTTTTTAGTTTTACAAGTCGTTTGACAAAAACATATTTTAAACAGGATGTGTTATCAGGCTAAGCCTACTGATCGCATTGAAAGCTTCACATTTTTATATTGATTATACACGCAGGCTATTAAGTCAGTGTAGTATTGAGTTACAGGCTATGCATATTGACAGCAGTTACAGATTTCTATACGCTTATCAGAGTTTAGCCACCAGGGGACAGTAGAACGCCGAGTACACATGTAGGCTCAGGTGTTTGAAATGCTTTCTGTGGGAAACTGCAAGTGGAGAATCTGCCGTAGGAAGCATACTGTGGTATCATGAGTGGGGTGCTAAGTTAAGGGGTACACTCTCCTCCAGTATATACATGTCTAGCAGCTGTTTGGTCATTCCTGCAGCTGTGCTAAGCCTGGAGTCTTTGCAGTATGAAAGTTCTTTGTGGTTTTTGCAGATTATGTCAGTGTTTGGGGCTTGTCATCCAGGAGTGGAATGGAGCTTGTATGTTAACTGTTCCCTTATATGTTGGCAAGGTCAGAGTCCTGATAAGAGTCCCCACCTACCCAAGGTGTGAGTGTTCTCATGGTGGTAAGCTGAGCTTGCGTGTGGAGTATGCCCTTGTTATATTATCCGCTGTGCGGAAGGAGCTCGCCGTTGGTCTCCTGGCTGCTGTCAGCTTACGGTGTTTTGGCGCTTCCTCCTCTCTTCTCCGTCTCTCAGTAGTGCGGCGGCCATTTTAACTTTTGCCATGCGGTCCCCGGATGGTCTCTCTGCCGCCTAGATGTCCCAAGGAACCACTGCGTCCCCAGTGGGGTCCGGGATAACCCCCCCGGCCCACAGGGGGGGGTAACGGGGCCCTCAGTTGGCTTGCGAGCGGTCCTGCCGGACTAAGCACGGGAGATCGGCCGCTTCTCCCGCCAGAGCCTCACGGCAGGCCGCAATCCCATCTGCCATTCAGTCCGTGTCGCCGATAGGACGGGGGCTAACTATGGTACCGAGGGTTGTTGGTCATGTCACCTTGTCCCGCTCACAGTAGCTATGGATTTTTGCAGGTGAGAAGGGGTAGTTTTTTTTTTTTTTTTTTGAATTCTTTATTTTTGTCGTGCAGGTGAGTACAAAGCATAAGCAAAACGCCACAACAGCGTACGTAGATGTATTCAAGGTAAATCGTGGCAGGAGTAGATGCACATTATTATTATTTTCATTTGAAACAAGTTTAACATATTAATTGCATTCGATTGGGCAAACTAGGCTATATAAGCTATGTCATATCAAGGATCACACAATTTTAAATAATATAGGTAGCTAGTCTTGACGCAACTGAGACTACACATCTTTTAGACAACGGTTGTAAGCTACGTCACGGCTAAGGCTTTGCACGAGAAGGGGTAGTTTTAAGCCCATTTATGGAGGGTTCTTCAGGGAGCCGAGGTGCCCCACGTCCATCCAGCTTGGCGGTCAGGCCCCGCCCCAAGTCTGCTAATTTTTTAATTCCATGTCTAGTCCATTCGGACGTATCCATATTTTCCATCCATATCTCCAGGTTTTTAAAAGTCAGAGCAGGTAGAATTTTATTTTTCAAATCTAATTGGTTTTTGAAGTAAGACCAAAACTTTAGGAGGGGTCTAGTTATCAAGTTAACAGTCAGGCATCTTATATTTTTGATTCTACTATTGTTTCTTCTAGGCCACATTAATCTAACATTATTATATGGGTCTGTAATATCTTCCCCTTCTATTTTAAACCAATTTTGTGAGGAACAATCCTGCTTAATTAAAGGAAGAGTATGCATCAACTGAGCCGCTTGGTGATATAAAAAAATATTTGGAAATCCAATCCCTCCTTCTTTATGCTACACATATAAGAGATTCTGCCCTATTCTAGGCTTCCTATCAAGCCATATGTAGTCCCTAAATATCTTATTCACGAGTCTAAGCCACTGGGGATGAATCTGTAGTGGAATCATCCTCAAGGGTAAACAAACTTAGGGAAAACATATGACTTAATAAAATTAACCCTACCCCACCATGATAACTGCAAAGAGTTCCATTGTTTTAGGGAGTGGGTACATTCTCTAATCAAAGGGATTACATTAGCCTTCATTGTATTCTCCGGATCTTTCACTATATTAATTCCAAGGTACACAAACCACTTTTCTTCCCATTTAAAAGCGAAGTGTTCTTTCAAATGTTGCAGATCTTTTTCATCCATATAAAAAGGTAATACCATTGTTTTTTGGACATTAAGTTTATAATTTGACAGGTAGCTATATCTTTCAATTACTTGCATGGCAGCTGGAACTGACTTGATTTGGTTGGTTAGCGTTAACAATGTATCATCGGCATATTGGCTTATCTTAACGTCTTTATCTCTCTGTTTAAACCCTGTTATTTCAGTATTTTTACATATTTCATATGCTAGGGGTTCAGCAGTTAAAATATACAATAGTGGGGAAAGAGGGCATCCTTGGTGGGTGCCATTTGATAACATAAACCACTCAGACCTAATCCCCCCCTCCTACTATCCTACTGGATGGTGAAGAGTAGCAGGCCATAATCGCCGAAAGAATCTGGCCTGAAAACCCAAAAGCTTTTAAGGTTGATTGCATAAAATTCCAACCAACCCTATCAAACGCCTTTTCTCCATCTAAGGCCATCGTTAAGAAAGGGGTTTTGTTCTCATGGATCTTAGTATATATATTTAGTATCCTCCTAATATGATTGGAGGACACCCTTCCTGGTATAAAACCCACCTGATCTTCTGCAATCAGAGAAGAAATTATATTCTTAATTCTTTTAGCAAATATTGAGGCATAGATTTTATAGTCGTGGTTTAATAGGGCAATTGGCCGATAGTTAGTTATTTCTTCTGGATTTTTATTGTTTTTTAGAATAGGAGTAATATTAGCTACCAACATTTCCTTAGGTAGTTTGCCAGTATTCATCGCTAGATTATAGCATTCTGCCAAACACTGGACCAGCCTGTCTTTATACATTTTAAAAAAGGAATCAGTGAACCCATCTGGACCCAGCGCTTTTTTTTTTCATAGTATCAATAGAATCAATAACTTCTTGTAATGCTATCTCTGTGTTTAATTGATCTAATTGTAGCTCATTTAGTCTAGGGAGATGAATGTTCAGAAAATAATTGTTTATATCCTCTTGAGATGATATAACCGATAAGTTATATAAATTGTAATAATAATCTCTAAATACTGCTCCAATTTTCTTAGGATCTAATATAGTTTAATTTCCCTGTTTTATTTTTGTAATTAATTTATTTTTTTGTTGATTTTTAACTTTGTTGGTAAGAATCTTGTCAGCCTTATTACCCCTTTAATAATAGTTCATCTTCATAATCTGTAGGTTTCTATTTATTCTAGATATCAAAATTTAATTTATTTTATTTTCTATAGTCCTATTTTGATTCAACATAGTTCTTGCAGGTGCAGCAGTATTTTTTTTTATAGCATTCACTCAGTTCGATATATAGACTAGACAGAGATTCCTGTCTGTTTTTCTTAGCTTGGGCTTCTAAACTAATTAGATGACCCCTAATGACACTTTTAAATGAGCACCATTTTATGTCAGCAGACACTTCATTATTATCATTATCCATCCAATACATGTCTATCGCCTTGGCAATCTGTTCCCTATTAGTTTTAGAGATTAATAGCTTATCATTTAATTTCCAGTCTGGTCTTTGCTTTATAATATTGTTCTTTAATTGTATTTTGACCAAATTATGATCAGACCAAGTAACCGTAATTATATTTGTAGATTGCACATGTTCTAATAGGCTATGATCTCCAAATATAAAATCTATTCTTGAATATGAACAATGAGTCTTACTAAAACATGTGAAATCTTTCTCTGTGGGATGGAAAATCCTCCAACAATCATAGAGGGCTTCATTTTGAATTATATTACGGAATTCTTTTGCCAAATTAATATGTTCCTCGAAGGATTTTTAGTCTTTTCAGAACTTCTGTCTAAATTAGGGTCGATTGCCAAATTGAAATCGCCCATAACTATAGTACGTCCTTGCTTAATTTTGTCAAATTGTGCAAAAAATGTATACAAAAACTGAATCTGAGAAGTATTCGGGGCGTAAATATTAGCAATTGTTTAGAATTGGTCTTCAATTTTACATATGAGAATAATCCATCTACCCATCTTATCAGTTTTCACATGTTTTATAGAAAGATTTAGTACTGATGAAAAAAAAAAGGCAACTCCCCTCTTTTTTTTATTATCTTTAAACGAGGAGCAGACTGAACTAGGAAATTCTTTAAAGCTAAATTTCCCCTTATCATCTCTCCGCCAATGAGTCTCTTGTATTCCAACAACTTGCGCGTTTTCTCTTTTTACATGTTCAAATAGCAATCTCCTTTTTTGTGGAGAATTCAGGCCCTGCGCATTAATTGAAACAACATTAATCATATGTTTCTTATCCTACTTTTTCCTTCTCTTTTTTCTATTTATCGCTTTCCATATTCTATTGTCTTTGTTTCTTTTATACTGCCCATTTAGACCTAAGTTCCCACCAGAGTGGGTATCTCTTTCTTTCTTTGCTTCTAACATATATAATTGAGTTTTATATTTCATAGCAGACTGCATCAACTTATAACATACCAAACACCACAAAACATTCACAAAAAACACTAAATATAAAATAGACATCCCTTAACCCCTTAAGGACCAAACTTCTGGAATAAAAGGGAATCATGACATGTCACACATGTCATGTGTCCTTAAGGGGTTAAAGGAAGTGTGGATGGACCTGTGATAAACCCTCTTTCACAGAGCCTCCAGATAGATCCTATTCAGGATCATTATTTTGATGCTGAACCGCCCCAATTGGGAAATATTTTCAATCGCTTTATTAACCTTTGACCGTGTCAGGTATACAATCCTGGTTATCTGATTATCATAGGGCATCAATAGAGAGAAAAAAAAAATGATGTGTGTCTAATTTACTATCAATGTAATTTCTAACCCATAATCCATTTCCTTCATCATAGATCTAATATTTATATGCACTCTGTCTACTTAAGATCAATTTATTTATTTTTTTTCATTCTTTATTTGTCGGTTTTGCATATATTCCAATGTTTAGGGGAGGGGGTACAGAAAATAAGAGGGGGGGGTGGGGATGGGGTATAGCAGTGCCATCCTTTCAATTCGTACCATCGCAGGGTACGCCACAGAGAAATGCAGTTCAATAGTATATGTTGGCAATTTGACACCGATTAGCCCTCCAGAGTCATCTCGGTGCTCCTATGTTAGACGTAGGTCTGCTTTTAGATTTATCTGTGTCGCCTCGGTGTGAGGACTTGTCTGGGTCGGGAGGGGGGGGGAGTCTATTTGGATCAGGTGTCCAGCTGGGGTAAGAACGTATCGTCTCGTCCTAGTTGCTGTTTAGTCACGATCTGTCAATTTGCTCTGGGTGGTTTTGTTCAGAGTTGTGTCTGCAAGTCGTGTATGTTTGAACACCAACGTTGGCGGTGTGTGTTATGGGTATCGGGGGTGGGTTGCGAAGGTCATCCAGTTGTGGATCTTGATGTCTGATCCGTCCGACTCCTGGTACGTGGGGTGGGGGACGGGGATGGTTTCTTTGTGTTCTATCTAGTGAGTTCCGGTATAGGGCCCTTTAAGTCAGGTTCGTCTTTGTATGTGTTAGTGGAGTGGTTATCCATGTGATTCCCTGTGCCATGGGTATGCGTGGCTTCTGCTTGTGTTGTGGATGGCTGGGGTGAAGAGGTGAGTCCGGTTGGCTGGTGTTCACGTAGGTAACTTGGCCTTGGGGGGTTAGGGTTGAGGTTGAGGGTACAGCCTGAGGACCGCCCGGGGCACGGCTCCCCCACCCCTCGGCCGGGGGAGGGTAAGGGGCATATGGAGTTGGATGTGGGAATCGCGGTGTACCTGATGCGAAAGTCATGTGTTAGTGAGTTAGGTGTCTGTCAAATTTAGGGCTGGTACCCTGTCGACATGGGCAGGCTACCAGGGGATGGTTGTGTCACCTTCTAGCCATGGGTCCCAGACTTTGTGGTAATGTTTGGGGGTGTCTCAGAGCTGTGCTGTCAGTTTATCCATTTGCGAGTTCTCAACTATCTTTCTTGTTATCATGTCTTGTGATGGGATACGGGTCGTGGACCACAGCTCTGCTATTGCCCTGCGGGTAGCTAGCGCAATTTTGGCGATTAGCTTGTTTTCCGATCTCGTGAATGTGTCTATGGGTTTGGATAGCAACAGGGCCCAGGGGTCCGCCGGGCATGGTTTGTGAAGCAGTTTAGTGATTAATTGGGTGGTGCTGTGCCAGAGCGGTCGGAGTTTCGGACACGTCCACCAGCAATGGAGGAACGTCCCCGTTTCCCCGCATAGCTTCCAGCATGTGTTAGATGGTGTCTGGCGCATGGAGGCTAGGCGTTGTGGTGTGAGGTACCACCGAAATAGCATTTTATATGCTTGCTCCGCGTGTGTTACGCATATAGAGACAGAGGCCGTTGCCTCCAAGATGTCCGACCAATCTGTCGGTTCTGTCGGTGGGCCTAGGTCCTTCTCCCATGCTGCCGTGTATGGAAGGGATCGTTGTGTGGGGTGGTTGGCAATGGTCAGGTATAGGTCTGAAATTTGGCCTTTTCTGTTTGGGTGGATCGTGCAGTCACGTTCAAATTTGGTGAACGGGGCTGTCCCTGCCTGCTTGATGCTTGGTGTTGCTGCAAAGCTATGTAGTTGGATGTAGCGGAAATAATCGAACGTCGTTAGGGATGAGGATTCGCTAATGTCCGTGAATTGAATGGTGTCGTTACCCTGGTAGAGGTGCCCTATTCTAGAGATGTCTCTTTGTTCAAACTTGGCGAAGTGTGCGGGGGTGAGTCCCAGGGGGAACAGTCTGTTCCTCCAAATCGGGGTCATCGGGGAGAGGAAAGATGATAGATCATATTTGTCCTTCGTCTTATCCCATAGGTCTAATGCGTGAGTGATCGCCGGTGCCGTCGGTGGTGGTAGGGGTCTATATGGTCTGGGTGTCCACATGTATAGGGACGGGTGGTCCCGTCCGAAGATCAGGTGTTCTAAGTCCACCCATCTTTTCTTTCCAGGTGGTACATGCCAGTGCTGAATCTGCGCTAGGTGAGCTGCTGTGTGGTAGTGTAGGAAGTTCGGTAGGCCTAGGCCTCCGGTTTTCTTGGGGACATATAGCGTGCTCCTGCGTACCCTAGGTTTGCGTCCGTTCCATATGAACGCGTCGATGTCCGACTGGAGGGTTTTAAAGTCTGGTTTGTGCAGTGGGATTGGGAGGGTTTGAAAGAGGTAGAGGAACCTGGGTAATAGGTTCATCTTAATGGAGGTCACGCGTCCTATCCATGATATTCCTAGGGGTTTCCATTTAATCAGGTCTTCATGTGCTTTGCGTAGTATGGGGGTGTAGTTTGTGGCGTATAGGGATGAAACATCCGCTGGTAGTTGAATTCCCAGGTAGGAGATTGCCGAGTGGCAGATCCGGAGCGGGAATGTGTGGCGGATCCTTTCTAGTGTAGCGGGGTCTAGTTGTATAGGGAGCAGTTCGGATTTGTTTAAGTTAAGTTTGTAGCCCGAGATTTCAGAGTATTCTCGTACTATGGTTAGGAAGGGCCCTAGTGAGTGTACTGGGTTGGTCAGAGTCAATAGGATATCATCGGCGTACGCCGAGATCTTGAATGTTTCATCTCTTACTGTGATCCCCTCTACTTCCGCGCTGGCGGGCACCGTTTGGAGTAAGGGCTCCAAGGAGAGGGCAAACAACAGGGGCGACAGAGGGCAACCCTGGCGCGTGCCATTAGTGATGGAGAAGCGGGGGGGTGGTATGTTGGGTAGTAGGAGTGCTCCTTGAGGGGCGTGGTAGACCGCAGTTAAGAATGAAGTGAATTCTGGCGGTAGTCCTATGTGTGTTAGGGTTTGATGTAGGAACGGCCACGTTAGGCGATCGAAAGCCTTTTCGGCGTCGAGTGAGATTACTGCCGTGGGGATTCGTCTATGGTTAGCGAGCCATATGAGGTCTATGGCTCGTCGTGTGTTATCCGCTGCCTGTCTATGCGGGATAAATCCCACCTGATCTGGGTGTATGAGAGATCCTAGGTGCGGGTTCAGTCTATTCGCCATGACTTTAGTCATGAGTTTAAGATCGACGTTAAGTAGGGAGATTGGCCTATAGTGAGAGGGTTCCAGATGGTCCTTTCCGGGTTTTGGTAAGAGGCAGATGTGTGCGCTAGTCATGTCTGGTGGGAGGGTCTCCCCCCTTAGCGTGGCGTTAAATACTTTACATAGATGGGGTAGTAGGAGAGGGCTAAATTCCTTATAGTATAGGGCTGAGTAGCCATCAGGGCCCGGACTCTTGTTGGGTTTAAAGGATCCGAGAGCCCGCGCCATCTCCTCCACCGTGACCTCCTGACCCATGGCGGCTTTAGCCTCCTGGGTCATAGATGGCAGGGCCGCGTGCCGTAGGAACTCGTCTATGCGGGTGTGTAGGGACTCTACGTCGATTTGGGTTTGGTGGGTGTGGTTATATAGGTTGGTGTAGTAATCTTGGAAGATGTTGCCGATTTGTGTTGGACAATCGCTAATGTTGCCCCCTGAGGTGCGTATAGCCGAGATCTGTTTGGTAGCCATTCGTTGCTTGAGGCGGCGGGCCAGCATGGTGTCCGCCTTGTTCCCTTTCTCATAGTATGTGCGTTTTAGCCACATCAAGGCTTTAGCGGTGTCTTTCTGTGTGAGGCTTTTGAGCAGGTCCCTTATTGCTGTTAGTTTAGTTAGCGTAGTGGGGTGAGGAGTCTTTTTGTGTAGGGTTTCTAGGCGGCGGAGTTCTGTCATCGCTTCGGTAATTTGCTGCTGTGCATGTTTTTTCTTGTGGGTAGCTAAGCTGATGAGAGTACCTCTGATGACCACTTTATGAGCGGCCCATATTATTGCGGGTGTGGTGTCTGCCTGTGCGTTTAGGTCAAAATAATCTTTTAATGCTTTGGTAGTTTGATCTTTAATTAGTTTATCATGTAGGAGGAGAGGGTTCAGCCTCCATGTCCATTGCTTGTGTATCGTCGGTAGGGTCAGGGTAATGGCTATTTCCGCATGGTCAGACCATGATATGGAGCCTATTTCCGATTTGGTCACCTGGGGTACTAGGTTGGGGGTCACTAGAAAGTGGTCTATACGGGAATACGTGCCGTGCGGGTGGGAATAGAACGTGAAGTCTCTTGTGGTTGGGTGTTGCGCCCTCCATATGTCAATAAGGTTTCGTGATGTCAGGAATTGGTGGAACAGAGTGTCGGTTTGTGATGGGCGGGTGCGCGTGGCTTTGGTGGATGTCCTGTCAATGGCAGGGGTGTGGACTGCATTGCAGTCCCCCCCTATTATGAGACGAGCATTGGAGTAGGTGTTGAGGTGTGTTGACAGGTGTTGCCAGAATGAGGCGTCTGGTGTCGTGGGAGCGTAGATGGAAGAGAAGGCGTAGGCTGTGGTGCCCACTTTCCCCTTTATCGTGACATAGCGTCCCTGTGGGTCCCTGTTACAAACCACGTCTGAGAGGGGGCAGTTGGCTCTCAGGATGATAGCTACACCCTTTGTTTTGGAGTCTGGTGAGGGGGCCATATAGCTTTTCGTGTAGTACCTATTTGTCAGGGGAAAGGCGCGGCGGGCTGTAAAGTGGGTTTCCTGTATGAGTAGGATGTCTATGTTCTGTTTGTGTGCCCACCTTAGTATGCTGTGTCTCTTGGTGGGTGAGTTCAGCCCTTTGGCGTTGATGGATACGCATCGTAAGTGTGTGGGCATTGTGTCGGTGTTGTACCTGTATGGTATGGGATGGGGGTAGGGAGCGCCGGTGAATGGGGGCCGCGCACCCGAGCAGTCCCAGGCCGTTGGGCTGAGAGGTGGAGGGGGGGGGGGAGGGAGGTAGGTGTCTGGTCCCTTATCCAAGGGAAGGATAGGTGGGGAGGGAGGACTGGAGAAATCAGAGAGGTGGGGGTAAGAGGGTAGAGGGTTTGGGCTACTGGACTTATATCGTGGCCAGCAGTAAGCGGGGGTGAGCGTCTATCCGCTCGGTGGGTAGTCTTGCCCGCGAGGTGTAGTGTCGTCAGGGGTTGGCGGTCTCTCTAGTAGAGTCGCCAGCAGGCAGTTCTAATGCTAGTGTGTGTACCTTGGTAGGTGGTGGTCGGTCCATGTCTCTGGTGTTTCTGTTGGTTCCGTCATTTCACACATCTTGTGGAGGTTCGAGTGTGGTGGGTCGGTGCCGCCATGTCGTGGTTATGTACTTGTGGCGTCTAAGAGGCATCTGTCTGTCCGCTGTCTGTATCGTCCTGGGTGTGTTGTTGGGCGCCGTCCATGGTATGGTCTGCACGTACACTAAGAGGAAGGATGCATCACGAGAAACAAAGTAGTTAAAACATAGCAGTGATAACAGTAAAAGCAGCAATAATACAAACAACATGAGTATATCAGAATCGGGTGTGGTTTTATGGTTCTTGGTTCCTAAGTGTTAAAGGAGCCCTCAGTGGAGTGTGACCTTGGGGAGAAAGGTGTGCGGTGGTGTCTGGTGATGAGCACTTCGAGTGTCCTGTTGGCTGTGGGGCTCCTTGGCCTCATGAGCGAGACCCGTGTCCCCCTTTGTGTCCCAGTGTCTGTCGGACTATGGTGCTCATGCGCATGGGAGTGTATTGGCACTGATGTCCAGGGACAGCTAGGCGTGTGTGCATGCCTGGTCTAGTGTCTCCGATGCCCCCCATTTCTAGCAAAGAGGACTGTGGTGTACATCGCCTGTTTATGCATAGGCCTATATTATTTAATTTTTTTTTTTTTTAATTATTATTTTTTATTTTTTTTTGTGTGATGCGTGTGTAGCTATTGAGGGTAGCGTTGTAAGGTGTCCCCATGTTAGGAGTCACGGTTGTACGTGGGGAGTCTAGGGAAAGCCTATAGGGATGAGTGCTGCTTCCTAAGTGGTGTGCGGCATTCTAAGTAATGCTACTATGAAAAGAGAAAACAGAATATACAGAGTTGTCACATATTTCAGTGGGTAATGCATGAGTGGTCAGGGTGTAGTTATGTCTTATCTGGATCTCGTCGGTGGATTTTCAGAGAGTTCACAGTCTTCTGGTGTATGAGTCCATGGTCTCGGCGGTCTCGACAGCATGTCCTCAGATGTGCTGGCGGCGGGGCTTGGGTGAGGTGTGTTGTAAGAGTGGTAGTCCGTATCGTGATGTCGCGTTCATCTGGTTGTGGTTAGTTGGCAGGTGGAGGATGAGGTCCACTGGAAGTTGGGGCTCCATTCGGGTGCGGTGGCAGGCCTCTGGGTGTTGGTCTCCCATTGGGTCTTCTGTCGGTAGGTTCGGCAGAGAAGTCGATGGCGGGTAGGCCCAGGCGTTCAGCAAATTCAGTTGCTTCAGAGATATTGTGCAGGGTGAGCACTCGGTTGTTTTGTCTCACTTGCAACTTGAAGGGATGTCCCCAGGTGTACCTGATGTGTCGTCTGGCCAGTTCCAGGGTGAGGGGTCTCAATTCCCTCCTTTTGCGTAGCGTGCTTGGGGACAAGTCTTGGTAGAAGAGTACTTGGTGTCCTTCTATTTGGAGCGGGGTGTCTCTGGCCGCTCGCATTAGTGCTTCCTTGATGTGGAAGTAATGCATGCGTATAATGACATCCCTGGGCTGGGTAGCGTTAGGAAGGGGGGCTCTGAGGGCCCTATGGGCTCTGTCCAGAAGTAGCTCTGCTGGTGAGGCTTCAGGGAGTAGGCCGCAGAACAGTTCTCTCAGTGTGGATGCCAGTGTGTCTATACCAACCGTCTCTGGCACTCCGCGGATCCGTATATTATTACGCCGAGAGCGGTTGTTGAGGTCTTCTTGGGCCTCTTCTAGCTGGCGTACCTGCTCTTGTAGGGCTGTAATGGTGTTTTCATTTGCTTGTGAACGCGTGGAGGTGCGGTCAAGGTGGTCCTCAATGGCGGTAGTTCTGCGCGTTAGGTCATTAAGGCTTTCTGTGATGGGTGCCAGGTGCCTGGAGAACTCAGTTGCCATGTTCAGTTTGATTTCTTTCAGCAGGTGTCGCAGATCCTCTTTTGTGAGAGGTGTAGGGGCAGTCATGCGGCTGGTATCACTTGCCGCCGAATCTGAATCTTCCTCGTGGCCATCTTCCCCACGTGTGGAGCTCTCCTCTCTGCGGGCGCGGAATATTGGTGCTACCTCCGCCCCGTGTTTGGTTTTTCGCCCTCCTCCCATAGCGGTTCGGTCGGGCGCTGTGTTGGGACTGTTCTGGACCGGGAAGGGAGTCTGGATGTCCGGTACACTCGCTAGTGGATGCTAATAAATTGCCTGCCGGTACGGAGCTCTAGCAGAGCGCAACCATCCGCACCGGAAGTCAGGCGCCGCTTAAGATCAATTTTAACATTGAAGATGTCTTCATCAACCACTGTCATGCCTATCTGTGAATCATTTTCAATATCTTGTGATCCTAACTAATTATGTGTTGGTTTTTCTCTCAATAATAATATTACCTTCTACAGAATCTAAAAAATTATAAATTCCTCCAGTGTTAGCTTACACTCTCTCCGTGTTGTGAACACAAAAACCATTAATCACCCCAGTGAATATCCGTTCCCCTTTTCTTCATCTTATTCTTTTTCTTTTTCCTTTTTTTTCCTCCTTTTTTCCTTCCCTTCTTCCCCCTTTCCCCCCCTTTTTTTCTACTCTTTTTACCTTTCTTCATTCTCTTCCTTTCTATTTCTTTTAAGTGATCCAAACTTTGTAAATATTAAGTGACCTCATTTAAATAATTACCTAATTCTAAGGTATATGTGTACAAATAATTATTCATTCTATGATCATTATCCCCCCTAATTCCATTGGTGCTTTAATATATCAAGTATCTAAGATTGAAAGTCATTGCAAATGTCCGTAGACTCAAGGCCTTCATCAGATTAATGTTTTTATAGGTAATATCCTTTTTTCCTCAATTCTGCCTCTCGTTGTTTTCCTTATAATATTGTTCCTTCTTTAGGTATCTCCTGATCCAACGAGGAAATGGAAAAACAATGAAGAAGCACACCAAAAAAATTTTTTTACATTTATATTATGTTATGTATCTTCTCTCCTTCATCCTTTGTCTCCCTCCAATGAATTAATCAGATCGAAGTTCTGCTCACTAAACCATTTTGAAATTGCCGTGACATCTGAAATTATGACATAAGAAATTATTATTTTACAAGGATACCGCCAGGAATATCGAATATTCTTCTGGCGTAGAATCTTTGTATATGATGCAAACGGTTTTCTTTTGGCCCTAGTATAATATGAAATATTCGGAAAAATCATATTAGTATATGGATCATTACGTCTAGTAAGTCTGGATGCTTTTAAGACTTGTCCTTTCGTTTTGTATGCCGAACAGCAAATCATTACATCTCTGGGCTCACTTTGAGCCACAAAATCTGGTTTCATAATTCTATGGCATCTTTCCAGAAAATTCTGTGGATTTGTCATTTGGATGCCTAGTTGCACAAAAAACTCCATTATATAGTCTTGCAATTTATCATTATTAATAGATTCTGGGATACCCCTGATTCTTAAATTATTACGTCGAGAACGGTCTTCAAGATCTGCAATTTTAAGTTCCAATTCAGCTATTTTTTGATTTGCCTTCCTCATATTATCTTCTGCTGAAACTTGCTGGAATTCCAACGCTTCAAATTTTTCTTCATTTCAGCTTGAATTTATTTTCCAACTGTGATAACTCTATTTTAAATTCCATAAGGCCTTCATGAATCTCATTTTTAATCTTGTCTAATTGTCGTTCAAAACAGGACTCTAGGTACCTGTGTAATTCTTCAGAGCTATATTCTTTAGAAGACAGTTTTTTTTTAGGTAGACTCTTTGGAGACAAATGATCAGATTCTTTAAATGATTGGGATGAGGAGTCAGAAGCATTCTGATGGTCTATTTCCTGTTTCTGAGTTGGCAGTGGAGCTGAAAAAGAAAGCCTCCTAGCTATCTTGCTTTCTTGTTTCTTTTCTCTGTCCCTCTTCATAGGCTGTTTATTGTCTTGACCTTTCCTTGATGCCATGGCAAAAAAAAAAAAATCTCTTGATCCTTTTTAATCTGGGTTCACTTGATTGTACTGAACAACATTATGCAGCTTGTTGTGTCCCTTAGTCCTTTATATTTTTATAGCGTTTATTTGCATAAGCCCTTTTTTTTTTACTTTTTTTCTGCTGAAGCCGCTGAATCCTATTTGTTATACTTGAAAGAAAAAAAAAAATTAAGGTTTTCTGAATTTTCTTTCCCTTTCTCTCTTCTCTTTTTCTTTTTCCCTTATTCCTTCAGGTGTATTATAGCCAGCCTTTTAGAAAGGGATGCTAGTTGTGGCAGAAAATAAAGCCACTAAATCATGTGTATTATAGTTGGAGGGAAGAGAGAAAAGATCAAACTATTTACAAAGTCTTTCAGAAGTCTTTCTCCTTCTTCCCCTTTCTTTCTCTTTTCTTTTGATCCTTCAAGGATATGACCAGTCATTTGCTCCTCCAGACAAGTGCTTATTTGCATCAGCTGAAGAAGTAATGCTTGTCTTATAGAAAATTATTTATTGATGTCTTTCTAAGACCTTCGGAGTACTACCCAACTGTGCATGCAAATATCATAGGTTATGGGTCTTAAGACCTCCAGAGATTTTTTTTTTCTTTTATACAGCTCAAGTTTTCATACAGGACCCCCGTTTTCTGCAATACTTCCGTGCCCTCTATTTCATGCCTCTGCCTCTCAGAACTCACTTTTCTTCGCGGGTTGTAATTAGGGGAGACCAAACCTTCAAATCTTCCTCGCACTGGGCGTCCTCGATGTCCACCACTCCAGCTCTAGTTCTTGCTTGGCTCCATACTCTGCTCTTCCAGCATCCAGCACCTTCTTTCGGCTGTATGCAAATAATGAGATTACATACAGAGCGGTCGCACTCTGAGGCTCTCCCCAAAAACGGCTGGACTGCGGCTGGGCTGCAGGTTTCAAAGCGGCTTCAGCTCTCACTCAACTGCCCGTTCAATCGCCGGTTCATTCCCCTAGGGCATCAGCATCTCCACGAGGAAGGACGTTACATATTACATAGTAACATAGCTGAAAAGAGACTGGCGTCCATCAAGTTCAGCCTTCCTCACATATGTTTTTTGCTGTTGATCCAAAAGAAGGCAAAAAAAACCCAGTTTGAAGCACTTCCAATTTTGCAACAAGCTAGGAAAAAAATTCCTTCTTGACCCCAGAATGGCAGTCAGATTTATCCTTGGATCAAGCAGTTATTACCCTACATTGAAAGATTGATATCCTTGAATATTCTGTTTTTGCAAGTATGCATCTAGTAGCGGTTTGAACATCTGTATGGACTCTGATAAAACCACTTCTTCAGGCAGAGAATTCCACGTGCGCTCCCGTCCTACGTCATCGCTCCTGACAGTTCCCTAGTTAATTTATAAAAGTGCAGATTTCTCACAGAAATCACTTTTATAAACTGGGGTTAAACTAGGGTGTTAAGACCTGCAGGGGTGATGGTGCTGCGGTCCCTTGTTCCTTTTCCAGCTGCTGAGTATAAGTGATCATAGCTCTAGCAGAGGGTAGAGATGAATACAGCTTCCCGACAATCCTTCCCAGTAGTTAGAGTATCCTTTCCCCAAACATGAGCCAAGACTTCATGAAGGGTGTAACAGAACTAAAGCTTTATTGAAACAGGCTGGCTTTTATGGGGGATCCTCATGCAAGAGGACCTCCCAAAACAAACAAACATATCACCAATCACTGTACAGTATTTTCTTAATACACACCCTTCCTCTGCCTGGAAGATAGTGAGATAAGTTAAGGGGTAAGTCAATTATCTCCAAGCATAGGGCACACATTTTACCCAAACATTGGAACACCCCTTTCCCCACAAAATACATATCCCCTGATAGCCCCGATCTGGGAGGCAAACATATCCAAATTTCACCCAGATCGGTTCGGGGGTTCTTAAAAAGTGTGGAAGTCTTATTTTACCGACCACACACGAGGCTCCTGCCCAAAACAGTTCCACGAATTCAGTGTGTGTGGTCGGTCAATTGGAGAAAAAGGTGAAAGCGGTCAAAATACCGAAGATACCCTCCTGGCTCATAGGAGCGATTGTTCCCCTGGTCCATACGAACATAACTACCGAATGCCGCTCTTCTGGGTGTTCGGCAAGTAGGAGAACCGGCCGTTCGGTAGTTTTCAGCGGTACTTCGCACGGTCGAGTGTCCAATTTTAGTTCCAGACACTCGACGACCAAGTCCCGCTGACTCGCCTCGTGCGAACAAGATGGCCGCCGTTTTCTTTTCCTCGTGGCGTTCGGCTATACGAACAGCGGCCACCCAGGGAACACTTAATTGTCGGTGCTTCAGATCACAACAAGCCAGGAGGGAGGTCGTGGTTCGGTAGTTGCAAACTGCCGAACGAATAATCCACTATAGGCAGAAAAGGAAAATAAAATACACAAAAAATAGAAGAAAAGGTCGGCTGAGGTTTCTTTTCTTCACATAGGGTAACTGAAGTGCTTTTAAGGTGTCAAATGGTCCTTTAAGTATGAAAACTTAAGAGGGGTGTAGGGGAACAAAACTGGTGTGGACTGGCTGAATGAAATTAGTTAAGGTAAAGCTGACGTTGCACACTATGCAAATGCTATTGCTGTCTCAGTCTCTGTAATACGTTCCCTTAATCTACACTTATCACATATACCTTTCCTCTTTCCCAGACTGTAACAGGCTCTTCTGCCTGCTAGTAAGAAGGTTAGGAGAGGAGTGGACCAGTGAGTGTTAGGGGACAGTCCTTAGAAAGCGTAGAGCTAGCGCATTAGACGCATTTATACCAAGCTCAGGGTGCCGTCAGTACAATATGCCCTTGGTTAGTCATCCTGCATGACCATGACATGGCAGGCAGCCTGACATGCATTTACACCAGGCTGACCACCTAATTCTTTGTGCAGACATCCACCCCTTTGGACGGTTCAGGTTACAGGATTCGTGTCAGTTGCCCATTCTTTTACCCCGCCCACTGAAATCCTGCTTTACTGGACACTGCTGTTAGGGGTATGGATTTACATGAAAGATAAGCGAGAGATTTAACCACTTTAAAACAATAAAAATATGAATTGCACAAAATACATCCTCAGAGTGCATTTTTTTGGGAAAGTATACATTAAGCCTGCATCAAGGCAAGTTCTAGACGGGAGAGAGCCAGGCCATCACGAAATGTCTGTTTCGGCACACCACAACAGACTTAAACCATCACTTCTATAACTGCTTATTGCCAGAATATGCTTTGCAGTGTTCCCCCAGGCCCTGCCTGCTCTTGATCACAATGCCCTCTTAAAACAGGGCATCTTGTGGCTAAGCTCTGTATTACATCTCTAATAGCATTAAGCATCATAATGACACCTTACTAATTTCACTCATGGCCAGGAATACAGGGCTATGTGGTTTCATAAACACTGCACTTTACGTCATGAGGAAGCCTGGAAAACATGTTTACGTCATGCACTGTACGAGGTGGGTGGGGATTTTGGAGCTGCGAGATACATTCGGCACCAAGCATACCTGACAGAATGTACTTTACTAGCTACAGAAGCATCAGAGTCACAAGCCTGGGAGCACCCCTAATGGGAGACCAGATTTCAATATTGATTAGGCGTGATTGTGAGTAGCAGCTTGATGTTCCGCATCTACTCACATATTAATCCTGTAAGAGCCAGTATATCATTTTTTTTTAAATTCTTTATTTTTGTCGTGCAGGTGAGTACATTACAAGATTAAACGCCACAACAGCGTACACGTTTTATACAAGGCGAACAGTGGCAAGGGTAAATGCACGTTTTTATATTAGGATACATAAAACAAGATTAACTGAACAGTGTTTTAAAGTAAATGAGTTTCCAGAGTAACGTTAAAGTGGTCAATGTTCATGTAGGGGGAGTGTGGTGTAAGTGAGTTGTGTCAGTAGTGCAGGCTATGTGTAAGGTGCGAGTAAGTGTCCTGTGGAGCCGTCTTCTTGGCTTAGGCAAGTGTAGGTCATGTGGACCCCATGTTGGATGCACATAATATCAGGCTGAGCTAAGCATCAATTCAGACCATGGCAGGATGAGTGCAAAGTGGGGTGCTGAAACTAAGCTTTTACAGCTGTCTTAGAGCACGTAGTTAGTTTGCCTAGGAGGCACCATAGTCCTGACTGGGTATCAGAGTAGGCTGCTTGACCATTAGTGTATCGCATCGTATGCTAGCGTCTGTAATTAAGGCTATTGCTGATTAAGGCATCACAGCACACGTTAAGGAGTAACCTAGCGGAAATTCTGGCGCGTGTGTTACAATATGGGTCAGTTTTCATGACGGGCACAGATTATATTTTGTAAATCAACTGTACTATTACCATACGTAATTGCCCCTAGCCGTTACATCCTAGTATAATATGCATAATATTGCCTAAGTAAGCTTAAAAGACGCTTGCTTAAAATACGCTTTAAATTAATATACAATTAGAAAACAAAATAAAAAAATAGAACAATAACGCTTTGAAATTTGTCTGGCATATAGTGATGCGTTCTAATAGCAGGGTATCGATTAATGCTAAGGCTAAGGCTATCATACTATGCCTTGAATAGTCCAGCGCTTAGGCTTGCCTAGCCGATACCTAAGGATGGCAGGCTGCTAGCCCCAGATCTCGTAAGTCCACCTTTCAGAGCACGGTGTCGCCGCCATCTTTGCTTGCCTGCATGCTCCTGCTTCTCCTCCACGGACAAGTAGCAAAGTCTCTTAACCGGACCCGGGCTTCTCAGTATTTCTGGTGCTCGTGAGCGTTGCCACCAGGGGTATGCCATTCGATCGGGCGGCTTGTGAGTGCGGACTCGTCCTCCGCCGGTGAGATCCCGTTGCGGGCTGCTTTCTGCAGGAGTGTGTGGCTGTACCGCTGCTAAGTGTTGGTTGTTTGTCGTTGGGGCCACTGAGTGCTGGGCAAGTTGGTTCTTGTTGCGTTGGTTGAAATCTTCTGTTGCTTCGTGTGGGAGACCTGTTGCTTGAGCCCGCCCTTTAGAGTTTTGGCTCCGCTTCATTCTGGAGGACGCTCTTGGGGCACGGTGTGGGGTCCCTTGCAGACTCCGCCGGGTGGCCGGTCTAAGCCATGCCGTCACCTCTCTCATAGCTGCGTGGTATACCTGTCTCTGGGTCTTGAATCTTGCCCACAGGTAGGTACTGAGACGGTTGATGTATTCCAGTGCGTGCTTGGGCGGTTCAATTAATGTGGGCCTGGGCCGTGTCCACGCCGCCATTTTGTTTGGGCCCAGTAGGTCTCGTTGTGTCGTAGGCTTATTCATCCCCATGTGGGGTTTAGTAATGTGTTCGTCGTTTGGTCGGTTGCGTGTGCCGGGATATCCCTCACCGGCAGGGGGGGGTAATCGGGATCTGTAGCGTTGCATGTCTTCCCGCTGGTCCGCTGGCAGTCGGCCGCCTCTCCCACACCAGCGCACGCTGGTAGGCCGCAGATCTGATTCTGCTTCAGAGTGCCACTTTGAGTCCGATGAACCGGTCAGGTAAGTCCCCGGGTGTCACCGTTGGTCTGCTGTGCCTGTTTATGAGATTCACCGTAAGTTTGTGGTTAAAAGTCGCTTGTTTGCAGGGCTTTCTCACGGAGCTCCTGCTCAGTGCGACCAGTCTGCTCAGCGGTCAGGCCCTGCCCCGCCAGTATATCATTTTAAATTAATTTTATCCAATTGATTATTTAACATATAAAAGTTAGTTTTATTATAGCGCATTGAACAATTTTTCATAAATATTTGCGCTTCATTTTAATTACTATTGAAATTGTTAAAAGATCTGCACTATTTGTATATTTTCTTTTTTCCTTGTTTTATTGGATCTGATGACCGTATGGCGCCATCTACTGGCTGCATAAGTATTTGAACAATTTATTTTATATATTTGGTGTGGGAACGCTAACCTAAATGCTTACAGCTACACTTTAATACATTTGGTTCTGTGTGGTTTCATGGCCTTTAAAATATCTGGACATATTTTTGAAGGTAATTTTGCCATGTATACATTCCTTTTCATTAGTAGGACAGGAACACAGGAGGCAGAGTCAATCCGAAGGTGTCAAGTTTAGCATTGCACCAAGAGCCACTAAAAAACCAGTACAGAGACCTGTTCAGGTTATGGTGCTTGGGCTGTTCATTTAAACGGGAACTGTATCTTCTCTGAATACTGTGTAGCACCTTCTGTTAGCTGGCCAGAAATGCATGTCAATGTGCATTTTAGTCTAGCCAAATAATCATTTCTGCGCATTTCACACATTAGAACGTTGTTTAACCTTGAAGTTGGTATTCCAGTGCCTAGTACTTTACCTTTTTAGATTATGTTCCTCTCTTTACTGCTGTGTAAAGAGAGGTTAGCCAAGCCACCAACCTATCATCACATACGGCACGAGTCTCAAGCGATCCAGTGCAAGTGTACCTATGTTACAATTAAATCAACCATAATGTTCTATTCTCTCCTAGCAGAAAGCATACCATCCCAAACAGCACACAGTGGTGTGGTTTAATAGACTACCCAATATTATAAACATGAAAGTATTTGAAACTATACTGTATCTATGCTACAAGGAGTATTACAGTTTACATGCAGTCGAGATGCAAGTGCAGTTTACAAGTGATCTCTAGTCTTTGCTCACTAGCATTCCACTTACCTATACTACCATTTCCTCAAGATAATAAAGCACAACTCAAAGTTAGAAGAAATCCATGTTTGGGTTTCTAAGTGGGATAGAGATTGGGTTAAGAAAGAAGAGCCATAGACAATGTAGTAACAAAATTCACAGAATTTTTTTTAATGACCGCAGTCAGACAGTTTAAACAAGTACTGATACATGCATGACAAATCAATACAAAATGTCAGTGTTGCTTATCAAAATATTTCAGTTTTCCAGCTGGGTCAGGAATTATCTAGGAGGAAAAAATAAATAAAAATAGATTAATTGAATAATGTGTGTGTGTGGCAAAACAAGGCTAATCAGAACTGGTCTGTGTGGAACAATTAAAAAAAAAAACAAGAAAAAAAAAACTACATTTAACATTTTAGATTTATCAAAGCAGAATTTGCACATTTCAGGTCACGTTCTATAAACCTTTTCCTCTACTCCCACCTATAGCTCACTCACATATTACCTAACCGTTAGGTAAGCAAGAAAGGACATTATAAAACAAGTTATTTGGGAACCAAACGGAGGAAAGAATAGTACTAGTCCTAAATGCAAATAAACCCAATTATATAGTTCTGAATAAAATAAAGAAATCAAGTAGAATGCGACTACATGAAAGATTGAAACGCTCTATTGCAACTTTCCAAGTACAGTCTGCAGCGACACATACCACCACCAAAAGCAGTTATACAGGAAAAGAGACCCCACACCGAACATGTAAGCAAGTGATTAACACACACAAACACAAGTGACATTTCTAGAGTTTTTTTGTAAATATCCCGTGATTCATAAACTATACATAAAGCTCTGCAACCAGCTGCAATATACTTACAAATCCTCTTTTGGCCACCAGGCCTTCATAGTATCCTCAGTGTTGATCTAATTTAACCAAATAAATTTGGTCAAATCAGAGAGTTCTTAGAGATGGTAAATGCATCTCCCAAAAGCAGTCTAACAGTCACATTACAAGAAAGGTAAATAAGGTTTGTGGTCTACCCCCCCTCACACAAACCTGACCCCAGGGTAATACAATATAAAACTCATATTCTCTTCATCACACAGTCAGCAGTTTTGGACATCAGAAGTGCCAAGAATCTGCCAAGTATACACTAGTTTAAATAAAATAAAAAAATAACTTTCTGAGGCTTATCCACTTTTTTCTCCCCAAAAACCTCGACTGAAACTTGTTGGGCTATTTTGTTTTATGCAGCCAACAATGTGTGTTGAGAGAGCGGTCACCTTCAAACATACCACCGGAGTTGTATAGAAATAGCCATGGTGTGATAACCAGTTAATATCAAGATAGTATTACATACACACCAAACAATATAGTGCCATCTTGATCATGCATATTGTAATACACGTTCTCTCTCTATTACTAAACATGTACACAATACACAGACAGTTTTAATTTCCTACTCCAGGTTGAATCATAGCTCAAATAGAATTAAAAATAAATTTAAAAAAAATACACCAATTGAAAGAATATATAATATTAGACTACGGATCTCTCAAATAAAGGATTACAGAAGCACACGTATTGTGTACTGGTTTACAGATCTCTCAAGGAAAGGCTTAAGAGTCCTTGTTGCTGCAGTTTGAGCTCAATTTACATAAACATTTTGGTTATTTCCAGGATTAAATGATGTCAATAACAATAAATATTTTTTTTAAAAATTACAATTTATAAGCAATTTCAAATGTATCCTAACCGATGCTGAAAAATAATTGGGAGCTCTGTAGATCTTACTTTAGCACTTATTGTAATAGATCAAATTTTCAGTATATCAGAAAGAACCCGAACAGTACAATACAGTTTACAAAAATTTCCTCAAAAAAAAAAAAAAAAAAAAAAACTTCTACTTACTGTTTCGCTACCAGGTTTCCACCCAGCAGGGCAAACTAAATGAAGAAAAATAGAAGAATTAAGTTGTAGCAGATCTCTCCTAAAGATCGATTCCAAATAGTTTTATCATGCATTTTTTCCCCCCAATTAGCCTCAAAAAGGGAACGGAGCTATATGTCATATTGACATGTTCCTCACTAATGAACAATTCTGCTCCATTGTAGATACACGCACAGCAAATTTCATTTAAAGTTAAATATACAGTGGGACCTCGATTTACAAATTGAATGCGTTCTCCGGGACGTTTCTTATTGCGAAAAATTTGTAAAACGAAACGCGGTTTCCCATAGGAATGCGTTGAAAACCAGTTAATATAAAAAATAAAAGATATACAAAATAATGGTGCAATAATACGTTTTGGAGGTCAGAAAAAAGTCAAAATGAGCTGGCATGGAAACCAACCCACAATGCAGAACACAATAAAAGGCATGCAAACAACTAAGCAAGTATGTGGAGACACATTTGAAGCAAGAATCTCAAGAAGGGAGGGGAACAAAAGGGGTTAAGCTGTCTACCTTAAAGACACGGAAGCCTGGAAGTTTAGAGCCTAAAATCTCAAAAGGCTCTAAAAAATGTGAGTAAACTAGAACTCACTACAAATATTTACTGACTGGGTTTATGCAATATTGCACCATTATTTTGTATCTTATTTTTTATGTACACCCCCTAACAAGCAAATAAGAGGGGTGAGTTTACATATACTTATTTTCTAATAGATCTATACAGCGCTACACTCAAACTAGAGGCCTGGAAGGTGGAAACACCAACCAGACCCCAAGTTTAGTTGTTTTTCCTGGTGTGTTTTATATTAAAGAGATACTAGTCACCAAAACACCTACAGCTTAATGCAGTTCTGGTGAGTATGGTCAGTCCCTGCAAGCTTTTTGCAGTAAACACAGAAAATGCAGTGTTTACATCACAGCCTAGGGTTAACTCCACTGGCCACTCCTTAGATGGCTACTAGAGATGCTTCCTGGGGCAGCACTGCTATTCAGCATCTCCACCCTCTGCATGGAGACACTGAACTTTCCTCAGAGAGATGCATTGATTTAATGCATCTTTATGAGGAGAATGCTGGTTAGCAATGGTGGTGTTTGGCTCCGCCCCCAGCCTGCCTCCTTGGCAGAGACAATCAGAATTGACCAACTCAGCCAATTTAATGCTTTCCTATAGCATTGTGATTGGCTATGATCATGACTTCTGATGATGTCAGCCAAGGAAGCAGATCAGGGGCAGAGTCAGCACCAGCAGACTGGAAGGTAAGATTTAGCAATATTTAGGGTATCTAGGGGGAGGCCAGAGGGCTAGAGAGTGTTATAAACACTATAGAGTCAGATATACATAGAAACATAGAATGTGACGGCAGATAAGAACCATTAAGCCCATCTAGTCTGCCCATTGTTTTAAATACTTTCATTAGTCCCTGGCCTTATCTTATAGCTAGGACAGCCTTATGCCTATCCCACGCATGCTTAAACTCCTTTACTGTGCTAACCTCTACCACTTCAGCTGGAAGGCTATTCCATGCATCCACAACCCTCTAAGTACATGTTTGTGTTCCTGACCCTATATAGTGTTCCTTTAAGTTTAAATGTATTTTATTCACCAGGAATTAAATGGTAATACTATATGAAACATTCCATCTAAAATATTAAGTGATTAACAGGCATAAATAAAACAAATATAAAACAAATGCTGAGAGGATGAGGAGGGACAAAGAAATGCAGTATTAGTATTTAAATAAATCAAGTAATTCACTAAATTTTGAATTAAAATGAAAAAAAAAATCTAAAGTGAAGTTCTAATTCTAATATCTTAACTGGAAAAATTCTTTAAGTCAGCTAGATTTTCAGTTAATTTATTGTGGTGTAAAATTTGAACTTCATTTGTGAATGTCTAAACATTAGTGATGTCGCGAACATAAAATTTTCCGTTCGCAAATGGCGAACTTCCGCAAATGTTCGCGAACGGGCGAACCCGGCAAACCGCCATTGACTTCAATAGGCAGGCGAATTTTAAAACCCACAGGGACTCTTTCTGGCCACAATAGTGATGGAAAAGTTGTTTCAAGGGGACTAACACCTGGACTGTGGCATGCCGGAGGGGGATCCATGGCAAAACTCACATGGAAAATTACATAGTTGATGCAGAGTCTGGTTTTAATCCATAAAGGGCATAAATCAACTAACATTCCTAAATTGTTTGTAATAACGTGCTTTAAAACATCAGGTATGATGTTGTATCGATCAGGTAGTGTAAGGGTTACGCCCGCTTCACAGTGACAGACCAAACTCCCCGTTTAATGCACCGCAAACTCCCCATTTGCACAAGGTTGGATACCAAGCTAGCCATGTCCCGTTCCTTGTCCTCACTGATGTCATTGAAGGTCTGTTCCTCCACCCAGCCACGTACAACACCAAGCCCCCTGTATTTTTTTTTTTAAATGTACACTACTGTGACAACAGATATGAGTTGCACTGGTGACACTGTGCACTGGCAGGCACTGAAACGCACACGTGTGAAGGAAACTGACTGCTATTATATTACAGTCAAAAAAGTTTGATTTTTTAAATGCAAGCTATTGTGACACCAGATATGAGTGGTGGCACTGGGACCACCTTAAAAATATTGGATATCGCTAAAAATCATGATCACTATATACTTTCTCTACAAACCTCTAAAACGAACCAAACTACTCATCCATCCGCTATACCACTTTATCCCACTTGACTCTTACTTACCCACACTCAGTCATGCCACACACACACATTTCACCACTACTCTCACTGAATCCCTCCGACTACGGCTAAATTCATCTTCTACATCAGAACACTACTCCTAAGATTGGGTTGTATCCTTCAACACTGACACTCCAGTGCATATTATTAAAAGATTGGGCAGATGGAAATCCTCAGTCTACAACCGATATATTCCTCATCCAGAGAAAAATTAGGAGAGCTTTTAAAAGTTTGGCTTCCTAAATTTGATGCAATAAGTGTGTTTTTCTTTAATACCTTTTCACCCTCTTTGCATGAACCCAATTTACATATATTACTAATATGTTTCTGAACATATATATTACCGTATTTTTCGCTCCATAAGACGCACCTCACCATAAGACGCACCTAGTTTTTAGAGGAAGAAACCCAGAAAAAAAATATTCTGAACAAACTGTCCCATAGTGTTTCTTACTATGGGACAGTTTGTACAGAATATTTTTTTTCTCCCCTGTCCCATAGTGTCCCCCCCTCCCCACAGACTTCATCTCCCCCCCCCCCCCTCCCCACAGACTTCATCTCCCCCCCCCCCCTCCCCACAGACTTCATCTCCCCCCCCCCCCTCCCCACAGACTTCATCTCCCCCCCCCCCCTCCCCACAGACTTCATCTCCCCCCCCCCCCTCCCCACAGACTTCATCTCCCCCCCCCCCCTCCCCACAGACTTCATCTCCCCCCCCCCCCTCCCCACAGACTTCATCTCCCCCCCCCTCCCCACAGACTTCATCTCCCCCCCCCCCTCCCCACAGACTTCATCTCCCCCCCCCCCTCCCCACAGACTTCATCTCCCCCCCCCCCCTCCCCACAGACTTCATCTCCCCCCCCCCTCCCCACAGACTTCATCTCCCCCCCCCTCCCCACAGACTTCATCTCCCCCCCCCTCCCCACAGACTTCATCTCCCCCCCCCTCCCCACAGACTTCATCTCCTCCCCCCCCCTCCCCACAGACTTCATCTCCTCCCCCCCCCTCCCCACAGACTTCATCTCCTCCCCCCCCCTCCCCACAGACTTCATCTCCTCCCCCCCCCTCCCCACAGACTTCATCTCCTCCCCCCCCCTCCCCACAGACTTCATCTCCTCCCCCCCCCTCCCCACAGACTTCATCTCCTCCCCCCCCCTCCCCACAGACTTCATCTCCTCCCCCCCCCTCCCCACAGACTTCATCTCCTCCCCCCCCCTCCCCACAGACTTCATCTCCTCCCCCCCCCTCCCCACAGACTTCATCTCCCCCCCCCCTCCCCACAGACTTCATCTCCCCCCCCCTCCCCACAGACTTCATCTCCCCCCCCCTCCCCACAGACTTCATCTCCCCCCCCCTCCCCACAGACTTCATCTCCCCCCCCCTCCCCACAGACTTCATCTCCCCCCCCCTCCCCACAGACTTCATCTCCCCCCCCTCCCCACAGACTTCATCCCCCTCCCCATAGACTTCATCCCCCTCCCCATAGACTTCATCCCCCTCCCCATATTCTTCTCTCCCATACTGTCCCCCTCCCCTTGTCCCATAATTACTTACCCGTCTTGTAGCGTTGGCCGGCAGCACAGGGCGCACCGCGGTAGTGGAACTTAAATTTCATGTTCCGGTTTCCGGCGGGACTGAAAGGAAGTGCGCACTCAGCTTGTGCACACTTCCTTTCAGTCCCGCCGGAAACCGGAACATGAAATTCAAGTTCCACTACCGCGGTGCGCCCTGTGCTGCCGGCCAACGCTGCAAGACAGGTAAGTAAACCTTCATATTCGCTCCATAAGACGCACAGACATTTCCCCTCACTTTTGGGGGGAAAAAAAGTGCGTCTTATGGAGCGAAAAATACGGTATATTATTCACTCACTCACTCTCTGGGCCAGCCTAAGACATCATGCTGCCTAGGTCCAACGATAAATGACTAGGGGGGATAATTTATAATAAACACAGGTTACTGGCTATGGGGGAGATAATGTATAATAGACACAGGTTACTGGCTATGGGAGGATAATGTATAATAAACACAGGTTACTGGCTATGGGAGGATAATGTATAATAAACACAGGTTACTGGCTATGGGAGGATAATGTATAATAAACACAGGTTACTGGCTATGGGAGGATAATGTATAATAAACACAGGTTACTGGCTATGGGAGGATAATGTATAATAAACAAAAAAAAAATGAATGCAGCTTCAGAATTAATCTAAATTGTATGCTGTCTAGGAGGTGGGAGGGTCTGCTGCGGATTGGCTGGAAGGTGTCTGCTGACTGAGGTACAGGGTCAAAGTTTACTCAATGATGACGAATAGGGGGCAGACCGAACATCGCATATGTTCGCCATGCGTGGCGAACACGCTATGTTCGCCAGGAACTATTCGCCAGTAAACCGTTCGGGACATCACTACTAAACATCCCTTGTAGTGAATAACCCTGTAAATAGTATAAGAACAAAATACAATAAGTGGCATCTTGAGCGGAGAATGTAAGCAATGTTTAAGGAGAGATCACATTGTTTATATAAAAAAAAAACACAACATACCTTCTCCATGTTTGTCTGTGTACTGGAATGCTTGAACAAGACGAAGTGTCTCCTCTACAGATCGCCCAACAGGAAGATCATTCATTGTTATTTGACGGAGAACTCCTTTGTCATCAATAATGAAAAGTCCTCTAGAATAGGGGGGAGAACAGAAACAAAGTTCAATTTCGCTTTCTGAGAAAGGCAGCATTTACATTTGGTGCAGTCCTGTAATCTTCAGCAGATTAAAGGAGTCAAGTGCTCCCCCATAGAGATGCACTGATCTAACAGATGCACAGTAGACCGGCAATGCTTCCATACGTAAAAATCATTGGATTGGTTGAGATGATCTCCACCAGGAGAGGGTGGGAACCATGGCGAGACCTATGCAGTATAGGCTAAAAAGTAATCAAATGTGTTTAACCATTTAAAATGGGTGTGAGGGTAACAAACCACAGGAACATTAGATTACATGTAAGATCATTAACAGAGTGTTCATCTAAGTGTCCACATGGGGTTATGTGGACTGGTAGCAACAACAAAAAAAACATCTCTGAGCATAAATAAATTGTGATAGGAACCCCTCATATTAACAACCAAGTGCTGAAGGGGTTTAAAAAAAACCTAAAAAAAAAAAAACCTTCAGTTACTTTAATCCAGCACCAGGCTCCCTCAGCGCTGGTGGCCTCTCCTCCCCTGCCATCAGCTCCCGAGTGGAGCAGAAAGTGCATGCGCGGGAAGAGCCGAACGCACATTCAAAGTCCATAGGAAAAAATTTCTCAATGCTTTCCCATCGACGTTCTGCACACTGGATGCAATTTTTGCATCCAGCGTCGCAGAAGCGCCTCTAGCGGCTGTCAGGAAGACAGCCACTAGAGGTAGGCTTAACCCTGCAGTGTATTTGTTTACATCTGAAGGGTTAAAACATGGGGGACCTGGCATCCAGACCACTTCATTGGGCTGAAGTGGTCTGGGTGACTATAGTGTCCCTTTAATTCTGTCTGGACTGTTACCGAAAACCCTTCTCTTCACATCTCCCTCCACCTCATTTAACCAGAAAGCCAGCACTGTAGCGGACTGTATTTAAGGACTTTATTTTAAGGGACCTGTTCTGTAAGAGTTTGTAATCCTGTGTTAATAAATGCAGTGTTTTAATGGAGAGCACTAGGTTTATTTTCTCTCCCCAGAATCACAACTTCAATTGTCATCTTCACATTAATTTCCCCACATTCACCATTATATGGTTAAAGGGACACTATAGGCACCCAGACCACTTCAGCTCATTGAAGTGGTCTGGTGAATTTTCCCTTTCCCACCTAGTCCTGCAATACAAAATAATCGCAGTTTTAGAGAAACTGCAATGAATATCTTGTAGGACAGCCATAGGAAACATTCGGCACTCCAGATGTTTTGGTCTACACCTCCCATGATGCTTTGCCAGCATTATGGGTGCAAGAGCATTATGGGGTATGAAGTCCACAACATCTGGAGTGCCGAAGGTTGCCTACCCCTGTTGTAAGACTAAGACTGCCTCTCTACTGGCTGCCAATCAGACAGCCACTAGAGGCACTTCCTGCTTATTAGGCGACTTTGTCCGCAATGATATCATACAGGGAGAGCCTAATGCTCTCACCGAACATGCATCAGGTGACGTCAGAGGAGACAGAGCAAGGACCCAGCGCAGAGGAACAATGGTACTGGAATCGGGTAAGTGCAGTAAGGGTTTACTGTAGGGAGAGAGGAATTATTGCGGATTGAACAACTGTACTTTTATGTTATCCCTCAAAAAAAAGGAGCCCTAGTGGTGTTTAAAATGTTGCTACTGTCACATGCAATATTGTAACAAACAATATTATAGTGTTTTCAATGCTACAAGGATTTGCCTTCCTTTTGATTGAAGGAAATGAAAATATCCCTAATGTTGCACTGCCTCTGATCTGGAGGCAAATGTGTTTTTAAATATTTATTGCTTTTATTTAGAAGAAACTACCTGAGTGTGTGTCCTTGGTCCTCCAAATATACACCATAATCTTTTGAAATCTGATGTGTCAAATCAGAGAGTAGTGGTATTTTCATTGGCCCAAGCCCTCCTTGCTTGCGTGGAGTATTAATCCTAAATGAAAAATAAAAAACACACAATCCTCATATTGTTTAAACATAAGGAGATAGATGAGAATCTCCATCTTTTCAAAATTAAACGCAATGCACATTCATAGAGACTGCACACAGAATCAGAGGCAGAACTATCAGAGTGTGCCCTGGTGCAAGAATTGTTTTGGGTGCCCCCCCATCACAAGGCTGGTGAAAATGTAGATCCCATCTGTCGTACACAATGCTTTGCCAACTGGAGATCTAGCAATTGCCCATCCTTATTTAGCACTGAGCAGTGTGAGCGTGTGAATGTAAGCATGTGTTTGTAGGGGTGTATTAGTGTGTGTTTTTATGTAATGTTGCCATTTCAAAGCAGTTTTTTTTTTTAGGTGTGTGTAGTGTTGACATTTCAATGCAGGGGTGTATTTGTGTGTAGTGTTGACATTTAAAAAAGTGAGGTGTATACACACGCTTTCTCAAATGTATGGTGAGAATCACATTTGTGGGAGCCCTAGTCGGTAAAGCAAAATGCCAGAACCCAGAAGTGCAGAGAGAGAGTCTGCCAGAGGAAGCTACTGAAACCAACAGGAGTAAGGGACTTACAAGTACCTAGAGTGTATCCCAGATTGTTTCCTGCAAGGGCAGGTAGATCTTGGAATCTGCCTTCAGTGCTGCACAACCTTTTATTAAAGTATAATAAGGATTTTAAAAGAAGAGTTCAGCTGCTGGTGAGTCTATTGGATCCCATGTTCACAAGGTGCTGATCCTCCATGGGCCCTTCAGTCTACAGTCGAACTACAACCACTACATGTTTGTGAGATTTTAGACTTATCTTGGTTTTGATATATGACAGTGTAGCACTAGGACTGTTAGTGTTCCGGTTTTGAGAACATCGAATGGATAATGTAAAAGTATATTTAATTTTGTTAGCTGCTGGAATGTAACTCATACGATTTGGTGAATTTTTGCACCTAAATTAATCTAGGTACCATTATTTTTTTTTCTTCAATACTTTATTTTTGTGTGAAAGTCTTGTTACATCAGTAGCTTACATTATTCGTTGTACATTGAATATATAACATGAGTATTAACAGTATTCCTGGTTTATTACAGGTATGCCTTTGTCTACCAACTTTATCATGTCTATCCTATAACAGACATTTCACTTTTTGTATTTTTCACATAACTTGAATATCGAACCAGCAGAATTTATCAATCGACAAACTATCTACGCCGATGAGGCTGTTGCGTTATTAATGTAAAAATTCGGTTGGGGGTTGTGACACCAATCCCTACTGTTGCGGTCCTGGTCCGGCCAGGAGTTATGTCGGTGGTGCGCGTGGATTAGGGGCATTTCACCTATTCTGATATTAGAAAATAGATGAAGAGGAAAAGAGAAGAGGTAGAGTCTGAAAGTATATGAAGAGGAGGAATAGAGTTATGGAAAAAGAGGGGGGGAGGGAGTGCGTCATTCCCGTGTAGCGTGGGGCTGTCCGATGTCTCACGTTCCATTCCCGACTAATTTAGGTCCTGGAAGAGTTCGCTACTTGTCCATGTATGTACCATTATTTTATAAATAATTAGTGGTCACTTAAACACCTTAATTGGTTTTTATTTGCATGATCTATATTGTGGTTTGCATGGTTTTAATTTATATTGCACACCAATGTATTGGTTGTTCATTAGCAATTCTTACTATCTTGTTCCTGCTAGTGATGGAGTGGCACTAGGATCCAACGATGGCTGAATATCTTTTTACTCACATTGATTTTGTACGATATCTGTGGGGTGTAACGCATAGTTAGTGGGCTGATTAGAAATGTTGTTTATCCAGTGTTGGTTTTATTATTTTAGCAATTAGGTTGTTGCCATGCCATAATCAGGTCTGTGGGTTTGGATAAATTGTGATGTTATTTTGGATTTTCATATAAGGGAAGATTGTATATTTATATATTTTTTTCTGCCTGTTTCTATAAGAAGTTTGCAAAAATAGAGGAATGTTTGAGAGTGGCTCAAAGTATTGTGCAACACTTTTGTACAGCAAGGAATCTTGTTTTGTGGTTATACAAATTTTAGAACATTCAGTTAACTTGAGAAACAAAATGTACAAACCATGCCAAGTGTGTAAACTGTGAGTCCACGGAGCAAGCAACAACTTCTGTGTTTATAGCTCTAAATTCTTCAATTCGATCACCAAATGCAATAATTTCAGTAGGACAAACAAAAGTGCTGGTGAAAAAAAAAGGGGAAATCAGTTCAAAGTAAAATTCTATTCATTTAAATGTGATTTACAGATTTATACAGCAGATACAGAGTAAAACCTAATGTCTATGCGAATGGATCATATCAGACTTCTATTATTCTTCACGAGGAATAACAGTGTAGCTATCTATACTTATAAAGTGCCATAAAAAAAATGTTGTTACAATAATCTGCTCTCAACAAATTAGTACACACCCTTCTGTTACTCAATTGACTGAAAATTACTCTAGGGCAAGATACCCATGAGCTACCTTGAAACAAACCTTTAAATGGATTTTGAATTTCACTATATTAAAAAGGACATAGCATGATGCATTACGTAGATAATGAATTACAAAAATGGCACACAAACAAAAAAAATATAAACTAAAAACAAATACACCTACCTGCAAAGATTCACCATTGCAGACTTTTCCCCATCAATGAAGTGACAACATAAGCTTTCTGTTAGTAGAACTATTTGCACAAATTACATACTCCTAATGCAAGTGTGCTATATTTACTCTATCACCTATAGATTTTATATAGATGTAGGTTGGGCTTAATTTTTTTTTTTTAAATTATGTAATATTCTATTTCCATCTTTCTGCCCCATGAATGCACATGCAGATTTTTTGATAGCTGACCAAGACATCATGGGACAGTGTAGACACCACAATGCATGAAGTGCACGAGAGGTAAGTAAAAAAAAAAAAAAAGTATGCCTAATTAAAAATTAAAAGGTTTTTAATTTTCCAGCATTGAGGCTCCCTTGGTGCAGCTTACCCCTCTATCTCCTAGCATGCCATCAAGGGGAAGCATGGTCATAGTCCAGCATGGTCCAATCAAATGCTCCTAAGAGAGGAGAATTGGGGACCTGATGCACATGTATACCAAGTGCCGTGTAAGCATCCAAGTTTTCCCAGAGGAAAACACTAAATCAATGCTTGCCTATTGGGGCTTCCAAGTTACATAACAGTTTTAGATAAAAAGAAAGGAGGTTTTGCGCACACATTGGACATATAGTATATTCTGAAAGATAAACAGCAATCATAGGGCAATATAAAATCCCAATAATAATAAAAGGAGTAATATGAAGCACTCACACTTTAGAGAGCCATATAAGTCGGCTCTCTACTTTGAAGACACAAAGTATTCCCAGTAATGTGCTCTTGTGCAGATTGGTCCCAACATCAGATTTCGTCTGGATACAATCAGGAACCAGGATAAGTTGAAAGTAAAATACTTTATTCACAATAAAAGATAAAAAAACAAAAAAGGAAAAAAAACAAGCACAACGCGTTTCGACCACTCTTGGTCTTCCTCAGGTGAAATGATGGTGTATCAGAAAATTTCTGTTTATATACTACATACTTCGTTAGAAAATTGATTAGTAAAACATATAAACATAATCACAAAAACCCCACCCTCCATGCCCATATATGGTAATTCCGGTGCACATGCCCTCCCAAAATGGTGTCTTTTCATCCTCCACTCGGTGAGGAAAGACCTCCTCATCATGGCCGTGCGTTCCAAATACTTCCGTCCGCTCACGTGACTTCCGTTTTTTCTGCCGATACGTCATTTCCGTCTGCTACTCTCGGCATTGAGATTTTCCTGCCGAAAGTAGCAGACGGAAATGACGTATCGGCAGAAAAAACGGAAGTCACGTGAGCGGACGGAAGTATTTGGAACGCACAGCCATGATGAGGAGGTCGTTCCTCACAGCGTGGAGGATGAAAAGACACCATTTTGGGAGGGCATGTGCACCGGAATTACCATATATGGGCATGGAGGGTGGGGTTTTTGTGATTATGTTTATATGTTTTACTAATCAATTTTCTAACGAAGTATGTAGTATATAAACAGAAATTTTCTGATACACCATCATTTCACCTGAGGAAGACCAAGAGTGGTCGAAACGCGTTGTGCTTGTTTTTTTTCATCTTTTATTGTGAATAAAGTATTTTACTTTCAACTTATCCTGGTTCCGGATTGTATCCAGACGAAATCTGATGTTGGGACCAATCTGCACAAGAGCACATTACTGGGAATACTTTATGTGTCTTCAAAGTAGAGAGCCGACTTATATGGCTCTCTAAAGTGTGAGTGCTTCATATTACTCCTTTTATTATTATTGGGATTTTATATATTGCCCTATGATAGCTGTTTATCTTTCAGAATATACTATACGTCCAATGTGTGCGCAAAACCTCTTTTTATCCAATTCTGTACATGTAAGTGTTTTTTGGTGACAAAAACACGGGTTGGTTTGTTTGACGCACTGGGATTTTATGTGCATATTTGTATAGCGCCATTTCACCTATTCTTTGCGTGTATACATAACAGTTTTACTCTGTCAGTGCCACAAAAGCACCAAATGTGGCTGTCAGGAAAGTGGAATTAAACAATAATATGCAATGTTTTACATGGCAGAGTTAAAGGGACAGGACTGCTGCAGCCAGACCATATCATTCATACGAAGTGGCCTAGGTGACTTTATAAATAAAGAACGGTAAGAGTACCTTAAATTTGAAGTTCACTTTAGTAAAATAATTTTCAATGGGTAGCACTTGGCAAGTGTAGGAGTTCTCCCACAGTTTGTATCAGTTTTATTACAAACACTCCTAGGGCAATTGTCCACAGTGCTAGTTACACTTTCAGCAATTTCCAGTTGGAAAGCAAACTTTTTCCTACAAAATGCACATTTTACGCATAATAAACGAGGTAAGGTATCTAGTAAAAACATCGTCTGCAACAGCCATTAACCAGACGCAGTTTGCAGAATATAAACACTGCAATTTGAAACGGTGTTAGTTCATAAAAACTAGAAAATGTTTTGTTTCACTCACAAGTCAAGGGGATAGAAGAAGAAAACCAAATATTTCCCCTTGTAATCAGTTAGTTTCAACTCCTTGAACTCTCCATTTATCACTGCTGTTCCTTCAAAGTATGGTGCAGGCTTGGAAACTGGGGAGAGGATAAATAAAAATCATACATACATAATTGTAATACTTGGTTAAAACCAGAACACACATTTAGTAATTATTTTTTTAAGCATATACAATATCTGTCCATCTCACCTACCTAAAATTAGAATTCTAAATAAAATCAACATTTAAGGTGGGGGGGGGGGGGGGGGGGCAAATTAAACTTCATTAATAGAGTGTAATACAATTTAAGGAAACATATACCAGTATATACACCTCCCCAATGTCATCACAGCAAAAATGGGTAATATTACCAATATAAAACTTGACTAATACAAACAGCGTAGAGCTTGATTGGGATATAGGCTAAAACAAGACAAAAATAAAAAAAAAACCAGCCTAGTGCAAACTGTATAATGACTGATGAATAATAAATGAATGTATGACTTTCACTCACATTCTCCAGAGCCGTACCAGGCTCTGTAAATCAGGCTCAGGGGTACCAAGTACTGGCCAAGTACTGTATTACAGTCAAGTTTTATATTGGTAATATTACCCATTTTTGCTGTGATCACATTGGGGAGGTGTATATACTGGTATATGTTTCTTTAAATTGTATTACGAATATCTGGTGCATAAGGGAAGCACTAGGGTACTGGTTACACCACTTATTGTATATTTTCACTATATAAGAAACTGTCATAATTTCAGTGAAGCACCTACGCACGATTTTACTTTTTTTATATCATTAATAGAGTGATCTAATTTTTGGTGACATGGAGAGACGCAGTTTTTTAATAAAATAGTTTGACAGAAAACCTGGTGATGGAACCAAGAGATCCCTTGCACCATAACCACTACCATTAACTTCCGTGGCCATAGTGTTTAGAGTACTCCTTACAAATGCAGTTACCCACTTCTGGATTCAACAGGATTGTTAAAGCTTGTTGAACTGGTCTTGAAGCGGAATATGTTCGAGAGAAGATAAACACAACATTGCAAATAAATGTAAGCACTATTTACATAAACTAGCATGAATCAAGGCAGTCACTTAAGTTTTTAAATCAAACGCAGCCAGAATCACAAAAACAAACAACTTGAACAATGAACAAAAGCCTAGAACAGGCATAGGCAACCTTCGGCACTCCAGATGTTTTGGACTACACCTCCCATGATGCTTTGCCAGCATTATGGGTGTAAAAGCAATATGGGGGATGTAGTCCACAACATCTGGAGTGCCAAAGGTTGCCTAACCCTGGCCTAGAAGGTAATTATGGTAACAAAAAAGGGAGTGCAGAAACAGTCAGTAAAATAGAAAATAAAAAATGTTAAGGAACAATTCAAGCACCATAACTACTCAACCCCTTCCTCAATTGCCTCACTTCTAATGCTCAATTTTTAAGTAGGCACTCCTGGGCCAAGCCATGTAGGGCTAACATACTGGCAGAGGGTGCCAGCTGATGGCGGGGTGCGCATCAGGGAACACCATTAGGGAGATTTAGTGTTTATGGTGGTTAAAAGGTGTTCCTTTAACACAGACTCAGGAATTTTCACCCAATCCTACTAAGGGACTACAAAAATGATTTCATCAAGTCACATTAGACAAGGAAATTAAGGTGAACAATCTCAGTGGAATGGTAAGATTTGTAAAATCAAACAAGTATAAGGCAATAGTGTTACATTAATATTTATTATTGATTTAAATAAGATTCCTGGCAAATATGATCAAATTGTATAAAGGTATGTATAAGCTGTGTCTTGGCACCACTTTGCATGAGGAATATCACTCACGGTATAATAGATGGCTTCCTATTGTGGCTCTGTAAAAGGAAGGAATTAATTACACAAAAAACCACAGTCTTAGATTCAAAGCAGCAGCTCCAGATTTGGCAATGCAGTGATTGTGAAGAATAATATTTGGAGTAGAAAACAGGGTAGTATGTGGAGTGAACGTGGGGGGAGATCTGCAGAAGTACAGTTTCGCCCCCTCTTTGTACAATGGAAGAGCAGATGCCTTTGTGTTACCCAGCAGCAGAGACCGCTTCAGGGCTCTCCTTGTTCTACCATGTGGCATCATGACTCAATGTTTGGGGAGGCAAGAACATAATGTGCTCCCAGAATACGGATATAGAATGCCACAAGGGAGTGGCAACAAGTGGTAACGGTCTCTGCGGTCAACAGTGCTATTGACTATTGTTAGGAATTCAAAGTGAGTTTTTAAATTTAAGGCCAGAATAGCCAAAATTAAACAATTCTCCAAGTCAGCTATGCATCCAATCCTGATATTGTGGATTAATAATTACCCTTGGAATTCCCCCTCAAAACAAGTTTACCTTTCGTAAATACCCCAGGAGACAACCGTCTCCCTTGCAGACCATCCATGCTTATGTTTAAATATTCCGAGTACCAATTTCCAAAACTATTCTTCTGTGGAGGTGTTTTGGGTTGGAGCAGCTATTAAACTTTAAAAAGAGTTTCTCCAAACACCATGATCAAGTCAATTATCTAAAGTGGTCATAGTGCCTGGAGTCAGTATGTGCAGCGTATTGCTTTGAGATGCACATTTGGAGATTACCCCTCTTGATGGAGATATAACTCCACCTCAGCAGTGTCATTGGGAGTCATTAGCCAGCCTGGAAAAAAGTAGCATTTATATTCTCAGTAAAGTTACATTTATACCAGTATTTGTGTATATATCATTTTAATGTTGTGATATGCATCACAAGAAAGCGTTACTTGAAAAGCAGTAACGTACAAAAGAAAAAAAAAAATGCTTGGCAAAAGTGCAACAAAAATAGTCAGTAAGAGGTTACTTTAGTACAATTCAGAGTTTAGTTAAAACCTTTTTTAGGTATATGCAGTGAAAAAGAAAAAATTATATATATATATATATATATATATATATATATATATATATATATATAATTATTATTAATTTTTTTTACACATTTTGTATAGAAAAGTTAATCCAGTGAGTCATATCAAACTGCAAATAGCTGAGGAAAGCAAACTGTGGGGGGGGGGAAAGTTGTTTTTCACAATGGATAAAATTTGTGTGGTCAAAAAATATAAAAGTCTTTCTTTTACAGAATAAATTGCAGACTGGTGGTTATAATTTGTTAGAGTTCAACCAATGCACACAACAGTAACTGGGGAACTCGTTACCCCATCATAAATGCTATTTTATCATAAAAGATCCACGCTTCCAATGGAATGTATACTAAAAGACAATTTGTTACATATTCATTAGATTAGTATTTTCACATCTCAAAACGTTCTGCATTGCACTGGGGAAGTAAATGTAGGCAGTTGGCCAGGGCCATACAATTGACATAAAATAGGTATTCAATTATCAATAACATGGGGAACAATTTTGGGAAATTTCCTTTAACAAACTTGTAACCTGATCCCCAGCACGTACTCTTAGTACACATGTTTAAAAAGCTTATGAGCATGAATTTGAACCTTATCTTTCGCACCAATGAGAGAAGGACAGCACAGCAGAATCATGGGGACTGGGCAGGAGGGGGGACAGAAGAGCCAAACTTGCCTAGAGTGACCTACACTCATACTTTACCTACAGTTGGATGGCTGAGCATGATGTGGGTTGTCCATAGAAACAAGAATACCTAGTGTTATGCATAACCACAATAACTCACGGCAATTACGAGTAACCGCTACCAATGGGTCAGTGCTGGCTAACATCGGGTACTCCAGCTGTTATGGAGAACAACCCCAACTCCCAAACACTGAGCCAACCAAGGCTGGCTGAGAGTTTTGAAAAAGGACCACAAAAGCGGGGGGAGAGGAGTAAATAATAGGCATCATACTACCCAACTCCCACACTACTCAGCCAGGCAGCCAACAGTATTAATTTGTCACTGGCTGGCTGAGCATGATGACAGAAATGGAAGACAACACTCAGGGTCCCAGAAGCAGGATGTCCAAGGTGATCAATTCCAGGGAGATGGGGGGTTAGGGGTGCCTTGCTGTGCAGGAGGGGGTTACCCACTTTTAGCTTTGCTGAGGTGCAGGGAGTGGTCGGAGACCGGCACACGGGTGGCCTCCCCGGGGTAGACCTGTCCTCCAGCGTAGAAATGGCACTCTCCGTCCTGGGGAGAGCGGCCGAACCGGGCCTGAGGCTGTGGGTCCGGCTCCTGGGAACCAATAGCCGCCCTCAGGAGCAAGATAAGGCAGAGAGCCGAGGGGACACAGCGCGCCCGGTACCGAGCCTCCATCATCCGCTGCTACTGCTGCTGGGGGAGACACGTCTGGCGGCAAGAGAGTACGGGAGGAGGAGGAGTACAGACCGGGGAGGAGGTGGCTATGGTAGGGAGGGGCACGTAGGACTGACCATTTTATAAAAACTCATTAATGACATGCCCTCGCTGTCACATCTCTATTGCTGTACAATATTGTCATCATAGGCTGCTGGCACATCAAATAAAACATTATAAATCAGGGTATATTTACGTGCATGAAAAGGCAATATGATGTGTTTAGTGCACACATTTAATAGGTACACGTGGTTTCTATATTGCAGAATAACCATGGGGACACCAGCACCTGTTCTACCTGCCTCCTACTATGAGCTGAGTCCGCCCTTTAACTGTCTTAGGGTCATTACATTACAAAAACTATAAGATTTGACCATGCAAAAAGAATAAAAAAAAAACACAGCATATCAATGAGGCCGAAATATGTCAAATGCATTTAAGTTGTATTGCTACCCTTTAAGTGTGTTGAGTGTTCGTTTAATTTAAAGAAATCTAGAGCTAAAATTCCAAGGAACTTCAAAAAATTACTTTGGCAGCACTACCAACAGGTTGCATGCCACTGTACTAATTACGGGAGTAATTAGGCTTGGTGGCAAATTTAGCAGAATATTTGTGAGTGTAAGTGAACTTGTTAACAGTTTAATTGATAGGCTTTCCTGATGGAGTGAGTTTCAAAAGATTTTTTTGAAGGAACTGAGACTAGGTGAAAGTCTAACGGAGGATGGAAAGGAGTTCAGAAGGAATGGTGCAGCTCTAGAGAAGTCCTGAAGGCGAGCATCAGATATAAGGACCTGAAAAATTGGGGTACATTGGCATTGTGGCAGATTTATGCAAAGTATGATAATGTACTGTAACTAAATCCACATTATGCTTGCGGAAGTCAAGTGTTTTAAAAAAAAAAAAAAAAACAATTAAATTATGTGAGCTTTCAAGTTGTCAGTGAATTCTATTTATTTAATCTGGTTGGACACAGGGCAGCAAACCTAAATATACTGCAGTTTAGTGCAGGAACCTCTTATTCTGGTCTCAAGAGTCTATGCTTTACATCCCTGTCCAACAAGGGCTTTTAGGACCACTAAATGCACCAAAAACACTTAAAGGGACACTATAGTCACCCAGACCACTTCAGCTCAATGAAGTGGTCTGGGTGCCAGGTCCCTCAGGTTTTAACCCTGCAGATGCAAACATAGCAGTTTCAGAGAAACTGCTATGTTTACATTGCAGGGTTAAGCCAGCCTCTAGTGGCTGTCTTCCGGACAGTCACTAGAGGCGCATCTGCAACGCTGGAGGCATATTATGCCTCCATTACACAGAGCGTCCATAGGAAAGCATTTAAAAATGCTTTCCTATTGACAGCTTAAATGCGCGCGCAGCACTTGCCGCGCATGCGCATTCTGCTCCGCTGATGTCGGCAGAGGCAGCTCACCTCGGCGGGGGAGGAAAAAGGTAAGCTGCTTAAAGGGTTTTAACCCCTTCAGCCCAGCGGGAGTGGGACCGCTTAGTTTTCCTGACACTATAGTGATCCTTTAATTTCAATGAAGTGGTTTGGGTGTAATGGAACTGTAGTTTTAATCCATCCATATAAAGCATTGCTGTTATGTAGAAAGAGCAATGTTTACCTTTAAGGGGTAAACACAGCTCTAGTGAAGCACTTCCGCTGTAGCAACTGAGTGAAACTTAAGGGACACTGTAGGCACCCAGACCACTTCAGCTCATTGAAGGGGTCTGGGTGCAATGTCCCATGTCACTTAACCCTACAGTGGTCATTATTGCAGTTTCTGAGAAACTGCTATAATTACTTTGCAGGGTTAAGTACTCCTCTAGTGGCTGTCTACAAGACAACCACTAGAGGGACTTCCAGGCGCTTAGACGACTTTTGGTTGTCTAAATGACGCTGGCCATCCTCACGTTATGTAGCCTTCCAGCCTCACCGGAATCCCCATAGGAAAGCATTAGCTAATTTTTTGGCCTGCCCAAAACCATAGTGCCACTTATCACACGTGATGAATGGAACTGATGAATAAGCTGATAGCAGTCATAATCTACATGCTACTAGCTTATTGTCAGACCCATTCAGTTTTGTGAACTGATTTGTCAAACTATTTTAGTTTGACTGATTACCTGGGCATGCCAGATGTCTCTGTAAAGATTATACTTGGCTTTATAGAAAATACAGCTTCTCTCTTTTTGTGCGTGCTAGCATAACTGTACTGCAATATTGTCTGTGCTATTCCCAATGTTTGCTTGTGTTGCCTATTGGACATGAGTGGAGTTGTGGGTCTAACTCTCCCCAAGAGCCAGAAAGTTGAAACAAAGCGGCTTGCACGGTGTGCCTGGCATGCAGAGATATGTACAAATTGGCAGTAAAACATCTTCATTTGAAGTCAGTCACCTAAGGGGTCTTATAGCAGCAGCGATTTTTGCAAATTGCTTCAGTAATAAGTAATTGCGCGCTGGGACGCGACGCTGGGACCTATACATTACGCATATATTTATAGTGTTTAATGTGCTTCCATACTTGGGATTAATTTGCTTTGTGTAGCATTTTTTACCAACTACATTACTGAAATTGTAAACCACAAATATATAACCAAGTAAATAGTTACAAAATCAAACAAAATAATTAGTTTACAATTTTATTATTGCAGTTAATGACAAAAATAAATATTAATTCCATTTAAATTAACAAATGATCAAACCCAGGGCTCAAAAAGCCACAACCTCCTTCCCTCCCATCTCCATCCATATCAACACATCCTGCTACATGACAAGCCTTATTCCCAATAAAGGGAAGCTACATTCAGCGACCAATCCGCGCACACTTCTAAGTCACGTGATCAGGCAGCCAAACAAATAACACGGGAAGACATATTTCTTAAGGGAAAGATGAAGCCCACGCTGGAGCGTGGGAAAAAAAAAAACTGAGCTGCAACGGAAAAGGCGGGACAAGGAAATAGCGAGCTATCCAATCAGGTGGGAGAATTCTTAGACCGCGACCAATCAGAGGCCCGTGCGCCGTGACGTCTCTTCCAGCGTCTGGTGGGTGTGGCCGGTAGTTGGGATGCTCGCGGCAGGTAGTAAGGTGTCGGTGCGTGCTTGTTGAATGGGCGGATAGGCGAGCAGACCGGGCTGTGAGGGGGGAGGAAGGCATGATCTGGTGTGACAGGAGCCCATGGGTCCGGTGAATGCGCCGAGTGGGGGCTGAGACGCTGGCTGTGAGCTGGCCCATGTTACAGTCACGGCTGTGTGCAGGACCCACTGCTGCCCCCTCGGAGCATTGCTGCAAGGTAGGTGCTGTGGGAGGGTGCACCACCCCAATACCGTGTGCCAACAACCAATAACTCTGCTTCCAGGCAGCCACCTACCCCCTCTGAGGATCTATGGCTGAGAGAGAATGGGAGCCCCATGGTACAGAGTCCCCCCTTCTCCTCCTGTGTCTATCAATATTATTATTATTCTTATTATTGGCATTTATATAGCGCCGATTCATTCCGCCGCTGCACTTTACAATATTATACAAAGGGGGCATTTAACAATAAATGAGCAAATTACAAAATGTTACAGGAACAATGGGCTGCTGAGGACTCTGCGTAAAGGAGCTTACAGTCTATGTATGCTATTTACAAATTATCTCAATCTGCGCATCCCTACTGTATACTTTAACATTGTCCGTGTAGCGCCAGCATATTCCGCAGCGCTGTACAATGGGCGATCAAGACAGATGCGAAAATTTTCACAAAGCTTGGTTGACGCACTGGAACAGTAAGTGAAAGAGGACCCTACCCAAACATGCTGTGAAATGTGTTGGCGCTGTAAAACGATGTGGTGATACGTTGGTGTTGTTAAGCGATATGATGGTGGTGGTGGTAATAATAATGTAGAACAGAGGTGATTAACCCCTTAAGGACCAAACTTCTGGAATAAAAGGGAATCATGACATGTCACACATGTCATGTGTCCTTAAGGGGTTAAAAAGGTCACTTTCCAGTTGGTGAAATGCAACAGTCTTAATGCTTTAGAGCTACAATACTTGGTCTGCCCTTTTCTCCACCTTTGTTTGCAGTAAGCTGTCTAAGGTTATTGAGGCAGTATTATTTGTATCTAGTGACCATAATGTTTGGAGCTATGTATGTTAAAGGACCACTATAGGCACCCATACCACTTCAGCTTAATAAAGTGGTCTGGGTGCCAGGTCCATCTAGGATTAACCATGCCTGCTGTAAACATAGCAGTTTCAGAGAAACTGCTATGTTTACATTAGGGTTAATCCAATCTCTAGTGGCTGTCTGACAGCCGCTAGGGGCGCTTCCCCGCTTCTCACTGTGATTTTCACAGTGAGAAGACGTCAGTGTCTATATAGGAAAGCATTGAGAATGCTTTCCTATGGACTGGCTGAATACGCACGCGGCTCTTGCCGCGCATTCAGCCGATGACATCAGAAGGAGGAGGAGAGTCCCCAGCTCCGAGGGAGCCCGGCACTGGAGAAAGGTGAGTGTTTAACCCACTTCCTCCCCCTTCAGCCCGACTGGAGTGGGACCCTGAGGGTGGGGGCACCCTCAGGGCACTATAGTGCCAGGAAAACAAGTTTGTTTTCCTGCACTATAGTGGTCTTTTAAATAATCCTGTATGTTGTTTGTCAGCTAATTTGATTTTTAGTTCTATTTCAAATCCTTTACATTGTAAATACCCTCAAAATGCATATAAATATGCATAAAGGCAAATATACTCGTTTTTCTTTAAAGGTACCCTTCAAGCACTATAACCGCTATAGCTCATTGTAGAGGTTATGCTGTCAAGGTGACGTTTGTGGTGCTGTCCCAGTGTAATTTGTCAAATCGTTTTAGTAGTTTGGCAGACACACAGCCACCCATGCAGCATCCAGTCTTCTGTAGGATTAACCGGAGCCGTTCTATTTAGCTAAAATCCAAGGCCCATATGAGTAAATTCTAAAAATCAAAGCTTTTTATAAACTGTATTATGGTAATATGACCTACAGTAAAATATTATATCAAGTACAAAAAAAGTCTGACTTCCACTTTGCAAAAAAAATTTAAATCAATCCTGGCCCTCATAGAATCAAATTGATATACAGAGTTACGAATTAAAGTTTTGGTCAAAATTCTCAAATAATTCTGGGACATTTGGACTGCAAAATTCAGAGATTTTCCAATGTTTGGATTTTTCAGTACAGCCTCAGAATTACAGTGAAAGTAGATCAGATTGTACAATGTCCTGATGGTCAAAAGGCTGACAACCAAAGTGAGGAAACAATGTGACTGAATTTGTAAGACCATGATAATTAGACAGAATTCCCAGGTGTCCGACTGCAAATTCAGTTCAACTGTTTGTATAGTTTGTGCAATTTGCTTGAACCAATTATGTTGACAGACTATTGACAAGTGTAATACGTGCTAGTACTGCAAAAAGCTTTAATTACAATCGTTTTGATGGCTAACACCATGGGAAAGGGTTAACTCCATAGACCTAACAATTAAAACTGAATTATTTCCTTTATCACATCTATGTTTTATGATATAATATATTAACCATTTACGCATTCTGCTGCCATTTGGCAAAATATTGCAGATTTCTGTAGGTTCAGCTGCAAGAGACAAGTGACTTTATTTAACAAATCTGTATATTACTGGACTTGTTCAGAGTGAATCCTGTAGTAATATAGTGTTTTAATATGAGAATCCTACATGCTATATAGGATTTTGCATTTGATTTTAAAGCATATATAAGATGATACTGAGTCGTGGTCATTTTGTTGAAATAAGGAAATTGCAGCTTTCTTTACCTTTCTTAAATATGAGAGTTTCTAACCATTTTTGTAAATGGGTTATTTGAACCAAATTTTGCTGATCTGGGTGGCATAACATCTTAAGTGCATAGTTTTGTTTAGAATGGACTATCTATTTCGGAGACTGGCCTTCCTCTGAATGGAAATAAAAAATAAAGGTATTTTACTTACCTTTCATCCAACAACTGTGATGGTCCCGATTGGAGACGCTGAACACAAATGCTGCACACAATACAGCACGAAAATAGGAAACTCCTCTAGTGGTAGTCTGAGTGACTGCACCGAAAGGTGTTACTTGATAGCATTGTAAATACTGCATTTTTGTGCTGAGCCTGCATAGACAGACTATAGATACCAGAATTACTACTGTAATGGTTGTGGTGACTATAATGTCCCTTTAAAATGTTGTGTCTTATACATTTTAGGAAAAGGGAGGCAATTGGTAACATCATTCCATGTAATAGCTATCTATTGCTCCATAATAAGAGTATTGCAGTATGCAATTATGTTTTTTTATTGCGCTAACATATTTAAAAGACATGCTTATGAGAGTTTTCCTCTCTTCCTTTGTTTGAAGCAATATTGATCAGTATGACCTAGAGAAGGGTAGAGTGAGGTGTCGTAAATAAGAGAAGATGGGTCTGAATGTGAAATGTACAGAATGCATGAGAATGGCAGAACAAGAAAATAAACCGAAGAGTCCTAGCATTGGAAAATACTGTGACCGACGGTCCTGTTCTTGCCTCAGTGATATTTCGTGCCTTAATATATCCAGAGAAATGCACTCAGCTTGTAGTCTTGTGCAATAATTTATTTTATTTGTGCAAAGGTGGGACAGTCAATGTTTCAATCCCTCTTAGACTTTTTTTTCCAACTTTTTATATATATATATATATATATATATATATATATATATATAGTAATACACTCCACCTTCCTTGATGTACTTGCCCGGTGCTTATCAGCAAACCGATACAGCCAAAAGTACAAGATGGCACTCCAGGGACTTCCAAGTTGAATGAATAAAACTTAGCTTTTATTGGCTCAAAATAAAAGTCAACGTTTCAATCTGTATCACAGACTTTCATCAGGATGAGCTTGCAAATCAAATCCATAAGAATATATACCCCCAATATCCCCTTAACTTACCCAGGTTGAGGATAGGAGTGATCCCAGGGGCACCTGACCAGCAGCCTGCTCAGGTCAAACAATTGACACTGATGATGTCATAGACGTGCGCCTCCCGGGGTCGTTCCCATAGCAGCCCAGTATAACCAACAAAATAATACATATACAGGGAGTGCAGAATTATTAGGCAAGTTGTATTTTTGAGGATTAATTTTATTATTGAACAACAACCATGTTCTCAATGAACCCAAAAAACTCATTAATATCAAAGCTGAATAGTTTTGGAAGTAGTTTTTAGTTTGTTTTTAGTTATAGCTATTTCAGGGGGATATCTGTGTGTGCAGGTGACTATTACTGTGCATAATTATTAGGCAACTTAACAAAAAACAAATGTATACCCATTTCAATTATTTATTTTTACCAGTGAAACCAATATAACATCTCAACATTCATAAATATACATTTCTGACATTCAAAAACAAAACAAAAACAAATCAGTGACCAATATAGCCACCTTTCTTTGCAAGGACACTCAAAAGCCTGCCATCCATGGATTCTGTCAGTGTTTTGATCTATTCACCATCAACATTGCGTGCAGCAGCAACCACAGCCTCCCAGACACTGTTCAGAGAGGTGTACTGTTTTCCCTCCTTGTAAATCTCACATTTGATGATGGACCACAGGTTCTCAATGGGGTTCAGATCAGGTGAACAAGGAGGCCATGTCATTAGATTTTCTTATTTTATACCCTTTCTTGCCAGCCACGCTGTGGAGTACTTGGACGCGTGTGATGGAGCATTGTCCTGCATGAAAATCATGTTTTTCTTGAAGGATGCAGACTTCTTCCTGTACCACTGCTTGAAGAAGGTGTCTTCCAGAAACTGGCAGTAGGACTGGGAGTTGAGCTTGACTCCTTCCTCAACCCGAAAAGGCCCCACAAGCTCATCTTTGATGATACCAGCCCAAACCAGTACTCCACCTCCACCTTGCTGGCGTCTGAGTCGGACTGGAGCTCTCTGCCCTTTACCAATCCAGCCACGGGCCCATCCATCTGGCCCATCAAGACTCACTCATTTCATCAGTCCATAAAACCTTAGAAAAATCAGTCTTGAGATATTTCTTGGCCCAGTCTTGACGTTTCAGCTTGTGTGTCTTGTTCAGTGGTGGTCGTCTTTCAGCCTTTCTTATCTTGGCCATGTCTCTGAGTATTACACACCTTGTGCTTTTGGGCACTCCAGTGATGTTGCAGCTCTGAAATATGGCCAAACTGGTGGCAAGTGGCATCTTGTCAGCTGCACGCTTGACTTTTCTCAGTTCATGGGCAGTTATTTTGCGCCTTGGGTTTTCCACACGCTTCTTGCTACCCTGTTGACTATTTTGAATGAAACGCTTGATTGTTCGATGATCACGCTTCAGAAGCTTTGCAATTTTAAGAGTGCTGCATCCCTCTGCAAGATATCTCACTATTTTTGACTTTTCTGAGCCTGTCAAGTCCTTCTTTTGACCCATTTTGCCAAAGGAAAGGAAGTTGCCTAATAATTATGCACACCTGATATAGGGTGTTGATGTCATTAGACCACACCCCTTCTCATTACAGAGATGCACATCACCTAATATGCTTAATTGGTAGTAGGCTTTCGAGCCTATACAGCTTGTAGTAAGACAACATGCATAAAGAGGATGATGTGGTCAAAATACTAATTTGCCTAATAATTCTGCACTCCCTGTACATATAACTAAAAACATAGCCTGCATACAGGAATAAATTATAAATGTTGAAGAAAGACCTATACACCCCATCAGGGGCCATTTAGATACAGAGAAAATCCATAGAGAACACGTTAGAGATAGACAGCAGGCAGAACTAATCGAAAAGCGATCAAACTGCAATTAGCCTGTAGCAACCTATTAAGATATAAATATACAAACTGTACTACCTAAGGAATAGGTAATGCATAAAAAAGACCTGTAACTGATACTACAAATACAAAAATAAAATGCAGGCATGAGCAATCAAACCTGCAGAGATTCCAATCTAACTACAGGGAGCAAAGTACCAACAAACAGCAATTGAAAGCATAATTGTACCAAGAGTAATGTATCACTCCTAATCCTTAGATATCATTATACAGGTAAAAAGAGTAGTAAAGGATAAATGTCAGAACTTCTTAGTCAAAAAAGGGAGAAAACATGAAAAGACGATGCCAGATAAAGGGTGATTAAATATCCACCAACTAAACCTATGGGGAAAAGAATGTAATGCACAATAACAAGAAGATACAAGTATAGCCACTAAGAGCTGCAGTGATCTAAAGAGAAGAGGGTACCAAGAATGACTGGCGTACTCCCAGTCTAGTCTAACATGAACACATAAATTAAATACATAAATAACTCAAACATTCAAGCAGCAGAGCAAAGAACCAATGCATCCCCGAATCTATATAGACCGGCATACATCACATAATATATACAGAATACAAAATAATACAAGCGAGGGACATAAAGCAAAGGTCCTCAACAAAATCACATTGTTATAGATATATAGTAATAATCCTATTGGCACTGGGTGGAATGGGTAATTGAGAAGCCTATCCCCCAGGGTCTCTTAACCCTAAACCCGTCCGCCATCAGACAGATAACATGAATCATCCTAAAGAATTTTTTTGTTTTTTTAGTAAGGAGCACAAAATGCATTAGAGCCTTAGGCTGAAATTAAGAATGGCTGAGATGCCTATCCCCCAGGGTGGGTTACCTCCAAGCCCTTAATAGTCGCCAATAAGTGCCAACAACTTGCTAAATAAGTGAATAGCAAAGCAGTATAATGGGAAGGATATTAGAGATGCCTATCCCCCTGGGTGGGCTTTCTCGTTCCCCTATCAACCAAAACCACGATACCAATATTTACAAAAATACTTCCAATGAGTATTTTTCATTCAAACCAAATGGCTGAACGGTGTGTAGAGTCCTAATCCAGTAAAGTTCACTCTGCAATAACAGCTTACTGCGGTCTCCACCTCTGCGCAAAGGTGGAACATGGTCCATGGCCATCAGTTTCAGGTTGGGCAACGAGTGTCCCTTCTCAAGAAAATGTTTTGCCACGGGTTGCTCAGATTTGTTGTCCCTATAAGCAGTCTGTATACTGGATCTGTGGTTACGGACTCGTTCACGTAAGGGTAAATCTGTTTTGCACTGCCCAAGGAAGCAGCTTTAGCAGCCATATAAGGAGTGGCCAGTGGAGGCATCTCTCGGCTGTAATGTAAACACTGATTTTTCTCTGAAAAGCCTGAAGGTACTGATTCTACTCACCAGAACAAATACAATAAGCTGTAGTTATTCTGATGACTTTAGCAGGGCTTGACAATTCTGTTTAGAATCTAGGAGCCAGCCAGAAAAAGTGAATTAAAAGCCAGTTTTTTTTTATTCTTTATTTTTGTTGTGCAGGCAGTTACAGGGTATCAACAAATGCCACAACAGCGTAATTCAAGATTTGCAAAAGTTAGGCAGTGGCATGTAAATCAATCTCTCCCTCCTAAACGGTTATATTTTTCAGAGTAAGGTTAGGTAGTTGATGCTTAACAATGCTAGATTAGCAATGCTAGTGTAGTTATAGTGTGATAGCATGTTTTACAGTGTAGCAGTAACTGGTTAGTGTGTGGTACATAGGATATGCTGTATGTAGGTATGCTAGAAGGCATTAGATAAGGGATAAACATGTAGAGTAACATTGCTGTGCTATCTAAACATAAGAATGTTCTGCTGTGTCAAGGGTTAACTAGGTATGGAACCACGGAGAACAAGTTGTATCAGAAATGGCATTACTATAATAGGTTAGTGTTGGCATGGGAGCATGGTCAGCGTGGGACATGCATTAGGTATCTGAGTCTGGGTATTTAGCTGTTGTGAGAGCTAGGGACAGTCCAGGCTAAAAATACCCTTGTGAGGCAGTTGGTGGGTGCTTCTGCCTATACCCAGCGCTGGTAAGACCCGGTTGCTGTCGGTACGAGTCCCTCCTTTGTAGCCCCTGGGCTTGGTGTCTCTGCGTCAGGAGTCGGCTCCGGTAGTGCTCTGTGGGGTGTGCAGCCGCACAGCCACTTGTGTTGCAGGGTTGGCTCTAGAGAGTTGAGTCATGCTGCGCTGGATGCCGAGATTTTGGTCGGGTGAGATACTTTTGTGCGTCGCATGTTTTGTAATCTCTGGTTTTGTTTGGTTGCGAGTGGGAGCGTGCGCCCGAAAAACGTGGCGCCATTTCCCGTTTTGAGGCCCTCTGGCATCTGCGTTGCCTGACAGCCTTCTTGAAAGCTCGAGGTACATGCCTGTAGTAGCTGTGTCGCGCTGCTGGTCGGACCCACGAGGCCACCGTTTTGTCTGCTTGGCGGTAGGTTGCTCCTCGGCTGTGCAGTGCCTCCCTGAGGCTTGCGCAGAGCCGGTCAAAAGTCCCCAGAGGGAACGTGGGTGCGGATGCTCCGCTCTTAAGTCTATGCTGGGTGGCCATTTTGGCTGTGCCCTGAGGGCCTGGTGCCCCAATATGTCGTGTAGCTGGCATGCCTGCTCTCCATTCTGGTCGATATGTCTAGTGGGAACCAGGATATCCCCCACCGGTCCGGTGGGCGGTAGGGGTGTAGGCTGAAATGTAGTCGTTTGAGGGCTCCTGCGCCAAGGAGAACGGCCGCCTCCCCCCGGCTCTAGCCCAAGTAGGCCACATGTGGGTCCCTGCGCTCCCGGCCCTGACTGGCTCCGGGGTGGTGTTGTTTGGTTCAGTAGGGCACCCCGACGTGGGTGGTGCCCCCCTCAGATGACCTTGGGCTATATAGCCGCCGTTTTCGCCCCGGATTCTGCCAGCTAGGCAGGAGCTCGTGCCAGACACGTCTCGGAGCCAGCTTTTTTTACTAACTAATTTTAAGTTTAATTTTCAATGAGAGAAATGAAATTCCAAGGGACACTATAGACACCTGAACCATTACACCGTAATGTAATTTTTCTGGTGTCTATAGCCTGTACCTGCAGCCCTTTCAATGTAAACAGAGAAATGGCAGTGTTTACATTGCTGCCTAGTAAGTCACTCAGATGGCCACTAGAGAATCCTTGGTTCAGCATCTCCACGCGCTAAAAGTTCCCTATAGAGATGCATTGATTCAGTGCATCTCCATGAGGAGATGCCAATTGGCACATTGTTTTGTTGCGCATGCGAATTATTCTCCCTTAGCTGAGATCATTATGACTGACCAACCACTGCCATGGTGAAACGGGCACAGCATGTAGGGGGGGAGTGAGTGAAAACAACTTTCTCATGTGATTGGAGGGGCAGGTACCTAAACAGACGCAGACTCACACAGACATTTTCTCCCACACACAAACTGAGGTTTTTATTTTTCTTGCAATCCACTCAGCCACTCTAATTTTGGAAGAGCTGAGTGGATCTTTCCTTGGGGTCCAGTGGGGCTCCTCTCCTATTGTGCCTGCCTGCCGCTCCCTCGCGCTCTCTGTAGTGATGCCAGGGCCGGAGCTACGTCATATTCTGGCTCCCGGCATCATTAAACAGCATGCGAGGGAGCAGAGAGGAGCTGCAGGTAGATTACTGCTCCCTCGCACGCTTCCTACAATGCACCCGTGGTTGGCCAGTTCCCACGCTCCTTAACCCCTTAGGGACACATGACATGTGTGACATGTCATGATTCCCTTTTATTCCAGAAGTTTGGTCCTTAAGGGGTTAAAGGGCTGACATCCTGTGCGCCAGGGCGAAATTTCTAATCGCTATAGCGACCTGGCAATGGGATTTGTTGAACCCTGGACTTTAGTGTCCCTTTAAGCCATCAACTCTGTGATTGAGCTAAAAAAAAAAATAATGCTTGCCAGCACATTGCTATAAGAAAAGTCTCTTTGATACACATTTGTCTTAATGTCTCACACATCAGTGCTCACCTTGAAATCGTGACTAGAAAGCTGTAGTTCCCAACTACCGTGTTTTGCTTTTCTATGTTTGCAGTTCACTTTCAATTCTCAATTTGGTAGATAACTGCTAGAATATATTGTGTAAGACCAGGGAAAAAATGTTTTGTTTTTTTTTGTTTTTTTGGGAATCTCTGATTTTATTTTCTGAGGTTTTATAGATTGATAAAACATGAGGGTTTTCTTTGTGTGTGTGTGTGTAGATTTGTAATGGATTTTTCTCATTTGTTTTCTTTAGGTGATTCATGGCTGGGGACGTGGAAGGCTATTCCTCTTCAATTCATGATAGCAGTGTCTCTGCTGGTTTCAGAGCACTGTATGAAGAGGGCCTCTTGGTTGATGTCACCCTTGTGATAGAGGATCACCAGTTCCAAGCTCACAAGGCTCTGCTGGCTACTCAGAGCGACTACTTCCGCATCATGTTTACAGCTGATATGAGGGAACGTGACCAGGATAAAATCTACCTAAAAGGATTGACGGCAACAGGTTTCAGCCATGTCCTTCAGTTCATGTACTACGGGAATATTGATCTTAGTATGGCTACTGTCCATGAGATCCTGCAAGCAGCCATGTATGTGCAGCTCACTGAGGTGGTAAAATTCTGCTGCTCTTTCCTCATGGCCAAAATATGCTTGGAGAACTGCGCAGAGATCATGAGGTTGTTGGATGATTTCAGTGTGGATGTAGAAGGCGTTCGAGAGAAGCTAGATTCCTTCCTGCTGGAGAATTTTGTGCCTCTTATGTCCAGGCCTGAATTTTTGTCCTACCTAAGCTTTGAGAAGCTAAAAAGCTATTTGGACAGTGACCGTCTGAGCCGATTCCCTGAGATAGAGCTATATGAAGCAGTTCAGGCCTGGTTGCGGCACGATAGAAGGCGATGGAGGCACACTGATTCCATCATTCAAAACATCAGGTTTTGTTTGATGACCCCATCAAGTGTCTATGAGAAGGTTGGTGAGTTTGAAAGCACTAGACAGGATCCAAAATTTAGCTAGGGCATCACTACACCAATAGGTAAGATTTCTAGACTTGCTAGACATAAAAAAAGCCCTAAAGAATGGGAGCCTAGAAGAGCTGATCTACCAATAACCTTATATTTGTAACTAAACATGGTGTGGGCTTCATTACTTTTATATCGTTACTGTAATGACCGGAAGAGGACCAGTCACAGCAGCATGTGACAAATCAATGACCCCTCAATGTCTTTCTAAAACATTTTAGTGGGAGGTTTTTTTTTTCTTCTTTAAATAGCACCTTTATTTGCCTTGTGTTTGTTATGCCAAGTGCAATTTACATATACCTATACCTAAAGTAAAATACTGTTACAGTTGTTGCTTCCGTTTTGTTTTTTTTATTGACCGTAGATGGGCCGTTTTCGGCCAGTGGTGTGCCTTTTTACAAACCTGCTGAATGATAATCTAAAATTGGCAGGTCTCCTTTAGCAGCAGAAAAGCTATGCATGAATTGGTGGTCCTACTAATTATCCCTGTTTTTCCCAACTTTAAAAAAAAAATAATCATGTTTAAATTGTTTCCCATTGTTAGTGGTCTGCCTCAAGGTACAATTTCTTGAATCCTTGACCCTTTAACATATATATATATATATATATATATAATATACACACATACACACATACACACACACATTCTCTATGTGAACCCTTGTAAATTCTTATTCAAAGATCAAAATAGCTGACTGGAAACATGCTCTGTCAGCTGTGCTTTTATTTTTTTTGAAAAGTGACACTAAGCAGCATAACTACTACAGTTTATTGTAATGGTTATGGGTTACAGTTCCTCCATTTTCCTCAAAACTGTTGCTCAGATAATGCAGTAATGTTGCTTGCACATTATCCTTCCAAATCTGTCCAAGTGCGTAATGCTGGATTTTCTTTTTAATATCCCTTTTTTCTTAAAATATATTTAAAGAATTATTGAATGAATAAAACAACTTTTTAAGAACAAAAGATCATTTTCAGTGTGTCTTTTCCTCCCGGAATTCTCTGCACTATGATTGAGTGCCTGTGACATACATTGTCAGTCATACTTCAGCCAGTCATTGGTCGCCATGGAACCAGTGGGAAAGCACTGTAAAGGTGTGCATGAGTGTCCACGCGAGGGAAAGTGCTCCATGTGAGATTCCCTCTCAGGGTAAACCTCTGAGATTAAAGAGACAAAATGTATTACATGACCCCATTAGGGAGCATGTATGTGTATAATTTCTACATTGTGCACTACACAGATTAAAAGAGAACCATAAGCACTACAACAACTCCAGTGGACTGTAGTCTTTAAAGGAACACTATAGTCACCTAAACAACTTTAGCTAAATTAAGCCGGTTTAGTGTATAGATCATGCTGCTCAGGTTTCACTGCTCAATTCACTGCCATTTAGGAGTTAAATCACTTTTTCGGTTTATGCAGTCCTTGTCATACCTCCCCTGGCTCTGATTGACACAGACTGCATTAACAAAAACTGGTTTCACTTTCAGTCAGATGTAATTTGCCTTAAACAATTGTATCTTTCTCTGTAAATTGAACTTTACTCACATACAGCAGGGTCTAGCAAGCTATTAACATAGCAGGGGATAAGAAAATCTAAAGTAAACATAACATGCAATAAAGGAAGGATAAATTGTAGATGAATCTTTACAGGAAGTGTTAATGGAAGGCTGTGCAAGTCACATGCAGGGAGGTGTGACTAGGGTTCATAAACAAAGTGATTTAACTCCTAAATGGCAGAGAATTGAGCAGTGAGACTGCAGGGACATGATCCATGGGGGGAGGGGGGCGGTAGTGTTGGTCTCTGGAGTGTCCCTTGAAGTGAATGAGGATTTTATTTATGCATTGGGGTCAGTACTAAAAAACTGAATATCTGCAAGCTAAGTTACAAATATAACCTTATAAAAACAATAACACAAATGCCAAGAGTCCGTTCAAACAGACTAGAGGATCTTTGTTAAAGGGTCACTCTAGCGCCACTGTGGCCACTTCATCTCATTTAGGTGCTTAGTGTCTGGAGTCCTCTGCTGATATACCTCTGTTCACTGTTAATTATTTTTTGACTGATTTAATGCTAATTGAGAAGCCCCCAGCAGCCTGCCCCTTCTGTACCGTTTGGGCAAATGAGTGTCAGTTGACCATCCTCCAACAGGGTCCATTATTGCTATGGCTAAAAAGAGTGCAATATCTGCCTTGGCCATACTATTGGGGGCAAGGCTGCTGGCAGCCTAAGACCCTTTTTTTTTTTTTTTTTAGTGGTAAACAATTGGTAAATCGTTTAAAACTCCGTTGCGGGATGGTGCCAGAAGGCTACAAGTGCCATAATTCAATGACATGGTTACAGTGCCTAAAATTTCATTTTAAGGACTACAGTACACTGTGAAGGAGAGAACCCAAGCTGTAAAATTTCAATGAGTAGTTTATGGTGCCGTGAGTTTTCTTTTCTTCCTTCATCTAATGTAGCTATATATTCTCTACCCTTCCCACTTTTTGTAAGCGTACTCTGCTGCATTAGGTAAGGATATCAGGGTCTGAGACATCATGTAAGGTAAGGGCTGCTGTAATGCTACAGATAAGGAGGGGTAGATAAATACAGTTGGAAATTGAAATCTTTGCCTTTAACAAGATATATAAATTACACAGAACATGACTATATACTTTTAAATATTAGGTAGTAATGCATGTAGCACAGGTTGACAAATCAAATGCACGAAATAATACAACGAATAATACACCTTATTGAAAGTTGCCACATCAAGTCCTTTACAGGAATACCAATAATAATGTTAAAGCATTTTCTCACCAATATGCTGTTTTGGGAAAATGTTGCACCATAAGCCTGCCTCCTTAGTTTCACCCGTATGGGAATAAAATAATTAAAAATAATCTTCCTTCCATATCCTTACACAGCAGCTCAGCCACTGAGAGCACTGAATGAGCAGAACTGCTGGAAGCCAAGCAGCCTGGATTAGAAAAAAAATATTGGTTGTGCATCGGCTTATCCCTTGTAATACACCAGCAGCCCTTATTAAAATACTTCATTTACAACCAAGCTGTGGACAGTGTGAGAAACCGTAAGTATGCGTACATGTTTTCTTCTAATCCAGGCTGGTTGTCTTTCAGTAGTTAAACTCACTCAATGCTGTCAGTTCCTGAGTGGTGTGTGTGTGTGTGTGTCCCTCACACTTGTGATTTTTATTTTTTTTATATTTTTTCACAAGCTACAAAGGTTTAACTATGTAGAAATACAGAAAACTGACATCAAAACCTGCAAAGTGGGGCTTGTCCCTGGTGTTTGGTTACGTTCTATCTCTTAGGAGCACTAACCTAAGTTGTAATTTATCTGTATCATTAATAATGTCGTTTGGGAAAACTACCAGCAATACAGGCAGACTGCTGAAGTTATAACCCACAGGAATGGTACTTTCTGTTTACAGTGATGTCAACACACTTTTTCATTTAGGTGGTATCTGCTGTCAGGCATGTTATTTTAACATTGGGAGTGCAGGGTACTGGCAAATTCATAAAAGCAATGCAGTTTATGGTTATTTTAAGTGGGTTTGGTGTTAAAAAGGAGGAGAGGTGTATATGTACGTATGTGTGTGTTTATAATCTATAGATTTATATCCACAGTAGGTATGCACTATTGGTTTTCAGCAATTTGTAAACGGCCACAATAGTCACCAAAATAACGTTGGCTTAATGAAGTAGTTTTTGTGTACAGATCATGTCTCTGAAGTCTCGCTGCTCAATTCTCTGCCATTTAGGAGTAAAATCAATTTTGTTTCTGTAATGCAGCCCTAGCTACACCTCCCCTGCCTGATACTGGCACATCCTGCATGAAAACAAAATGGTTTCATTTTTAATCAGATGTAACTTACTTCAAAATGTTTTAATGCTCTGTCAGTTGACCTTTAATTGCACACAAGAGGCTCCTACAGGGTCTAGCAAGCTATTAAAAGAGCAGGAGATAAGAAATTCTAAATTAAGCAGAATTTACAATAAAGGAAGTCTAAACATTAGATGACTCTTTACAGGAAGTGTTTAGAAAGGCTGTGTAAGTCACAGGACTGAATAAACAAAGTTATTTAACTCTTAAATGGCAGAGAATTGAGACTGGCTGGGCATGAACTACACACAAACTGCATCATTAAGATAATGTTTTCTTGGTGGCCATAGTGGCCCTTTAAACTGAAACATTGAGATTGTGTAGGTGGTGCTTCGCTTGCTTCAGGTACTAACATTTGGCACAGTACTGTGTGAATAAAACTAAAACGCAATAAAGTAGTTTGTATGTTGTGACATCTACTCCTGGTGTATTATGTAGGGGGGTGTAATACTGTCAGTGATCAGGAGGTAAACGCATGTAACTTTCTAGCACAAGGCAGGCTGTGATAAACCAATTTATATTTCCACACCATCTGTAGTATTTTCTTCCCTGGGCAAATCTACATAGTGAAGGCCTTGCTGGAAAATCAATTTTATATGAGGTTACCTAGGTTTTATTGACTAAACTGGATTCATACCATCTCAGGAAATATTTTGACTGGTGAAAGTTTTATAATCTCTTTTTATGATAGATCTCGCAAACTTGTTAGATTCATTAATTTGCCTTTTTTCACTTATATTTTGCTACTTTTTTGTTTTTTCTGTTACTTCAGAATACACTTATTGAATCTGAGTCTTCCCACCCTATCTTCACAGGTGAAAACATCTGAGTTTTATCGATACTCCCGTCAGTTGAGGCATGAAGTTGAGCTGGCATTAAACTACTTTCATAATGTCAGCGAGCAACCTTTGATGGAGATGAAATCAAACCACATTCGTTCACCTAAACCTCAGACTGCAGTATTTAGAGGCATGATCGGACACAGCATGGTCAACAGCAAGATCCTTCTTTTACACAAACCGCGAGTTTGGTGGGAACTAGAAGGTCCTCTGGTACCGCTTCGTCCCGACTGCCTTGCAATTGTCAACAACTTTGTCTTCTTGCTTGGAGGAGAGGAGCTTGGTCCTGATGGAGAATTTCATGCCTCATCAAAAGTATTTAGATATGATCCACGGCAAAACAGCTGGATGAGATTATCCGACATGTCTGTGCCACGCTCAGAGTTTGCTGTGGGGGTCATTGGCAGATATATATATGCTGTGGCCGGGAGGACGCGAGATGAAACCTTTTACTCAACCGAGCGCTATGATATAATCGAAAACAAATGGGAATTTGTTGATCCATATCCTGTTAATAAGTATGGACACGAAGGAACTGTTCTCAACAATAAGTTGTTTATCACTGGAGGGATTACATCTTCTTCTACGTCCAAACAAGTATGTGTTTTTGACCCAAGTAAAGAGGGGACAGTGGAGCAGAGGACCAGGAGAACACAGGTGCTTACAAACTGCTGGGAAAACAAGTGCAAAATGAATTATGCCAGATGTTTTCATAAAATGATTTCCTACAATGGGAAATTGTATGTGTTTGGAGGTGTTTGCGTTATCTTAAGAGCTTCTTTTGAATCGCAAGGCTGTCCTTCTACAGAAGTTTACGATCCTGATATGGATCAATGGACAATTTTGGCCTCCATGCCAATTGGGAGGAGTGGTCATGGAGTAGCTGTCCTGGACAAACAAATCATGGTGCTTGGTGGTCTTTGTTATAATGGTCACTACAGTGACTCCATCTTAACATTTGATCCAGAGGAGAACAAATGGAAAGAGGACGAATATCCTAGAATGCCTTGCAAGCTGGATGGCTTACAAGTATGCAGTCTGCATTTTCCAGAATATGTTTTAGAGCACATGAAACGTTGCACCTAATTGTAACTCTTGATCTTAGGTCTTTGTTTTTGTTTTGTTTTTTTATACAGCTTTTTTATGTCTTAATTGAAATATGTTGCTACCTACTCTGTTTTGTGTAAAGTTATGAATTGCTTTCAGAGGAATAGATTGCAATCTAAAACATTTCATTCAAGAAAAATTTAGCTATAAAAATGAAATGTTGCCGAATGTGTGTGAGAGAATCTAGTATGATTTTATATATATTTTTTTTCTATTTATTTTGTTTTGTACACTGCTTTTTAAAACCTTCATTATTTTTTTTATTTATTTTTTATCTGCATCCAACTTTAATTTTTATTTTTTTTCGACAGTCTGTTGTGATAGTAATATCAAAAGGTAAATCTTACCAAGTCCGACAATTATATGCACAACATTTTAGGGTTGTGTATCACTTATTTAACATGTTTTAGTGGCAGTAGTTTCTGTAACCTTGGTCTCAAACCCAGCAGTTATCCAGGTTAGGGATTGTCTAATCCTAGTCCAGTAATTATATTGAAAAACCTTTTATGATTGGTTCACGATGACCTGTTTGGGGACCACTGGCTATGGAAAATACGTGCGCTAGACATTGGAGTGAAATATTTGGCAGCATGTTGCTTCATTACAAAACCTAAAGATTGTCAAGTACACTAAAATTAGAACTTCCTGAAATTAATTGGTGTTGTACAAAATCTTGAATGAGGCATCTGTATGTGTGAGGGAAAGGGCTTGACTTAGCAGGGCAAATTGTACAAAATATTAAAGAGTTTTTAAACACTGAACCAGTCCATTAATAGAAATCTGTTATATGTATAAATTAGGCTTATGTTAAAGTAAATTGTTTTATTGTCCTAAATAATGCCATTTTGGAGATACATTTTATGAACTATTACTATGCATTATTTGCTGCTGTTACACATCTTTTGTTTAAGACATAATTGTATTATTGTCCAAGACTTGCATGCTCTTAAATATAGGCCATGTTAACTGGAATGCAGGGCTTCCTCCCCCCTCCCCTTCATTATTTTTTGTTCCTTCTTGGGTGTACATGTAATGAGCTTACCTGGAAACTTGCTGGATCTCTCCTGCAGACTCTGGATGTAGCTTGTAATGTCTCTGTAGTAGTGTGGGAGTCTCCTGATGGGTTATATTAACATTTAGCTCCTAACATCACTCCCCAATACATGAGCTGGGTTGTAAACACGAGAATTTTATATATAGGCCAAGGTTTGTGGCTATCTCTACGTTGGGGCAGGTGGATGAGTTAAAATATTGAAACTGATTATTTCACTAGTTTACACAAGGATTTGTGACCTGTAAATTGATTACTGCTATGAAGTGAATATACTTTTTTTTTGTGTAATGGTCTTATAAACTGTTATGACCCAAACCATCCTAAGTGGAAGGATAGATCTACAGGCCATTGGATCCACAAAGTTCCCAGGTACAGTGTTAATTGGCTTTACTTTCCTTGACAATCAGCTTGAATATATATCTAGCGTTATGGGAAGATAAGAAAAACGTATGCCCCAAACATTTTTTAAGATTTCAAGCAGAAAAAACAATAAATCTTTTTCACAAGCATATTCTTGAAAAGTATGGTTTCTTGAACTTGCTAATTGTTTCTTACCCACTAGGAATGAAAAGTGATAACCACAGTGTAGTAGGCAAGAGTTGAGATAACGATTCTACATAACGGTAAAGCAGCATAGTAAGGAGTAGTGTCTCTGAGCCAGCCTCAGCACAAATCCATCCATAACTTGCTTATGCTTCTGGGGTAGCAATATTGCCTCTGTTGCTCTCCTTAGAGCCAAGTCAATGCAATATTAGTCACATGCTCATACACAATTAACATAAACAATCTATCAATAAGGTGAAAGGGCTAGTCTACCTTTCCCATTGTGAGTGGCTTGGTGGAGAAGGGGGTTCCAGCAGTCTTTGAAGCAGATCTACCAGCTGCATCAAAGACTTTGCCAGAGGAAATATCACTGTGACGGACCGCCTGGCACTCCGACTGGGTGCCTCCGCCAATAGATGCTTCCTAGCTGAGTACCATAAGCACAGCAGCCCCTTAGCTGCTGCCGCAGCTTGGCTGGGGTCTCGACGACCAAACTCCTGGATCCTGCTCCCAATGGGAAGGCCTCTCCTCCAAGAGCTTATAGTAGGTATAGCAGTGTAGCTCTTACAAGAGCTAGTGATTATTGCAATCCAAAGAACAATCCCAGGAGCAGAGATTATAGCTGTTCCCTACAGTCATGAGACGAGGCTGCGTGTTGAGGGTGAAGTGAACTGATTTTAATGGGACCACACTTGGCCTTTTATGACAATCACCATGCAAGGGGTATTCCCACCTGCACCCGATTGAAGACTGAATTACAAAGTCACAGTCCAATGACAACAGTGTTACAATACATGACACTCCTACATAAATGGATAATACCTTGCCTGGGCAATAATTGGATCAGGAACTGTACCAATCTAATCCAATTATCTCCAATTACAGTAAAAACACACTTTTTTCCCAAACCTCACACGAGTACCCAAAAAACATATAAAACCCGCAAGTTACATCCCCTGATAGCCCTGATCTGGGTGACCCAACATATCCAAAAATCACCCAGATGAGTTTAGGGTTTCAGGAATTTCCTGGAAGTCCTTTATTTGACTGACCTCAGGCATGGTCCCATGCCCAAAACCGTTCCAGAGAATCAGGACTTGCGGTCGGTCTAGTTCAGTAGTTTGTAAAACGAACAAACTACCGAACAGAGTCAGTAGTCTTACCCTGGAGCTTGTTCCCCTCATCCAGATGAATGCTTTCACCAAACAGTGCCCTTCTAAGTTGTATAGAATCAAACACAGGTGATGCTGGAAGTCCAGTGGTGTTCGGGAGTTTCTTTGTCCGATTTTTAGTTCCATGAGAATCATGCCCAAACAATGCTGCGTTCAGGCTAACAAGATGGCCGCCACCTCGTGGTTGTCCATAGGAATTGCGGCTACCCAGACGAGCAATTAGAACACTGCGGTGAGAAACATTCCAAGTTGTTAATAGGTGTTAACAAGCTCCAAGGGGGTCTCTGGTTTGTGCGGTTGTTCGGTAACTGAACCATATAATCCCAATTGCACGAACAGAGTATTTTTAATGTATTTTAGCCAGGTCTATTGCAGGGGCCATAGTCCTGGGGCAAGAGGCTGGCAAGCAGACCCCTCCAAGAACCAGTGACGAGGTTCTGTTTGCCACATTCGCCCTGTGTAGGGTCGACCGTGAGAGACTGTTGCTATTCTTGCTCGCTAAAAGAGTAAGTTGATTTGTAGACGGTTGAGTCCTCCAAATCCTCTTCCGCACCAATTTAAGATCTATAATTTGTATGTTTGTGAACACACTGAACCACAAAGGAATTTTAACAACCAAATGCTAGATAATCAAGCCGAATAAAACCCAGACAAATGAACAAAAGTGAATTCTGGTTTTGATTATGCTCCATATAGTGACTTGTTTAAAACATTCCAGTTGAGCATGCAATATCATCAGCCAGAACCTGCAGCTCACTTTATTATTTGGGCGTATTGGGCGGCTCGCGCTGTTGTTAGTGATCTGAGGATATGTCAGAGGCCGCAGTGTGGAGGCTTTCTGCAGACGCCGTCTTGGCCGTACCTGTCTTTGGAGCAGCGCTCCGATGTCCTGGTGCTTGGCCGGAGTGTTCATCTTCTGGGAGTGACGTCCCATGTGTACGAAGGGCTCCGGGTGTGTTTGGCTGAGTGAGTCGGGCTCTGTGGCCGCATATGCATGTCCGAGGAACGTCTCCAGATCCGTAAGGGTCTGCGTGGTGTAGGCCCTGGGTTGTGGATTGTGCAGGTAAATTAAAATATTTGAAAAAACAGGGTTTATAGGCGCTCACTATACCGTAAGATAACAATGGGGGCTGCTGTATACAATACAAGGATTCCCAAACCTTGTGTATTGGTGAAACAGAAAATATAGGATATGGCGTATACTGCGCCCAAATATTCTACGTACATACACCTCTGCGAGGAAAAGTTGGTAAAATACCTCGGAATAATAAAACAGAAAAAAATAATAGTGCAATACAGTATATAACAGTGCAAATATTTGTGCTAGGTAACACTAGGAAAAACACTCACATACAGTAGAGCTATATAAGAGCTCTACTTTTTTCAGCGTGGACGGTATAATCCCCGTCTAAGGATGTAAGGTGGTGAAGATGGTACTGGTCCTCCAAATGCACAATGGGGATAAAAGAGAAAGAGACGCTCTGATAGTGTAGTAAGTACTATAAAATCAGGGTGATAAGAAAGTAATGTACTTACAATTTTTAGAGCAAGACTTGCTCTAGTTATCACAGCATGGGTGGTACTATCCCCACCTAAGGATATGATGGCACCAGGTAGTTGAACAGGACATAGAGGAATAATATATAAAATAATAAAAGAATAAATGTCTAAAAGTATAAAATGGACTATTTATTATCAAATATCACATATAAAAGTATAGGTACAAATGTCCAAAGTATGAGGGGGTCCCACTTGACGCGTTTCGCCTCTCCAGAGGCTTTATCAAAAGTGTGGGGTGGTTTCCTCGCTGTCCTGTATAAATATGGGTGAGTTGATTGCAGAACGCTACCTGGTGGGTCTTTCTTCCGGTCTCGTGGTGCGTACCGGAAGTGATGTAGTCCATAGATGCTGGCTTTGATTTGCGTTCCATTGTGGACCGCACGCGTCACAACCGGAAGTGACGCGGGTGGTCAGAGTCTTTGCGATCACATGACTTCTGTTTGGAACGCACGCAACGAAAAAAGGGCGTGCGTTGCGTTCCAAGGGTAAAAAGACCTATATCTCCCACATATAAACATAGGGGGATAATAGAGAAAAACGGAATCAGTATAAATATGTTAACCTGTGGCATACTTTAACATAAAAACAATATGGAGCATATTCAAAAAACATGGTCTAGGGAGAATCATGTATAAACATACCACTTTGCTCAGATATCTATTGGATAAAATTATATAAATAAGTGGTAAATATAATGGGGTTATTAGCAATAGAATCTGGCATTTTTAACATATATCCATAATCAAAAGGACAATATAGCAGCGTATATACAGTGCAAATGGATATGTTGTAATAAGAGCGGTGGAGACCCTGGAGTGCATTCCGTTTACTTGGATACATATACATACAATATATATATATATATATATATATATATATATATATACACACACCTCACAAAAATAAAGGGAACACAAAAATAACATCCTAGATCTGAATGAATTAAATATTCTTCTGAAATATTTTCTTCTTTATGTAGTTGAATGTGCTGACAACACAATCACACACAATGTAAAAAATGGAAATCAAAGTTTTCAACCCATGGAGGTCTGGATTTGGAGTCACACTCAAAATTAAAGTGGAAAAACACACTACAGGCTGAACCAACTTTGATGTAATGTCCTTAAAACAAGTCAAAATGAGGTTCAGTAGTGTGTGTGGCCTCCACGTGCCTGTATGACCTCCCTACAACACCTGTGAATGCTCCGGATGAGGTGGCGGATGGTGTCCTGAGGGATCTCCTCCCATACCTGGACTAAAGCATCTGCCAACTCCTGGACAGTCTGTGGTGCAACGTGATGTTGGTGGATGGAGCGAGACATGGTGTCCCAGATGTGGATTCAGGTCTGGGGAACGGGCGGGCCAGTCCATAGCATCAATGCCTTTGTCTTGCATGAACTGCTGACACACTCCAGCCCCATGAGGTCTAACATTGTCTTGCATTAGGAGGAACCCAAGGCCAACCGCACCAGCATATGGTCTCACAAGGGGGTCTGAGGATGTCATCTCGGTACCTAATGGCAGTTAGGCTACCTCTGGCGAGCACATGGAGGGCTGTGCGGCCCCCCAAAGAAATGCCACCCCACACCATTACTGACCCACTGCCAAACCGGTCATGCTGGAGGATGTTGCAGGCAGCAAAATGCTCTCCACGGCATCTCCAGACTTTCACGTCGGTCACATGTGCTCAATGTGAACCTGCTTTCATCTGTGAAGAGCACAGGGCGCCAGTGGTGAATTTGACAATCTTGGTGTTCTCTGGCAAATGCCAAACGTCCTGCACGGTGTTGGGCTGTACGCACAACCCCCACCTGTGGACGTCGGGCCCTTATACCACCCTCATGGAGTCTGTTTCTGACACATGCACGTTTGTGGCCTGCTGGAGGTCATTTTGCAGGGCTCTGGCAGTGCTCCTCCTGTTCCTCCTTGCACAAAGGCAGAGGTTGCGGTCCTGCTGCTGGGTTGTTGGCCTCCTCCACGTCTCCTGATGTACTGGCCTGTCTCCTGGTAGCGCCTCCGTGCTCTGGACACTACGCTGACAGACACAGCAAACCTTCTTGCTACAGCTCGCATTGATGTGCCATCCTGGATGAGCTGCACTACCTGAGCCACTTGTGTAGCTTGAAGACTCCGTCTCATGCTACCACTAGAGTGAAAGCACCAGCAGCTTTTAAAGCATCAGCCAGGAAGCATAGGAACTGAGAAGTGGTGTGTGTGTGGTCACCACCTGCAGAACCACTCCTTTATTGGGGGTGTCTTGCTAATTGCCTATAATTTCCACCTGCCGTCTATCCCATTTGCACAACAGCATGTGAAATTGATTGTCACTCAGTGTTGCTTCCTAAGTGGACAGTTTGATTTCACAGAAGTGTGATTGACTTGGAGTTACATTGTGTTGTTTAAGTGTTCCCTTTATTTTTTTTTAGCAGTGTATATATACGGTATTGAGAAATAGAAACTGATTGTAACATCACCTATTTATTGCGCCTAGTGTTGGTGACTGAAGTACCCTTTAAAAGGACTACTAAAGTCACCCAGACCACTTCATTTTAATATTGGTCTTGTAGATCCTGTCATTATTACTGCCATGTAAAACCTTTTTCTGTTTTGTAGAAACATTTTCCATTGCAGGATTAGAGGAATATTATAGCGTAGTGCCATTGTCCCTAGTTATATTCAGGTGCCCCCTTTTGTTCCAGTTAAATGAAGAAAATGAAGGTTTTATCACCTATCCTTCAGCACTGATCACCTCTCCATCTCCAGCAACATCATTAAGGAGGCAGGGCCTCCTCCAGCAATAATACAATCCAATGCTCATAGAGGAGCATTGGGGACCTGGGGTGCCACACAGAAATCCAATTCTTCTCAAAGAAAAGCATAGAATCCAATGATTTCTTATGAGCTTCTGTGTCCTGTGACCGTTTTAGTCAGTGCAACGAAAGCGTCTTTAATGGCGTTTCATTGTGTAAAGTCACAGTCACCTGCTATATTTAGTCTGAACAGGGTCATGTTGTGTGCTTGCAGCCACATACCCTGCTTCCAGGGTTCTCCAGTTAGTTTACTCAGCTAAGCAGGGCTATACGGGATTGGGCTGTGCCAGGCCAGCTGAGTGCTCTCAGCCAAGGAGCAGTCCTGTAATAGGAATGCTTAGCTCTATTGAGACACTAGGCTTCCTACAGAAAAAGATGGGATACAATGTGGATACCCTGTGGACACAGGTAAGTTGTCAAACTCTACTTAAACAATTTGACAAGTTACACTGGAACTGTGCTAGAACACACTGGGCACCCTAACCACTACAACTTTCTTCACTGACTTCACTGACTTTCTTCACTGCTATAATATTTGATTGTGCAGGACTCTCGCTGGCCTATCATTCATCATTTAGTCACCATACTCTAAAAAAAGTAATTCCAGCTCTGATTCAATTCATTTAAACAAGGAATTGGAGAAATGTGTTAAAGCTGTTGCAAATTTTAGTCCAATGTAGGCAAATCTAGAAATTCTTTATACACAATAAAAATTTAACTCCCTTTCAATTCTACAGTATGTTCCATTTGAATGGCTACATCCAAATACATTCTAAGAATCAAGTATGTTTATCAACATGTATATAAACCCAGGCAGAAATGTTAGTTCCTTTGGTTCAAACGCAGGTAAGAGAAGGAGGCTGATTTTTGTTGAACATTGCAGTTTTGCAGCATGCCAGACTATAGGTTCTGCCTATATTATGTGACAAACACAGAAATGGAAAGACATAGGAGACGACTTGACTTGAAGAATGTGGGTTATCTATTTCTAATCTATTTAATCTATTTGTATTCCGCTCAACATTAAGAAGCACAGTGTACCTGACCTGACACACACACAGCCTTGTCTTATTATATTATATATTATATTTGACACTAGTGCACATACTGTATCCATTTTCTTAACTTTCAGAAATAGTAAATAATTTTTGATGGTTATTTTTTTTCCTGAGCAATAATATCTCCGTTTTATAGATTGGAATTTTCAAACCTTGCACTATTTCAAACTCTGTACCTAATTTCTTGCTCAAAATCACTAAAACATGCTGCTTCCAGTGCATTTAAAAAAAAAAAAAAAGGTAAAATTAAGCTTAAAACAGCAAAACTGGGACTAAATCTGTTTTCGCCTACATCTGTACAACGTCTTAGTACCAATATGTACCAGTGTAAATGCTATTCCAAGAAGTTGTAACTTGCAGTATATTGCAGTATATTGTAGCACCAGGAGCAGAAGATGATGGCAGAGCCCCCACGAGGGACGGGTTCAGTTAATGTAAACTCACCTTTGTCTGCCCCTATCCACCGGACCCCCTGCAGCAATGTCACCATCAGGGGTCTTTTCAAAGTATGCAAAGTCCCTAAATGGTAACTGCGCCGGTTTAACAAAATAAATAAATAATTTTTGCAAATGTTACTGTTGCACTTCTACACAATTAATATTACAAAGCATTAACTTTACACGTTTGCAATGGGTCACAATTAAATTAATCTAGTAATAAGTAGGGCACTGCTTACAATAACTGCTGGCATCAGGGTGGGCATGAAATTCTGTAGGAGAATGGGCATTTTCTATGTTCCATTTTAAGAACACTCATTAAATTTTTAATATAATCTCAAGTGCTTGTGGGACCCATTAATATAATGTATTGGTGTGCTCACAATGATAATTCTTCAATAAAATAGCCCACCAAATTATGGACTAAAATATATTTGAGCATTGTTGCTGGATCCATTACATCAATCACACCTGCTGGACTAATTATTTTATTGTACATGTAGGAGTAGTACGGTGGCTTGCGGAGGTACAATACACTAATCTACATTTCATTCACAGTACAACATTTTTTCCCTCTGTGATGATGTTCCCCATTCATTTCAATAATTGGGAAGATGAGTTTTACATGTTTTTTTTGTTTTTGTTATATTTTAATTTGCCAGTTTGGACTGTAGTTGTCCCTGAACGATATGTGTGCTTACCAGCAGTGGCTTATTTATGGCTTCCAAGTGATATTTTGATGAAAGGCCTGTTTTTACATTTTCATTTAATTTTGATGTTGCATGTTTGAAGTAGAGAGTACCACAATTGACCAATTATCATGTGTAAGAAATTGACAATTGAGGGTTTTCTCCCCCACATGCTATATAAAAAGTAAGCCGGACTGTAACATCGGAGGATTTATATGAACGTCCGTCTCATCAAACCAAAACAGTGTTAAATGCAGAAGCCACTGGTTTTCTGCTTCCCACCTATAAAAGCACACCGTAAAAATTATATATATATATATATATACACATCTTGTTCGGGTTTACTTTCCTCCATAAGAAAGCATGGACAACTGCATAGCCGTCCCCTTCTTCCCCAGCCCAGACTTTCTGAGGCTGTTCAATCACAGATTTTCCAATGCAACTCGATGAGAAGTCTTTGCAAGGCAGGTGCTCTGAGCAATTGCTGCCTCTTGAGTTTAGCTCCACTGAGCTAACCAAATCACGAATTAACAGGACCTGTATTCTGTTTGAAAGCCAAAGGGGTATAATCATGTTAATTTATAAAAGTGTTAATTTCTATTGGAATCTGCATTTTTTTTGCAAAATGAAGAAAATAGGACGCACTCTTAACACAAAGTTTTTCAGCAAGCTAAAGTTCTTTAGGAGTCTGGAGTGCCCCTTCAAGAAAAAAGGGGCCCTATGCCTATTAATTTGATTAAAGTGCTTTGTCCAGCTCCTTTTTCTCACAAGCTACTACAATTACAATGAATTTGACTGACTTAGCGGTCATTGATCTTATGCAGCCACCAAGTAACATTCTGATAGTATCACCAGAAGCATTCCCTACATATAAACAACAATACGCTTTAGGGCAGCTTTAAATATATATTCATACATCGTAAAAACAAAGAACGTTACGCTCTCTAAAGAGCCTCCGTTTTGTTTAAATGTACATAGGGATTTAGGCCAGAGCGCAGGTAACATTCTCTTTGTTTTTACTATGTATTTTAAGCTGTTGGATACTAAGCTACTGCTGCTGTTAGCGCGGTGCTTTGTCTTTCTGTTTGTATATATTTATACAGCCATATTTTATAAGGAATTTTAATATGCTAAAAGAAGTCAGTGACAGGTCTGCCTCAATGTGTATTTGCTTCCAATATTGACATTATATTATTTGACAAACTCAGGGAATTGGTTATTTGTTGGATGTAATGGTAATTTTTATTTGTTTACAATGTGCACACTGAAAACCTAATTTACAGAAAACCAAGTGAAAATATGATGTGTATTTCTGCATTATAGACCAATGCTTTTTTTTTGTACAAATATGTGCATACATGCATTCGTAGACACAATTTCAAACTTCTGAATTCATTATGGACTTCTTTCCATCACTGAAGTAACCACCCCTTCTCTTTGCTGATATCTCTAGAATAATTTATATGATGGTCTTTATTTAACGAATAGGAAAACCTCTATTTGCACAAGTTGATGTGGTCTCTCTAGCTGTTCTTTTTATTGAGAATTATACATTTTGAGATTGAAACCAGGAATGCAAAATATTGATGTATTTGACAATGTAACATAGGGGAAAAAAAAGCCCGCTGCACTTTTATTTGCCTGGAAATGCCAAATAGAACCTTTTTATTTGCTGAGCCCAAAGGACTATAAGACTGTTCGTTCCACAACAACGTGGTGTTCCTATTGGCAGTACCTAAGCAGGATGCTGTCAGACATATCATGAGTTGAAAAATACACAGAAAATGATCTTACTGCAAACAATTTCAAAGAAGAAATATTTTTTATAGAAGAAATCTATTTCTTCAAGGGACATTCTAAACATTATAACCACTACAGCTTATTGTAGTGTGTGTGGTACAATGAGGTTGTCAGTGACTTTTTATTCTTTGATTCCCAGATGTTTTGGGGGATTTTTGTTTCCTCAAAGACCCCTTCGGGTCTCAAGGTGACATTTTTGTTTTCACAGTGATGCCTGAGAGGAGGTGAGGAAGGAAGATATGCTCACCTGAAGCTCTCCCTTTCCAGTACGGCCATATTCCAGTTCATCTACTGGCAGGTAAAACCACCAGGAGCCACATCACCAGTGTATTATCTCACATGTGCATGGGTATGTCTTTTATTGTCTGCACAAATAGATGCCCTAAGAATCTTTGGCACATACAGAAAGCAGATGAGTGACAACTAATGATATACAGCAGACAGATTTATTAAATCTGTCCCCTCAAAACTACTGTCTTACCCAAGTTGTATGTGTATGGCTGGGGGATCCAGTCATATGCTAAAGATGTGGGTGATATCTTCTCATATATTGTATTTTTAATTTATTTTTTACATATACTTAATTTTAAAAAATATATATATTTCCTTTCCAAACTTGCTGAAAGGATTACAGTTATCCTTTAATCTCATTGTCACATTTTGACAGGAGCCTCTGCTTTGTAGTACATCATTAGACTGCTTTGGAATCAAATTCCGACAGAGTCGATAAAGATTCTATCATTCTAAATAAAACTCAAAAGTGACTCTTTCACGTTAATCAACAGCTTTTAAAACCCCACTCCTGCCTTGCTACATCATTGTGGGGTTCACATAGTGTGCATAATCACATACATGATACACAGTATACTTCCTCTAAATTACTTGGGAAATGGGGATTTAAAAAACAAATATAAGCATGATATTAGATTCTGGGATTACTCTGACCGCATCATTATACCATAACCATTACAATAAACTGCAAGCAAAACTATACATATAATCTCATAAAGGATACTTTAAGTTACAAATGCATGCCTGCCTATCAGTAACTGTACAAACACAAACACATTTTATATTGTTCAACTCACTGAAACATTTATCTATAAATATATATATCTAATCAAAATGTGATGTTAGAATTGTACACATTGAAACATTAAGCTATCGTTTAACACGTGTTCTGTAAATATGACTAAAAATCTCTTAAACCCAGGGCTTGTTAACCGTTACATTTAAAACGAGGATTGCTTTTATTGCAAGTGTTTTAATGTGTTTTTTGTCTACAATATGAATGCAGATATTCTCTCGAACTGCTGTTTTTAATCTTATGGATGTATATTTGTGAATATTAAGTTGTAAATAAAATATTTTCAATCTTTGCAGTCCTTAGACATGCTATTTGTGTCCACTACTGGTGAAATAAAGGGTTGGTAGCATTAATTGCTTGGGTACACTAAATATTTATCAAGCATGTCTATTTCATTCTTGAAACCTTCAAGATTATAGTACCACTAAAATGGCCATTAATGTGTCACAGCAGGTGTGCTTAGACTTTAGGCAATCAGACCATTTCAGCTCATTGTCCTTGTCCCCTTAACCCTGCAATGGTGATTATTGCAGTTTCTTGCAGGATTAGGTTTCTTAGAAACTGCAGTAATTAACTTGCAGGGTTAAGACTGCCTTTAGCAGGTGACCTGCGCATTTGCCTGTCTCTCGTGTTTAGCTCCACTGAGCAAACTAAACCAGGAAGTAATAGGATCCGCTATCTGATTGACAGCCAGAGGATGTAACCATGTTAATTTATCAAAGTGCAAATGTTATTGAAATCTGCACTTTTTGTAAAAAGAAAAGAGGACACTCATAAACATACAACGCTAGGCCTACTTACACAGAGTTTGGAAAAGTGCAAAGATGGAATATTTTTCAGATAAAGTTATTTTATCCTGTAGTAAGCAGTGCCTGGGCCAATTCGCAACCATCTCTGGTTAAGGAAATACACCCATTTTACACTGTGGATTGAGCAATAAATTTGGATTTACCTGCACAATAACATAGAATAATACTGCTTGGTATTCAACCACTATGTGCAAGCATTACACACGTATATAGAATCCCCATTTGTGGTAAACAATAGACTCTATTGTCAATCAGAAATAGTTGCAATCAAAGAAGTCATGTCTGTTTTCATGTTGCCTTACATTTTATGCCTATAGAAAAAAAACATACTGTATAGCCGTATATTGGACCACCTAATATAGGTAATGGCACATTGAAATAGTAGAATAGGTGCCAATCTAAATGTGCCAAGACACCAGACACCCACCCAATTAGAAATAAATAGAATGTTCTCAAACTCAGAAACCCTCCAGGAAATATGATAATGTAACCCTCATTCTCCAAATGTGTAAAATTCTTATGACCGTAATAAACCAGGGACATATCCCATCTAATGTAGTCCTAAAGTAAATGGATAGAACAGAGGGAAAGTGCAGCATTAGGGTTGTTAACTTTATTTTTGCAGCCTTGCTTTTAAAAAAATGTGTATACATTAAAAAGATTCCAAGCACTTAAACCATTTGTTTTATACTTTTGCCTGTTGACCAAGCAACCATAGTGCTGGGATCTTTACAATTGTAACAGGACATTGTTAGTGCAAAAGGGTGTATTCTGTCATATTTTATCCATGGACAATCCTTGACTCCAGACATAAAGCTTCTCGGCTTCTTCATCCCAGTCGTCATCTGAAAAGGCCACATGGTCCAACCGTTCTTTCCCATCTGAAAATGGCTTGCTGGAGACTTCAGTGTTATCATATATACTGTCCTTTAATAAACAAAACAATCTATGTGATCGTACATTGGTATGAAATGTGTTACACACACACAAAAAAATAAATTTCAAATGTCAGTAATAGCTAGCCTAGCCAGGGATAAATCGTTACTGTAGTATCAACTCATGCAGTTCTAGCCTTACTGAACTAACCATTTTGTTAACATAGCAGGGGATAAGAAAATCTAAATTAAACAGTACTTGCAATAAAGGAAGGATAAACTTTAGATGACTCTTTACCGGAAGTGTTTAGGAATGCTGTGCAAGTCACATGCAGGGAGGTGTGACTAGGGTTCATAAACAAAGTGATTTAACTCCTAAATGGCAGAGAATTGAGCACAGAGACTGCAGGGACATGATTTATACACCAAAACTGCTTCAAGAAGGGACCCTATAGTCACCAAAACAACTTTAGCCTAATGAACCAGTTTTGGTGTATAGATCATGCCCCTGCAGGCTCAGTGCTAAATTATGTGCCATTTAATGTTATCCTTCCTTTATTGCAAGTTCTGTTTAATTAGGTTTTCTTATCCCCTGCTATGTTACTGGATTGCTAGACCCTGCAAGAGCCTCCTGTATGTGATTAAAGTTCAATTTACAGAGCAAGAGATAAAATTGTTTAAAGGACCACTATAGTGCCAGGAAAACAAACTCGTTTTCCTGGCTCTATAGGGTCTTTGGGTCCTACGCCCGCCAGGCTGAAGGGGGAGGAAGGGGTTAAACACATTTCTTCAGCGCCGGGCTTCCTCGGCGCTGGGGACTCTCCTCCCTCTTCTGACATCATCAAAAACAAAAGCCACGCGTGCATTCAATCAGTCCATAGGAAAGCAATTCCTATGAAAATCACTGTGAAAATCACAGTGAGAAGCACGGAAGCGCCTCTAGCGGCTGTCAATGAGACAGCCACTAGAGGCTGGATTAACCCTCAGTAAAACATAGCAGTTTCTTTGAAACTGCTATGTTTACAGCTGCAGGGTTAACCATAGATGGACCTGGCACCCAGACCACTTCATTGAGCTGAAGTGGTCTGGGTGCCTATAGTGGTCCTTTAAGGTAAATTACATCTGATTGAAAGTGAAACCAGTTTTGTTTTCATTCAGGCTGTGTCAATCAGAGTCAAGGGAGGTGTGACAAGTGCTTTCTAAACAGAAACAAAGTGATTTAACTCCTAAATGGTAGAGTATTGAGCAGTGAAACCTGAGAGGCATGATCTACACACCAAAACTGCTTCATTAAGCTAAAGTTGTTTAGGTGACTATAGTGTTCCTTTAATAGCTTGCTAGACCCCGCAAGAGCCTCCTGTATGTGATTAAAGTTAAAATTACAGAGAAAGTATACAATTGTTTAAGGTAAATTACATCTTATTGAAAGTGAAACCAGTTTTTTTTCCATGCAGGTTTTGTCAATCAAAGTCAGGGGAGGTGTGACAAGGGCTGCATAAACAGAAACAAAGTGATTTAACTCCTCCTAATGGCAGTGAATTGAGCAGTGAAACCTGAGAAGCACGATCTATACACTAAAACGGCTTCATTAAGCTAAAGTTGTTTAGATTACTATAGTGTTCCTTTAAAAGGAGCACTATAGGCACCCAGACCACTTCAGCTTAATGAAGTGGTCTGGGTGCCAGGTCCAGCTAGGATTAACCCTTTCTTCTATAAACATAGCAGTTTCAGAGAAACTGCTATGTTTATAAATGGGTTAATCCAGCCTCTAATGGCTGTCTCACTGACAGCCGCTAGAGGTGCTTCTGCGCTTCTCACTGTGATTTTCACAGTGAGAAGACGCCAGCGTCCGAAGGAAAGCATTGATAATGCTTTCTATGGACTGGCTGAATGCGCGCGCGCCTCCAGCCGCGCATGCGCATTCAGGCGATGACGTCGCTATGGAGGAGGAGAGTTCTCGGCCCGGCTCTGGAGACAGAAGTAAGTTTAACCCTTCCTCTCCATCCAGCCCGGCGGGAGTGGGACCCTGAGGGTGGGGAAACCCTCAGGGCACTATAGTGCCAGGAAAAAACTCTATAGTGGTCCTTTAATTTCACAGTCACAGTGCAGTACCAGGCACTTGTTTTTGTATAAAGTCATTAGAGTGGAAACACAAAAACAATGTATTTTGACAGTGGCTACAGGTTATGTTAAGAAATAGAGGCTCATACTATATCTTAAAGCAGAACAGTCACCTGAGATTTATGCACATACCTCTAACTATTTTTGTTATAAAGTTTTTTTTTAAGTTTTCATTTTTGCTGCATACCACCTAAATTCATTTAACAATGAAAATTGCTCATGCAAATGCATGTCTTTGTATACACATATGGAAGGAATCCCTCAACACCTATGCACATGTATGCTCTTACAGCCATAATGCTGGCAAAGCATCATGGGAGATGTAGTCAGCAACATCTGGAGTGCCGAGGGTTGCTTACCCCTGATCTATAGGTTTTTAAAAAGGTGCCACATACTTCATGTGAAAGAAAAGTACTTCCAACATAACTGAATGTCACAAACTTTTGCTGAACATTTGTTCTAAATTAGAAGTTAAATTATAACTCAGAACTCGGGCTCAAAGTATGCATATTGGAGAGAAATGGGGAGGTGGAAGACACAAGCCACCATATTCCCCAAATTCTATGTATAGAGGCTCACCTGGGTGCATCCATATATATAGATTTTTATATATATATATATATATAAACAAAAAAAGTGCTTCTGCAGGAGCACCACAGGATTCTTAAGGTGAACTGTAATTATTTAATGTGAAAACAAAATAATTAACTTTACATAAATGGCATAACTACTGAGCCTATAAATCTTTATCTACTACTGCCTGCTACAAATCTATTTTTCCTGCACCTTTGTATGATGTGTGTGTGAATATATAATGATAAAAAATATGCATTAAAGGAATATAATGAACAAGATGGTAAAATTTCACGTATTTTAGGGCAAAAAACAAGTCATGTAGTATGCAGTGACTACACAATTTCTGAAACAGTAGACAGATATAAATCAGGGAAGAACCTCTGTTCCTTTGTCATAATCTAAAGTGAAAATCCAAAAAATATATAATAAAGAAATGAATAAGCTCTATTTATTTACCTCCTTTTCCCTCTCCAATCCATAAATTCTCCTCATTTTGGCTACTTTGCTACGAACTCTCTGGGAACGCCGTGAAGAGTGTCTGAGTGCTCCTGCTTTTTGTGATGACCAATGTGTAGATATTGCTGATGGAGGAGGTACAGGAGATCTGCAAAAATAAAGACCGCTAAAGACTTTTCATCCGTTACCTAAAATATTTTTTCCGTACAGGGAAAACTCCAGGCTGGGGGTGACTACCCTTCTAATTAATTCATTAATTATGTTAATATATTCAACATATGCAAAAAAGAGGAGAACCAAAGATACCTGCTACAAGTACGTAGGCTTTGCATCTACTGCAGGGAGCTCTTCTTAAATGAAGAAGTGGACAGTCTGAGTGCTCCAATTATTTTCAATTAATTTATGGGACCTATAGTTCAGCACTTTGCTATCAGTTAAAGCAGTGTTCCCCAACCCCCGGGCCGCGGACCGGTACCGGTCCGTGGATCAAATGGTACCGGGCCGCCCAGGGGTGTGCGAGTCTGCCGGCTAATGCAGGGCTGGCAGTGTCAAAGTGCCAGCCCTGCAATGTGCCTGCGGACCGGGGAGGGAGATCAGAGATCTCCCTCCCCGGTCCGCAGGCACTGTGCTGACAGCCGGCAGCGGAGTGAATGAGAGAGGACTCGGGAGCTCTTACCTGCAGCTCCTCCGGGTCCTCCTCTCGCGAGATTTGGAGCGTTGCCGCGGTAACCACGGCAACGCTCCAAATCTCGCGAGAGTGAACTCTAGCCCTGTAACTGGGCTAGAGTTCATCTCACCACCACTGGGACCATCAGGGATTCCCCACCGGACCACCAGGGACTAAGAAATGTCCCCCCTCCTCCCAGTAAAGGTAAGAAGGGAGGGGGGACATGAATATATTAATTTTCATTAAATAAAAAAAATATTAAAAAGCCTCCCTACCCTCCTTACCCCCCATACACACACTGCCCCATGCACACACTACACACATTGCCCCACAAACACTGCCCCCATGCACACACTACACACACTGCCCCACAAACACTGCCCACATACACACACTGCCCCACAAACACTGCCCCCTCATACACACCTGCCCCACAAACACTGCCCCCATACACACACTACACACACTGCCCCACAAACACTGCCCCCATACACACACTGCCCCACACACACTGCCCCCATACACACACTACACACACTGCCCCACAAACACTGCCCCTATACACACACTACACACACTGCCCCACAAACACTGCCCCCATGCATACACTACTGGCGCCATAACAGAGGGCAGAGGAGACTTGTGATCGGGCACCAGAGAAAAGGGGCACTGCATGGAAGCAGAGGCAGCTTGGGACAAGGTAGGTAGGAGACTGAAATACAGCCTTGAGTTCCCAGCCACAGAAACTCCCCCAGAAACTCCCCCAGTCTGTGACATTAGTCTGCTGGTGTAACACTACCTACCTATCCTGTCTGTCACATACCCTCATATGTACCCCATTTTTATTAACTCTCACATGAGCATGCTATATACATTCAGTCTGCGTATGTGTGGGACCGTGAACCAACAATTTTGAGTCTATGTCTTTATGTGACTGTGTTTGTGATTTTCTCACTATGTATGTGTCTGTGTTTTTTTAATATATGTGACTGGTTTTTTTTTGTCTTATTAAATCAAAACAAGCGGGCCACGGAAAAATTATCAAACGTTTACCGGTCCGCGGCAATAAAAAGGTTGGGGAGCACTGAGTTAAAGGACCACTATAGTCACCCAGACCACTTCAGCTCAATGAAGTGGTCTGGGTGCCAGGTCCATCTAGGATTAACCCTGCCATCTAGGATTAACACTGCCTGCTCTAAACATAGCAGTTTCAGAGAAACTGCTATGTTTACTTTAGGGTTAATCAAGCCTCTAGTGGCTGTCTCATTGACAGGTGCTTCTGCACTTCTCACTGTGATTTTCACAGTGAGAAGCTGCTGACGTCCATAGGAAAGCATTGAGAATGCTTTCCTATGGATTGGCTTAATGCGCGCGCGGTTCTTGCCACGCATGCGCATTTAGCCAATGACATCTGAAGAGGGAGGAGAGTCCCCAGCGACGAGGGAGCCCGGCACTGGAGAAAGGTAAGTGTTTAACCCCTTCCTCCCCCTTCAGCCCGGCGGGAGTGGGACCCTGAGGGTGGGGGCACCCTCAGGGCACTATAGTGCCAGGAAAATGAGTTTGTTTTCCTGGCACTATAGTGGTCCTTTAATTGACAGCTCCATTCACAGTTTGTGAGTAGAGCTATTGAATAGTATTGTAGCTCAGGTTCTTTTACAAAAGGCTGAGAAGAAGTCAATGAATGAAGGTGGGGACTTGTATAGCATGTAACTAGACAGGTAAATAAAAAAAACTAGACATGTGCAATACGTCTCGGTTTAAATTTAAAGGACCACTATAGTCACCCAGGCCACTTCAGCTCAAAATTTTCATATTTTTGTTTTTAAATTGTTCTTATTAAAGGTCTGATAAATGTAAGCATAATAATTTGTTTTGCATACATGAATTTGCCCACAACATTTTACATTGTGAACATCATAATAATCACAGTTCACACTTGTGTGTCAGTGAGTGTGTGTATTTATTTTTAACACTCCAAGCACCATAACCACTACAGCCTGTCACCACTATAGCTATGGTACCATACAATGCCCTGACGCTGTCCTAGTGTATACTGTAAAAACGATTATGATTTGACACTTACCTAAGTCCTGCCGAGCACCCATGCTGCTTCCAGTTTTCAACGAGCTAAAGAAACAAGATGTTCATTTGTTCAAGACATGAACTCATTCACTGGCTGAGAGTGGTCAGCAGATGCCTCTAGCCAACAAATGGAACCCAACATCAGCATCTGGTTTCTTCTGCTCGAGAAGACGTGAAGCACATGACCAGCGAGACCCACATGTATCAAACTGTACAACGACATTTGGAGTGTTCCTTTAATATAGTCAAAAAGTCATACATGGGAAGTGTTTACAAAATGTAAAGTTTAATAGAGTTATATGAATCATTATAGCAGGTGATAGAGAGATAGATATAAAAAAGAAAACAGAAGATAAAAGCTTTTAAAATGTAAAGGGTGTTAGAGAGTAAAGGGAGGAGTTGGATACATTGTAATGCATTATCTTCATAATGCATTGCAAAAATGCAACTTCAGCCTGGATAGTCCATTAAATATTTTCCAAATATCCTATACGAAACATCAAAATGATATCACGCGTTCATACACTATTATTCTGTGTGTCTTTTAAAGGGCCACGAATACCACCATAACATATGCTTCCTGAATGGGTTATGGGGCACAGAGACCAACCACCCCGGTCTGATTGCACACAGTTGCTGATAACTGTAAAAATAATACATTTTACATAATAGTGGTGAAGGATGCCTTATTAAAAAATGAGCCTAAAACAAGATGTGGTTTAGCAAACCTGATTTGTGTTAGAGCACTTAGTTGCCTCCTTTGAACATCTTCACTGTGGGAAACCCGCAAAAGCAATTTCATTTCCTGTTCAAGTCTATCGGACAAAGTTCCAGACTCTGCATAGTCCATTATATCATACATAATTGTAGTCCGTGGCATGTTTTTTAGAGATAATCTTCTCCAGCAGTTATCCCGACCTCCTAGGTGAGCAGGAGTCTCATCTAGGTGACTAGTGTACTGAAATAAAATGTTAAAGTGAATTATGAAATTTCAGCTACAGTTAAAAGAAACTCAGCACCAATATTTCAATAGCACTCTTAAGAGATTGGCAAAAATACAGTCTACCAACAGAGAAAGAGCTGCAGTTTGATAGCTCTGCTACGTGTGGATATAAACTAGGTTATTATACGTGTAAACCCATTTTAATCTTTTACAAATATCTCTTAAAGGACCACTATAGGCACACAGACCACTTCAGCTCAATGAAGTGGTCTGGGTGCCAGGTCCCCCTAGTTTTAACCCTGCAGCTGAAAACATACAAGTTTCAGAGAAACTGCTATGATTACACTGAGGGTTAATCCAGCCGACAGCCACTGACAGCCACTAGAGGTGCTTCCACGATTTACACTGAGTAAATCGCTCTTATTTGACGCTGGACGTCCTCACGGACCTCCAGTGTCAAAATAGATCCCCCAAGGAAAGCATTGAGTAATGCTTTCCTATGGGTGGGTTTGAATGCACGCGCGCCTCTGGCTGCGTATACACATTCAGCTCCACTAGGGAGCTGACGTCAATGGATGAGGAGAGGTCACTAGCGCCGAGGGAGCCCGGCGCTGGATTAAGGTAAGCAAATAAATGGTTAATTAACTATTTATTCGCTGCGGAAGGGGCCCAGTCACCACTTATTTGTATAACGTTATAGTGTTCCTTTAAAATGTTCACTCAAAACCAATGTTTAATGCAAACAGAAAGTTTGTATTAGCATAACCTCTTAAAATTGATGCAGCAAAGCATACTGTATATTCAGAAGGACCTTGATAGTCTTTATCTCTAAACCAGTTGGCTTCAAATCAGACTATATGCAGCTGTTTTTACACTTTCATATATATTCATGTCTAATAGATACTAGAGTCTTCACTATACATATATATGCCTTTCTTTATTTTGTCATGGAGGTTGATAATATAGAGCAGTGTTTCCCAAACCAGTCCTCAAAACCCACCATTAGTCCAGGTATTGTCAGTATATGCATTGGAATAAAACAGGGAAATACATAAATCCTGGACTGTTGATGGACCATGAGGACTGGTTTGGGAACCACTGATATAGAGCCTACCTGGGGTAATTCACACACCTGGTTTCTTGCCTACATACACGATGTGGAACCTCCATAGCTAGGGAGTCTCGCCTGATCTGAAACTCATGAGTGGTCCATCAGGCTTCCAAAACACTTTCATAGTGCATTTCCTACTGTGATGTGAGCAAGCCTTGAGACTGGAGGCAGAGGATATATAAAATATGTACCAAGCTAAACAACAGGTCAGCAAGCAGTCTGAAGGATTATACAAACAGAAAATGCTGCAATGTTATATGGAACTCCTGGAGGGACTGGGTTCAATTTTCAACTCACTGTAAAGCCTTTGAAGAATAGGCAGGTTGATGATAGAGAACATGATCTACTCTAGTATTTCTTCACATTCTAAATGCAGATATCTAACTGTTTTTCATACCTGCATGTAATCTTTCAGAGTTGCCACATCCACAATGTCTGTTATTCCATGCTTCTGATACTGTAGTTCATCACAAATGATTTGCTCATAATAGGCACGATGGCCCATCAATTTGCAGGCATTCTCTGCAGCCTGAAATCAAATATATTGATTAACAAAGGAAATGCAGCAGTTAATGTTAAGCCTACTGTATCTTGACAGATCACTACTCAACTTAATATGATGGCTCCAGGTCTAAATCAAGAGATGTAATAAAATGTACTATTGGGCAAGTTTTAAAATATATTTTAATTCTGTAAATATTTGCATCTTTAAAGTAGAAGAGTTTATAACACATATTGATAACTCAATGTGATGATATGCCAAGATATATAATGTTTAGTATTCTTTGAAAGTACATGCAATGGACTATAAATATGCATGATCAACCTTGTAACGGAGCTCCGTGTACTCCGACCGAGTACCCTCCGTTGATGGATGCTCCTAGCGCTCTCAGAGGACTCCAAGCACTGCAGACGACACCACAACCACCGCAGGCTCCACAACCGCCGTAGCTTAACTGGAGCCGCGCCGTCTTCCTTCCACCCTGGATCGGCTTCTGTCCTCCAGGACCGTGTGGGGAAGACCTCTCCTCCAGGAGAGCGTAACAGGAACAAGCTCTTAAAAGAGCTAAGTGATTAAGAGCTCAGGGGAATATGCAGCGCATAGCAATCCCCAGTGTGATATAGCAGTTCCCTCCAATAACGAGACACGGCTACGTATTGAGGGTCAGAAGAGGTCTGAGGACTGGAACACCCAGCCTGCTTTTTATTAGGATCAGGTACATACAGGACACTCCCAGGGGGAGGATGAAATTGACCAATCACATGCATGGTAACACCCCCACGTCTCCTCCCCTCAGATAAGCACATAACCCAATTAAAACATACATTATTTTGCCCAAGTTCTGGATGTACCCCAAAAACAGGGGGTACAGCTTTAAATCTGGTATCCCCAAATAGCCCTTGTTCAGGGGAACAGTCTGTCCAAAAATCAGCCCATTCGGATGGATGGTTCGGGAGATACAGGGCTCCAAAGTTTTGACCGACCGCACAGACCAACTAGCCGAAAATAGTTCCATGAGTTTTGGCCTTGCGGTCGGTCTCCGTTCGCACGGTAAAATAGACGAAATTCTTGCCATCCATTCGCATCTTTGTGGTCGCTAGAATCCCCATACTAAGTTAAGTATAACTACCGAACGGCCGGTCGTTCGGTAGTTTCCGTGCGAAGTTCTGGATGTCTGGAGGTCTTAGCGGTATTCGCCTGTTTGCGCTGCCGATTTCAGTTCCATGCGTTCACAGGCAAACACCGCTGTTCGCACGCAAGATGGCCGCGAACACGTGGAAAAGTCCCGAAATGGCGGCCACCTATTCAGAGCACAGGGAATTCGCATGAAATCATGCGAACGGCTGTATTCTCCAGTAATGTGATTCTTATGCAATATATTCGCCTAAATCTCCTGGCTGTTAGGTTATTTTAGTAGTCCAAACCTACAGCATAGATAAAGGGAAAAAGACAGTCTAATACAAGTCCATATGCCTGAATTCAGGGTTTACAGTGCAATATAGTCCAGGACCATAGTCGCAGGGGAGGAGGCAGGCAAGCAGGCCTCTCCAGGACAAAGTGGCGAAGGGCACTTCGTCACACATCTCCCCTTTGGGGGGAAGACTAACCAGGCACCTGACCTTCTGTCGGTCAGTGCCTCCGTTAGTCGATCCACCAACCCACAATAAACAAATGCCAGAGTAGCCCACCCACAACAAACAGGTACAAGGGTGACCCACCCACAAGACACAATTACTGCACCTGGGTATTTTGCTGTGGTAATGAGGCCACATGCCGAGGGTACTTGAAGGGCAGAGGCCAACTGCACTCTGCCCAGATGCCAGCTCTTCTGCTGGGGTAGCCTGCAGGACATCAGGCTCTGGATCAGGGACAAAGGTAGGGCAGAGGCCGACTGCGCTCTGTCCAGCTGCCAGCTCTTCCGCTGGGGTAGCCTGCAGGACATCAGGCTCTGGACCAGGGACAAAGGTAGGGCAGAGGCCGACTGCGCTCTGTCCAGCTGCCAGCTCTTCCGCTGGGGTACTGAGACCATAGTCCGGCTCAGTAGTCAAGGGAACATGGACGTCAGGAGGGGTTAGCATCGCCTCCGTTAACCCTGGTGCCACGCTAGGAGTTAGCTGGGGAGGGGAATTTGTACTTACCCCCTCCTCTGGGTGTCCCGGTGAGGGTAGTTGGGGATCTGGAAGGGCTGTCCAGCATCCCTGTAGGTCAGGCACAGAGACCACGGTCCCATCTGCGCCGTCTGGAGGATTGGTGTCTCCCCTTGTTGGGGGAAGCTGCCGCTGGGGAGAGGGGGTGCTGTGCTCCTCTCCTGGAAACACAGGCTGCCGCTGGAGAGGGAGACCGCCTGTCTCCACTCCCTTACCATGGTCCTGTTGCTGTAGAGAGGGACCAACTGTCTCTGCTCTCTGTAGGACACACGGCTGCTGGGGGGGAAGGACGGCACCTTCGGCCCCCTGGGGTACACACTGCCGCTGGAGAGGGAGACCGCCTGTCTCCACTCCCTTACCATGGTCCTGTTGCTGTAGAGAGGGACCAACTGTCTCTGCTCTCTGTAGGACACACTGCTGCTGGGGGGGAAGGACGGCACCTTCGGCCCCCTGTAACTCACGCTGTTGTTGGGGCGCAGGGACGGAATACTTTGCCCTCACTGCCCGATATTCTGCTTCCATCTGCAGATACTCCGCCAGTTCTCTCCTCACTATCGGTACAACTTCCTCTGTTAGGAGGGGCCCGTAGATAGCCAACCGCCGCTTCAGCATAGCGTCAAACTGTACGTGACTATACCAATAGTCCAGTTTTGCTTGGTGTTCCCAGGATGCTGTTCCTCGCACTAGGGAAGCCATCCTGTTGTAGCTAGGGGCGCTGCCCAATGGCTAGCGTTGCCCTCAATTGTAACTCCAACCGTTACCCGTGTCTCTGAGCTGCTTCTCCTCGCACTAGGACGCCATCCCACCGCTGCCACCAATGTAACGGAGCTCCGTGTACCCCGACCGAGTACCCTCCGTTGATGGATGCTCCTAGCGCTCTCAGAGGACTCCAAGCACTGCAGACGACACCACAACCACCGCAGGCTCCACAACCGCCGTAGCTTAACTGGAGCCGCGCCGTCTTCCTTCCACCCTGGATCGGCTTCTGTCCTCCAGGACCGTGTGGGGAAGACCTCTCCTCCAGGAGAGCGTAACAGGAACAAGCTCTTAAAAGAGCTAAGTGATTAAGAGCTCAGGGGAATATGCAGCGCATAGCAATCCCCAGTGTGATATAGCAGTTCCCTCCAATAACGAGACACGGCTACGTATTGAGGGTCAGAAGAGGTCTGAGGACTGGAACACCCAGCCTGCTTTTTATTAGGATCAGGTACATACAGGACACTCCCAGGGGGAGGATGAAATTGACCAATCACATGCATGGTAACACCCCCACGTCTCCTCCCCTCAGATAAGCACATAACCCAATTAAAACATACATTATTTTGCCCAAGTTCTGGATGTACCCCAAAAACAGGGGGTACAGCTTTAAATCTGGTATCCCCAAATAGCCCTTGTTCAGGGGAACAGTCTGTCCAAAAATCAGCCCATTCGGATGGATGGTTCGGGAGATACAGGGCTCCAAAGTTTTGACCGACCGCACAGACCAACTAGCCGAAAATAGTTCCATGAGTTTTGGCCTTGCGGTCGGTCTCCGTTCGCACGGTAAAATAGACGAAATTCTTGCCATCCATTCGCATCTTTGTGGTCGCTAGAATCCCCATACTAAGTTAAGTATAACTACCGAACGGCCGGTCGTTCGGTAGTTTCCGTGCGAAGTTCTGGATGTCTGGAGGTCTTAGCGGTATTCGCCTGTTTGCGCTGCCGATTTCAGTTCCATGCGTTCACAGGCAAACACCGCTGTTCGCACGCAAGATGGCCGCGAACACGTGGAAAAGTCCCGAAATGGCGGCCACCTATTCAGAGCACAGGGAATTCGCATGAAATCATGCGAACGGCTGTATTCTCCAGTAATGTGATTCTTATGCAATATATTCGCCTAAATCTCCTGGCTGTTAGGTTATTTTAGTAGTCCAAACCTACAGCATAGATAAAGGGAAAAAGACAGTCTAATACAAGTCCATATGCCTGAATTCAGGGTTTACAGTGCAATATAGTCCAGGACCATAGTCGCAGGGGAGGAGGCAGGCAAGCAGGCCTCTCCAGGACAAAGTGGCGAAGGGCACTTCGTCACAAACCTGAACAGCAAATTAAACATTAGGTAATTTTGGGCGTTTTCACAGATAATAACAAAAACAGTGCATCATGGGGCTTCGACTTGCGAATATTTTAATATTCCAATATATGTAACATTCTTTCAATTACTCATATTCATTGATTGAGCCTATATCATTAAATAAAATTGCTGACTAACGGTACCAAAGCCATTATTGATTTAACTCTAATCAGCATAATTTTAGCGATCAGTTATTTGAATAATCATCGGATTGTAATTAGCACTTCTATTATTTTGGAGGGTTGGATTTGTATATAATCTTTTTATCTTTCTCTTCTTGTAAAATTCTAAAGCTTCTGAAAATAACAAAGGATGTGTTTTTTGTTTTCTGAGGGAAATAAAACAATAAGTCTCCATTTTCTGTGACTCTCCATATTGGATCTCTCAGCCGCAATATCCCAATATCCTATTTCCCTTCATTTTGATTTCCCTTTACCTCTTTCTCAGTTGCTCTCTTCCTCCATTCAAATTCCTCTTCTGTCTCCATCCATTTTAATTCTAAATGTCCCTGACTTCCTGTCCACAATCTATTTCCCATCTCATAGCATTCTTATTCATCATCACGTTCCCTACATCCCGATTCATCTCCTTATCATTCTCTCACCATCCTTCTAGTCTGCCTCCCTCCCATTGCCTTAGTCTTTTCCTTCGGATTTCCCTTCCATCTGTGTTCTCCCATAATCACCAGTCCTGCTAGGTCAGCCTCTGTTTGGAAACGAGAGGCAGGAGTCCATACTAGCAGACATTCCCCTGAATACTGATGGGAGAGAACCAACCATAAATCTACATCACCACACATTAAGAGTTTAGCCTCTATCATTATCATGAACCTGGCAGCATGGGTTGGCACTCTGTGAGTACAGCTGTGTGCCACGTGCACGTGTCCCTACGCCCTCCCAAAGGTCTCACTGTGCCAATGCTTCGCTTGCATGCACACACAAAATAAATCGATATTTATATTTGAAGGAAGGCTAAAAAATATAACGCTTAATATTTTAGTTAATGCAATACAATTATAATGTATTTTATTCTGTATTGAACTTGTTAACAATGCTGTATATTTAATAAAAGGTGCAAATCACCTGACTTGAAGTATTGATTATTCTCTTTCCACTTATGTATTTGTTTCCATAACCACCCGAACAATGATAAATCTTGAAAACGATAAAAGGTGGAAATTCACAGCCTGCAAATCTGTAACAAGAAACAAAATTTTATTAACATTTGAATAATGTAGCAACAGCCAGGAGCGATTCTTAGAATACCCATTCAAGACCCAAATCCCAGAAGAAAATACACATAAATATTAAAGGGACACTATAATCACCAGGACAATTACAGTTTAATGAGTACAAAAAAAAATGAGTCAAAACACTTTTACCATGCAAAAGGGGGCCGGTGACCTACATAGTTAAACACTACACTATCAGGAACGCATGTTTGTATTCCTTATACTATAGTGTTCCTTTAAATAAAAAACGTGCATTCTAATAGAAAAAGGTAAATACATCAGTGTAGATCAGACATATATTTGCTATGGGCACATCGTAAATGCCAAGGGAAATATTGCTTATAGAATGTTATAGAATATTACATGGTCCCTTTAATTGGGTTATTCAATAAAGTGAGAACTGTTGGAAATTTAAAGTGAATTTAAAGTTTTAGGCCAATATAGCTGAGCTGGAAACGTAGCTGAACTTGAGAATTTTTCCAATTCAGCTATTTTGGCCTTCAATTTGAATTCACTTGGAATTCTCCACAATTCTCACTATAGTAAATAACCCTGCCAATATATGTAGCTATAGTGAGTCAATATTGCTTGATATCGAGATTACGTCAGTGAGTGGAGTGTGATTGTTGGAGTAAACAAGTATTGGTGATTGTTGGGCTAAGTAAGTATTGGTGGAACTGTTTCATTTTGGGGGGAAAAGTGCATGGTCAATCGTCACAAGCTAAAATATCAAGACTTTTGGATAGGAAATGGAAAGCATTATTACACCAGACGATGTGGTGGACAATTTAAATGTAGGTATTAAATGCATTTTTTAAAATGTAAACAATCGTATTGATTGCATACCTGAATCTTACTTTACACTGCATGCTGGGATCTCTTAACAATTCTGCTTCTAAAGGGCTAACTTTCTTTAAAATGCCATTTGCTGCCGATGATTCCTGCAAAAGAATAAAACAAACTATAAGCACATGCAAGCGTCAATGATCCAAATAGCTCCCTGCTATATCCAAATGAGTTTAACTAAAGGAGTGAAATTCATATAAAACCAGCTCCAGCCAAACTGCAATGGAACTGTAACCAAACAGTGTGGTATGATAGGATAAATGAGAGCTAAGATGACGTATGTTTATAGGTGCAAATTTATATTGATTTAGCTGATTTTAGCAGCTATCGAATGGCTGTTAAATAGAAGTGCAAATAAAGCTAAAATAACTGAATTTTGCTTTTGTGAACAGTTGCATATGGCCAAATTTGGACAACTGAACACCAAAAACGCTTTGCACCATAATGCTTACAGTAAGATGATGAATTTGAAATACAACCCACAAGTATCTCAAATTACTACATATAACTGTCAAAAACAGACACAGGTAGAGTTATGAAACCTGAACTGTCCATCTGTTGATGAATATGATTTTAATCAGCTGTGACTCTAGCTATATAACTACAACTAGGACAGCATAGTACATTCACATTAATATATACTTACAGCAGCACGTGCCGCTTGCTTTAGAAGTTTAAAAATCTTTTGATTGCGGTGGCCCCTCCAAAACTGTTGAATACGGATGGCTGCATCACCCTCGTCTATCCTAGAAGAAGATAAATGGTTTAAAATAACAACCAAGTCCGTAGCACCAAACTGTGATGAAATAGAATTCAACCTGTCTAATGGACAATACCAACATGTTTAAAACAGTGACAGCTCACTAGGTATGCACATATATTTAGACTGTTCAATACCTCCTGGAACTTTAAGTTATGAAAATAGGAATGCAGATGCAAGGGGCTGAAGACAGGAAGTACACATCAAAATTTAAAATTTAGTAGGATTTTTTGCAATACTCTGGTCTGGTGTTCAATGTACCATGTACGCTTTTTCAGGTCTCAGAAAAAGAACAAATTTTAATACTTAAAGGGACACTCCAGGCGCCCATTGGAGTGGTCTGGGTGCCAACTCCTACTACCCTTAACCCTGCAAGTGTAATTATTGCAGTTTTTTTTAATAAACTGCAATAATTACCTTGCAGGGTTAACTCATCCTCTAGTGGCTGTCTAGTAGACAGCCACTAGAGGGCCCTTCCGTGTCTATAGCACAGGTTCTCTGTGCTAGAGCGTCGCTGGACGTCCTCACGCTGTGTGAGGACCTCCAGCGTCGCTCAATTCCCCATAGGAAAGCATTGAAAAGCATTTTCAATGCTATCCTATGGAGAGCTCTAATGCGCACACTGTGCAACACTGCCATTCAATGTCTCCATCCTCTGCATGGAGACACTGAACTTTCCTCATAGAAATGCATTGATTCAATTCAACTCTATGAGGAGATGCTAATTGGCCGGGACTGTGTTTGACTCAGGGCTGGCGCGTCTTATAGGCGACTTAGGCAGTTGCCTAGGGCGCACCTGCCTAGGGGGTGCCAGATTTGAGTGACCCGGCAGGAGGGAAGGGCACAGCGCTCCCTCCTGCCAGTCACTCAATGTAGCGTGGCCGGGCGGTGCGGACTCAGTGAGCACTTCCTGTCAGTCCGGCCAGGTACAGGAAACAGACACTCCTGTACAGCGGTCTGTGCCGCCCGGCCACACTACAAAGATAGGTAGGAGGCACAACAGGGAGGGGGGATAATACTAAGGGGGTAGTGGAGTGGGAGGGAGGACCACGAAGGGGGAGGAGAGGGAGGGAGGGAGGGGAGGACCACTAAGAAGGGGGGACAGGAGGAGAGGGAGGACCACTAAAGGGAGGGGAGAGGGAGGACCACTAAGGGGGGGGGGGGGAGGAGAACCACTAAGAGGGGGGGAGGAGAGGGAGGACCACTAAGAGGGTTGGGGGAGAGGGAGGACCACTAAGAGAGGAGGAGAGGGAGAGGACCACTAAGGGGGTAGAGGGGGGACTGGAGAGGACCACTAAGCAGAAGGGAGACCACTAAGGGACAGGGAGCAGGGCCGGATTAACATAGGGGCTGATGGAGCTGCAGCTCCAGGCCCAGGCCCAGGCCCATGGAATAGGCCCATTTAAAAAAGAGAAAAAGGAAAAAAAAAATACATTTAAAAAAAAAAAAAAAATTTCACACTACTCTTAGGTTTGCCACCTGAGTGGTATTTTAAAGCACAACCGGTATTTGAGGCTGCCTGGCCGTGATGGTTTTGCTGTAATACCGGCAATACAAATGCAAATTGTTTTCTCAGTATAAACGGAGATTACTCTGCAATACCAGTACCAGTCAGTAGGGGTCACTGTGTATGGAGAGAGGCAGGGATAGGACGTTACAGCTCTACTCACTGATCCACGGGGGGGGAAAGATGCACAGCACAGAGAGTCCAGACAGCAGCTCCCAGCCTGCAGAGACAGACTACAGCTCAGGTAAGTGAAGGATGGAGGGAAAGGCAGCAGGGAGACATGGGGTAACTGAGACACTAGGGGACACAGAGACGTGAGGACACTGAGACACCTGGGGACACTGGGAAACATAGGGACACTGAGACACTTGGGGACACTGTGAGACATGGGGACGCTGAGACACATGGGGACGCTGTGAGACATAGGGAGACACATTGGGGTACGGATACACTAGGGACACAGTGTCTCCATGTCTCCCAGTGTCCCCTAGTGTCTCAATGTCTCTGTTCCCATGTCTCCCAGTGTCCCCATTTCTCCCAGTGTTCCCATGTCTCCCAGTGTCCACAAATGTCTGTGTCCCCATGTCTCCCAGTGTCTGTGTCCCTAGAGTCTGTGATCCTATTTTTCCCAGTGTCCCCATGTCTCCCAGTGTCCCCATGTCTCCCAGAACCCCATATCTCCCAGTGTTTCCATGTCTCCCAGTGTCCCCATGTCTGTATCCACAAGTGCCCCATTTCTCCCAGTGTCCACAAGTCTCCCAGTGTCCCCAAATTTCTCAGTGTCCCCAAATGTCTCAGTGTCCCCAAGTGTCTAAGTGTCTCAGTGTCCCCAGGTCTCTCAATGTCCCCATGTCTCACTGTGTCCCCATGTCTATCAATGTCCCCTAGTATCCTAGTGACATGGGACACACTAAGACATGGGGACACTGGGCAACATGGGGACACTGACACTGTGATACATAGGGACACTGATGCCAGGCTGGCCTTCAAATTCTTTGGACAGACATGCCCCCTTTTTGGGCATGTTCGCCCCTTTTTGGCAGTTCTGGTCACGTGATTCACGTCAGTGGCCCACCCTTTTACCTCGCCCATTGACTTCCTGCTTCACTGGACACTGCTGTTAGTGGGTATGGATTTATTTCAAAGATGAAAGCATAAATTAGAGAGAGATTTGCATAGAGTATGTGTTTTCTTATAGCTGCATCCTTTGAGTTTTCCTCCAACACCAACTCCATCAGATACATGACGCTTGAGAGGTATGACTGTTTTAGTGTTTTTGGTCGATAAGATTCTGTAATTAGGCCCATCATAATTGTCAGCACCAGGTCCACTGGGCTCTTAATCTGGCCCTGACAGGGAGGGGAGTGGAACACTGAGGGACAGGAAAGAGAGGGGAGAAACCACTAGGGGGCAGGGGAGAGCTCTATAAAAAAATTAAGATCTGCTCCCCTCTCAGCCCCTATCCTACCCCACAAACCCTCTCTTTCACACTACACACATACACAATGCATCCCTACACACACACACACAGAAACATACAATGCATCCTTACTCGCACACAGACACACAATGTATCCCTTAAGCACAAACACACACTGCATTCCCCATACACACACTATATTCCTTACACAAATTGGTATCCCTATACACTACGTTCCATAAGAACACACATTACATCCTCTACAATAACACATACCACATGCCCTACACACATACACTCCACTTAATGTGAGCAAACTCATATGTGGGCCATGAAGGTGAACTTATGGGCGGGCCTTGTAGGCATACTCACGGTCAGGCCCTGGGGGCCCAGGCCTTGAGCTGTGTAAGGGGCTCCAAAAAATGGAGCTGCTTCCTGTTCGTTGATTTTTGTGAGCACTGTTACAAACAGTCTCTAGAGAGTCTCTTCTACACCAGACCAGTGGAGCCAGACTGCAGCCTGAATCATCATCTTCTTGTCCTCATCTGGTGGTAAGAAGGCAATACTGGAATGCTGTTATAAATTGCAATTATACAATAATAATACCACATAACTAAGAAGGGTACCTACGTAGGTCTCTCATACAGTTGTCCATCCTTATCAGGATCTTTGATTACAATTGTATCTACAGAGATGGCGGTAGGTAGACTTAAAGTGATTGATGAACTTGACATACGGGATGATTCCATGAACCTGCAAAATAAAATGGAAGGATTAAAATACTCAAAGTTATATTTCAAAGGAACAATTTAACCCCTTAAGGACACATGACGTGTGTGACACGTCATGATTCCCTTTTATTCCAAAAGTTTGGTCCTTAAGGGGTTAAAGTTTAAAATAAAGGGTTATCCTAGCATCAGTTCCTTTATGACCATTTATCTTAGCAGAAATGTTAAGTTGTGACAGGTCCTGTTATCAAGATAACATAACAGACGACATCTGGTTACACTACATAATGGCAAAACGGATGCCGCATAGCCATTCTCCACAGCTATCTTTGGTGCCAGCCATATGGTCAGCACCAGGAATACAAGTAAATAATAGGCAGGTTGGGGACAACCTGTTATCTCCCTAGCCAACATCTGACCCATGATCATCGGGACCCACCAGTCATTTTCATGGTTTATCTGGTGCAAATTCTACATTGATGTCACGCAGAACAAGAATGGGTTTCTATTTAAAAAGAAAAGGCAGTGGTAGAACACTGCTATAATACTAGTAAATAACAAAGCATCCAGAATATTCACCAAGGCCTAGACATACACACTATTTCAACCTGTATCACAACGTCTGGCCTGGTCAAGACACCCTGGCCTTATGAGGGAGGCCCGGCTGAAGGGTATACTTGAAGAGGACCCAGAATCTATGATTTCTAGACTGCCCTGGTCTGTCCTCTTATTTAAAGGAACACTATAGGGTCAGGAACACAAAAATGTATTCCTGACCCTATAGTGCTAAACCCACAATTTAGGTGGCTTGCCCCCCCTTAACCCTATAAAAGTTTAAAACCCACCTTATTTCCAGTGCCGCGCTGGTCTGCCCCCTTTGTGACATCATCAAAATGGCCGATTTTTAGCCAATCCAATGCTTTCCTATAGGGAAAGCATTGGATTGGCTAAAATTGGCACGGGGGTGGGGCCAAATGCAGTTTTGGCCAATCAGGACCTCCTCATAAAGATGCATTGAATCAATGCATCTCTATGAGGAAAATTCTGCGTCTCTATGCAGAACGTTGAGACGCTGAACAGCAGGGCTGCTTACTGTGCAGTCCTGAGCCAGGAAGCCCCTCCAGTGGCCATCTAAGGAGTGACCACTTGGAGGTGTCCCTAGGGGCAATGTAAACACTGCCTTTTCTCTGAAAAGGTAGTGTTTACATGAAAATGCCTGAAGAGAGCTATTATACTCACCAGAACAACTACATTAAGCTGTAGTTGTTCTGGTGACTATAGTGTCCCTTTAATGTCCAAATGCTTAGGAAAGGCTTGATGTAAATTGGAGCTTTTCTAGTGCCAAGGGATTGCTGCATTGATTACACAGAATTATCACTTCCATATTATGACTTTCAATTTTGTCCAACTTGGACTATATTGATTGGCTGAGAGCACCGTACTAACCTTCATCTAGCAAACTCTGCCAATCAATGCTATCCTGACTGGGCAAAATTTAGAGTAATAATGCAGAAGTGTTAATTTCACTTTATCAGTGCAGCAGGGATGGAGGCACTTGTAGTGGTTACCAAGACTGCCCCTTTAACCAAACTGGAATTATTTTGAGGACTGGCGTTGGAGTACCATTATCAGAGGGGCTAAAGGTGAATTGCAGAAATGAACTGTCAGTGTGTTTTTTTTTTTTTTGTTGGTTTTTTTAAATAACTGCAGTGATTTTCCAAAAATCATTGTTACTATAAAGTTAGTAAAGTTAGATCGTGGGCTTATTGTTAAATCTTTTTAAATATTGTGCCTATAACAGTGCATTGAGCATTTCTCTTTCTATAAGCTATGCAAGGAGCATAGGTTGTGATGGAGTATGGTATGCCCCTTTAACAAAAAAAAAAAACACAGGTTAATTTAAAAATGTTAGGTCAAAATAGAGGACCTTTAAACACAGCTGAATTAAAAAAAATAGTTTATTTTATTTTTTTCCTAAATATTTCATACCACTGATACATTCAATAAATAATCTAACATAAATGTGTTAAACCAGGGTTAGGTAACGATTTAGCAGCACTATGCCAACATAATACTTTGAAATATATATTTCTGTAAAAGCTCTGTCCCTTCTTTTTTCTCCCCACTAGCATTTTCAAAATTGCCTACCTCCTTTGAATGTCCCATTTTTTCATGACGTTTATTTGCAATGTTATACATAAGGAAATGTAGGGAAACGTAAATTGAGAACAGTTATTTTAGCTCCACATCCTTTGTCAACTTTGACATAGGACATCAACGTAATACTCACCTACCTTCAGCGTCACGTCACTTCCGATTGAGGTGCATCACAGATCCTAAACCCAAACTGCAAGACACAGATACTACTATTGTCATAGATAAAAGATCTATAAAGGGTTACAGGCTTAGCCTTAGTTAAGTTCTTCCCCGCCTGCAGGGGTTAAACGCTAAAAAGTTTTGTCAGCCGTTTCTGCAGATTGTTTTTCTGTCTCTCATGAAATGTTACGTTTGCATTAACCTTGCATAGTTTACATGCGCAGTAGAATAATTGCCATTTTTTATATATATATATATATATATATATATATATATATATATGATGCTCTCCTATTAAAGATTGAGCAGATGATTTTGGACTACAACAAAGTGTCTGTGGTTTTATTATCAGTTCTCCCGAGCACTCGTATATCTAACTAGGAGCCTCTGGTTATCTCTTGGATGATTTATCAATCATAAATTTTCTATATCACTATACACATACCTTCACAATTCTGTTACCTTTTTACTTATCATTTAGCAGCAGGAGGGTGACTTTCCTGGGGTCCAGTGGGTTGGCAAGGTACAGGGCAAGGGTAATCACTTCAGCGTGGTTTCTTCTTCATAAGTACTTGGAGAAAGTGATCTGAGATCAGTTCCTCCCATTGGTGCCACAGGTGAACTGAGGACTGGCCCAGCCTGTTTGGTTCTGGAAGCCTTTCATGCCATACAAGGCACTGGTGTGATAGGATGCTGACCACTGTGTTATACCATAAACAAAACTTTTCAAATGGACAAAGTGGGACACATTCATTTGGAGGTGTGAGTAGGGGTGTGGTCAGTAACGGGGCTGTCCTAAGATATTTTAAAGGGACTCTCCAGTGCCAGGAAAACATATCCCTCTCCCTCCCACTCACCATCCCATGTTGCTGAAGGGGTTAAAATCCCTTCAGTGACTTACCTGAATCCAGCGCCGATGTCCCTTGGCGCTAGGTCACGCTCCGCCCACGCTCAATGTCGGCAGAGGAAACCTAATGCGTATGGGTGTCAATGGCCGCGTGCGCACATTAGACCTCCCCATAGGAAAGCATTATTCAATGATTTCCTATGGGGATTCCGGCGACGCTGGAGGTCATCATGCATAGCGTGAGGAAGTCCAGCGTCATTTAAAACACTTTTCATGTTCTAAGAACACGGAAGTCCCTCTAGTGGCTGTCTGATAGACAGCCACTAGAGGAGGACTTAACTCTGCAAGGTAATTATTGCAGTTTACAAAAACTGCATTAATTACACTTGCAGGGTTAAGGGTGGTGGGAGTTGGCACCCAGACCACTCCAATGGGCAGAAGTGGTATGGGTGCCTGGAGTGTCCCTTTAAGTGACTTACTAATAACAATTTATGCAACAAAAATGTAATTTAGAACATAAACAATGTATCTTATTTCCACAGACATTTATTGTATTTTAAAGACACATCACTGGGAGTATTATCGCTTTGGAGCTTTATTATACACTCAGGCGCAACAACAATATAGGGACTGTCCCTCCTGAATAGGGACACTTGGGGGGTATACACAATGTGTGCACATGCTCCATTCCTGATTTAAAAGGTTTACACAAATACGCAAATAGCTAAGTCATAAATCCACCTGGAATTTCTTAGCACTGCCTTTTTTCACAGTTTCTTAGAGGTTTTTTTTCTCGATATGAAAAGTGACGCTCTGCTGCAGCCTGTATCCCCGGCCCGCCACCATCACACAGAATGCGGAATACGCAGTTACCTTGGCAACCAGCAGACGCACAGGCAGATAAAGAGGATGTTTCCAGAATGAATGCTGGATCCAGAGCAGCAATGACTGTAGCGAGGGCTCAGGAGAGCCGCCGAGCTGTGTTCCGGCTCCTGTTAGTGTCTGTGCCGCTATCTGTCGCTATGGGTATGTAACGGGTGACTTCCTCGCGAACGAGTATTCCCCGTGATTGCAATCCCTGCTGGGGGGAAGTTTGGGCCGCTCGAGCCGCCGTCCCATCCTCAGACTGCGACGCGTTGCTAAGGTCTTTCTGTTGCTAAGGGAAACGTGGCCTAACTTCCTCCAGCAGCCTGACCTCCCGTCTGCTGTCATGTTGAAGGTGAGAAATGAATTGAGTGTGTGTCGGATTGGCGGGTAATAATAACTGATAGCTTGCCTTACTTACATGGTACAGAGCCGCGGGCTGGCTGTGTCTGGGAGCAGTGAGGGCTGGAAGGAATCAGTATTGATGGTACCCTTCATCACATGTGCAATGACAGAGACACAGGGAGCCATGTGTGTGCAATGACAGAGACACAGGGAGCCATGTGTGTGCAATGACAGAGACACAGGGAGCCATGTGTGTGCAATGACAGAGACACAGGGAGCCATGCGTGTGCGATGACAGAGACACAGGGAGCCATGCGTGTGCGATGACAGAGACACAGGGAGCCATGCGTGTGCGATGACAGAGACACAGGGAGCCATGCGTGTGCAATGACAGAGACACAGGGAGCCATGCGTGTGCAATGACAGAGACACAGGGAGCCATGCGTGTGCAATGACAGAGACACAGGGAGCCATGCGTGTGCAATGACAGAGACACAGGGAGCCATGTGTGTGCAATGACAGAGACACAGGGAGCCATGTGTGTGCAATGACAGAGACACAGGGAACCGTGTGTGCAATGACAGAGACACAGGGAGCCATGTGTGTGCAATGACATATACAGAGAGCCATGTGTGTGCAATGACATATACAGAGAGCCATGTGTGTGCAATGACATATACAGAGAGCCATGTGTGTGCAATGACATATACAGAGAGCCATGTGTGTGCACAGGGAGCCACGTGTGTGCAATGACAGAGGCACAGGGAGCCACGTGTGTGCAATGACAGAGGCACAGGGAGCCACGTGTGTGCAATGACAGAGGCACAGGGAGCCACGTGTGTGAAATGACAGAGGCACAGGGAGCCACGTGTGTGCAATGACAGAGGCACAGGGAGCCACGTGTGTGCAATGACAGAGGCACAGGGAGCCACGTGTGTGCAATGACAGAGGCACAGGGAGCCACGTGTGTGCAATGACAGAGGCACAGGGAGCCACGTGTGTGCAATGACAGAGGCACAGGGAGCCACGTGTGTGCAATGACAGAGGCACAGGGAGCCACGTGTGTGCAATGACAGAGGCACAGGGAGCCACGTGTGTGCAATGACAGAGGCACAGGGAGCCACGTGTGTGCAATGACAGAGGCACAGGGAGCCACGCGTGTGCAATGACAGAGGCACAGGGAGCCACGCGTGTGCAATGACAGAGGCACAGGGAGCCACGCGTGTGCAATGACAGAGGCACAGGGAGCCACGCGTGTGCAATGACAGAGGCACAGGGAGCCACGCGTGTGCAATGACAGAGGCACAGGGAGCCACGCGTGTGCAATGACAGAGGCACAGGGAGCCACGCGTGTGCAATGACAGAGGCACAGGGAGCCACGCGTGTGCAATGACAGAGGCACAGGGAGCCACGCGTGTGCAATGACAGAGGCACAGGGAGCCACGCGTGTGCAATGACAGAGGCACAGGGAGCCACGCGTGTGCAATGACAGAGGCACAGGGAGCCACGCGTGTGCAATGACAGAGGCACAGGGAGCCACGCGTGTGCAATGACAGAGGCACAGGGAGCCACGCGTGTGCAATGACAGAGGCACAGGGAGCCACGCGTGTGCAATGACAGAGGCACAGGGAGCCACGCGTGTGCAATGACAGAGGCACAGGGAGCCACGCGTGTGCAATGACAGAGGCACAGGGAGCCACGCGTGTGCAATGACAGAGGCACAGGGAGCCACGCGTGTGCAATGACAGAGGCACAGGGAGCCACGCGTGTGCAATGACAGAGGCACAGGGAGCCACGCGTGTGCAATGACAGAGGCACAGGGAGCCACGCGTGTGCAATGACAGAGGCACAGGGAGCCACGCGTGTGCAATGACAGAGGCACAGGGAGCCACGCGTGTGCAATGACAGAGGCACAGGGAGCCACGCGTGTGCAATGACAGAGGCACAGGGAGCCACGCGTGTGCAATGACAGAGGCACAGGGAGCCACGCGTGTGCAATGACAGAGGCACAGGGAGCCACGCGTGTGCAATGACAGAGGCACAGGGAGCCACGCGTGTGCAATGACAGAGGCACAGGGAGCCACGCGTGTGCAATGACAGAGGCACAGGGAGCCACGCGTGTGCAATGACAGAGGCACAGGGAGCCACGCGTGTGCAATGACAGAGGCACAGGGAGCCACGCGTGTGCAATGACAGAGGCACAGGGAGCCACGCGTGTGCAATGACAGAGGCACAGGGAGCCACGCGTGTGCAATGACAGAGGCACAGGGAGCCACGCGTGTGCAATGACAGAGGCACAGGGAGCCACGCGTGTGCAATGACAGAGGCACAGGGAGCCACGCGTGTGCAATGACAGAGGCACAGGGAGCCACGCGTGTGCAATGACAGAGGCACAGGGAGCCACGCGTGTGCAATGACAGAGGCACAGGGAGCCACGCGTGTGCAATGACAGAGGCACAGGGAGCCACGCGTGTGCAATGACAGAGGCACAGGGAGCCACGCGTGTGCAATGACAGAGGCACAGGGAGCCACGCGTGTGCAATGACAGAGGCACAGGGAGCCACGCGTGTGCAATGACAGAGACACAGGGAGCCACGCGTGTGCAATGACAGAGGCACAGGGAGCCACGCGTGTGCAATGACAGAGGCACAGGGAGCCACGCGTGTGCAATGACAGAGGCACAGGGAGCCACGCGTGTGCAATGACAGAGGCACAGGGAGCCACGCGTGTGCAATGACAGAGGCACAGGGAGCCACGCGTGTGCAATGACAGAGGCACAGGGAGCCACGCGTGTGCAATGACAGAGGCACAGGGAGCCACGCGTGTGCAATGACAGAGAAACAGGGAGCCACGCGTGTACAATGACAGTGTCGTGTGTGTGTACAGTATGAAAGGTCCAGCTACTCTGTGCTTATAGTGGCAGGAACATTGACTGTGACCCTTGAATATGCTGTGGTGGGGTCACAGTGACTTTCACCTATATATGCAGTTGTGGGGTCAGAGTGACCTATATGTATGCTGTGATGGGGTCAGTGTGACCTATATGTATTCTTTGATGGGGTCATAGTGACTTTCACATATATATGCAATGGTCAGTATACATTGACTTTCACCTATGTATATGCAGTGGTGGCGATACAGTGACCCATGTGTGTGCAGTAGTAAACACACACACTGGCCCATGTGTATGTAGTGGTGGTGACATAGTGACCTACTTGTGTGTAGTGGTGAGGACATGTTCACAATTGTGTATGCATTGGCAGGTATTTAGTTACCCAGTGTGTGCAATGATAGATACACAGAGAGCCATGTGTGTGCAGCAATCAAGGTCCATCGACTCTGTTCTCTCAGTGACAGGAACACTGACTGTGACCCATGAGTATGTTGTGGTGAAGTCACAGTGACTTTCACTTAAGTGTATGCTGTGGTGGGGACACAGTGAATCATGTGGGGACATGACAGTGACCAATGTGTGCCCAGTAAGGGAGACATAGTAAGCCATGTGTGCACAGTGGTAAACACACTGACCCATGTGTGTGCTGTTGTGCTGACACCGTGACGCACTCACAATTGTGTACACATAGGCAGGTACCTAGTGAGCCAAGTGTGTGCAATGTTAGAGACACAATGACCCATGTGTGTGGAGTGACAGGACACCTGTGGCTCCTCTGCTGTGGATATGGAGACAGCAACATGGGCTTACAGGGACAGAGTAGTCCATGCATCTAGTAAATAGGGACACCTATTTTGCAGGTTTAGTCCTGAAGTGTCATGTTTTGCCAGTGTGTTTACTCAAGAGGACACTCAAGAGCCCTAAAGCACATCCACTTGTTGCAGTTCTTTATGTGTAAAGAGTGTGCCCTATGTTTCCATTTTGCAAAAATACAGATTTCTATAGAAATTAGCACTTTTATAAATTAACTTTTTTACACTCCTCTTGCTGTCAAGCAGACTACCGGTCCTGTTTCTTCTAGCTGCTTGGCTCCATGGAGCTAAACTCTAGAGGAGGCAATTGCTCAGAGCCTTTGTCTTGCAATTTCTCATTGAGTTGCATTTTGTTTGTAATTGGAAAGTGTGGACCGGATTATAACAGGAGGGCTTGCAAATGATCCAGACAAGCTATTTTAGATATACCCCCAATGAAAACATGCATAGTTATATGCATTCAAGTTTTCATTAGGGTATATCTACTGAATTGTGATATATTATTTATTTGGGCAGTAAATGTCTCTTTTACGTATATTTTTTTAACTCTGTTGTTTTGTAATTTAATTTTAGACCCAATATAATTGGGTCACACCACCTGTACAAAGGATGCTGGAAAAAAAACAGATGGTAGGGTTTCTGAATCCTGCAGAAATGGTCCATAGATCAGCATCCACACTAGCTCTTGTAAGTTAAATGCCTGCATCCCGTTACACAAAGCAGCATTTGTGGATAACCACGAACGAGCAGGGATTCGTTAACACATCAAGGCGGGGGGAGAGAGAACCCCTGATGTTCAGTTAGGACCCCTGCCGGTAACTTAAAAAAAGTCTGCAGTGGCCTTTAAGAAACTGTAGCCCAAATCCGTGACCATGTAACAACGTCTACGTGTTTCGTCTTGCTTGTGAGACTTTTTCAAGACAAGGGTGTAGGATACTTGCAGAGTATGGGGCATATTGAGAACACTACCAAAATCAGTCCTGGAATCAAGATTCAGTTTAAAAAAAATCAAACATCTCAATATACTTTTTATTATTGAATATTTAAAACACATTAATTGATCAATATTATAACCAAAATAACCTTTGTAAAAAATCATTACCCATGACTTGCTGAAAACATACAAATGTTAGCGAAGCAGACAAAATATGCAAAACCAAAGAAACCTTATCATTAATATGAAACCAATATGCCGATAAGTACAACTATGCACATACTTGAATGGCTAAGAAAAATAAATAACAAGGGGAATAAACAATATAAAAATATATATAAAATGATGAATAAAGAATAATAAATACAAAAATTATATTTAAATAAAATCAAGCTCCTCATTTAAATCATAAGGCTTTAGGGTATTTAGTGTGAAGATCCATCTGGATACGGCAGCGACAAGGGCTTTTTGCTGGATTCCCCAATAAGAGAGATCCATTCTATCCCCATAACTGCGATAAGGGAAGGATCACTGTTGTGGACCAATTTAAAATGACAAGCCACGGTAGATTTTGTATCTTTGTGTAAAATAGCTAACCGATGCTCCCTGAATCTCGATTTTTAGGGGCCTAGTTGTCTGCCCCACATAAAGTAGACTGCAGGTGCAAGTTAGCAAATAAACAACAAGAGGTGAATAACACTTGATCCTATGGTTTACAAAGTATTTTTCCTCCCCTAGTGTGGTTCTGAAGTGGATTGCACTTTGGCTGATAAAATTACAAGTGAGGAATCTAGTCTAACCACAACAAAAATTCCCAACTGCCGTGCTCAGTCTTAGGGAAATCATTTATAGGTATAAATTTGGAAGGTAAATTTAACCAAACACAAAAGTGATATTATGGCGCTTATTTGGTTGTAAAGTTCAAAGCTGCTGGAAAACACTCGATTGGGCACTCCACAAACCCAACAAATAAATCGAAAAACACAGAAAAACAAATTGTTTAGGTGATACACCCGCCACCTAAAAAAAACAAGTGAGAGTGCCGCGCTATAAAATTTGTAAAGCACTTACCCCGCAAAGCAGATGTAGGGGGATAGTGTTATATATACAAACATGAAAAGAAGAAAAAACACAAATAGTGTAACACTGATAGGATGTGAATTGGTGTTATATATATATCGTATCCAAACGCACATTTTTCAGAGCTTTTTTAGATATAGGCTCTAAACATCACACTTGTATGCATTTCCCAGGTGGCAACCAGACCTTTATGCTCTCCGGCTTTTCAATGGGATTTCCAAATTGTGATATCCACAACTGAAAAAAAATTAATAGTAATAGAATCTTGGTGTAGTATTTTTACATCCACATTGATAATAGTTCACAAAAACCATAGGAAAATTTGCTCACCTTCTTCAGAGCCTGTAAACCTGGCTCTGAGTATATTAGTATTGTGTCAACTTTTGGGGTGACACTTCCCCTTTAAATCCAGGAACCAGAGAATATCAATGCACCAGGATAGAGGTGTATATATAAAGGATACACTATTTATTTAACAAACAATTATATTTAAAAACACTTATACATAAATAGTATAAATGGTTAAAAGTTACTGATCCATTTCCTCTATCCTTCGCCAAGACGCGTTTCACCCTCCCTGGGCTTTCTCAATTGGCATTTACTTTGCATTCTTCCTGGTTCCATTTTAAAACCTTACATGATCTGCTCCTTTTTTCCTTTCTAGCCAATTGTATTAGACCTTTTTTCGATGTTCTTATTGGGCATAATTGTCACCTCATGTTAATCTGGTATGGTGACGTGTTTTCATCTTGTCCGTCACGTCACTTCCAGTTCTTCCTCCATACTACGAAGACCATGATGCTCTATGCTGTGAGGAAATGCGTGTCGGTTTATATGCCGTCACGTTACTTCTGCTTGCAAACATTTGACTACAACAACCATCATGCCTTGTGGTGTTTTGAGGATTTCTATCAAGCTATTGTCCATGTTATATAGTCCTCAAAATAAGTTCTAAGGTGTCCCCAAAATGGATGATGTGAATGAGGTAATAGGAAAAAAGTGAGACAGATAAGAAAGTTATAAAAACATTTAACTATAGATCAAGTTACTAATTTATATTATTATAGTTAGACCCCTTTTTTATTTATTACTGATTATATATTGTAAGGAGACAAATAGTAAAACAATTGGTGTATGTATATCTATATTTCTTAGCTTATAAATTAACTTCAAAATAACGTCTAACTATAATAATTTTAATAACAGTTTAGGATTTGAATTAGTAACTCGATTTATATTTATGGTTTTTTTTTTTTTAGTTGCCACTTAGTCACAAACACTGGCCAAAGTTAGCGCTCATATTTATGTTTTGAATGCTTTGCAAAAAAAATGGCCTTTCCCTGATATCATCAGCATTGTATGTTTGCTGCTCTAAAAATATTTGCATTCAGTGATGTCTCACAAGTTCCTCCCCATGTTCACGTTTGTTAGTATTTTGGAAAGTGACAGGGTCAAATATAAGGTTTGCCAATCTACACATTGACATTTTCCAGATTGGTTATGTTGCCTATGAGATTGTATGTCAGCCCAGTAATGTGAATTGCCCCCATCATGGCATACCATTTGAAAAGTTTGTGACTTTGTGGCAACTAAAAAAGACTGAACATACCCCATTTGCAATTGCAATACCTTGGGTTGTCTACTTTTGCAAATGGTATGCCATCATTGGGGTAATTCTCATTCCTGGGCTTCCATATGGTTTCTAAGGCAACAGTCTGGCAAATTTCAATGTGTTTAAACTGCAAAATGTAACGTGCTACTGTTGTACTCCTGAGACCTCACTGAATACAAAGGTGTATTTTATTGCAGTAAAAGGTGTATTGCAGTATTATGACATTCATAGTTAAAATGCCATGCAGAACTAAAAAACAAAACATTTCTTAATTTTCACTTTTTTAATTTTATTCACATTAAATTATGTTTTATATATGAATATTTGATGTGAAATGAAAGCCATGTTTCTTCTGAACAAGATGATATATAATAAGTGTGGGTGCACTTAATATAAAAGCGGTAAATTATGGTTGTACAAAAATATAGTCAAATTCCAGGTTTTGTTTACGTTTTGTTTTGATCACAACATGTACAATTGCATCCGTCCTTAACCCCTTAGCGACCGAGGACGGTTTAGGACCGTCATCGGCATTTTTGCATTGCCGACCGATGACGGTCCTGAACCGTCCTAATGGTCTTATGTACTTACCCGATCGGCGGTGCTCCCGGTGTGGGGAGACTGCCTGCAGCCCAGACAGTCTCCCCATGGTGGATTAGGACCCCTGGGGCCATGTGATCGCTCAACAGAGCGATCACATGGTCACAATAGGTGTCCATGTGTCTGCCTGCAGGGGGACTGTATGTGCTGACAGGCAGTCTCCCTGCATGTGTAAAATCATTAAAAATAATTAAGTTAAAGTTAATAAAAAAAAATAATAATAATGTATGCATATATATTTAAATTCTACGTGCGTATTTATGTAATATTTTTACATAATTAAGTAATTTTATTAATTGCAATTTGAGGGACCTGCCTGCCAACCCAGGCCGAAATTCCAGAGAATTTAATTTGCTAGCACTGTATTTTACCCTGTAACTTTCTATGACACCCTAAAACCTGTACATGGGGGGTACAGTTTTACTCGGGAGACTTCACTGAACACAAATATTAGTGAATCAAAACAGTAAAACCTACCACAGCGATGATATTGTCTGTAAAAGTGACTTTATTCCCATTTTTCACACACAAACAGCACTTTTACTGATGATATAATTGTTGTGATAAGTTTTCCTGTTTTGAAACACTAATATTTGTGTTCAGCAAAGTCTCCCAAGTATAACAGTACCCCCCATGTACAGATTTTGAAAGTTACAGGGTCAAATATATGGGTCAAATATTTTTACATTGAAAATGGCCAGGTTGGTTACGTTGCCTTTGAGAGCGTATGGTAGCCCAGGAATGAGAATTAGCCGACCCGAATATAAGCCCGAATATAAGCCGAGGCCCCTAATTTTACCCCCAAAAACTGGGAAAACTTATTGACTCGAGTATAAGACTAGGGTGGGAAATGCAGCAGCTACTGGTAAATTTCTAAATAAAGTTATATTAATTGAATATTTATTTGCAGTGTGTGTGTGTGAGTGCAGTGTGTGTGTGTATGAGTGCAGTGTGTATGAATGCAGTGTGTGTGTGGGAAATGCAGCAGCTACTGGTAAATTTCTAAATAAAATTAGATCCTAAAAAAAATATATTAATTGAATATTTATTTACAGTGTGTGTATAATGAATGCAGTGTGTGTGTATGAGTGCTGTGTGTGTATGAATGCAGTGTGTGTGTATGAGTGCAGTGTGTGTGTGTGTGTGTTGCAGAGCCTTGGTGGGGGGTGGCCAATTTTTTTTTATTTTTTTATTATTATAATTTTTTTTTATTATTATTATTTATTATTATTTTTTATTTAATTTCATTATTATTATTTTTTATTATTATTTAATTTCATTATTATTATTAATATATATTTTTTTCGTCCCCCCTCCCTGCTTGATATATGGCAGGGAGGGGGGCTCTCCTTCCCTGGTGGTCCAGCATTGGCAGTTCAGTGGGGGGGGGAGAGGGGGGCTGGCAGAGAGTTTACTTTCCTGTCCTGCAGCTCCTGTCAGCTCCCTCCTCCTCCGCCCATCAGTTCAGCTCTTCTGTCAGCTCACACTCTAAGTCTCGCGAGAGCCGCGGCTCTCGCGAGACTTACACTGGGAGCTGACCGAGGTGCTGAACGGACGGCGCGGAGGAGAAGGGAGCTGACAGGAGCTGCAGGACAGGTAAGTAAACTCTCTGCCAGCCCCCACAGCCCCCAGTCTGTATTATGGCAATGCAAATTGCCATAATACAGACTATTGACTCGAGTATAAGCCGAGTTGGGGTTTTTCAGCACAAAAAATGTGCTGGAAAAACTCGGCTTATACTCGAGTATATACGGTATAATTTGTATAGGAACAGTAAATGAGAGAGCGGAAAATTACAGCTAAACACAAACACCACAAAAGTGTAAAAAGCGGCCTGGTTGCAAATGTACATCGCAAAAACAGTCCAGTTCTTAAGGGGTTAAGTAAACTGCCGTTGTTGAACTCCTGTTGTGCATCAGTGCAGTCACCTGTTTGAAAACAATCTGCCTGAGGTCCTAGCTTTTACTTGCCAGCATCTTTTTATAACCCTGATTATATGGACAGGTGGAAATTTCCATTCAGAGGTTATTATTGAACTGGCTTGCAGAGTTCAAGTTGATTGAGATTCGTTGAAGAAAACACTAGAGGGCAGTAATGTATTTGCAAATGATCACTTCAAGGGTTTATGATGTCATAATAGCTTGCCGATACACACAAAGCTTTTTATTTGTCATGTGTTTTCATGCTTGTTTATGGTATATACTTTTAATACTAATTCAATTTATAAATTTAAAAAATACATTTAGTTTATTAGTTTAATACTAGTAAAATAAATTGCTGAATTTATAACATTACACTGGATGTAGGGGCTATGACCTAAGGCTGCCCCTAAGCATATTTCCAGACACAGTCGGAGTTCCAGTTTACAATATATCCATGTGTTTCAGGCAGATGGCTACTTCCAACTGCATGTGAAAATATGTACAAAATCTTAAATATTACAAAGTATTTCACTTGTGCACAAATCAACTTCCAGACAATTACGGTAATTCTTAACCATTTTAAGAATGGAAGCAATTGCCCTAGAACGGTTCTGAATTAAAATAAAACTTAGAATTTTAGTCTGTTCAACCATAATTGACCACTTTCATATTAAAGGACCACTATAGGCACCCAGACCACTTCAGCTTAATGAAGTGGTCTGGGTGCCTGGTCCAGCTAGGATTAACCCTTTTTCTGTAAACATAGCAGTTTCAAAGAAACTGCTATGTTTACCTGTGGGTTAATCCAGCCTCTAGTGGCTCTCTCATTGACAGCCGCTAGAGGGCTTCCGCGCTTCCCACTGTGATTTTCACGTTGAGAAGACACCAGCGTCCATAGGAAAGCATTGATAATGCTTTCTATGGACTGGCTGAATGCGCGCACGTCTCTTGCTGCGCATGCGCATTCAGCCGAGGAGGAGGAGAGTCCCCCGCCCGGCGCTGGAGAAAGAGGTAAGTTTAACTCCTTCCTCTCCATCCAGCCTGGCGGGAGGGGGACCCTGAGTGTGGGGGCACCATCAGGGCACTATAGTGCCAGGAAAACGAGTATGTGTTTTCCTGGCACTATAGTGGTCCTTTTTTTTTTAATTCTTAATTTTTTACGTGCTTGAGAGTTACAGGCATTCTCGCTTCGCCACGACAGCAGAGGCAAGACAAGTTTGAACAGTGGTGGCAAATAGGCAATACTGGCACATATTTTTGTTATGAGTCAAGATTGGTACATGTTTAAACTTAGATGCATAATGAATAAAGAAAACAACATATCAATTAGCTAACAAGTTTGATAGTGTATGTAACTAGCTTAGCAGGGTATGCTGCACATTTTCTATAGGTACACAGGGTGATGCTATTACATGTGAGTAACCAGTTAACTTTGCTTGTATGTTATGGATCTTCCGCTAGCATGCTATGTGGACATTGCTAAATCTTGTGTGTTCTCTGGAATAATGCTTAACTATCTAGGCATACGATTGTTTAGCATATACTTAAAGTCCTGAGAGCAGTCACTTGTAGCTTGTGAACACCCCAACGCCTCGGCGGCTTGCAGCTGTAAAATCCCATTCCGCAGAGGGGGATTGGTTAGGCTTTGCACCCTCAACGATACTCAGGCTGTTTCCTCATGTCTTCTCTGCATGGGGTCACTTGTGGAGGTGGGAGGTTGGTAAGGCCCCTCATGGTGAAGAGTTCTCAACAGCCGCTTTTATAGTGGTCCTTTTAGTACACCCACACGTATTATATATAATTTTGTTCAGTAGAAACAGGGCTTTCATTTCACGTCAAATATTTATATATGAAACAATGTAATATAAATAAAATCTAAAAACAAATTTCGAAAATTAAGACATTTTATTTTTCAAGTTCTGCATGGCATTTTAATTGGGAATTTCGTAAACTGCCTTCACTTTAAAACACATATGTTTGTATGCTGTGATGACACACGTGTACAATGATGCCCCCCCATGTACAGGTCTTATGAGGTTTTGGAAAGTTACAGAGTGAAATATAGGGCTCAAAGTAAATTATATGGTATTTCTGCTGGGCCATTTATATATATATATATATATATATATATATATATATATATATATATATATAATTTTCATTCCAAGTGTATTTTGATGTATATTATATGATTTTGTTGATTAACCCCTTAGTGACCGCGGATGTACAGGATACGTCAGACCGTTGACGTACCTTGTACGTCCATGGCAAATATCATGATCACTTCCAGCCCCTCTAAGAGCATCCTGCAATAACCCCCCTCACTGCCGGGCCACCGGGTGATCGCTCCCCTGGCCACCTGGGCCACCGGGTGACCGCTCCTTCCGATGCTCTGCCTGTGTGCTGGGTGCCTCAAGGGATCGAGGCACTCGGTAAAATACATTTAAATAAAAAATACAATTCAAAAAATAAAAGATCGGTCTTCTTCTCCACTGGGGGGGAGAAATAGGCTAAATAGGATGCCGTGGACCATGTGAAGTCTCCCGTGTATAACAGTACCTCCCATGTACAGGTTTTATAGTGTTTTTGAAAGTTACATGGTCAAATATAATGCTTGATTTTTCGTTTTTTCAATTTGCCAGATTGGTTATGTTGCCTTTGAGAGTGTATGGTACCCAAGAATGAGAATTACCCCCATGATGGCATACCATTTGCAAAAGAAGACAACCCAAGGTATTGCAAATGGGGTATGTTCAGTCTTTTTAGTAGCCTCTTAGTCACAAACACTGGCCAAAGCTAGCGTTCATAATCGCTTTTTGCATTTTTTTTTTTTTTTTTAAATTCTTTATTTTTGTAGTGCAGGTGATCACAGATTGTTGTCACACGCCACAACAGCGTTCATTTACATAAGGTTACAGATGCGTTAAACAGTGGCATAAGGAACTTGCACAAAATTTTTGTTTTTTGTTATACATGCTTAGCTAGACGATTTGTGTATATGTTAGCAATCTAGTTGTCAGACGAATATTACTTAGTGTTGAGTAAGAGCATGCAGGTTTACGTATACAATAAGCGATTAGCTACACGCTAGTATTGACATGAGTGTCCCAGAGTCTCTCCCCCCCCCTGCCCTGACAAAACAATATCGCCCAGTGGCCCAATAAAGTATACAATTTAAGGCAATCAACTTAATTGCAGGATGGGTTAATCTGGCGTATGGTGAAGCATTTCAGGAGCTCAGATGCTTGTCTCCAGACGTTAGGTTCAGCTGTGGAGTGTCCAGAGAGGGTTAAGCAGTTCTTAACGGGTGCTGGAGTAGGATAAGTCACTATCGCAGTGCAGGTCCCCTCTCATGGGGTCCGACGGCTGGCTCATCGGTGAACGAGTCGCTTTGCCATGCGCCTGGTGGATTGAATAGCAGTTTCTCCCAGGTGAGGTGGATAGTACAGGGCAGGTGTTGCTGCGTTCCGTGCTCCACCATTAGTCTCGGCTGGTTGAGCGGGAAGTGCTTTCCCTTGTTTGCAGGTTGGAGCTTGGCGGCCATCTTGGGCCCGACATGCGGACTGCAGTGCGGGCGGGAGACCCAGGGTGCTGGCTTGGTAGGTTGGGTCTCAGAGGTATGGACCGGGATCACCCCCCCGGTCCATAGGGGGGGGAACGGGGCCGGCATCCCCGCGGGTCCGACTCTAAGCCCCGAGCAGTATGCGGCAGGGCAGCGGCCGTCTGTCCCGCTCGCCTCTGGAGTAGGCCTCAAAAAGGGTCGGATAGGTTTCTTCGTCCAGGGGACTGTAGCCCGTAGGGCCAGCCTCGCCCTGGGCCCCAGGGCTCTCTGCCCGCCAAGGGCCACCGCTGCCGGCAAGTTTTTGCGAGAAATTATGCTTAAAATTGCCTTTTCACAGGCTAGGCTGTAGGAGCTGGTCTAGCATGCGACCAGCCGGCTCGGCGGTCCGGCCCCGCCCCCCCCCGCTTTTTGCATTTTTAACACTCAAGCAAATATAAATTCTTACTTTGGCCAGTGTTTGTGACTAAGTGGCTACTAACAAAAACTGGACATACCCCATATTGAATACCCTGGGTTGTCTACTTTTAAAAAAAAAAAAATATGTACATGTGAGGTGTGATTCAGAGATTTATGACAGATAACAGTGTTACAATGTCATTATTAATACATTTTAAAAATAAATATTTTGAAACAGCAATATCCTACATGTACTTATAGCTCTATAACTTTTCAAAAAAGCTAAGAACATGTTAACATTGGGTATTTCTAAACTCAGGACAAAATTTAGAAACTATTTAGTTGTTTTTTGACAGTTGTAGATGCGTAACAGATTTTGGGGGTCATCATATTTTATAAAAAAAATTTATAGTAAATTTTCTGATATGATGGAAATAATGGTATGTTTATAAAGACCATTAATGTTGAGAAAAACTGTATATAATAGGTGTGGGTACGGTAATTGAGTAAGAGAAATATTACAGCTAAACACAAACACCGCAGAAATGTAAAAACAGCTCTGGGCCCAAACAGTAAGAAAATTGAAAAGCGGTCTCATCACTAAGGGGTTAAATATCGGGGGAGCTGCCTGACAACACAATAATTGTCCCACTGCTCCAGTTATCATCTCTTAATAGAGATACATTAGTCAAGTTTTCAGTGTCTTCATGTAGAATGCAGGACCTCAACAGGAATCCCCTATAGTGGCTGTCTGTGTGAAAACCACTGGAGGTGTTCCTACAACTCAATATAAACTTTTATTTTTTCAGGAACACTACAGAGATCGTTTATTTGCTCCAGAGCCACCAAATTAAGCCATGGAAGTTCTGGTGCTTAGAAATGCAGGCCTGTATAGAGCTGTAAATGCAAATACTAACTTAGGATCTTTAGGGAACAATGGAAAGATGTCATGAATGTGATCGTCTATGTTTTTTTATTTTTTTAAATTTGGATATATCTTTTTCATATTATGTTATGGTTCTTTTTATTTTATTTTTTACTTTACAATTTATGCTAAGGGCTTACATACATGAACCCCCTTCCTCCAAATGAATTCTTATGTAAGCAGCACATCTAAGAACAACACGTCTTGGCTTGAAACAGCCATAATGTGTCTATACATTACTTGTAATTTGAAATCGTGTTATCACAGGCAAACAAATCTGCTGTAAGTTGTATTTACAGAAAGCTATTGGTCTAGTTCCTTATAGGAATTGACCTCTTTTACCAGAACTCATTGAGAAATTCTCGTAAATATAGCTCATATTTAATCTTTGAGCACTGGTTGTATTGATAAGACTTTTGTGTTTTTCTCAGCCTCCTGCTTAACCCCTTAAGGACATTAGTAGTCCTGTCATTACGACCTGTCTATATGGCTTTAGGGAGTAATAACACATCCTGCAGATTTGGTGTGAGCAGAGTTAAATCCCTGCTCACACCAGGAAGTCCCAGGTATCAATAGATACCTGGAGCTCCCCTTAGCCTGCTGTGGCCATTTTTAAGGCCCCAGACTTTTAGATGAGCTGCTTGTCGAGCTGGAAGCCAACAATGCAATCAGCTCTTTAAATAGATGTTTAAATGCCTATTATTTTTATTATTATTACCACTTATATAGTGCCAGCAAATTCTGCAGCGCTGTTCAATGAGTAATTAAAATATCCTGGTGTGAGCAGGGTTAAATCCCTGCTCACATAACTAACCACAGATATGGAAGCAGCTCTTTATTGTCACCAGAACCACTACTGCTTAATTTAGTGGCTCTGCTGTGTATAACCTGTCCCTCCATTGTTGGCACTGTAAACACTGTGTTTTCAGAAAAAAAAGGCAGTGTTTACATTACAGCCCAGGACACCCCAGAGGTGCTTCCTGGGTCACTGCTGCACAGTGTGATACACTGAACTTTCCTCATAGAGATGCACTGATTCAATTTATCTCTTTGAGGAGATGCTGATTGGCCAAGCCAGCATTGGGCCTCGTCCCACCTTACCTCCTTGCTGATCTCAGCCAATCCAATGTTTTTCCTATGGTAAAGCATTGAATTGGCTGACTTCATCAATTCTGATGATGTCAGCCAAGGAGACGCATTGTGGGCGGTCCAAGCCCCGGCGGACCCACTCAGCGGTGGAATAAGGTAAGTTTTTTTATTACCTTTTAAGAGGGGCAAAGAGGGGTAAGCCACCTAAATGATGCTTTTAACACTATAGGGTCAGGAATCAATGTTTGTATTCCTGACCCTATAGGGTTCCTTTAAGGTGTTAAATAGTTTTCTGTGTTTAAGCTATGTGCAATTTGTCCCTAGTTGTATAACAGAGATCCATGCATGTATCTGTGTTGAATATATTTCTCAAAGGATGGTGCTTCTCTTGAGAATAAATGGTTTGTTTTGTAAAACTTTTGTTTATTCTGAGTATTGTATAAAAAAAAAAAAAAGAAATGGATGAAGAACCTGCCTGACTTGCAAAGTGGCTGCTGGCTTTAGTCTTTTTGACGTGTACAAACCTCAAGTTCTAAAATATCATCACAAGAATGAGAATAGCAGATACCTTCCTTTTTTGGTGATCACAGATACTTTAGCTTCAGTGCTACAGTTATGAGTAAAATATCCAGTTTGTTTTTGTTTCTAGACTGTTATGTACATATAACTTGTAAAGTTGATAAGTTTGGTAATTTGTGTAAGGAAATTGCAAATATATACATTTAAAAAAAAACTGCAATAAGAAATTGAGACGCGTTTTATTTACAGCTCTATCTAATGATGATAGTAACGTGAAGCAGCATGAAGTCATGTGAGTGTATTCTTGCATCCTTAATATCCCAAAGCTGTGTCAAATGTTATATTGCTTATTACTGCATTTATAAGACTTCATTGGCTTGTGTTGAGAGGAGGATGCCACATTTCCTCATTTGCCTATTCAATTATTATTAGTGTTTGCACACTCTATGGAATTCCCCACATCTCGAACAGGACACGTCATAGCTTACTGTGAAGGCAGCGCAAATGCACAAAATGCACTATCATGCCTGACCGCTCCACTCACAAAACTGTGAAAAGAACTGTCATAATAAGCAATCAGCCTTGTTAACTACTGGTTAAGTGCTTAACTACAAATCCCATTATTATTTAGTTTATCTCAGATGTTCGGGCTCTACTGAATTGAATGAGAGCCACCTGATACAACAAATGCTGTAAACCCAACAAGTGTAGTTAAAAAGACATTAGAGCCACCAGAACAACTACAGCTTAATTTAGTGGTTCTGGTGCCCATACCCTGTCTCTGCTTTTCAATGTGTTATAATTTTGCCTAGTAAGACCTCTATTGGGAGTCAATATAGAGGTGCTTCCTAGTCCGCAGCACTGCCAGTTTCCCGTAAAGATACATTGGTTCACTGCATATCTATGAGGAGATGCTGATGGGTACTACTTGGTGTTTTGCTGCGCATGCACAATAGCCAGCAATGCTTTTCTATAGAAAAGCGTTGGATTGGCTGAGATCATCAAAAGTGATGAACTCAGCCATGAAGGCTTAACAAAGCTTAGACTGGAATAGGGTGGGAGAAAAGGTGAGTAAAATCAGAGTGATCTAAGGGGGGGGGGGGGTCAAAGACATAAACAGCTACACAGGCACTATAGTGTTTGTAATCCTGATATTATAGTATTCCTTTAATAATACATATAGCTTTTGTTGTTTCGATTTTGTCTAGTTTTGGAACATTTAGCTTTCTTTTATCTCTAAAAGTCCTGTTTTGGCGCGTTTGTATACCATTCTTTTAGGTGATTTCAATGGCAAATTAGTTTATCTTACACACTCATGAATGGTTGTGATCACTGATATGAAAAGCCATATTAAACTGTGTATTGTGCCAAATAAAGACACTGAGGAAATATTTGTGGATTGAAGAATCAGTTCGATTGTTCGCCAAAATAACATTTGCAGACCATCAGCCCACTAAATGAAACACGAATCTCTTTCAATAAGTCAAAAAACAAACATAGCCATAGTATATGAGGCACTTTATCTTGCTAAATAGTTCCCATTTTAACAATCCAATGTGTTTTTTTGTTTGTTTGTTTTTTGAGGCACAGATGGTTATCAAATTCAGAAATATATTTCAGATGGATTAGATTTTTTACGTGTCGGTCAAACCTAAGGCTAGGTTCTGTACCAGCTGTTGTATGGCTGTTGTCAATGTAAATGACTTAATATACTTTCAATTTGTACCACTGACAAAGTATTTCCCATGACAGAGCCCTTTTAAATTAACGAGGAAACTTAAAAGCCAAATAGGGATGGTCAATAAAAGAGAATATATTATAGTTATTGTTTTGTATCCCTATCAGTTCTGGTATAGAAAACACCATCTACTCAAATTGATGGCAGGATATTGCCTATTGTTTTGTGCTGGAAAGAGGTTAAAACCAGACAAAGCTCCTTAACTAAGTAGGAAGGGAGTTACTATGATTATAATGTTTTCATACCCTTTTCTTTGTTTAGAATTAACTACTCTTTCAGCATCTTAAGCACCTGAAATTTCAAAATGCAGGGTTTATTTTTTAAACAGTGGATTCTAGTAAGTTGAAAAATGACTTGTGCAGTATTTGTATTTTTATTCTTCTCTCTTTTAAGTAAAAAAAGTAAATTTACAATTTGGCTGTACACTTCCCACTGCTCAATTAAAAAGAAGTTCCAATATGTTCTCTTTGAGTTTGTCACTAAGTTTCTACTTAGTAACAGTGCTGATTTGAAGGGAAAATGTATCAACAATGACAAATTTACTTTTGAGAACTTCTCCTATAGATTAAAACAAGCCTACATCTTGTTAAATCTAGCTCTTTGACCTTCAAGATCTTTGCATATTTTGCAAAGACATCAGAAGGTGATGTGCCTGCTCTGTTTGTGGAGGCTGGGGAAAGAAGGAGAAGGTAGATGTACGCATTGTAGGCACCACTATCTTCATTATGAGGAACCTCTTACTCTGCCTGGAAACCATATCAGTTTTGTATTCGTGACCATGAGCACAAAGTCAACACAGAGGATTTTAGTTTGAGGCCCATGGAATCTTTATTAACCAACATTTGCAATGCATGAGTAAGATACCTGTTTGCCACAGTTATCGCTAGCAAAAGGTGTGGAAATTGTCAGCTTGGAATTTGACCATAATACAAAATTGGCAGTAATGTCAATTACATTAATAAAGATTTTATTGTTATGAAATTCTTAAAATTTACAGCGTGGAAACAGCTAAATACGATGTTAAGGAATTCCTTCTTTCTTCTGGACGGAGGTTCTTGATAAGAGTACTTTACAAAAAGGCCAATGGTTCTTGCTTTTAAATAATCTACCTGGTCCAACTATATAGAGTAGTAGTCCATACGAAAAGTAACACTTAGTGTTGAGCTGATATACTGGAGGCTATTCAAATTGTTTCCAACTTTGACATACACTGTAACGGGAGTTACCATTGAGGTCTGTAGAACTCATCGCAGTGAACATAAGCTTTTGACCAGAGATTTGTCATCATTTATAGTTTCTGTGTATTATTTTACATTTTGATTTTGAAATACAGATGCATACTTCCGGAGCTCTGCTTTGCAACAAGCAATCAAGCGTTTTTGTTTTTTTTGAGGCTGCAATCGCTCATCTTAGAATCCGATTTTGGTCCTGTTCACTCTGGCCAGGATGGGGAAGAAGGAAAAATAAGCATTGGGCTGATCCATGCTCTACGATCCCACAATATTAGGATACACTTAGGATTCCTCGGACGAGGACAGCTTACCCATCACAATACCCACCTTTTCCTAGGTACCTGAGACAAAACAGGGGGCATCTACAAATGGGGATACTGCCCTTTCCTCTTTGGCCGACATAAAGGCATTGTTGCACAAAATCATGGCAATGTTCCAGGAAGACATGACGATGGTGTGGGAGGAGGTGGCCACTATTGCTGATGTTGTTTTTTCGCCTCCAGCCTTCAATGACAGTGAAGCGGCGGTCACTCAGGTAGCTTGGCTTTTGGAGCCACTTGACTGCTTTCTGCAACGTGGCGATCTGTGATGCTTGTTCGCTAGATGTGGCCTTCACTGCCGTCAGCCTGCCCAATAGGCCCTGCAAATCTGCACGGAGTAATGCTACATCTGTCTGGATACTACAGTTTTAGCACTACAGTAGTCACCGGAGAGTTGTCTTGTCCAATGTTCTTCGGTGCTGGGCATGGGGTTACAGGGAGATCTTCCACCTCCTCATCTGCAGACATCTTATCGGAGATTTCAGAGTAGGTCTCCTGGTAGTCGGCCATCTTAGGCCTCACCGACCCATGTGCCTGCCTCAGCATGTCTTCAATATTTAAGCCCATCCGTGGCTTTTCGGGTTTCATTTTCTTAGTTTTGCTTCCCATTATGTTTCCCCTCGCCCGTGGGTGTTTTCCTTGCCGTTTTTGTCCCTGTTTTAGGGTCTCTCAAGGGGTTTATACAGTGTAATTGTCCAGAGCTCTGGATGTGTGCGGCGATGCAGCTCGGCTCCGCCCCCCCAGCTTAATTTAATTTGAGTGTAAAGTTTATATACTATTTAATTCTGTTGCATGTCAATTAGATGTCCATGACTTTGCATTCTCTATTGGTGTGCAGATCATGAAGTGTGGATAACTGACTGTCTAAGTGTAGGGGATTGAATTTTGCACATTCACTGCTCACTTTTAAGGGTTTGGCATCATTAACGTTATTTTGCAATCTCTATAAAGAGAGCAAAGTTACAATTACATCTATTCGATTATTCATTAGCCTGATTAAATTAGGATGCAATTATGTTTCTAGTTGAGACCTGGCAATAATAATTTTAACAAGGTAACATACAAGACCTTTACATATCTTCTTTTTGTAGATAACACTGTTTTTTGTTTTTTTTTTAGCCACATTCAATAATGACCATAGAAAAAGTCAGCAAAAAAGTAAACAAAACATAGCAAGCTTAAAAGAAATCCCAAGCACCATAAGAACCTGTTCTCCTTCCATAATTAAAGAAGCAATGAGCTAACCTAACCTGTAACTAGAAACTTGCTATATAACTCACCCTCTCGCCCAGAAACATCACAGGAGGGAGCTGTGTTTACCCCTGGCTATATAAAGCTTGTGTTTGCCCAGCGAGCATTCAATATTTTATATTTATCAAGTGTGCTAATTTTCCTCTCCTCCCACTCTTAAAATGTACCACATATCTATTCTACAAGATGAATTCTCTTTGAGGCGACTTCAGTAGTGCAGGTGACCACACACTAGTGTGTAGTGTAGTCGTCTGCACTGTTAATGTCTGATCAAACATGGAATCTGACCACTGTTTCCCAGGCAGTCTGCAAACAGACATAATTTGAGCAGAATACCAGTCTTGGGACACTTTCCTTAAAACAAACATCAGGGCAGTTGACAGAGTAACATACACACTTGAAGTGCTGCTGCCACCCCACATAGCCTAAAGCAGGGAGGTGTTGGAAGTCGCTTATAAGCCACATAGTAACTGGATGCTAGGAAGGGCAATGTCATTTTGACACTTTCTGGCCTCTCTCATCAGTCTTCATACGGACCTCTTCGTACGGACCTCTTCTATCAGAAATGTCTGATCTGTGCTCCCCCTTGGGTGGGGAAATTTTAAGTTTAGTCTTACTAGTAGGGGTAAGCTAGCGAATTTGTTTGCATCATTGGCCCGTCCCCATAGATGCATTCCATTCTGTCCTGGGTTCACAGTTGAAATGCACAACATTGCTGCCAATTGGGACTTAATCTTTATTGTATGAATGGCTGGTGGGACTTATCTTTTTTGATGAGCATTTCAAGTTAATGGATTGGGTGGGAAACCGCTCGGCCAGAGTATCTACATTGTTTAAAACGGCAGGCTCCCCAAACTCCGGCCCTACAGATGTTGCTGAACTACAATCACTAGAATCATGGGAGATGTAGTTCAGCAACATCTGGAGGGCCGGAGTTTGGGGAAGCCTGGTTTAAAAAGAACATAATGAGCTATAATTGTTGCATTAAAGATTAATAATTCATCTATACCAGATCCTGAAGGGGCCATATTCCTATCTGGATTAATGCTTGCCAAAATTGAAAATATGGCTATAGCAGATCTTTAACTCATTTTGCAAATCATGTGCAGCTTTGTATGTGCAGTGACTCTAATACAGTGGTTTCCAAACCAATCCTATTACCCAGTCGTGTCAAGGTGTTTTTCTTTTTTCTTTTTCTTCCTAAAAACACCTTTGACACAACTGGGTAATCCCCAAATCCTGGACTGTTTGGTGTGCCTTGTGGACAGATTTAGAAAGCACCGATCCAATAAATCAATTCAGAAAAGCTTGTATATAGCGATTGGCAAGCTGAAACCAGCCCCACTATGGATGCTTTTAACTTAGGAAACCATCCCATTGATACTTTCTAATGAAGTGAACTGCAGTGTGATGTTCAGCACAAATTTTGAAAATAATGGGATGGCTAGGATTAGTTTTCAATTCTCTGCTACTTCCTAATCTAGGCATAGTTTACTGCTGGAAGCTTAAAATCCAGAGGAAAAGTTTAATTGTGCATATATATTATATTTTTGCATATATTTAATGCAGTATTGATATGAATGGATGACCTAAATCAGCTTTTTACAGGTACCAAAAAGTACACATTGAACAGTCTTTCACTAGATACAAATACGTTTTTTCAAAAAGTAGGATTTTTAGGATTTTTTAGTTTGTAATATTAAAGAGCATTAATTATAGCTTTTATAATATGCAATTAATTTCCACAAAATTACTGTTAAAGGTGTAAATAAAAACCGCACCCAATTTAAGACACAATTTCTGATGTCTTCTATAGTAACATTTGGGCAATGTAAGCCTTAAATTTTGTAATTTGTTTTTCAGTTAAAAATTTTTTGTGTTTAGAGAATAAACCCATTCAAATTAATTTCTCAGTTAATTAAAATCAAGACTATTTTATCGCATGCAAAAATTAAGATTTCCATAGTTATCAGTGTGCCAAGAATGAAAGCATTTGTCAGTTAAAAAAAACATAAAAACATAAAAAGGTTTGTTTTGGAGCCCGTATCAAAATGATCACTCATATTATGTTTAACAGGATGTCAATAGGAAATATAAACTGGAAACCACTCACAGTGAAATCAGTACTTTATGTGAATTTCCTGCTAATGATTACAATTGTAGGATGGGCTTTATATGCATGCTAAAAAACTAATCAAAAAAGAAAAAAAAAATGTTGTTAGTGTTTTTTGTTCACAAAGCCTACATTTTTCTGGCTGTTGGTTCAAAAGTTGCAATTCTAGTTTTTCCTATTAAGAATACTGTAGTGTTATTACAAGTACAAAAAGATAAGTCCTGCGCTCACTCCCATCACTCCTGGGCGGCAGCAACGACCACAGTACACATCAGCCCCAATATATAGTAAGAACCAAAGAAAAGGAAAAATATTTTTTTTTTTTTTTTTTACTGTAGTGTTATTGTAAGATTCAAATTTGAATGCAAATTCTCCTTATTACAGATTTTAAATGATTATTCCATGTACCGTGATCTCTTCAGTGATTTGAAGTGGTCATGGAGCCTTAAGCCGGCTGTAATGGTTATGGTGCTTGGAGTAAACCTTTTAGCATTGTAATTTAGCGCTCTGAGTGTCAGATCCCCCCGCTGTACACTCACCTGGTTCTTCCGCGCCGCATCTCCATGCAGTCGGCACCTGCATGCCGCACGCCTCCCAGTGTCAGGGATGGTGTGAGAGATCTCCAGCGGGGCTCCCTGGGCATTCATAGCCCATTATGCAATACGCCGCCTCATACCACGAGGCCAGGACTCCTCTTCAAAAGACGCCGCTCACACGCTGAAGGTTCTTTAGGCTCACGCACACACCGGCTTTTAAAGGGGAAGGAGCCTAATTTCAATTAAAGTGCCATACCACACCTGAGAACACTGATGAAAGAAGACCTGGTAGCCCTCCTCAGTGCTCAGATATACTGTGCTCACAGTACTATTACCTACTATCCTGATAACTGTGTTCCTGATATTGACCCATTGCCTGATTAACTGACTTTAAACCTACGCTGCCTGAACTGACCCTTTGCCTTGTCTGACCTCGTTCCTGCTTCATCCTCGTCTGTACTTCTGCATCTAGGGCTTCCTCCGCTAAACCCTTACACTGAGACGGCTCTGCATGCGAAGATGTTGACTGGACCGCACATTGGCAGTTGTAACAACTGGAGGGGGAGTGGAAAGCAGGGAGGGGGTACCCTATAGAATAATGCCTAATGGGTATTTTTTTTTTTTTTTTTTAATTTATAAGGGTTAGAGTATTCTTTTAACATACAATCCTTTTCTTTGGCAATGTATATTAAATGAATACTAAACAAATTGTAACTGCTTTATCTCATTGAAGTGGTTATACTGTCCAGCGCTCTGGTTGATACACATCACTCTGTACATTTTATTCCTGACTATTGACCAGAGTTATAGTTCTAGGAGGGAAGCCAGTATCTATTCTTATCTCTAGCTGTTTCTATACTGTTATTTTGTATCCTATTACCCACGGGTTACATTCCATATACTGTTATTTTCTATGTATCATTTTTTACAGCTAGAGCTATTTATTCTGGCCCCTGTGGATTGCAAAACTTTGTTTTGCACACTTTTCTCGAAATAGGTTTCTGAAAACTTTTGAACAGAACCTCCCAATCAAGTACTTATTATTTAGACTGTATATTTGTGTTTGGCTTTAGAGTCCCTTTATATTCTCTGCCCAGTATAAATCCTTTCCATTGACCTGTGCCGACAAACACTATTTGGGGCAGTTCTAATTAGAAAAGAATGTGGTACACCCTGTAATAGGACTTCTTATTTACTGATTGACTAGCCATCAATCAGATTATTTATACATTGACTTAAACCGTACTTATTAATATCGATATACATTTCTTTTTTAAAAAAAATACAGGTGAATTATCCCTATAAATTTACTATTTTAATATCACAATTAAAAGTTATATTTTAGTAGCTAGGTCACTCATTTCTTTTTGTTTATCGCTTTTGCATATGGGTTAACCCCTTCACGAGTGTTCCTAAAGCTTCCTTTCGTTCAGTTGTTCTTTTCAAAGAAACATTTTAATTTCATTCCCCACTAAGTATGATCAATGGCATAAAAGGGGAACATGCATAATGATGATGCCAAGATGGAGCCACCCAGTTCCAGATGTGTGGATTTCCATATTTAATTTTATTTTTCAGACCTTACAAAAATATATTTTCTAAATATAGAGGATAAGTAAGTAAAATATTTCAAATCTTGGGAAGTGACAACTGCTGTTTAACGCCCTGCTCCCTCTTTTGCCCGTTAAGGATAGTTAAGTGTTTACATATGCATCATTACTGGTGAAATGGACACCACATGCTCTCAATGCATTACATTTTTCATCTGGGTTCAGATCAGAACTCTGTCATCATCCAATCCATGCCGTTGGTGCAGCACTGTATTCACCATAAGGCTAACAAGGCATTTGCTTTGGGTGGCAGTGTCCAGATGTACTGCAAAAAACACTACCCCGAATGCCCCAGCAACTTTAGCAGCTGTTTTGTTAGCCTCGAAGTGGGTGGCTGTGTTTATTGAAGGCGAGGGAGCGCTGATCTGTTCTTGTTCTGCTCCATCTCACTCCCTGCTCTGATGCTGTCAGCCGGAATATGATGTAACCATCTCCAGCATTACTAGACGGTGTGAGGGAGCAGAGCAAGTAGATCAGACACTGATCCACACTGGACCCCTAGGTAAAGAAGCCACACGGGCTCTGAGGAACAATATCCGCACTTGGAAAGAATCCACTCTAACTCTCCCAAATGTAGGGAGTGGATTGGACAAAATAACAATTTGTGAGTATATGAGAAAATGTGTATCTGTGTGTGTGTCTGTCAGTGAATGTATGTCATCAGTCAGTGAGCTTGTCTGCCTGTCAGTGCATGCGTCTGTCAGTGGTTGCGTGTGTGTGTGTTTGGCTGTCTGTGAGTGAATGAGCATGTGTTTGTCAGTGTGTAAAATTATTGTGGATGTGTGTGTGTGTCTGTCAAAAAATGTGTCCTGGAGCAGGAGTGTGTGTGTCTGTCAGTGAGTGTGTGCCTGTCAGCAAGTGGATGTGTCAGTGTGTGTTTGTCAGTGAAAATGTGTGTTGGTTAAACAGTGTATGTGCCAATGACTGTATGCCTGCAGAAAAAAAACCTGAGTATAATGCACACACTAAAAAAGGGAAATACTGCAGGGTGCTCCAGAAAGGGAGGGACAATCTCTGGAGACATCAAATGGAAGAAAATAATTATCCAGACACACCTGAGGTTTCTTCTAAAAGGCAGTCTTTTTATTTGGAACAAGAAAGTGTAGACAACATTTCTGCTTCTCTCTTACTTGATAAAGGCTCAGAGAGGAGCCGTAACGTTGTCTCCACTTTCTTGTTCCAAATACAAAGTCTGACTTTAAAAGAAACCTTAGGTGTGCCTGGATATTTCTTTTATTAGACGGTGTTTACAGCAAAAAGCCTGAAGGTAGTGATTCTACTCACCAAAACAAATTCAATAAGCTGTAGTTTTTCTGGTGACTATAGTGTCCCTTTAATGACTATCTGTGATTGTATGTATCAGTGAGATTGTTTGTCAGCCAAATTGTGTGTTGGTCTTAAACAGGAAGAGGCGTGTCCCCGATAGAAAGGGGTTGCAGCAAATTTAGATTATTAGGGTGCTTGAGTTTATTCATGCCTAGGGCAGTACAAAAACAAAATACACCACTGCATTGGTGTGAAATCACTGATATCTGAGTGGGTTAAACGGAAGGAAGAAGTACTGGTATGTAAGGAAATGCATGATTTGCATAATGTGGTGGACTGTATGCACAAACCATTATTTTAATGGACAGAATTGTGTGCTTCACTGCATATTACAGCGCTACGGAATTTACTGGCGCTATAGAAATAATAAAAATAATATTTACCAAACCGAGGTCAGCTTTTTACTGCCTGTAAACAGAGGGCTGTATTTCAGGAGGGTACTCATTCTGATGAACACAAATCAAAATTGTTTCCCTTCCAAATGAACTTTGCATGCACTGTCTGGTATAGTGTTTCACATTCTAGCTACTGAATAGACTCTGTGTTAGATTTTAGGATCAAATCACATGATGGATTCTCTTTCTGTTCAAACTTTGGCTATGCCAGAATTCAATCCAGAATCCTCTAACTGTTTAAAAATATGTAAGTGTCTGAGGCAATCCTGTTTACGGTTTGTTTGATTTATATATTTAAAATTTTTTGTGTTTAGCTGGCATCACTATTTGAACCTAAAACATTCCACGATTGTTATTCTTTGTCGTTCGTTCCTGACCTAATATTTGTAATATGATGATTTGGTAAAGTTATGCCGATGACAGTTCAGATAGCTTGTTTTCTTTTTAGTTGTGCCATCAGTGTCCTTACTTGTATGATGGCAATTCAAATTTTATTACAATTATTTATTAAACGTTCCTCAGAGTTGTACAGTAGGTAAAATAAGAAACACTTCTAATAAAACATGTTTGACATACAGGAATGGTAGATGAAGAGAGCCCTACCCAAACATGCTTACAATCTGAAAGGATGGGGGACAAACACACAGGAAATGAGGGTATCAAATGACCTGGATATACCTGAAAGGAGGGTGGGTGCATGGGAGGATGGAGCCTAGTGGATGGGAGACAACAGAGGAAGAGTTATGGGGCGATTTGAAAGGCTTCTCTAAAGAAATGTGTTTTTAAGGATTTTTTGAAGCACTTCAGAGATGGGTGTGGGAGGGCATTCCATAAGGAATAGACACCTTGGAGAAGTTCTGCAGGTGTGACTCTACAGTGCAGGTACGAGAACGGGACCATAATAGGTAGGAAGAGCAAAGAGGCCAAGCTGGAACATATCTGCTAATGAGGAAGGAGATATGAGCAGAGGCACAGTTTTGAAACCTTTGTTGGTAAGCACCAGAATTTGAAACCATTTTCATAAGTGAAATAGGAAGCCAGTGTAGAGACCGATGGGGTGAGGTTTGAGAGTTGCAGGATATAAGGTAGATGAGTCTACCATGGGCAATCTGGGCACTTTTCAAGTCAAGAAGCAAAAGGTTTCAATAATCAAGTTGGCAAACAACATGATCATAGGTTACCCATCAGTCTTGGAGAGGTTAAGTTTTAGGAATTGGGAAGTTATCCAGTCAGAGGATAGGTAGTTGGTGACACCATCCAACAGACTGGAAGAAAAATCACGCAAGGAGCAAAGGGTCTAGGTATCATCAGCCTGCAGCTGATATTGAAAGCCATCAGCTCACTAGAACAGGCAGTGTAATGTCCAAAAAGAAAAGGTCCCAGACCAGAGACTTAAAGGGTCACTCCAACCATCATGACAACTTGATTTAAAGTGTTTATGGTAGTAGGAGTCTGGATGTGCAGCGTTTCTGCTTGAAACACTGCATATCCAGAGATACAGTATCTGCATTGTGTAAGGGCGGCTAGTTACTCTGTTCTGGATTGCCAAATGTAAATTCAGTGCAAAATTTACATCTGTTGTCTATGAGCTGGCAACTGACATAATTATCTTCTTCCTTGCAGCCATTACGTCTGCAAAAGGATGATCACTTTTCCCTCCTTCCCTGCACTTCCTTCCTCCTCACTCAATTGTATTTTTGTTTTGTTTGTTTGTTTATTGAATGAAAAATCCCACCCCCCCCCCCCCCCCCTTTCACTGCACTGGCTCAGAGTGCGCACATGCACTCTGAGGCAGCAAAACAGTCTAATCACAGGCTTCGGCCGCTGCTTACTTCAGATGGAGAAGGGAAATCAGTATAGGGAGTTCTGCCTGGGGCTGGATTATAGATAAATTTAAACTTTTAAAATTTTTTTTTTTTTTTTTTTTTTAAGTTTTATGGGGTGGTGGGGCCTATTGGCAAAGCCAACAGGGCATTTAAAGCCTAAAAAAGCAAACTGTATTAAAGGGTTCAGGATTTGGAATTTATATCGTCCAACACCTGGGACATGCAGTTTCAGGGACTGTGCAGGAAGTTCTTTTAGCCCAGTCACAGGAAAGCAGGAGGGCTACCTTGGAGGGCCGTTGCCAGGGCTGGAGAAGTCTGGTCTGCACATCCGCAATCACGTTCTCACTTAGGTGCTCTCTATTTAGTTGGAGTGTATTCTGGGATTACCAGCATGCTCTCTGACTCACTGAATGCCGGTACCACGGCCGCTAAGGGGAAGGGAGGCATTTTAACTGAGGGGTTTGTGGGATACAGAAAGCCCACAGGTCCTGAGTACAGGGAGAAGGCATGGGATTGAAGCACTAACATCTATAATAGCAGTACATTAACAGGCATTGCCTTACTGTCCTATGTAGACTCACTGGAATATTTCCCCCCCAATTTTTTTTTAACATAAATTAGACACACCTCTCACATGCAGCCAGCACACACCACACACACATCACCTACAGCTAGCAGACATCACACTCATTACATAAAGCCACCAGACATTACATACAGCCAGCACACACCACACAGAAACACCGTACATACATAGTAACCTTTCATCCTGTAATCTCTTAAGTTTTGTTCACTCTCTAAACCAAGGCTTACAATTTGAAGCCTTGTGCAATTATTCAGATTTTAAAAATGACTTGCCACAGTAAGACATACCATACTCATCATGGGTATATACTATTCACCAAGACTAAATTTTCACTCGTCAATGGCAAAAGGCAAATGGAAATTTTGAGACCTCTTCTAAACTATGTGTCTAAAATTGCTCCCACCGCCGTCTTTACCAGTTTTTCCTGTAATCCTAATAATCATGGGAAATGTAGTCCAACAACATCTGCGAATGCAAGGCTGAGTGTCACGGTTAAGATATTTTATGCATTAAAACCACTTCATCTAATCACCGACCTTCCTGCACATTAGGATTACAGCTTATTGTTAGTTCAAAGCAGGGCGACTCAACTGTTACCCAACCCAGTGGTTAGGCGAGATTAGCCAGCACCTGAATTGTTTATGTCTATATAGCGAGTTGTTGCCCGCCATGTCTACTAGCCTACACACTCACAGCATAAAGCGTCTGGACATAGATATGTACACTTGTTTTATCATATGTTAGTCAATCAATCTATGCTAGCATCTACACTTGTAACCATCCCTGACACACACGATTAAAGCTCAGAAAAGCATAACTCAGCATACAAGATACTTATAAGCAATGGTTTAGCTTATGTTTAACGTAAAAAATTAAAAAAATGAGGCATCAATATTCTGAAACTGTACTGTTCTGACAATACCGATGTAACTACCCTTTGATGTAACTCTCTGGTACGTTTCCCATATTTTTTCTTCTGTACCCCATCATATATGCCTTAAATAAAAGAAAGATTGACAAAAAAAAACAAAAAAACACTTCATCTTAATGAGTTTGTTTTGGTATAAAGACTTGATCGCATTTTTTGGACAGCGTAAAACATAGCCTTTTCTGAGAAACCTCATTATTCACGTTTTTCTAGTACCATGTCATAATGATCGTCACTAGAGACTCCTTAAGACATTCAATATTTAAAATACTTCACATTCAATATTATTATGTATAGGGTGATGCCAAGCTATGTCCAGCGCTTCTCTATAAAGCATTTAATTAATGGAGCATGCTGATTGCCACATATGTGCTACAGGTCCCCAGTGCTCTTTGTGAGAAGCATTGGATTGGGCAGAAGTCAGTTTGTATGCCGAATTTTGGAATTTGCTTGATATTGTACAATGTTGGGTCCGGTTGCAAATTTTTTGCCATTGGTTTGGGCTGAAAGATTTACCCAAGGCTCCTCACACCACTCATGAAGTAAGGTCGAGGTGTCTTCCCTTGTTGCTGGAGAGTGACACAAATGGCCGCCTGTCACGACTACTAGTGTGGTCCAGCACGCAGAAACTATGTAAACATATACATATACAAGGAAAGGAAAAATAAAAGGACAGAGTGTAAACCAGACCTTAGAATGGCCGGACTAATACGGTAGAGACAGAGAATGGTCAAAGGGAAAGCCGAGGTCAAGGAAGCCAGAAAATACACAATACCGTAAACACAAGCCAAGTCAGGGAAACCAGAATTCAGAATAACCAGGGAAAAGCCAAGATCAGGATACCAGGAAATCGGATACACGACAGGGCAAGGTACTGGGGTGAGTTAGGGATTTAAATATCCCTCTCTATGCTCTGATTGGTCAGAGGGCGACCTCTGACCCCAAAACGTGCGTGTGCGTTGACCGTCACGCACACGTTGGTATAATTTTCGGGGGCGGAGCTAGAGATGGACGCGACCACGCGGTCGGCGCCATCTTGGATTTGGGTGCGATGCCTGGAAGACCTGGGGGAGCGGTTACCGGCTCGCCGACGAGCAGGTAAGCTCGTGTTGTCGGCGAGGCTGTGCCGGTCGGGCACGGCCGTGTGACTCGGCGGGCCGGCGACCGCAACACCGCTACTCCATGCTCCAGCGGTGTCAGACTTGGTACAAATGGTCTTAAAAGATGTAAGGTCTCTGACCAAGTGAGGGCATTGTGAGATTGAGGAGATAAATTCTAGAAACTGCTTGTATCTAAATTGCATCATGAAATTGAGGAGTAATTCGACTTGATAATGCCAAGAAGGATAGGAGTTTACTATTCTGTATCATGTGCATGCTCTGAGGGATCCGACTCCCGCAAAGTCTCTGGAAAGCAAGGGCTTCTGTTAATGTGCAGTTTATACAATCTCCTCTACACCCTCAAAAAAAGTAAACAGATTTATTCAAAATTTTGAATTTTAGAGGGAGAAAGGACTGGACAGATGTTGAACGATGCCAGTGATTTATTACTCATGAATCATTTATTCACCACGATGTCTGCAGGGTATTTTGTTTTATTTGAGATCTGCAAAAAGATGAAACACACAATTACATGCTATTCAGAATGAAAATGTTCTGTGCCCTGTGATGTGTGGGAAAAAATGTGGTTGCAAGTGTATTTTTGCATCCTACTTTTTTTTTTTCTTTCCTAAAAATGGGATATGATATAAGTATCACAATTGTATTTCATTACAAATGCTCTATAAAGCATTTTGTCTGTTTCTTACTCCTTTCTTTAATGAATTCACCACAGTCCCACTCATTACTATTCATTCACTCTACTTCACCAGCGTACCTTTCAACATTTTACACTATATTCCACAACAGTCTTCATCACTACTGTTTGCTGTATTCCATATCACCAATATCTTTCCATACTGTTCTACCAGTGACCTTCTCACCACTGCCCATCCATTATTTTCCACCAGTGGTCTTCTCACTACTATCCATACATTGTCTTCCACCAGCGGCCTTCTCACAGTGACCTTCTCACCATTACCCATCTGTTTTCTTCCACCAATGACCTTCCCACCACTATCCACTATCTCCTCTAGCAGTAGCCTTCTCACCACTATCCATCCATTCTATTCTACTACTGCTCTCCTCACCACTATCCTCTCTATTTCCCCAGTGACTATCTTGTTACTATTCTTTGTATTCCATAGTGACCTTCTCACTACGATCATCTGAACTGCACCAGTGACCACATTACCACTATCCTTTATATTCCCTCACTATTCCTCCCACCACTGGCCTCTGAATTCCAACCAGTGTGGCACAATACCTGTCTATTCTATGTTCTGATGCACACCCATTCAGCCCTAGTTTCCTGGTGCTCATTATGACATCATATTTGATATTGAACCCTCCCATTGGTCTACTTTCATAATGTTAGTGTTTGTGATGCTTTTCTGATGATGTATACACACATGTGACATCATGGCCCTCTATGTACACATACCTTCCTTGAATATACCTAGGTTTGTGTGTTAGGGTAAGGCCAATCCTGACGTTACGACAGGGACATGAACCCTGCAAACCTAGGACACGAGATTGCTTCTTGCGAAGCACACATGGAAGGCATGGATCAATTTGCTATGACAGTTTGTCTCCATCCAGAGACGCTGCAAACCATCCTTGCTATGACAGTTTGTCTCCATCCAGAGACCCTTGTTTTTCAGGTGACTGCTTAGGTTGCCTCACAATCTGTTACCCCTGATCCTAGTGCTGCCATGCACCTTTGCTCACCTCCATGTTACAATGGAGATGCTAGACTATGTAGAAGATTCCTTACTCGGGTATAAATATTGCAACTGTCCTTTCCATCTGATAGAGCCAAAACTCTGGAATGGATCAACACTTAATAGGAACATGATGATTCGCTTATATTTGATTATCTCCGCTTCTTTGTGACTTTCAAACTTATTTTTAGTCCTCCTGGTAGAGCCATGATTGCTAGTGAAAAACCTATGCGGATAAAACGGGGATCCAGATCAGTTGCAGAGTACGCCTTTTAATTTCATACTCTGGCTTCTGAAACCTGCTGGAATAATAGCTCCCTGGTTTGTGCCTTTGAGGAGGTCTTTCTGAAAACCTACAGGATGAGGTAGCTGCTAAGGACAAAATGTAATATCCTTTATGTCCGACATTGACAGTAGATTGAGAGACAGGTCTGCTTCTAGGGAATAGGGACATACAGTTATATTTTTGATAGTCGATAGATTGAGTAAAAAGGCACATTTATACCCTTACCCAAGTTACCGTCTTCTGCTGACCTGGTTAAGATATTCTGGTTGCATTGCATTCCCCAAGTTATAGACTCTGGAGCTGTTTTTGTGCTGAGATGAGGATCATTTTGTCTTTTTCGTCAGCCTATCACCCGCAAACCAGTGGTGCTGCTGAATGTGCCAATCAGTCTTTGGAACAATATTGACAATGCTTTGTGTCTGATCTGCAGGACAACTGGGCAGATCTACTTCCCTGTACTGAATTTGCACACAACACCTCTGATGATATGTCAGGCCACAGTCCCTTCTTTGCTAATTACAGCTTTTATTCTGCTTTTCTTCCAGCATCCTTTGTTGATCAAGGGATGCTGGGATTGGATTCCACTTTAGCCACTTTGCAGAGGATATGGGGGCAGGTTCATACCATCCTAAAGAAAAATGTTGTGCTCCAAAAATGCATTGCTGATCGTCACCGCAGAGTTACCCCACCCAATGAAATGGGTAATTGGATCTGGTTATCTTCTCAGAACATCAGTCTTCGTGTTCCCTCCAAGAAAATGGCTCCTCATTTTATTAGTCTGTATAAGATTTTATGCGTAGTGAATCCCGTGTCCTAGGCCCTGGATTTATCCAAAAATCTCCATGTGGCGGAACCAGCCCCGCCACTTGTGCCTGGAGAGGACTGCTTGCCAGCCTCTTGCCCTGTGATTATGGTCCCTGGGAGGTTTTGCCCTTGAAATAACAGATTTGGGCATAATGGATTTTTGGTGTGCTGCTACTGGCCCTTTAACTCCCAGAGAAATTGTTTGTACTTTTAAATTGGCACTTCGAATGCCGTTGAAGTGCCGAAGTAGTTGAAGTGGCCGCCATTCGAAAAACGAACATGCGGCGGCCATCTTGGTTCATTCCATGCAGTCAGCAGTATGTGTAGCCAAATTCATGGAACTGAAATCGGCTACATAGTTCCGCGAACACCGCTGAGCCTTACCTTCTCCCACAATGATTTTGCAGCCGACTAAGTCCCGTTGCAGAGACTAAGTCCCGTTCGAAGATTCGAACGCACGTTAGAATGGGACTTAGTCATTTTTTCAGCCTGAAATAGACCGACCACACAGCCCAAATCTATGGAACTGTTTTGGGCATGAAAATGTGCTTGCGGTCGGTCATAATGGCCTTCCATCTAACTTTTTAACCCCTGAACCGATTGCCCTGATTTTTGAGTATGTGTTTATTTCTCGCATGTTGATTATGAAAATATATGTTTTTTTTTTTTTTTTTTAAATTCTTTATTTTTGCGTGTTGTTTAACAAAGGGTAAATTTACCACATGCAATAGTGAACATTAACATATAGATATTAGCTTCTGAGTGTCAACGCATATGTTGTAAATTGTCACAATTTTTATATTTTAGGAAATGTTGTAAGGCCTAGGTAGTGGGTTGGTGTAATACTAGGTATGGTATTCTATTTGGTTTGTGAGCGTCCATCCCTAGGTCCTGGTTTGGTAAAGAAGGTGTGGTCCATGTCGGGTGGATTGTACCAGGTCAGCGTTAAGCTTGAGGTCGAGGTTTTCTAAGATGGGTATGTCCCCTGTATGGATCTGTGGTTCTGACAAGTGATCTGTGGTGACGGTCGGTTCGTCTTGGAAGTAGTTAGTCGGGGGGTTTCTATTTTGGTCTGTTTAGACTAATCTTGAGGTGTGGTCGCCCTAACCTAGGGGCTGTCGGGGGGGGGGGGAGGTGTGCGCCTTGTTGCAGCACACACTCCTCTGGCGTACTGGCGTGCCAACGCCATCCCTGGCATGCTCTTGGGGCGTCACCAGAGTCGCGTTACTCAAGTCATGGAGAAGACAACAGAACTTTTTAGTATTAGAAGGTAAAAAGTGATAGGAGGGAAACGAGAAAAAAAACATTGGTAAACGGCAAATTGCAATATTTAGCCTGTGAGCGGGTTGGGGTAGGAGACTTCTCTCCCCATTCCCGTCAAGTGGCCTGAGTGTCCATTCTCTGTGTCCTCGGGATGAAAGGTTCGATCGTCTCTGGGTCCCATGCAGGAGAGGCGTTCTGGGTGGTCTTGGTTGGTAGACCCAGTTTTGATAGTAGCGCGGCTGCTTCAGCTCCTGTAGTGATTTTGTACGTTTGTCCTTGTTGTGTAACTAGGAGGTGGCGTGGGTTTCCCCACCGGTATGGTATTTCCGCTGAGCGCAGCTGGCTGGTGAAGTCGTTGAGGCTTTTTCTCCACTGGAGGGTGGCTTTGGTTAGGTCCTGGTAAAAAGTCAATTGGGACTCTTCAAAGTCGAGTGGCGTTTTGCCCTTGAGTGCCGACATTATGTGACCCCTGTCTTGGGGGAGGATGCAGCGGATTATTACGTCTCCAGCAAGGGGTGTGGATGCCCGTGTTGAAGTGGATAGTCGGTATATTCCGGCAAAGGTGAGTTTCCTGGCCACCCCGGGGGGCAGTATGGACTGCATGAGACGTCGCACATAGTGTGGTAAATCCTCCTTGGAGACTGAGGCAGGGATACCACGTATTTTGATGTTGTTGCTTCTGTGTTTGTCTTCCTGGGCTGCTATTTGTACCTCCAGATTTTTTTGAGTGTGTTGCATCTTGGAAAGGGCTTCTTGCAGTGAGGTGATTTCTTTTTGGTTCCCTTTTACTTCTCCCTCAGTGTGTAGTACTTTATCAGTAATTTGTTGCATGCTGGTTTTAAGGGTGGGTAGATCTGCAGCCAGTAGGCTTTGTATTTCTTGCAGCATTTTTTGCATGTGTTGTAGGTCATGTTTAGTGGCCAGTTCAGTGATATCTTGCTGGGGTGTGAGTTGTGACAGTGTAACCCTTTGAGGGCTATGCTCCACTGAGGTAGGCTCTAGAGGGGGATCAGGGCCTTTTACGGCCGCCATTTTGGCGGGTGTTTGTTTCTGCAGCAGTGTGCCTATATCAGGCTGTGCTGTACCTGGTTGGGGTTTCTGCGACCTGCGTCCCATTCCGGAGGTTCCGTGATCGGAGTTGTGCAGGGATGTGTCCCACGCGTCCTCCAGGAAGTCCCCGTCAAATAAGTAATCCAGGCCGTGGTGGGCTGATGGAAGGTAGGCCCGGGCTCTGGATTTCGGCTTTGCCTGCTTCGGGGTGTACCGGAATGGCATCAGTCGGTTCCGGGGGTTCCCCTCTGTGCTATGGTGGGATTTTCGTTGGTGGATGGTGAGAGTGTCTGCCGATATTCGTAGGATTGAGCCCGTGATTGTCAGAGCTCGCGGCAATGGCGACCGACCCGTTTCGCTGCCAGGCTCCGCCCCCGAAAATATATGTTTTATGTTTGTGGCATGTATATTTTAGAAGTTATTAATATTGTGTAAAAACTGTATTCCTCTGCCTGTGATAATGATATTACCCATTGTGTTCAGTAATCATATCACAGGCAGAGGGGAGGATTTTGTGTGGGAGTGTCTGTGTGTATTGTACGGATTGATTGGTTGTTCTGTAATACCCTGTGGGCTGTACTGTGGTTGTGGATTGGGAATAAAAGAGACTGTATGTGCCAGGACAGTCAGATTCTGCTTAACCCTCAAAACGAAGTGTCGTCTCATTATTGGGGTAATTGGATTGTATGCCGATTGCCAGGAGTGTAAGCTGATTGTATACTTTTCCTGTTCAGCTGTTTCCCGGGTTTGTGCTTTTCCTGTTCGGGAGTTGGAGGATTCGTGTAGTTTGCAGTTCGGGAGATTGGTGCTTACAGTAGCTGCCTGTGCATCTGGAAAGGGGAATATCGCCTAAACGGGTTTTAACCTCTGGTGAGCAAAACAGTCCGTTACACTCCATATACCCACTGTTTCACACTTCCTACTCAAATCCTTGCTATGTAACTGGTTTACTAAGATGGTATCTCCTCCTGCTCCTGTTCTTGTTAACGATGAGAAAGAATACTAGGTCCAAGAGATTGGTTTCCGATTCACTAGGCGTACCCTCCAGTATTTGGTATTTAGTGCACTGGAAAGGATATGGTCCTGAGGAACGTTCTTGGGTTCCAGCTTCTAATATCCATGCCCGGCCCTGCTTCGAAAGTTCCATGGCAGGCTTCCTTCACGTCTGGTCCTGTCTTCGCAGGGTGCAGTTCTGGAAGGGGTAGTATCACAATACCTGTCTCTTCTGTGTTCTGATGCACACTCACTCATCCCTAGGTTTTCTGGTGCCTCATTATGACATCATATATGACATGTTGCACTTTTTGATGATGTATAATCATGATGACATCACGGCCCCCTGTAACCAAACACAACACAGTACAGGGTATATATACTTCCTGGTTGTCCTTGTTTCCTTGCTCTGTCATGGTTTGTCTACCTGAGCGTGCATTATATATTACTTATTATTTTGTTTTCTGACCATTCTTGATCTCTGTAACCCTGACCATGACTTGCTTCTTGTTTCTGTGTACCTCTGTAATCCCTGACCTCGGCTTGTTAATGTTTATTCTGTGTCTGCTTTGCAGACCAGTACACATATCTTCCTTGCATATACCTAGGTTTGTGTGTTAGGGTCAGGCCAATCCTGACACAGTGGCCGTCTCATTACTATTCAGTGTATTTCTCAAGTGGTCCTCTCACTACTATTCTGTGTATTCCACCAGTGATCATCTCACCACTGTCCTCGGTATTCAATAAGTGACCCTCTCTACTATTCTATGTATTCCCTCAGGATCACTTTCCCCACCATCCTCTGTATCCCACCAGTGGCCCTCTCACTACTAACCTGTGCATTCCAACTGGATCCCTTTCACCACTATCCTCTGTATACCACCAATCACTCTATTATTACCATTTTCCACTAGTTTACCTCTCACTACACTACAGTATTGAAAACATCTGCTATGAAATGTTTCTTAAAGTTATGTAAATACATTTAAGGTGGGTACACAGACAGATTTAAGATATCTTTGAGTAACACAGCAAAGGGTTAAATCCACCATGTTCAGATGCCTTTTCTGCATCCGGAAACCTAATCTATGAATGTGCTGGTTGCTAGCCTGCAGATTTGTTGTGCCACAGACCATACATAAAGGGAAACTTGTTTTACTCACTGATGTTTTTTGATTATTCATGGTTGCCAAGAACTCCCACACATACAGGACTGCATCTGCAGACAATGGTAGTGTATTTCAGTAACTGCTGACTCTTGGAAGTCTTCTCCTTGACATGGGAGGAATATGAACTCTTTTGAAAAGTTTTGCAGACAGGAAGGAAAGTGGTACTGATTATACCTCCGAACAGTCTCCTGAGATAATTTTTTTCCATTCCCTTTTCCATTTCATGGGAAGTATGTAAATGCTGGGAAAAAAATTAATGGCAAAGCAACACATCAAATATACACTTCATATTATTCCTTTATTCCTTCCTGATATTTCATGGGTTTTAGAACCTTAAAGTAGAATTAACACCATTGAATAAAACAAAAAGAATCATCTATACATTTGTGAATTCTGATGAGCTCATCGAAGGAGGCAAGGCAGGGAGAAGCCACATGCCACCATGGCCAATCAGCAACTATTCAAAGAGATGATTTCATTACAGTGAGACACATGAGACTTAAAAAGTAAGCAGCAAAAATACAATGTGTATGTAAAAAATGAAAAATAAAAATTAATATCTCAAACTTTGGGGGGGAAAAGTGAAAAATGGCACTTTAATAAAGCTCAAAATATATAATGTGATAGTCCCCATGGTGTCCAATTTTGCAGATGGTATGCATTTATTGAGTAATTAAATATGTGAGCTACTAAAATGCACCAAAATGCACCATAAACCCATCTTCAATCTGACATTTAAAAAATAAAAACTGCAATGTTCTGGTTATAAATTTAGCTCTGTCAAAAAAATCTGACAAGGGTATACAAAGATGGTCATTCTGTACTCATGAGATATAGTTGAGCACAATTTAGTGGTTTTTAATACAGTAGTACATATAAACCTCAATCCAGTGCCCGAGAGACATTGGCACTAGAATCAGGTAAGTATTTAAAGGGTCTTAAAAAGTCCCTTTTATATCTAGGAGTTTTTCTCCAATATATTTTGATACTTTTGATCCATGTTCTCTTTTTTCTGTATTGCTTTATTTTTAAAGACTGTCGAAGATTGAAAAAGGTACCTTTAACTAAACAATGATCCAGGCTGTGTAAAAACTGTTAATAAACCGTTTGCTAGCATTTTGCCATCTTCCCTGGGTTTCTCCAGGTGTCTCCCTGCCTCATTTTTTTCTGGTATTGGGATTTGTCCAATTTTGCAGATGGTGTCTGGTGTCCAATTTTGCAGATGGTATGCATTTATTGAGTAATTAAATATGTGAGCTACTAAAATGCACCATAAACCCATCTTCAATCTGACATTTAAAAAATAAAAACTGCAATGTTCTGGTTATAAATTTAGCTCTGTCAAAAAAACCTGACAAGGGTATACAAAGATGGTCATTCTGTACTCATGAGATATAGTTGAGCACAATTTAGTGGTTTTTAATACAGTAGTACATATAAACCTCAATCCAGTGCCCGAGAGACATTGGCACTAGAATCAGGTAAGTATTTAAAGGGTCTTAAAAAGTCCCTTTTATATCTAGTTTTTCTCCAATATATTTTGATACTTTTGATCCATGTTCTCTTTTTTCTGTATTGCTTTATTTTTAAAGACTGTCGAAGATTGAAAAAGGTACCTTTAACTAAACAATGATCCAGGCTGTGTAAAAACTGTTAATAAACCGTTTGCTAGCATTTTGCCATCTTCCCTGGGTTTCTCCAGGTGTCTCCCTGCCTCATTTTTTTCTGGTATTGGGAGCTGGAAGCTTTTGCCAGGAGTTTTTATTAGCTCTCTAAGTACGAAGTACTATTAGCAAGTGGTATTGGGGCAGTGTCAGGGCACACTGCATCGCATGGTGGTTATGGTGCTAGTTCCTTTAAGCTAGTACTTCAACTTGAAGTCTCATTGGAATCATCACCTCCATCATACTCATTTTTTTTTGTTGGCGGGGTTCCAAAGTAATATTTTAAACCATGTATAGTCCCATATGTGAGACAATATTCACATCTTTATTTTTATTTATTTTTAATTGCACTTGTTTCTCTATAAAGAGTTAAGCCAGTTTGTTTTTTTGTGTGACATTGACAGATAACCTTTAGTGCTCCATCTATTGGCCACAATTTGCAAAGTCCACAACAGCTAAATTTCTAAATTTAGCCGTTACTTTTGTAGGACACTGGGATTATTTTGCAACCCAAAGCATTTCATGAACACCTAATCATAGTATTTACTAACCTGTGTCCATAAGCTTCCATCTGTATCAACCAAGGTCCTGCCTTTGTATGTCGATTAAATTTTATTTTTTTTAACTAATGTTTTTGGTTTTGTGTGTGTGTAAATTCAGAGACTGAAAATACATTTGTGATGTAATTCCAGTAAAATACAAGTTTAGCAGGCTAAGATTGCCACAAGGCATATGTATGTATATGTGTTTGTAGTACACGTAGCTAAGATACTGTTATCACTGTACTGACCAGGTGCAGGAATGTAAGAACTGGAATTACGCGTCCCTCTCCTTTGTATTAGATGAGCCACGTGGTTAGACCGGATGGATGAGTTTAGACTCTATTTATTAAATAGGTTAAGGGTATGTGTGGGTGTAGTTAATTGTGGGAGGAGCTACAGTGCTATATAAGGAATGTACTCTATGTATTCAGTACTCAGACTTTGCTGTATTTTGGTGACGCTAGTCCCTCTGAGTCCCGATCGGTGATCCAATAAAGAATCTCTTCCTTCCTGAAGAAACCTGTGTCCATCTCTCTGTGCTTGGCTTCCGTCAGTTTCTCCGGTATCATTTGGTGCGTTGGCCGGGAAGCTCATCGTTCAACGGTAGCTGAGAGGCAGAGGCGTGAGACGGTCTATCTTTGCCCACGTTCTCTACGGCTGCACCCCTGAACTTCTGCGTGGACCTCCCTTCGTCTCGGCGCCACTGGTCTGTTGTCCAGGAGATCATCGGCCTCTACGTGAGAAGTGCTGGGGTGTCCCCGTCGATGAGTGTGAACTCAGGTTCAGGAACGAGGAGGTAAGACAACTGCTGTTTTAGACGGCAGGACCCACTAGGGGTATACCGATTGTGCGGTAGGCCCAAAGGGGTTTTGAATCTGTGTATCTGCCCCCTCTGTCGGAGGGAAGGAGCGAAGGCGCACCGCTCGATCGAACGCTCTTTAGTCAGACCGTTTGATTTGGTTAGTCAGGCGGGGTCCTGGTGTAAATAGCCCTAGCCGGACACCGGTGTCTTGTCTAGACTAGCGTTCTAGGGTGTATATTACGTTCGCTAGGTCGGAGGGACCGGGAGACTAAGCGGCGCCTGTGTAAATTCGGTTCGCTAGTTCTCATCCTATCTGGGCTAAGTGGGAAGGCGTGTAAATTTGGAACCCACTAGACTTTTGATAGTGCGACTAAGAGGCGCCTGTGTAAATTCGGTTCTCTAGCTCGCTATATATGTGGTGATTGGGCAGTGTGGCTAACCAAAACGGGTGTATATAGTTTTAGGTAGTCCATTCAAGGTACTGGCCAATAGTTTAGTTGGGAATTGTAAATGTGTTAACGATTGTTTTAGTAAAGTGTATATCTTGTTAGATAGCGCGAGCTCAGCCGTCTAGCGAGAGTGTTAATAGTGTGTTGCTGTATTATAGTGCACGGTACCATAACCCTGTATATTTACTGACATTATATAATAAGTACTAATCATTGTCGTCCATTGCATGTTTAACACCATAACCACTAATAATTGTATTGTGACCTTAACTTGTGCTTTGACCTATGCTAACCGTACTGTAACCGCTATTTGTAAAAGACGATGTTACTGGGGTGTGTTATAGACGGGTAATTCGTATATAGAGAATTATAGCGTGGGTGACTGTATAGTTACGCCAAAGGGCATAATATTGATTATATAGTGACTGGTGTAACAGCTGTGTGTGTACGGGAATTCCCTGAGTGTTTATTGTTATTGTGTACGTTTCACTTGGTAACCGTACCACGTGGTGCTGTTGCCAGAGGAAACGGGTGTGACTGTTGAATAGTACGCGTGTATAGTAATCGTTGTCGACGACGTTCCATTGTTAAGTATGGGTGCGTCGCAGTCAACGATTCCGGATCCCTTAGGATGTATGGTTAAGAATTTTAAAAAGGGATTCAAAGTTTGTGATTTTGGGGTAAAGATGTCTCCTGTACGTTTGGTCACTTTGTGTACTAGGGAGTGGCCTACTTTGGTTGCGGCATGGCCGCCACGTGGCAGTTTGGATCCAACTCTGGTACAGCGCTTACACGTGGCTGTATCGGGTAGGCCTGAACTTTACGGCCAGTTTCCTTATATTGACTGTTGGAGACAGGCCGTAAATGACTCGCCAAAATGGCTCCAGACATGCCACGAGGAGCAATGTCGCCTCATGGTAGCTAGGACTTGTTCGTCCACTAGGACTGGTGTTAGGCCCATTTTGGACACGCCCCCTGAGTCCGAGATCCCTTTGCCGCCCCCTTACTTTCCGTTAAGAAGAAGTGACGCAAACGCAGGAAGTCCTGCACCCCTCCCCTCATTACCCTCATCCACTTCCGCTTCCTCCTCCAGTACAGGATCCACCCCCCCTCGTACTAAATCTCCCCTTCCGGAACCAGAATCCACCCCCATTAGAAACGAATATCCTGATTTGGCGCCACTTCAGACTTCCGGTCAAGCTTCATCTAGCTCGGCTCGAAGTGTTTTATTTACGACCTTTTCCCAAAACCGACCTCCCACATCCCCATACCCTATCTCTCCCCGACCGGAACCCATGACTGACGCCTCTCTACGTAGCCCCATCCAAACCCGACAGTTGACTGATGCCCAACAATTAAAGCACTATCAGATGCCTCTTCGTCTGAATCCCGGGTCAGCTTATATCGATGCCGCAGGTCAAATGGCACACGCTGACCCAGTCTTCGTATATGTCCCATTTACCACAACCGATCTTTTAAACTGGAAGACCCATAATTCCTCGTATACTGAGAAACCACAAGCTATGACTGATCTGTTCACCTCAATAGTACAGACGCATAATCCGACATGGGCTGATTGCCAGCAGTTACTAATGACTTTATTTAACAATGAGGAAAGGACAAGAATAAATCAAGCAGCCATTAAAGCATTAGAGGATAGAGCCCGTGCTTTGAACCAAGCCAATCCAGCAGCATGGGCCGCGACACACTATCCCAACACCGATCCCGATTGGAACGTAAATGGTGCTGATATGGCTCAACTCAGAGCCTATAGAGACGCTATAATTGCTGGCATGAAAGCCGGAGGAAAGAAAGCCATTAACATGTCGAAGACAGTTGAGGTGATCCAGAAAAGCGATGAAGCGCCCAGTGTCTTTTATGACCGATTATTGGAGGCATACCGCTTGTATACCCCCTTTAATCCGGAAGACGCAGACAATTCCCGAATGGTTAACTCCGCCTTTGTCAGCCAAGCATACGGAGATATTAAGCGCAAGCTACAAAAGTTAGAAGGGTTTGCAGGTATGTCCATCACCCAACTAATGGAGGTAGCGAATAAGGTTTATATGAACAGGGATACAGAAAGTAAGAAAGAGGAAGAGCGCAAGATGCGTAAAAAGGCTGATATGCTAGCGGTAGCGATCGCAGGCGTAGATAAACGGGGCCCAGATAGAGGCAATAATAGATGGAGTAGGGAGCCTTTGAGTAGGGATCAATGCGCGTATTGCAAGGAAGAAGGGCATTGGAGGAACGAATGTCCGCAAAGAGAGCAGTACGAGAGAGACCAACCCAGGGCAGGCTACGGAAACTTTAGAGGTAGAGCGAGAGGTAGAGGAGGCCCCGGAGGGAGTAATGGTTATAGAGGGAGTAATGGGAACAGAGGAAGTGTTAGGGAAGACAGGTATATTCCAGCAGCGCAAAGGTCCCGCGATAGAGAAGGTAGGGACTTCGTAGGATTGGCTGACACTGTCATGGAGGACTATTGATACCGACCGGGCTCCATCCCCCTTGGTCGAGCGGAGCCTATGGTCGATGTATCAATAGGGGGGAAAAGGAGTGCGTTCATGATCGACACTGGTGCTGAACATTCAGTGGTGACTAATCTAGTTGCTCCTCCATCTGGAAGGACTATTACTGTGATAGGAGCAACTGGAAGAAGTGCTGAAAAACCGGTTCTTAAAAGTCGACTCTGTACATTGGGAGGCCACGTAATCAAACATCAATTCCTTTATATGCCTGAATGTCCAGTCCAATTGCTGGGACGTGATATGCTATCAAAATTACAAGCGCAGATTACGTTCCTACCAAATGGAACAACATCCTTAAAGTTTAATGGACCTTCAGGTATCATGACATTATCTGTACCAAAGGAAGAAGAGTGGCGACTTTATACAGCGTTGACTAGCCAAAACCCTAGGAGTGATGAGACATTATTTAACATACCAGGAGTTTGGGCAGAGAACAACCCACCAGGACTGGCCCGCAATATTCCACCAATAAAAATTGAACTGAAACATGGGGTTTATCCAGTGAGCCTAAGACAATATCACATTCCGCAGAAGGCTAAGAAGAACATCCAATCCTATCTGGATAAGTTCATACGGTATGGTATCCTAAAATTCTGTACTTCCCCCTGGAACACCCCATTGCTGCCTGTTCAAAAGCCCGGTACAGATGAGTATCGACCTGTACAGGACTTAAGAGCAGTCAATGATGCGGTTGTTAGCATACATCCAGTTGTACCCAATCCATATAACCTGCTTGCTTTAATTCCGGGCGGGGCTACTTACTTCACAGTCTTAGATCTCAAAGATGCCTTCTTTTGCCTCCGAATTGCCGCAGAAAGCCAATGTATTTTCGCTTTCCAATGGGAGAACGCTGTAACGGGCTCAAAACGCCAAATGACTTGGACAAGACTGCCCCAAGGGTTTAAAAATTCACCTACCCTATTTGGTTCAGCTCTAAGTCAAGATCTACTGGATTTCGAGTCTATCCCAGGAGAATGTGTATTGTTACAATATGTAGATGACTTGTTGATAGCAGCAGTTACAAAAGAAAAATGTCAGCAAGCAACGCACGATCTACTACATATTCTCTGGAAGGCAGGATACAAGGTGTCCAGGAAGAAGGCTCAGTTGTGTTTGCCAACTGTCAAGTATCTGGGATTCCATATCTCTGAAGGTCAAAGGATTATGGGGCCAGAGAGAAAAGAAGCTGTCTGCCAAATACCAATACCCAAGAATAGAAGACAAGTGCGAGAATTCTTGGGGGCAGCAGGCTTCTGTAGGATATGGATTCCCAGCTATGCGATACTGGCAAAACCTCTGTACGCAGCCATCAAAGGTACAGAGCACGACCCCTTCTTATGGACCCAAGAACAGCAAACGGCATTTGAAGATGTGAAGAAGGCTTTGATGAGTGCCCCAGCATTAGGTCTACCTGATCACACACGACCATTCTACTTATATGTACACGAGCAAAGAAGAATGGCTGTGGGAGTATTGACACAGTACTTGGGATCATGGCAAAGACCTGTTGCCTACATGTCTAAGCAACTGGATGCAGTGGCCAGCGGACTTCCACCTTGTCTAAGAGCCGTAGCTGCAGCCGCCCTGCTAGTAGCTGAAGCCGATAAACTCACTCTGGGTCAAGAACTTTATGTACGAGTCCCACATGCAGTACAGACGTTGTTGGATTACAAAGGAAATCATTGGTTTAGTAACAGCCGTATGACCAAGTATCAAGCAATGTTGTGTGAAAACCCAAGAGTGCATTTAGAGACTGTAAACACCTTAAATCCAGCTACCCTTTTGCCGCAACCTACTGAAAGTCAACATGATTGTTTGGAAGTAATGGATGAAGTATTTTCAAGTAGACCAGATCTTCGTGATTTTCCCATCCAGAACCCCGATGTTCAATATTACACCGACGGCAGTAGTTATGTGAAAGAAGGGATCCGCTATGCAGGATATGCAGTGACAACAATAGACAAGGTGATAGAAGCTCGGCCACTGGCGAAAGGAACATCAGCACAAAAGGCAGAATTAATAGCACTAACACGAGCGTTACAATTGGCTGAAGGTTTAAGAGTGAACATCTACACGGACTCTAAGTATGCGTTTTTAACCACTCATGCCCACGGAGCTTTGTATAAAGAAAGAGGACTACTGAATTCAGAAGGCAAAGAAATCAAGTACGCAGCTGAAATCCTACAACTATTGGAAGCAGTGTGGGAGCCGAAAGAAGTCGGTATCATACATTGTCGAGCGCATCTGAGAGGAGATGGTGATGTAACCAAGGGAAATCGGATGGCAGATAGTGCAGCTAAGCGTGCTGCTGAATCAGGAAGACAGGAGTATGTGGGGCATATAGCTGCTCTTATACCAACTCCACTGTCCCAATGGACTCCAGTTTATACAGCTCAAGAAGAGGAGTGGTTAAAGACTGAACCGGGAAAGTATTTGGAGAACAAGTGGTATCAGCTAGAAGATGGAAGAATAGTCATACCAGCATCACTAGCGGTAGAAATTGTCCAAAATTATCACAACGGGACACATTCTGGGAGAGACAGTACTGAAGAATCTCTCAGAAAACATTTCTACATACCAAGATTGTCCAACTTGACTCAGGCCATTGTACGAAGATGTGTAACGTGTGCTAAAAATAATGCAAGACAAGGACCAGTAAAGCCACCAGGAGTCCAGTTTATGGGGGGACTCCCCATGTCCGATCTACAAATAGACTTTACAGTAATGCCTAAATCGGGTGGACATCGTTACCTGTTGGTAATTGTGTGCACCTATTCAGGCTGGGTAGAAGCATGTCCTACTCGTACAGAGAAAGCAGGAGAAGTTGTAAGATTCCTGCTACGAGAAATAATACCCCGATATGGACTACCCTGTTCTATAGGATCGGACAATGGTCCAGCTTTTGTTCATCAGTGCCTACAACAACTGACTCATATGCTTGGTATAAAGTGGAGGCTTCATACTGCATATAGACCCCAGAGTTCTGGTAAGGTAGAGAGAATGAATAGAACTATAAAGAACCAGTTGGCTAAAATGTGTCAGGAAACCCAACTTAAGGGGAACGTTCTCTTACCCATAGCTCTATTGCGAATCCGCAGTACCCCTACCAGAAGGATGGGCCTCTCTCCTTTTGAAATTATGTATGGGCGACCACCTCCCGTACTTGGTAACTTAAGGGGGGACTTGAGTCAGTTGGGAGAAGGAATTACCCGGCAGCAGGTTGTAGAGTTGGGTAAGACTATGGAGGAGGTACAGAAATGGGTACAAGATAGATTACCTGTGAATATTTATCCCCCTGTTCATAGTTATCATCCAGGAGACCAAGTGTGGATTAAAGAGTGGAATAATGTACCGTTAGGGCCCAAGTGGAGAGGTCCTTATGTTGTTCTTTTGTCTACCCCTACAGCGATAAAAGTAGCCGAAGTAACTCCGTGGATACATCACTCCAGGGTTAAACCAGCAGCAGTCGATTCTTGGCAAGTTACAGCAGATCCAGAGAATCCCTGCAAGATCCGGTTGAAACGCACTACTCAGTCGGAGTAACGAGGAACTATTGTGGATTACAAATTTTATTATTTTTGGGATTTGGTGTGTGAGTGAGTAGGCCATAATAAAGCCTGTCCGCTTACCAACACATAGTGTATAAGCCAGGAAAGTCTCGAAGGGACACCTGTGAAGACGAGCAGAACTCCATTCCCTGCAGCCCTCACATCCTGGAAGCTGAGGTTCCATCGCACGGACGAAGACTGAGGATGACGGCGAAAGATGTGCTTTTGATTGTGTTTATTTATATGTGTTTTTATATTCAGGAAGGTAGAGGTACCGACACTCCTAGCTGTGAGGTATGCATTAAGACTACGAGAACAGGTAACCATATTTCCCAAACCCTAATTTGGCATTCACAATACGAGTGTAAAGGAGATGTATCGAGATGTAGATACCTAAATATAGACTATAGTGTGTGCCATTTAGGAGTAGGAGAACCTAAGTGCTTCAGTCCAGAGTATCAACCTCGTACAATTTGGTTGACTCTCAGGAATGGAGATCCTCAGGGGACCCTAATTAATAAGACGGTGTTAGAATCCGTACATTCTTCGGGTGTCCTACTATTTGATGCGTGTAAAGCGATATCGAGTGGTAGAAAACCGTGGAATGTATGTGGGGATCTTAGATGGGAGAGGACGTATGGGTCTAATGATAAATATATTTGTCCCAGTAGTAAAAATAAATATGTGAGTCCTAGATGCCCCAATAAAGACTATAACTTTTGTCCATATTGGTCTTGTGTGGGGTGGGCGACTTGGGGACAGACAGTAGATAAAGACATGATAGTGACTAAGTTGCCGACTAGCCCTTATTGTAAGTCTATGGAATGCAACCCAGTCCATATACTTATTAATAACCCCAACAAGTTCCTAGATAAGTATGGAAATTTATTTGGGTTTCAGATATACGGGACGGGTTTAGATCCTGGGACATTATTGTTTATAGGAATAGAGACTGATACGGTATCCTCCCAGACTCATCAAGTATACCATTCCTTTTATGAAGAGATGAGTATAGATAATAAGATCCCCCATAACGCTAAAAACCTGTTCATTGACCTAGCTGAAAGTATTGCCGGTAGTCTTAATGTTACCAACTGCTATGTGTGTGGAGGTACTAACATGGGAGACCAATGGCCTTGGGAAGCAAAGGAGGTAATGTCCGGTTCTGAGGCAGTTGACCAACTAATATCTACACAAGCCGATTATCATTTGAGTGTTAGAGGTAAATCTGAGTGGAGATTAAAGACCTCCATCATAGGTTATGTTTGCATAGCAAGGAAAGGAATAATGTATAATACTTCTGTAGGAGAATTAACTTGTCTAGGGCAAAAAGCTTATGATGATGATACTAAAAATACAACTTGGTGGTCGGCTTCAAATGTCTCAGAACCATCTAACCCGTTTGCTAGATATGCCAGTTTAAAGGATGTGTGGTTTGATTTATCCATCACATCTACCTGGAGAGCCCCAGCAAATTTGTACTGGATCTGTGGTAAGAAAGCCTATTCGGAGTTGCCACAGGACTGGGAAGGGGCATGTGTGTTGGGTATGCTCAAACCATCCTTCTTCTTGTTACCGATTGAAACAGGTGAGACTTTAGGTGTTAAAGTGTATGATGTGAATCATAGGAAGAAAAGGGGACCCTTAGAGATAGGCACCTGGGAAGATAATGAATGGCCTCCCCAGCGTATCATAGATTATTATGGGCCAGCCACGTGGGCTGAGGATGGTACCTTTGGTTACAGAACCCCAATTTATATGCTCAACCGTATTATAAGATTACAGGCGGTGGTTGAGATTATTACTAATGAGACCTCACAAGCACTCAATCTTCTAGCGAAGCATAATACCAGGATGAGGACAGCAGTGTACCAAAATAGATTAGCCTTGGATTACCTTTTGGCAGTAGAGGGAGGTGTATGTGGGAAGTTTAACCTGAGCAATTGCTGTCTTCAAATAGATGACGAAGGGCAAGCAATAGCTGAGCTTACTAGCCATATGGTTAAACTAGCGCATGTGCCTACTCAGGTATGGAAAGGGTACAATCCAAGTAGTTGGTTTGGTAGCTGGTATGAGTGGTTTGGAGGGCTTAAGGCAGTGGTAGGTGGAGTCCTACTGATTTTACTGTTGTGTCTACTCCTACCGTGTCTTATACCCTTAGTAGTTAGGTCTGTGCAAAGCCTGATAGGAAGTATAGCAGAGAGGAAGGCTGCTGCACAGATAATGGCGATATATAAGTATAAGGCTCTAGATCAAGGAGAACCAATGCAGGAAGATGAGTGTTAAAAGATTCACATCATAAGATAAGTCTGGTCTGGTTCATGGTAACCTGAGGTATATGCAAACCAAGGTTAAGTGATGCCTCAAGTAATTGTGAAATATCAGAGGCATCAAAGGGGGGAATGTGATGTAATTCCAGTAAAATACAAGTTTAGCAGGCTAAGATTGCCACAAGGCATATGTATGTATATGTGTTTGTAGTACACGTAGCTAAGATACTGTTATCACTGTACTGACCAGGTGCAGGAATGTAAGAACTGGAATTACGCGTCCCTCTCCTTTGTATTAGATGAGCCACGTGGTTAGACCGGATGGATGAGTTTAGACTCTATTTATTAAATAGGTTAAGGGTATGTGTGGGTGTAGTTAATTGTGGGAGGAGCTACAGTGCTATATAAGGAATGTACTCTATGTATTCAGTACTCAGACTTTGCTGTATTTTGGTGACGCTAGTCCCTCTGAGTCCCGATCGGTGATCCAATAAAGAATCTCTTCCTTCCTGAAGAAACCTGTGTCCATCTCTCTGTGCTTGGCTTCCGTCAGTTTCTCCGGTATCACATTTATTACAAATACGTCCTTATTTTAACATCTTTCGGTGCCAGCATTTTCACTTCACTTAGAAGTCTGTCATCAAAACCTTTAAATAGAATGGATCCCCAGACAAAACAATGTTGGAAAAAAGAGTTCTCCTCAGATCTATATCTGACTTTTAAATGGTCTCGCCAATTAGATCAGACCGAAAGAGAATCTCAGGAGCTCTAAATCGTGCAGGACCAATCTCTAAATTATCCCCATGTGGTTCTATCATTACCCCCTGTCCCTCCTCCACTTCTAGACCCTTTTGTCTTTAGATTAGCCACCTGACACTTTCCCATTTCATCATCAAGGTCCATCTGTCACACTGCCTCACAATCTCCATTTCCCTCCCACCCAGCGTGTGCCCATATTATTTACCTAGTAGTTTGTGCAGGTTGTGTTGGACAGAATGATGGCTAATGATCTTCCTGTGCACTCCCTCGCAGAGCTCTTCAGTGGCAGCCATTCTCTCAATGGGACTAGGGAGACGGGACATAATTCTGCCTCCTGTGTCCCACTCTGCTTCTGCACTGAGAAATCGTGCAAGGAAGTGGGCAGTCAGATCTCCGTACAGGCTTTTAGTGTGTTTTATTTTGATATATTGCTTAAACTAAAGCCACTCAGTTATGTGACTGGCTCTCGGGCACCTTGTTTTTTTCTACTACACACTCTCTCTCAGATTGTAACTGAAGGCAAAACCGTGCAAGGAGCAATCAACTGGTCCTTTATGTCCGAAATGAGAGGAACCTCTTTGCACCTTTCAATCCCTAAAACATCCTGTCTGTCAGTATAACTGGCTTCCTTTGTTGGCTCCATGGCTCCCTGTGCGTCTGCACAGCTTGCACAACCCTAACACAGAACCTGCACACACCAGGTAGCACCAGGTATCCGTTGATACATGTGCTTCCCCTCTGCCACCTGAGGCCATTTTAGTGACCACAAACTTTTTGATAAGCTGCATGCTCAATAGATTATAAATATAAATTGGAGTTCTTTTTATTTAGTTGTACTGGATATGTAAAAATGATTATATGCATAAATGTTAAAAAATATTTGTTCCCCCGTTTTTAACATATTCAGTTGTAATGTTATGTTAGGGATACATAAAGGATACTAAATGAAAGCCCTTTCCATCCTATAAATACAATATGTAATATATATGCAGACACTTAAACCCTTAAATAACGGTGGAACAAACAGTACAAATTCTAGGTTTTGTTTTGGTCCCATGGTTTGCATGGAGACTTCTGAACAGGGCCGGCCTTAGGGGTGTGCGAGCTGTGCGGCCGCACAGGGCGCCATGGAGCAGGGGGCGCCGTGCGGCCGCACAGCCGATTTAAAAAAAAAAAAAAAAAAATTTTTTTTTTTTTTTTTTTTTTAAAATTTGCAGCGGGGGCGGAGCTTACCGTGCGGCGGGGGCGGAGCTAAAAGCGCCGGAAAACTGCTGCAGGGGAAGCAGGAAGGAGTCCCTGCTTCCCCACCAAACAGTCACCAGGAGCTGCACTGCCTCCACAATTAACTCCACAGGTAACTGTGTGATTGTCATGTGAGTGTGACTCTCTGCCTATGTGTGTGTGTGTGTGTGTGTGTGTGTGTTACTGTCTGTGTGTGTGTGTGTGTGTGTGTGTGTATGACTGTCTGCCTCTGTGTGTCTGTGTGTATGACTGTCTGCCTCTGTGTGTCTGTGTGTATGACTGTCTGCCTCTGTGTGTGTGTCTGTGTGTATGACTGTCTGCCTCTGTGTGTATGACTGTCTGCCTCTGTGTGTATGACTATCTGCCTGTGTGTGTGTGTGTGTGTATGACTGTCTTCCTCTGTGTGTCTGTGTGTATGACTGTCTGCCTCTGTGTGTCTGTGTGTATGACTGTCTGCCTCTGTGTGTATGACTGTCTGCCTCTGTGTGTATGACTATCTGCCTGTGTGTGTGTGTGTGTGTGTATGACTGTCTGCGTGTGTGTGTGTATAACTGTCTGCCTCTGTGTGTATTACTGTCTGCCTCTGTGTGTTTGTCTGTGTGTATTACTGTCTGCCTCTGTGTGTGTGACTATCTGCCTGTGTGTTTGTCTGTGTGTGTGTGTATGACTGTCTGCGTGTGTGTGTGTGTGTGTATGACTGTCTGCGTGTGTGTGTATATGACTGTCTGCCACTGTGTGTCTGTGTGTATTACTGTCTGCCACTGTGTGTCTGTGTGTATTACTGTATGCCTCTGTGTGTTTGTCTGTGTGTATTACTGTCTGCCTCTGTGTGTGTGTGACTGTGTATGACTGCCTCTGTGTGTATGACTGCCTCTGTGTGTATGACTGTCTGCCTCTGTGTGTATGACTGTCTGCCTGTGTGTGTCTGTGTGTGTCTGTGTGTATGACTGTCTGCGTGTGTGTGTGTGTGTGTATGACTGTCTGCCTGTGTGTGTGTGTATGACTGTCTGCTTGTGCGTGTGTGGATGTCTTCCTGTGTGTGTATGGCCGTCTGACTCTGTGTGTGTGTCACATACAACCAATACACGCATATCACACACTGTTAATATACCCATTACAAATATCACACATAGCATACATATCACACACAGTCATCACACGTACTATTACATACACAGACAACACAAACATAACAGCATACATGGATGACGGGGGGGGCGCTGTGAAGATTTTTCGCACAGGGCGTCTAAATGCCTAAGGCCGGCCCTGCTTCTGAAGAAGTGTATTCTTAGGCAGTTTGTCTTATTCTGGAAGCAGTTGGGATTTTCAATTACTGCTTGTTTTCACTGTACTAATGACGGGTGCTGTATCAGTTTTTCTTATAAAAAAACATCTTCTATATGACGTTTTTTTCCCCCCATATGTTGTCCTGGTCTGAATAAGTGATATTTGTTATATACAGTATTTTGCTATTTGATCACTTGTGGACTTAATGTTTGATAATCCCTTTAATGTATGTCAGGGATGGCATGCACTTGGTTCTTTTTTTTTTTTTTTTTTTTTACAATTCTTTATTTTGGTTGTGCATGAAAAGTAACAACATATTAGCAGTCTTTACAGCTTAACAGGAGAGATCATTTTTTAGTATTCAAGACATGTAATCTGCACATTGTTTGTTTATTCATTTTTTTTTTTTTGCTGAAGCTCAATGGTTGCTCTGCTGAGTTTGGGTCCTTCTCCCTCCTCAGTGCAGGTTTCCAGGGGAGCCAGTTTTGATTGTCGAAGGGTGTTCCTTCTCCCCCAGGCACTTACCCAGACTCCCACGTGATCCGGGCGGCAAGTCTGACACATCTCTGGATGGGCCTTTTGCACAGAGCTGGGAGGGGGGTTTGCTGCCTCCTCCTTACTTTCCAGGTTAGCAGTCAAATCAAGATAGTGGGGTCTGGCTTGTATGCGCCTCCAGAACTCTCGGCAGATCTGGTCGAATTTGGCCTCAAGCACTTTTTCCATTGCAGGGCCTCAGGCTACTCTGGAGGCTGTGTTGTGGCGGCCATCTTAGACGTGCGATCTACGGCTCTGCATAGATTTCCGCTGCTGCAGGTGAGGATATCCAAAGGCTTCAGAAGTGTAGTCTTTCATAGCGGACCACATGTCAGGGGATCGGCCGCTTCCCCCAGCTCCCAGGCCACCTTCCATGCTAGGCCTCATAGCCAGACCATCAAGATTTTGTCAGGAATAAATGGTATGCGTATCCTTTTGCTCCTACTAGTCTCAGCAGTAAGCCACTGTTGTTCTAGATTGTAGTTGGCACAATTTCAGGCAGTAAAAGACAAATTTAAGCTCAACCGAGCTGGATCTCTCAAGAAACATCCCCATGCTCTTGGTTCTTAATGGGTTACGGATCAGAATTTCCCAGGGATTTCCCTGTTTGTCACAGGGAACGTTTTCAATTCATTACTGCAATAAGGTTTACTCTCTTAGGCTCATATTCTCCTTGCAAAATTGATGATGGATATTACAAGTGTCTTAATTGCCAGTGAAAGGTCTCTTCAGTCCTCAGACCATGATACCAGGCTTAAAGGGACACTATAGTCACCAGAACAACTACAGCTTATTGAATTTGTTCTGGTGAGTAGAATTGTTACCTTCAGGCTTTTTGCTGTTAACACTGTCTTTTCAGAGAAAATGCAGTGTTTACATTACAGCCAAGTGATAACTTCACTGGTTACTCCTCAGATGGCTGATAGAGATCCTTCCTGGGTCATGGCTGCCTAAAATGCATCCAAACATTCAGTGTCTCCTCCCTCTGCATGCAGACACTGAACTTTTCTCATAGAGATTAATTGATTCAAGTAATCTCTATGAGGATATGCTGATTGGCCAGGGCTGTGTTTGAATCATGCTGGCTCTGCCCCTGATCTGCCTCCTTGTCAGTCTCAGCCAATCCTATGAGGAATTATTGTGATTGGATCAGGACACCACTTCTAATGATGTCAGCAGACAGCTTGTTTTTTCTGAGGCAAACAGCATGCAGAGTTACAGCTTCAAGCTTGAATACAGTAAGATTTTGCTATATTTATGGAGGCATAAGGAACCCAGGGGGGGTAGATGATGGGTTTAACACTATAGGGTCAGTAAT